>NW_026695302.1:1200000-1829482 GCF_028974205.1 Penicillium antarcticum
GGATCCCTCACGGTGGAATGGTTCTTAAGATGTTGATGTCCACAGATTTCAGAGCGTGTCGTCACCCTATAAAGGATTTGTATCTATGCAGCCAAGTCTGTTTAGACTAGCTTCTTTTGTCAAAGATATGGCTGAAATAGTATCCAAACTTTGAGTGGCCCTTGAATGGCCCGTATAAAAATATAGTACTATATGTACTAGGCGTTGTCGCTTAATGAATGCATTATAACATGATAAATAGCGATGAGAGAGAGTCTTCAACTGCATGGAACCTATGATATATCCCAGTTTTGGCAGTATGATTGACTTGCTAGAGAGATGATTTACTAACGATTTGATCTTATTGCCAAAACTGCTGATCATCAATGCTTTGTACAGAATGTTGTCCAAGGTCTTCGAAAGAGTAGAAATCTGATACGTTTGGATGGAATTATAAAGCCTGAAAAGCAGCAAAAAAATATCTCCCAAAGAAAATAGATAAGAAACAGATATAAGCTTATAATTCGTGTAGGATATAGATGATATCACATCGGTTGCCTACCCAACCCCCCAGCGCTTGGCCGGTTGCGGGTGTTTACTTGCCCTGAGCGTCCCGTGATCGCCAGTCTAGCCCAAATAAGTTTGGTAATTCCAGATCCAGGGCTCTGATTGGTTAATATTCTTAGATAATTGGCCGGGCTGGGACAGGGGCTAACCCAAAGCGGGCACCTTCAGACTCCCCGTTCCCAGCCTCCCAGCCCCCCTCAATACTGCGAGCTGGAGTAACCTCTCTTCCTCTTAAGCTCCCTTATTCTAGGATTCTCCCTTCGTTCACCTCCTTGTCATTGTTCTTCAATACTCATTCTTGTGGCCCCTTACACTCCCGATCTCGGTAGTTTCGAATTTTGGTTCCTCAGGCAACGTAGCTGGTCTGAGCATCTGTGTGATTGACACTATTGAGGCTTGACTACCAAGTCTCTGGTATGTATTGGCTCTTGGATTATGCTTCGTTGATAGATGCTGATAAGGATAACAGCGTGAGGATCCATTCCCCGCTTAAACCTGATCTTATCGATATATCAACATCACTCCACATTCATCATGTCTCAACCCAACTCACAAAGTACTCTGGATGCACCGGTCGAGATCGTGCCTTCAACCCCAGTCCGTCGGGCCACTTTGTCACCTTCGCCAGATCTCACCGGCATGGCCAAGCGTCCATCATCTCAGTCAGATAAGAAGTTCCTGTCGCCCCCGCCTTTGTCGTCATCAGACATGACTCCTCCACCCTCGACTCAGATTCCGGGTGCCCCGCTTCGATCTCGCTCACACTCTCGCTCTTTGAGTCCTTCGTTAGTCACGCCGGCCGGCCTGGACAAGTCTTTGTGCGATGCCTATGGTGCTTCCGAGAACCTGCCTACAGCAGAGGAAATTGATCGTGCCGGCGAAGCTCAATTGCGTATCATTGCCAAGGATCTTCTAGCTATCGCCCAGGAATCGCGCATGTCTGCTCTACACTTCAAGTTGCAGAACAGCCTAGTATCATTTGCAAGTAACGAAGCGGTCAAGCGCGCCGAAGTTGAGCACCAACTCGCCAAGCGCGAAGTTGAAATCCTGCAGAGCGCCGAATACCGCGGTCGCTCGCACCCTGCGGAGCTTGCCACACCCAGACCCTCCCAGTCTATGGTGAATACTGACTACCTCGCCGCTCTGCAGCGGTCGCAGGAACTAGAGAAGCTCAACACTGTTCTGGGCAGCAGGCTTCGGAAGGCGAAGCGTGCGATTGAAGATGTCACAGCCGAGTCCTTGGAGCTCAGGGATCAGAACAATATGCTGAAGAGACGCATCGGGGATAACCGCAAGCACTTCTCTCAGATCTTCAACTATGGCAGCATGTCACCAGGCATGCAGAATGAGCTCCACGGCATTTGCCACGGCGAACACACCGATGGCCTTGCTGCTCTTCTCTATGCCGACAAAATCACCAACCAAACACATGCTTACGGCGGTCACTCTGTCACCTCCGTTCCTGTCACCCCGAACCACCCCAAGAGCCAATACCTATCGCCCAGAGGACCTCCAAGAGACGATCATTATGACAGCGACAGCACTGTCTCCCTCTCTGCCTCTGAAGCCGCGGAAGACGGACTTGACGCTCCACAGCTTCACATGCGCTCCGCTGTTCCCAAGAGCAGCACCTTGCTTCAGACCAAGCTGTTTGGTCAAGTGAAGAAGCCTAATGTGGAGCGATCTCGCGCTGGAAAGCGCAAGGCAGGCTCCGAGATGACTGGGACTACTTCTAAGAAGTCCAGGGCCGGTGACGGTGTTGGCTTGGGCATCAACGCCTAAGTCTATATCCTGTGGCTGCACGACAAGTCGTGTTGCCGATTTTGATATGATTCATGACCTAGCGCTGTTTTGCTTGTTACGACTTTGGGAAAGACTCACGATTCATGATGACATGCCGTATACGGTGTTGTTAACCTAGCGACTGGGATTTGTTTTTATGTTGAGAGGCCATGTGACAAATCCATGGTCCTCAACTGGCGTTATTAAGTTGGATGTGCTTTGGGGTTATTGGTGCCTGTCTACTCTGTACCTGGCCTTCGTAGGCGTGGAATGGAATGAAGACGTTGCAGAGGCCATATGGCTCTTGCATCTATAAATGGCGAATGAAATGGAATGGTATGACCATGTACGATAGGACTAGGGTCTTTCGGGCCAATTGACGAATTATAAAGATTGAAATGAACTAGAAATTTTTCCGTAGAATTAAATCGAAATCCAAAATTTCATTCTAATCTCATGTTCTTCTTGACAGTTTGAACATATCAAAATAAAAAAATCACCAATTAAAATCCCAAGTCGGTAACTCTGGCAGATTACCAAATCGGGTAAGGTTAGGGCTCGCTAAGCGAGGCGGTGAGCCAGTCAGCGGGCGGCCACACGAAAAATGGGAACTTCATTTTCTGCCGTGAAGGGAGATTCGACCAGCAACCCTCGACGACCACCACCCGGCTCGATCCCCATCCGTCAACATGGTGCGTTACCCTCCTCTGCTTGGAAGATACAATGAAGGAATCGACCTGTGCGATTAATTGGAATCCGCGAATCGAAATCCGGGCTCGAATCTCGAAAGAATGTTGACTGACCGATTGTGTGTGGGATATATAGGCGATCAAGCACAACAACCAAATCCAGAAGAACCGTGAGTGATCCCGCCTTGTGTCTATCTGTGTGATCGCTTTGAAACGACCGACATGGATTTGGAATTGAAGGAATGGTGTGATTAACAATTTGATTAGACTTCCACAAGGACTGGCAGCGTCGTGTCCGTGTGCACTTCGACCAGGTACGACTACCCAACCTCCCGACAAGAAGATTTTTCTCCCGAACGATATCGCAAACCGTCTCGCATCGAGGAAAAAATTTTCAGCGCAGGAATGAACTTGGTTGACTAACTTGGATTATAGCCCGGCCGGAAGCACCGTAGACGTGAGGCCCGCATCGCTAAGGCGGCTGCTGTTGCTCCCCGTCCGGTTGACAAGCTGCGTCCCGTTGTCCGATGCCCCACCGTCAAGTACAACCGCCGTGTCCGTGCCGGTCGTGGTTTCACCCTCGCTGAGCTCAAGGTATATTGGAAATCCGCCACTTCGACAAGCGTCACGGATCAAATGAGAAACAGTCCATGCTAACCAGTGCTTTCTTTCGACATACAGGAGGCTGGCATTCCCAAGAAGCTTGCCCGCACCGTTGGTATCTCCGTCGACCACCGCCGTACCAACTACTCCAAGGAGTCCCTGACTGCCAACGTCGCCCGCCTTGCTGACTACAAGGCCCGCCTGATCCTCTTCCCCCGTAAGAGCGGTCAGTTCAAGAAGCTCGACTCCTCCGCCGAGGAGGTCAAGGCCGTCAAGGAGACCGTCGCCAAGGGCGAGCGTGAGGGCATCGCCACCCGCGTCGAGGCCACCTTCCCCATCACCAACCCCTCCCCCGCCGAGGCCATCACCGAGGTTAAGCGTGACTCCCTCCCCAAGGGTGAGGAGGCTGCCTACCGCCGTCTCCGTGAGGCCCGCGCCGAGGCCCGCTACCGCGGCATGCGCGAGAAGCGTGCTAAGGCCAAGGCTGATGACGAGGCTGCCGCCAAGAAATAAATGTGTTAATTCCCTGCTCGTGCTGATGATGATGATCGGGTCGGTTTTCGAATCGGGGATTAGTGTACCTGTGGCATGGCGTGGCGCCTCTTCCTTGATTCCCTCTCTCCCTCCCTCACTTTTTACTCCTTTTTGTCTCTAAAAGAACTCGGAAGATCTCTCGAAATTCAAAACCGCCCCAATTTTCTTCAATTTGCCTTGTACGTATTGTACATCTGCTTCGCTGTGTAAACCATAGTTATGACGCTGTGTGGCTTTTATGGGCATAGGCATCTAGCATATGCTGCCGTTTTAGTTTCGTAGTTCTGTGGAGGGCGAGTGAGAGCAGTCAGACATGGATTTGAGGATGCCTTCGCATTTGCCATTATTCCAAAAGTACATGTACATACTTCTATGAATTCACAAAATTTGTCATCGGCAAACATTCACAAGTGGATTACATTAAACTCTGAACTATGCTGGGGTATCTTCAAATAACTACGCTAAAAATTCAACGGGATATCAAAGACCCCCAAACAACGCACCGAGAGCACCTTCAGAGGCTCTCAATACAGAATCCACGCCACTCGTGGCCAGATCACCACTCCCACGAAGCAACGCATGGAACAACTTCTTGATCTCTTGGTCGATCTTTCGATCTGCACCCGCCAATGAGACACTAATCTCAGGTCGAAGTTGTGGCTCTCCAGTCCAATCATCCAGACTTAAGGTAATGGACAATAGCACACGAGGACCCGAGCCTGCTGACTTGGGTTTGATGGCCATTGTACTCCGGTTTAGATGAGGAACTAGTCGGCGTAGCTCTGACATGTTGAGAACTCCGTTCTCATTTTCCGGCAACGGGTCTTTGTTACCACGCAGACCCTGGTTGCTGTATTTGTGATCGATGTGTGCCCACAGCCGAGCTCGCGTAACTGAGCACTCCCAGTATCGGTTGATGCCCCAGCAGAGGGTGGACACGTCCAACTTTAAAAGGGGATTGTCTAGGCGTGTATCAATCCATTGGCGGAGAGCCTCGGGCGTTTTCCTTTTCTTGCTGTCACTGCTAGTTGGAACGGACACGGACACCACAGTTTGGGTCTCTGGGTTCGTCTCGTAGACTACCGTCGCATTGTAGATATTCGACGGGAATGGAGACGGGGCGGAGAAGGTCAGAGTGTGTGTTTCTGATGGCTCTTCTCTACGTGAGGATCGATTTGTGCGGGATTTGAGACTCAGTGGTGCAAATACTGTTAGGTATGGTAGTGCCTTTGAGGATTCTTGTAGAGCGAATGGATTTGTTGGCAGTGATGTCTGTTGTTTAGGTTGAGGTATATTCGAGGAGAATGGAAGTAGAGTGGCGAGAATAGAAGATATTGGCTTTGGGGCTATGCGAGGAACCGGTAGGCTCTCGAGGTTCGCCTCTTCTGATGTGAGCAATGACCTGAAGAGAGTTAGCAGTTTTTATGACATTGCCATCATGTCAACTTACAGGAGTCTATCTAGTCCTCTGTCGCCTTTCAGGTTATCTTCGGACTCAATTTTTCTTGCCCATCTTTCCAGTTCGTCAACCTCGTCTTTAAGTCGTTGCAATTCTGCAGCACTTGTCTTGCGCGACTTGTATTTTTCTTGCGCAGCTACAGACAGTTCCGGATGGAAACTTGTTTCTGACTCTGTAGGAGTGATGGATCGATACTTGACTGCTTTCAAAGGGCTTTCATCCAACGGCATTGTATCTCGTCGTCTCATCCGTTTCTCCTGTCGCAAGCTGGGGCTGCTGCTCATCATCCCTCTAGGCCGATCTGGAGCCTTTTCCAGCCCGAGTTGAGTTGGGGTGGGAGGAAGGTCAGGTTCAAGCATATCCTCGCCCATCATTGGGCCATGATCGCCCATGTCCGTATCTGCTTCTTGTGTAGCGTCGTCTAACTCCATTGCCAATTGGCCTTCGGGTGTGTTTGAGTCGGGGACCTTCGACCGTGGAATTGGAGACCCGAACATGAAATCTCCAGGAATAATATTCTTCAAACTTCGGCGAGGTGGCTTTGAGAACGCCTGTATGCCACTTGGGCGCCTGTTGGGGGATCCTTCTGGCGCATCGGATGCTCGGGGCCTAGTGAGAGGGCTTGCGGAAGCATTCAACGAAGGTCGAAGGGCTTTGCGATCCCGCAGTCCAAATGTTCGAGAGTCCGTCTGTTCAGGTCCTTTGCTTGAAGCCCTTCGGATGGGAGATCTGCTAAGCGCACGCTCTAACACATCTGGATGCGATCGCGCAAGACTGGCCCTTGTGGGGGATTGGAAGGAGGGTCGGCGTGATGGCCATGATACATTTGGACCTAGGTTTGGAGGTACAGCAGCCCCTGTAGATTCGCTAGTTTTTCGTCGTTTGGCGGGGGAATCCATTTTCGCGTGGGGTGTTCGGTCTCATCTGCAGCGCGCAGATGAAGATAAACAACTGTGTTTGCATTGATTGCAAACACTATGACTTAATCTCCCCTCTACATTTGCACTTCCGAGGTCTTGACCTTCTCCAACTCACCATGGAGTGTCTTTCGACAGGCCTTCGACGCTCGTTGAAGAGATCCAGCTCTCAGTCTCCTTTTTTTTCTCTTGCATCGCGTCCTTCCTTTACCTCATACACACAATATGTCCTGCTTCCGACACCCCGGCGCATGAAATCCCACCAGTCCAATGACAAGTTTGATGCACAAAATACTCCAGTCTCCGTAGAGGAAACTGCCGGTCCTCCTCAGGCCCATCCACTGACAGGATACTACTCTTTAATCCTGAAATCGCCCTCGCCATACGGTGGTCGTGCGAAGACATCGCGACCGACTCCGACCCCGGTTCGGCCCGAAAAAAAACCGACGCCTGCAACGACTGTTGAACCGCAAACCCCTCAAGAAAAGATGGCGATTGTCTTTGGTACACGCCTTGCGGGCCCAGGCCGATCTTCGCGCTACAATCCCGGTGAAGCACCCCCGGAGTCGACTTGGAAAACGGTCAATGGAGTCCCTATTCCTCCTCAGCCCGAGGAACCAGACAATTGCTGCATGAGTGGCTGTGTACACTGTGTCTGGGATGATTTCCGAGATGAAATGGAAGATTGGGCCTCTAGGGTCGCAAAGGCCCAGGCCAAGGGTGGTCCTGAGAAGGGGACAGAAGACATGCGTGCGGCGCCCAGAGCTGAAGTTCGTTCGGCCAGTGGAAGTATGGACGATGATGGTGGCGGCAGTGAAACGAATTGGTCTATGCCGAAGCAAGACGACGATCTGTTTTCCAACATCCCGGTTGGCATCCGCGAGTTCATGAAAACAGAGAAAAGGTTGCGGGTGAAGCACCAGAAGGAGGCAACGCCATGAGCTGCTTATATTCCTTTTGCTTGTTGAGATTTATACCCTGTGTTATACTGTGCTATACTAGATTGGAGCAAATAATATCTGTGGCGGAAGAGCTATAGATGGTATATAGATAGACTTGTACATAGGACCTACATATGATGCTACGAATATATTGCTGTTCCCAATAAATACATTATGTTTGCAAACCTTTTGATTCTGAAATCCTAAGCCCGATTATGATCCTTGGAGTTTGGCACTTCTAATTGTTGATGCCGAACCCTGCAGAGTGCCAAGACCGAAATCTGCGGCGCGGAAGTATCTTTTTTTTGTTTAATCTGTCACTTTGCCAACTCCCTTTTCAACCCAGGCAAAGGCATCGTTGTTTGTCTGTGGTATCGCACTAATTCATTCGGTCTTTTCTGATTTCGCCCGCACTTTTCGAGGCCCCGAAGCCAACCGTTTCCTCTACGCAATGCGCGTTTACCTCCGTACCTGGCCGTGAAATCTCGATCATACACCATGAGCATTGCACCGGGTGGCAGCCTCTATATTCGCAATGTAAATCAAGCGCGCAAGTCTGTTCGAAAGGGGGGTTATACTGGTACTGCCTGTCTGGGATCAAGTCATTTGAGACTTGAGCGATTCTCAGCACGACAAATACAAACGGTCTCCCAAACTTCCACTCTATCTTGGGCCTCGCTGGAATCACTCGTCACTGGGAATCGGTCTGCGCTTGAACTATCCCGGAAAACTCTCGATACTCGCTCGCGTACGAATCTTCTTGTCGCACGCGATCTTTCTGGGACAAATCGATCAAGATCGCAAGCCGCCGCAGTTGCGGTCGAAGAACCCTCAGACAATGGATATTTTACAATTCCACTCGCAAAAAGCGAGAACAAGTCAAACGAAGGAAACAATTCTCTGGCACGGGATAGAATCCCAATGGGCCTCGATGACAGTCAAATGTTGAACATCTTTGTACAAAGAAAATGGCTGAATGGTGGGGATCTTGTTTGGACCCAGGACCGTATAGGATACCACAGATGTACCACTGATGTTTTTTTGCCCAGCAAAACATTTCGGGTTGAGAGTTATTCTAAGCATAAGGTACGTAAGACTTGCTAATCTTGCTCCATTGATCTCGGATGTTTATGTCTAACTTCGAGAAACAGACCGTGGCATCAAGACGGGCAAGGCACCACATAGTGCACTCTTTGAAAGAAGCAGGTGTTTGGCAAGAGCTACTACTCAAAGCAAAGCTACCCGCAGCAAAGCAGGAAAAGCCCGCAGAAGAGAACGAGCCCAGCAATTCAAGACGTATAACCGGACCTGACATCCGAGGTGACCTGTACTTTGCACTTAGCGATGCAAGGGAAGCGTTAGAGTCGGCTCATCTCAAGGTAGCTCAAGAGGTACCTTTCCACCAACGGAGACCCATTAGGACCACCTCCCTGCCAACCAAAATTCGTCGCCCGCCTCTCACCAATGAATTGCGAGCACAGTCCGAGAATCGACTGCGTTTTTCCAGGAAAATGGCGCGAGACTCCAACGATCCGCAGTTCCTGCGCATGACAAGGGACAGGAAGAGGTTACCTGTGAGCTCACAACCTTACGCGCAGTCCGTGGTTGACCTCATTGAAAAAAATGCCTATAGCATTGTTGTTGCAGAGACTGGATCTGGAAAATCGACGCAGATTCCTCAGCTCCTTCTTGATACCGCGATAGACAACTCTGTTGGTGCTGATTGTCAAGTATTGTGTGTTCAGCCACGGCGAATCGCGGCGAAAAGCTTGGCAAGTCGAGTTGCAGCAGAAAGACTCGAGCAAGTTGGTGAAAGTGTTGGTTACATTCTGCGAGACGACTACGTACGCCCATCTCCGGGGGGAAATATCACCTTTTGTACCTCGGGGATTTTGCTAAAGATATTAAGAGATGGGCTTGGTTTCCTAGGAATGTACAGCCATATTATCCTTGACGAAGTCCACGTCCGTGACGCGGCACTGGATCTAGTACTGATGCTCATCAAAACCCGCATTGAAGAACTCAAAAGTACTGGAGCTCGAGTGCCGAAAGTCACTGTCATGAGCGCGACGGTCGATGTCAATCTCTTCTCCTCCTACTTTTCCAACAAGGCACCGGATGGGACACTTGTGCCTGCTCCTCATGTCACAATCCCTGGGCGCACCTTCGAGGTGAAGAAGCACTATCTTGAACATGTGCTTGAAGACATCACTCATTATCTGACGCCGGAGGCTTTATCTGGCCTCATCCAGGTCGCTGATACAAAATTATTTCTGAAGGACCATTTCAAAGCCTTCGGGGATCCAGGAGAAGACGCAACGGAGGAACGTGTTCTACCGCCCGTATCGTCCCTTGACGGCCGAACAGTACCTTCTGGGTCAATATCTGCGGCTGTTCTCTCAGTACTGTCATCGACTCAGACGGGCTCTGTTCTTGTCTTTGTTCCCGGTATGCAACATATTTTCGACGTGGAGAAACACATCACAAAGTTTGGCCGTAACCTGGGATTGGACTTCGACGACAAACATCGGCTCAGAATAGTCAAGCTTCATGCACAGTTGCCAGAGGAACAGCTCGAGCTGCGTCGCGACATGCCTCGCGGTTGTCGAAGAGTCATCATTGCAACTGAAATAGCTGAGGCATCTCTCACCATACCAGACGTGCGATATGTTGTCGATTCTGGCAAGGTAAACCAGACTGGGTTCACCGGTCTCACGGCAACTGAATCATTAGCACCTTGCTGGGTCAGTCAGAACGCTGCATTACAACGGGCAGGGCGTGCAGGAAGAGTTCAGGTTGGAGATTATTATTTCCTTGGACTTCAAAAACGGTTTGATTCCCTTCCAACATCTAGAGCAACAGAGATCAGACGGATGGATATACAGCAGTTATGTTTGCAGGTCAAACGATCGACTCCTGGAATCCCAGGGACCATCTCAGAGCTACTGGATGGACTGCTTGAACCACCAGAGAAATCAGAGGTTGATGCTGCAGTAGCTGCCTTGAAGGATTTGAAAGCGTTGGACGAAAATGAAGAGCTCACCGATCTTGGTCACATTCTAGATGACCTCAATATACACCCGGCTTATGCCAAGATGGCTGTTTTGGGCGTGATCTTTAATTGTTTGGACCCCATGGTGATCTTTGCAGCGCTTAAAAAAAATATGGATTTCTTTGTGCGAGTTACCGACCCTGCGTTGCAGCTCAAGGTAAGAAAATCGCGCCAGGCTTTTGGCGATGGAACAGACAATCCTCGCTATGAATACCTTGAAGCATTCCGAGCCGTTCGAGAGGTGGAGCATAAGAAAGGTCCTCGGGCAGCTGCTCGCTTCGCCTACGACCGATTCATCAACTATGGGCATTTCAAAAGTGCCTTACGAGATACCGAGCGAATCATACAGGCGCTGTGCTTTATTCGAATTACCTCAGAGAAGAACCTGAAAGAGAAGACTGCGAACGGAAGACTTGGCAGCGACTCGATGAACACCAATTCGGGCAGTCTTTCTCTCTTAAAAGCATTGTTGACGCACTGTCTCTCACCTAATTTGGCTGTGAAAAGCTTCGGCCAGTCAACATTCAGGTCCAAACACAAACCAATTATCAAACTCCGACTTTCCAGAACACACGCAGAAGCCCTCAAGAAGAAACAAATTATGACCATCTACAACTACCTATGGTCTGTGCCAGCCACGCCTTCAGTCATGAAAGAACGTTTCAACGTCCGCCCGTTGACGACAGCCCTCTTTGGAGCTCGGTTAGAACAAACAGCCAAGGACGAACTCATTGTGAACGACTGGGCATTATTGAAACCACGAACTGAAATGGATACTGGTCAAACTCTGGAAGAGATAATCCAGCTGCACAAAGTCTTCAATGAGGTTAGTATCACCTCATTGATTTTAATACTTCGGCTGACTTTCGTTATAGGCTCTTGAGACTATCTATGTGACCATGTCTCGCAGGAAACCGCAGTCCATCAAGTCTCAAATCATTTTTTCCAAGTTCCGCGAGCAGCTTGTGCAATCAATGATGACTATCATTGAGACAGATGCTGATAAGCTTCGTCACACACTTCCCGCCGAGTGGAAGGATGAGGGTATCTTTCTTGAGGACCTAGAAGATGAGGAGTTGGGGAATGATAATGAGGATTCCGAAGTGTATTCCAGCGCGGATTCTAGCATGGACAGGGACGACATATAAAGAACATGTACAATAGCACATATACACCATTTTGTATTATACCATAATAATTCTTGCCATTTTCTTGGCCGTTCAGCTGTCCTAGCGCAAGAGCATTACATGAAAAGAAAACATAGTATCTTTGCAGATCGTCTGAGAGCATACAGCAAGCCAGCATTTCCAGCATGAGCTAAATGGATGTCGCTTTAGGACTCACAAAAAATTATGCAAATTCATAAATCGAGGAGATACCGGATTCCCATTGAAGAACCCACCAGCCTATCAGAAGAACCAAATTCTCCGCATAATCAGACGTTGTATACGAGTCTGGTGGCACCGCATACATTAGCTTGGAACACTAGTGTGTCCAATGAGAAATAATGCCCAAATTATGCTACGTGCCGCTCCGCATCTGGAAATCATAAGATTATTGTTCAATGAAGCTTACTCCGATATGACCAGCTATAAGCGTTCGGCTCATTTAAGGTTAAATGAAAGAAGTCTATTGTCAGCCTGCTAATATTTCTTAGAAGCCTCTGGGGGCGCTTTCTCCGATATTTGTCTAGATAGCCAGTTTAGGGCTAAACGGTTTGACGCCCAGACTAGTCTTCATGTCGTCCAAAGCCCGTCATGACGGGGGTTAGAACTTGCAGAGTGCGGGGTCTTCATGGATTTTCATGGATCTTCATAGTGCACGGTCTTTAAGCATAATTCTTAATGTCTTTGCTGCTAGTCACACGAGTATTATGACTGGAGTTCAGTTATAAATATTCCGGACTGAAGAAGTGGGAATTGTATCTACCAGGACTCTGAACTTCAACATTAATCATGGCTCTTCCTGGCTTTTCGGGCATTGCAAGTCCAAGAGATTTATTCTATCTAACTCTGTTTTTGATCGGATTGAGTTTGCCACTGGTAAGTGCAGTCTACTCTGCAGTCATCATGACAGGACCTCAACTAACCAAATATGCCCATACTAGATCACCATCTACTCCATAGGTCTCGTCATATACAATGTCTACTTTCATCCTTTGTCCAAATACCCGGGCCCAAAGTTCATGGCAGCCACTCGTTTACCCTATATGCGAATGATCATGTATGGCCGTTCCCCACAGGAGATCAAGATATTGCATCAGAAATACGGCGAGGTAGTCCGTATCGCTCCCGATGAGCTTTCCTTCATCAATGGCGGTGCTTGGAAGGCCATCTATGGTACTCGTATTGGCCACAGCCAGAAACCGAAGGATCACCGATTCTACGCACCGACCGGCAATGGAGCTGCTAGTATCATTCTCTCCAACGATGCGGATCACTCTCGCTTCCGTCGCTTGTTGTCACATGCATTCTCAGACAGCTCGTTGCGTGAGCAAGAGCCTATCATCAAGGGCTATGTTGACCTTCTAATGCAGCGTCTGCGTGAGAATATTGAATGTGGGAATAATACCGTTGATATCGTTGCCTGGTATAACTTCACGACATTTGATATCATTGGAGATTTGGCTTTCGGTGAGCCATTTGACTGTCTAAAGAATTCGAATTATCATCAGTGGATTTCCATCCTATTTGGCAATATCAAAATGAGCTCTTATTCAAACGTCGCTCGGCGTCTTCCTGGATGGAAGTATATTCTTCCATGGATCACTCCAAAGCATATCATGTCTCAGAAAAGCTCTCATCTGGCATTGACTACGGAAAAAGTCAACAGTCGACTTGGAAAGTCCAATGAGAGACCTGATTTCTTCGCTAATATCCTGAAGCACAACAATACCGAGAAGGGCTTCAGTATCCCGGAGATGATCACCAATGGTAGCACTCTGATCATTGCCGGCTCTGAGACTACCGCGACTCTACTTTCTGGGGTGACATTTCTACTGTTGAGGAACCCTCGCGTGCTTGCAAAGCTCCAGGCTGAAATCAGGTCCGCGTTTGCGACTGAGGAAGAAGTCACTCTTGAGAACTGCAACAAGCTGGAGTACTGCCTTGCCACGCTTACTGAAGCTTTGAGATTATATCCTCCTGTTGCGGCTGGACTACCACGCATTGTTGATGCTCAGGGTGACATGATTGCCGGGAATTGGGTTCCAGGAGGCGTAAGTACAAACGATCTTCCGAATGAAATACAATGGAAAAGCTGACAATTCGACAGACCATCGTCTCCGTCTCTCATCTAGCTGCTAGCCATTCGCCTGTCAACTATACTGATCCAGAGCAGTTCATCCCAGAGCGTCACCTGGGTGATGCTCGCTATGAAAACGACAGCAAACTTGCTATGCAGCCGTTCAGCTTCGGTCCTAGAAACTGTATTGGACGAAAGTAAGCTGCGGTTTCTTTACAACTCAAATTTCTTGTCCTCTTTGGCTAACTCTGCATTTCTCTCTAGCCTTGCATATGTTGAAATGCGCATCATTCTCGCTCGTATGATCTTCAACTTCGACATGGAGCTGGAACAGCCAGGACATAATTGGCTAGAGCAAGATTGTTTCCTTCTCTGGGATAAGCCGTCACTCATGGTAAAGCTGACTCCCAGAGTCTAGTGCAAATACTGCGAAATCCTGGCATGGCTATAGTGGTTCATAACATGGGGAAAGAAGACATTGGCATCAAATTGACATAAGCGCTAAGCGGATATACATATTTATGACGAATTCAAACTTGCATAACTAAGTGAGACACACAAGCATTAAATGATACCCGAAGTACCTCGTAAATGCATAAATGTCATTCATGGACACCAGCATAAGTCTATAGATCAGAGATAACCCTCACCGCCCGGACAAGGCCGGCAAAAAAAGATTCACCGCAGATCACCTTAAACAATATTGAAACCGCCAGTTCAACCTTGACCCCAAGAAACCAAAATGTCGCTTTCAAAAAGCGAGTCCGACGTGATTCTCAACCGGGCAAATGTCGCTTTATCCCGCAGTCAAAGACTCGTAGCTTCTTGGCTCCCACAACAATCCAGCGATGAACTAGCAAATACGAAAACGGATGAGGAACTACAACGAGAGGAAGATGAGATCTTCACTGCTGTGCCGGAGACGTGAGTTCAAACTGAAATTCACTTGTCGTCGCTGTTTACTAAAAAGAAGATATAGACTCGGCGTCGGAGCCCCCTCCCCCAAAAAGCAGCCGACGGAAGCTGGAACCGGACCGAGCTGGACTCGAATGATAAACTGCGCAAACAACTCCTCGGCAAGAATTATGATCGTGTTATGAAGGCGAAGGCTGCGCAGAAGGCTGCTGTTCCTGGTTCGACAACCACGGCTGGATCTGTGGCAGGGAACAACACCGGTGCTGCTACTGGTGCCGCGGATGAAGATGACGAGGATGACGATGAAGATGGACGATCCGCTATGATTGGCAAAAAGAAGAATATGAGAGGTCCTGGGGCTGGTGCTGGCCCTGTGCGGAAGAAGAAGAAGGGTGGGATTGTTGTTGAGGATGTTTTTGCTAGTCCTGCTGCCGATGCTGGTGCTGAGGATACAACGCGGACTGCTGAAGAGGAGAGTGTGCCTTTAGAGCCTGCATCTGCGCCTGCGCCTGCGCGCTCGAAGGGGAGAAAGAAGGCGACCAGTTATCTGGATGAACTTCTAGCTGAGCGTGCGAAGAAGAGAAAGAAGAGGTGAATTGCCTGCATTGGATTGAAAAAAACTGTGAGCGCACTTGCGCGCGCACCTCTCTTATCTTTGAAAAGCGTCGAGATGGTGAACAGAGTCGCGGAATCGGACAATAGCGTTGATATCAAATCATCCGCTATAAGCAACAACGGCATCCACCACCCCCCAGGACACTTCCATGGTCCATCTTCTCTCAGTAGACAAGGAAACGTTTCCCTCGGCATCTCATCTGCACTACAAATAGACATACAAGATACCCAAATTCAAACAAAGCAGCACGTCCAGATCATCCAATTGGTATAACCTATCTGCGTATATTAAATACAATATAAATCCAATCTTTCGTTCCACATACCTCAAGAAATTCAGATTATTTTTGTTTGCTCCGCCCAACCCAAGGATATATGTGATATGTTGTATGAACGGAGGAGCGGATCCATCGTCCTTAGGGCCAGGTGCTAGCTTTGACTTGGACCCCAGTGATTAAATATCCATGGCGAGTAAAGGAAAACAGAAAAGGAACTGGGACATCTACAGGTGCGATTAAAACCAAAGACCGAAAATTTGAGGACTCTCCGTATCTCATATCTCCAGATAAGTCTGAGATACGGAGGAAGTCCTCACTCTGGTTAATGATACATATGCAGTTCAAGTGGAGAAGTGAGAGGAAAGTAAAAGGGAACTGGAAGAGAAGTGAAAAGAGCAAGTCTGCTCCGGGGATATAGACCTGGTTAAATAATGATATCTTGGATATAGAAGCTTGATGTGGGTATTTTCCTTAAAGTAGTGTAGATTTTATTCCAATCGTTTCCGCTTGCGGTCGTCGGCCATGGCCTGCTGATCCTCGTCTGGTGTTTCAGCGGTATCGGCAGGATTGAGCAGCGAGTGGACGTTGCTTGCCATGCTGGAACGGCGTGTTGCAGGCAGGGATGACCCATGAGGGAATCTTGAGTTTCCGAGCGTCCAGCCGTTGTCAACACCAAGCATGGATGGGGATGGTTCGGCTGTCGGTGGAGTGGCATGGCGGGACTGTTCTTGAAGGCGGCGTGGTGCACCCATTTCGTATTGGGCGAGGACATCACGGACCTGCTGGTCACTGCCTCCATGTGGTGATGGGGGCCAGGGTCCACTGGGAGGGTTTCCAGGAGGATAGGGAGAGACACCTGCTGAGGGTGGCCAGCCGTGTTGTCGTATATCCGCAGAGGTATGGCGGCGAGCTAAGCTAGGTCCTGGGGATGTGGAGACCGAGAGAGGATGGGGTTGAGGTTGTTGCGGCGGTGCGACTGGGGGTTGTGGCCGAGCGTATGTTGATGCGGAGGTAGGCCCGCCAATTGAGCCATAGCGGCGAGGGGATACTGAGAGATGCGGGGGAACGGGTGGACGGATCATGCTGTTGGGTCTAGCGTTGTGGTCCATCATGGACTGGCGACGGGAGTCGTCCTGGGGCATTTGGCGCGGGGACAATGGTGGACCGGTTTCCGCCATGTTGGCGAAGTATGGTTGCCGAGGAGGCATGAGGCCCTCGTGGGGAGTATCGAGGGCGCGAACGGTTTCAAGGTGCTTCTCGACTTCTCTTTGCATGTTCGAGACGTCCCGATACAGAGGACTTTCCCTGTCGGGCACGACAGCTTGAAGGAATCGTGAAATAGAATGCGTCCACTATGATCAGATTAGCAAACACGCCACCTGCGCAAATTCGAGCAAACATACATGATAGCACTTTGTCAGGCTTTCAGTCATAGCCTGACATCTCGAATTTAGCGCCATATTGCCCTCCTCCGCCCGGGACAGACGAGCATGCATGTCGAACAAGGTGTGCTCGAGGTTCATGAATCTAGCTTCGGTGGCATCTGGAGCGGGCTCGGCAGGTGTGCCAGGTTGCGAAGCAGCCGCCTTGTGTCCGGGGAACGAGTCGCGATGGATCAGGGCGTGTCTCGATGCTCGGCGCTTGATCTCCCGTAGACCAGCTAGGTCGCCTCTCTTGAAATTCCCATTGCCGTGCTTAAACTCCCACAGCGCAGAGTCAGGAGATCCGGTGTGGAATACATCGCTCACTATAGGAAGATCAGTAATCGCGCAATCGAAGCTCGCGTATAGAGGACCTACCCTTGTGAAATCCGTACATATTCAGCTGTCGAACGAATGAGGAGATATTGGTGTGCTTGAAGTAGGATCTGCGACTGTCAGCGAAAAGCCAGCGAAACCAGCGACAAGGACAGCACTCACGCGAGCACTTTCGAGAATTCTGATGTTGGCGACATGACGAAGCTGTCGTTCGTGTTCGACCACGAGATGAGATGCTGGATGCTGGGGTCTTCTAACATGCTGTTTGGAGGGTTAGCGACGCCGGAGCAAGCGCAAGGCCAACAACGTACTTGTACAGCTTGTGGATGAAAGCAGTCTGGACAACTTTCGGTTGCTGAGCTGCAGCTGCAGCGCCGATGGCCGGGTTTGGAGGATTGAGAGAATTGCCATCGCCATTGTTCATGGCGCGGTCGTCGGGACTGCCATGCGCGCCCGCAGGCGAAGGAGGGGTGATGTCCATCGCGCCTGGGTGGCCGGACGACGACAGCACAGGAATGTTTCTTGTCCTGCCGTCCGGAACCCCGGCGAAAGTAATTCGGGACGAGGGGTCGGCGAGACGACTCATATCGAAGGGATGAACGGATGCACCGGGGGACGCGCTCGTGCCGAAGGAACGTGGGAAAGGTGGATTATCCCGATATCAACGTCCACTAGTCTCTGTCATCGTGCCCGTGAATCCGTGAATATCCAAAGGTCGAGGTTTGAGCCTCGAAGTGTCAAGAAGATGAGGCGGGGAACCGGTGAAAATGCGTGACAATTGGATCTCAGAACGGAAGACGCCACGGAGGTGGAGAAAAGGGGTGATTACTATACTGCTTGGATATTCAGGAGAGGCATATATTGCACTATTGTACTGTTAGTCTATTGGGCTGGATACTTTTCCCTCTTACCATCAATTTTAACTAATTCTAGAAGGTAATGCCCTATACACTAGCCCTGGCGCCGGTTCATCACATTCCTTTCGTCACATCTGCCGGATGCCTCCAAAATATCTATACCTTGCATTGATGAAATAGCTAGGTCTCCCGATCTCATCTCGAAGGTATTTACAGCAGTATCGCCTACGTATACTTAAAAGAAACCTAATCTATCAAAATAGTTGACTTCTAACCCTTTTATAGGCCATGCTTGACCATTTTTGAACGAGGTTTTTGAGGGTCTAAAGCTTGCCCTTAGAGCGCGGTACCTGACTACTAGGTTATTTCTATAGCTAGCTTAGGTTGATCTGTATTATCATTCATACCAATATAGTAACGCAAAGGGAAAAGGTCAACTAGACAGTTATTATTGTCTCTAGAGGTTGAAGTTGAACAACCGTATGAAGCACAGCTCCGGATATCTTAGTGCTATATATCTATCACCATGCCACTATATATGCTCAATCTACTCAGCGTCTTGATGTTGCTGAGCTCTGTGGGCTGCTCTCATAGACTCGAGAGTTTCCTCTGGACCCCGTGAAAGCGCACCGGAAGGCTTCCAATCTTCATCAAAGCACCACACCAGAATTCTTTCAGACGTAGCATATAAAAAAAATCCATCACCGGCCCATATGCCATAAACCGTATCTGGTTGTCTCAGAACAGACAGCCGGGGTACGGGAGTGATTTCATATGACAGAGTCTCCGAGAAGCTGGGATTCATCAAGCGTGTACGCCCAATGCCAGCATAATGGTGTTTGTCGGCTTGGTACGGTGTAAAGTATACCAAGCCCTGGTCAAACCATGCAATATTCATACTCTGGAGATATCCTGGCAGGATTGGCATGCGATGTACTGCTATTTGGTCGTCGTTTGTAAGTGAAAGGTAGAGACAAGGGCAGGATTCTGCATCATAAGGGTAAAATCTCAGAGAAATTTGGCCTTGGGATACTTTGAAATTCTCTTCGGGTCGGGGTCGTTCGTATTCATCATCTCGAAAAGGAAGCTGTTCGTAGCGGGACAATGTATTGACAAATGAATCTCCGTCAACAGTATACTTCTCAACCTGCAGGTAATGGCCTGCTCGGTTTAGAACAGCTGTAGGAGCATTCCTGTCGCGGAGGCACACGATAGATACTTGATCGTCACTTTTGTGTAGAGATGCCGAACAGATACGTCCCTCGACTATGATTGTACGAGTAACGCCAGTGGCGAAGCAGAAATGAAGGATTTTGTCCTCATAGCTCACCATCACTTTGACTCCATGCACCAGGAAGTGATTGAATTGCAAGGAGGTAAGGCGGAAAGACTTGTGAACTCCGGTCATAATCTCCCAGATATGACAAATCCTATATTGTCAGAATACCAGAGTCTCATCCTGTGTGCAATCGAGTGGCTTCAGGTTAAGCACTTACCCTCGCAAAGATATCGCCGCGACCAAAGTATCGGATACGCGGGCAGCACGTAAGTTCTCCCGATTCTCCGTGGTAAATTGTCTTCTTTCGCCAGTTCTTAAATGCACAAGACATATAGAGGTTTCAGCTGTCGTCATGTCAACCCGGGCAAGATTTCCATTAGCATAGGAAATTTGGTCCCCGTTCAGATCCTGAAGATTTGGGGAGACCGATAGTTGGGCCGTAGTGACAGGTCGCCCTTGTTCAGCTCTGATTCTTCTCTTGAACCTTTTGATGATATGCTCGTCGGATACAGTATCCAAGACGGGTTGTTCGCTGGCTGTTGCATTCAAGTATGCGGTTTGCAGCAACGCCGGGGAGGACAATTTTTCGTTCCATGATTTGCACACCTCTATGATGTTAGCAGAATGACATATAAATCCACACAAGCTAGTTGTCAACAAACATACTCTTCTTAGTACAAAAATATCGCTCAATTCCAAGCCTGTTACGACAATATCCCTAAGCTCTGTAGGCAAGGATCCCCAAATATCCTTTTGGAACTTCAGAGGATCCAAAAAGTCTTTCGCTTCTCGCAGCTCACTGTTGGATAGGCTCTGGAGGATCGCATTCATTCTACGTTAAGTCAGTGGCTAAATATAGTCGTCGGCTAAGTAAACCAACATACGCCTGTAGCCGATCCGAATGACTGAGAGCTTTGAAGTCAGCCGAAACAGCCTTGGCACCAGGAGTTAACTCCATCGTCGTGGCTGATGAGATTTTGATGGTGATAGTGAGGCGAAGTTGAAGGCTGGTAGGTGAAGAAGATAGGTCTAACGTGGGGTCAAGAATAATAGACACGGACAAGGTGAGTCGCATCTAAGTATTGCCTGAACAACGATTGAGTGTCCGTGAGGGGTAGATGAGGTAGATATATACTATCAGATTGTATTAAAGTGAAGTATATTTGATTTAAAGACATAATGATAGTATAGTAAACCATAGTAAAATGGTAGTGGGGCAAAGTTGAAGTTAGGCATATGGGAGGAAATACTTTAGAAGCAATACAGACTGATTGTCAGCAAACCTCACACGCCGTTCTAGACAAAAATATATAAGAGGAAGAAGCCAACGCTAGAGAGTTGTGCGAAATGGCCAGGGACTATCAGTAGCATGGAACACAATAGCATAGCGATGCGAGTATAGATCCCGAGCTATGCGAGTACTATGAACTCTGGACACGAAAGTCAAGAGCCGTGCTTCGCACAGCTCTATACATCTTGTACTACAGAAATACTACAAAATGAACCAAAACCAAAACTCACACAACCCATCCGATTAGGAACTGATATAGGTCATAGAAACACTCAAGAATACAGTGACAAAAGAAAATAAATGACACAGGAACCAAGCAGCAAAGCCACATCAAGATATCTTAAGATGAGCATCGCAACAGTTCGATTTGGTTTCGCGACGAAAGAGCCTCGCATTAAATGCCACCCCATCTACTCTAAAATGCAAACAAAATGGAATCAAAGGGTTGCTTAGATTCCCAGGGTGAACTCGACACCGACGTCGATCTCACGGGCCATCTTGACGACCTTGGAGAACTGGACGGACTTCTCGGCGGCGTTCTGGAGGTCCTCGATGGAGAAGATCTTCAGGCCGGACTCATTGATCAGCTTGTGGGCCTGCTCCATGTTGGTACCCTGCAGACGGGCGACAATGGGGGTACGGAGACCCATCTCCTGGACGACGTTGATCAGACCCTGGGCGATGGCGTCGCAACGGACGATACCACCGAAGATGTTGACAAAGACGGCGGAGACCTTGGGGTCGCTGGTGATCAGCTCGAAGGCGCTCTTGATGGCCTGGGGAGTGGCACCACCGCCGACATCGAGGAAGTTAGCGGGGGAGCCGCCGTTGAGCTTGATGATATCCATGGTGGCCATGGCGAGACCAGCACCGTTGACTGATACACGTTAGAATGAGATCTTCATTTGATTCAAGGATGCTTACCGAGACAGCCGATGTCACCATCGAGCTTGATGAAGTTGAGACCGTGCTCAGCGGCCTTGACCTCATCAGCATCCTCCTGGGAAACGTCGCGCCACGAGAAAGCCTCCTTCTGACGGAACTCGGCGTTGTCGTCGAATCCGAGCTTGGCGTCCATGGCGAGGACCTGGTGGTCAGAGGTCTCGGACAGGGGGTTGATCTCGAGCTGGGTAGCATCGCGCTCCATGAAGCACTTGTAGAGGTTCTGGATGGTGGACTTGGCCTCCTCGATGCACTGCTCAGAGAAGCCGAGGTCGGTAGCGATGGTGCGGGCGATCTCGTCGGTGACACCAACGTGGATGTCGATGGGGGTGGTCATGATGGCATCGGGGCTCTCCTTGGCGACAGCCTCGATATCCATACCACCCTGGGAGGAGGAAACGATGACGGGGCCACGGGTAGTGCGGTCCAGGAGGACAGCGAGGTAGAATTCGCGGCGGGCGAACTTGCGCTCACAAATGTAGACCGAGTTACAGATACGGCCGGCGGCGCCGGTCTGCTTGGTGACGAGCTTGTGGCCGATCATCTGGCTGGCGAACATCTTGGCCTCGGTAGGACTGGAAGGTATCCATCAGCTTCGCTGCGTTCGCTTGGTCGATTGTTGAAACTCACGAGTAGATCACACGGACACCACCTTTGAGACCGTTGTCGAAAGAACCCTTACCACGACCACCGGCGAGAACCTGGGCCTTGATGACAAGGTCATCGTTACCTGGGAGTTATTTTCAGCAAACGCGTTCGCAAGGAGGAACTTGGGATAATTTACCGATGGACTTGGCGATAGCCTCGGCCTCTTCAGCAGTGTTGGCGACCTCACCCTTGGGGACACCGACACCGTACTAGATCTTTTATCAGCGGACTTGATTTTTTTGGAGCGACCGAAGGGGGAACGCGATCCACCTACCGACTTGAGGAGACGGGCGGACAGGTATTCGTGGATGGAAAGGTTACGCTTCTGAACAGCAAGTCTGCTCTGAACGGAAGGCGCCTATGCAAAGTCAGTATATCAGTATAATCAACATGAAGCCGGGCGCGGCCCGATTACAACAACTCACCGTCGCAGCTCTGTAAGCGGCGGCAATGGGTCTACCGCGGGCGAAGTTGAACATGATGAAGGTGAAAAGAGAGGAGAGGAGAGGTGGTTTAGGGAGATCAAGATAGCCCAAGATTGAGTAGGGGAGAACAGCTTTCTTTTTCTCGGGATGACATTGCGTCGCGGTAAAACCGGGTGTCGCAGCCAACCACAGGCCGTCCCTTGCTGAGTCATCGGGACAACGCGAATATCACGGAACCCTGGCTTGTCGAGTCGGTACTTGGAGTCTTCGGCTTCTTTATATCGGCTAGTATACGGATTATAATACATTGTATTGGATAACTAGTACTTCTCGGGTCGTTTCCTACTTGCGTGCGCCCTTTTTGACCTTCCACAGTTTGAACATGTTAGTCATGACCCGACCAAACAGTCCCGACCATGCCCAGCCTCCCGAAAGGAGCCAAATCACCCAGCTAGCATGTCCCTCCCAGATCCAGGCTTTTCGGCCTTGAGCCCAGGGCAGCCATCTCCAGGGGGCAGATCCATACAGCAATTGAGTAACCACGCTGCGCGCATAGGCAGCATGCGGCATGGCATCTTTCTGGCTATGCTTCACCCGTTGCTCATACTCGGCTTCAATCGAGGTATACAGGGAGTTCGGCTTCAAGGTGCGGTCGACGCGTGCGATTCGCGACTGAACACCTCCGGTCACTACGGTGGTGACATGAACACTGTTGCCTCGGTTAGAAAGGAAGTTTCAGTTTCGGGAATGCGTATACGAACCCCAATGGAGCTAGCTCCACGCGAAGTGTGTCACTGAATGAGTGCAGTGCTGCTTTGGATGCGTTGTAGACGGAACCAAATACATATGGCATAATCTAGAAGTGTTAGCGGGATAACCTACAACCTTGAATGCAGTCAATAATTACTCCGGCAATAGAGCCAACCTGAACAATAGTGCCCTTTGCCTTGATGAGCAACGGCAGGAAGGTCTGGCACATGGTGATGACGGCGAAGAGGTTGGTCTCAAACACTGAGCGAGCCTCAGAAAGCTCTACTTCCATGGCCGGGACGGTATAGTCTGCGGCAATCAGTATATCTTCAAACCCATAGCTTAATTTACATACTCCGACCACTGGTTGATGTTAGCCACAAGCGCTGAAATAGCACCATAAGATTTTACTCACGCATTGTTAACAAGGTAATCGAGACCCTTGTCACCGAGTCTCTTCTCGACATCTGCAAAGCATGTCTTCACATTCTCCGGGTCATCAACCGTCAAGCTTAGGGTTTCGATGCCAAACTCGGCTAGATCGGACAGGGAGCTGGCATCACGAGCTGTGGCTAGTACGCGCAGTCCATTGCGATGGAATTCACGCGCGAGGGAGTTTCCTATGCCACCAGGGGAACATCTGAAGTAGATGTCAGAGGCAGTCGTTGGTATCTGGGGCGAGTCACTTACCCTGTGATCAGCACCGATCTGCGCTTGTCTTTTGCTCCCGGCATGTCTGCAGTAGTAGATATTATCACAATAGTAATTGAATTGATTGCAAGGAAAGAATAGGTTGCATTGGAAGCTATCTAGTAGACAAGTTGCTCCATTCTGAGGTGGAGACCGAACCAAAGTTGCCTCGGTTTTCATGTTCACAGGCGGGCCCTAAGCCCTCATTTCCTATTCTGGGTTTATACTATAAATGTGGCTTGAAGACCAATGGAAGTCGGTAGCTTGGTATATTAGAGTCAGCACACTAATTTTGAACGGGTTAACATCCCGTAGATCTGCCTATGCAGGGCTTGGTTATTATATTACTTGTTATAGTAGTTGACTGACCGATCTCCCTTCATGGCATACCAATCACAACCGCGTCATGGTAGATCGTCAAGATTGGCACTTCGTAAACTTTCTTCAGTAATGTAGATCTTCTTCTGATATCAATCCTATACATACATAGCGAACTGCAATATGCACATTGATGATGTAGATGTATGTACCCCTTTGTCGGGTGGATGCAAGGCACCCGAGCCAGAAACAGATCCATTCTTTAGATATAGACTATGGAAACAGAATTGAGCAATACATTCTACCCTAATTCTTTCCCCGATATACAAGATCAAGTCAATAAAGGATCGGAAACATTTACTCGAAGTAGACGGGGACGTGCCGAATCCCGGAAGTGGACTGGACGAATGACGTTGCATAGGCGGACAACCTGTAACCCGCTATAGCCAAAGCGTCCCCTCATGACGCTCATTTCATATTATTTCCTTGACATCCTTTGCCCAGTCCCGCTAATACATCAGATCAGTATCAGCCATTGGATCGCCTTATATTCTCCAGCAGGATCCAGCCCAAGAACTGGTAGGATTCTTGCATCGGGTCCCACATTAATGCGTGTCGATCAGTCTGTTCACGCCCTGAGGTACTTTGATCGGCCGCTATTTAAGAAGGGAGCTGTGCCTTGACCGTGCGTGTTTTCCCTGCTGGCTTCTTAATTTTCCGCCTTACAGCCCTGTGTACAGAGTACCCCAGGTCCCACTATCCTTCATGGTCTGCCCGGTCTAGTTCAGGAACACCAGTTACCCCAGACAAGAAGGTGGCGAGACCCGCCACGCTTCTATTCAATTTGCCCCTGGTCACGAACCCTCTCAAGATAAGTCATGGATGACTATCTGAATGTCCCTCGACATATGAGAAGTCCCGGGGATGATGGCTATCGAACCCCCACAATAGAAGATGCCGAGCGGGTTCTCTCCGATCATGGCGTTGAAGATAGTCCCGGCAGCCAAGTGCGCGAAGTCCATTCAACAGCTTTGCAAGAAGTCCTGCATAGAGCGACGTCGCGAGCTGCCGAGAAATCAAAAACAGAGGGTAATAAAGAGGCAGCTGCTTGTTGCGAGCACAATGGTTTGGGAGTTACTGTCAAGAAGAAGCCTCCAAGCCGACTTGGATGGAAGAAACGAATTCGCCATGTCACTTGGGCATACTTTACATTGACTATGGCGACGGGTGGATTGGCCAATGTCTTCTACAACGGTATGTTCACATCTATAGGATTGATTCAAGTCATTCAATGTCCACATCCACTAACAATACCAGTCCCATTCCGCTTCAAAGGCCTAGATACGATCGGAGTCGTCGTCTTCCTTATTAATATCGCCCTCTATCTCCTAGTCTGGGGCCTGCTCCTTCTCCGCTTCTACTGTTTCCCCTATACATTCAGGGCATCCCTGATGCATCCCACAGAATCCCTCTTCGTCCCAGCAGCAATGGTCTCCTTCGGCACAATCCTAATCAACATATCTCAATACGGCCCTCCACATGCAGGTCCTTGGCTGATGCGCGCAGTCGAGGTTTTATTCTGGATTGACGCTGCTCTCGCCGTCATGTTTTCCGCTGGTATCTACCTGCTACTTTGGTCAACGCAGACCTTCACCATCGCCCAGATGACTCCAATTTGGATCTTTCCAGCTTACCCCATGCTCATCATCGGTCCGCATGCTGGTGTCTTGAGTTCCACGTTGGATCCGTCGGCTGCGCTTCAGGTTATTGTTGGTGGTGCTACTATTCAGGGTGTTGGATTCTTGGTCTCGTTGATGGTTTACTCGGCATTCATTTACCGGTTGATGACGCAGAAGCTTCCTAGGGAGAACCTTCGTCCCGGTATGTTCGTTTCAGTTGGTCCTAGTGGGTTTACGGTGGCGGGTATTGTCAACATGGCCTCTGCTGCGAAGAGGGCGTTCCCTTCCGATTTCATGGGGAATGGTGCTCTCGCTGCTGATGTTATGAAAGTTGTGGTTAACTTTTCATCCTTGTGGCTATGGGGGTATGTACTATTCTTCCCTCCTTTCCCTCGTCTATACTGACTGTTCTATCTAGACTGGCCATTTTCTTCTTCATAATCGCCGGTGCGGCCCACTGGTCCGCCATCGGACCCAAGCGCTTGGACTTTTCCATGACGTGGTTCTCATTTGTTTTCCCAAACACTGCATTGATCACCGCGACATTTGCTATCGGTGATGCATTTTCCTGCAAAGCCATCAACATCGTCGGATGTGTGGCCATATTGCCCCTTCTTTTGATCTACTTCTTCGTGTGCTATATGATGATTCGGGCCATTATCATGAAACAAATCATGTGGCCCCAAAAGGGTGAAGATAGGGATGAAGGTGGTTTCGAAATTCTCCAGATCAAGTCTGTTGCAGATGCGGATGGGGATACCAGTGAGGAGAGTCCGGCATGAGCGTAGATGGGACGTTCTTTCTTTCTTTCTTTTTCGGTTTTCTTAAAATTTGTGAATATTGAGTCTGCTTGTATCTTTTGGCAAGTCATTTACCCTGATTTACATAGCGTGATATACATATTTTGCATCTATGAATGAAGGATGTACATTTTTCTCAATTGCCAATTTATTTGTCTCTTCGATGCTCAACTATGACATACTCCATGGAACCAGTAACCCCGTTTTCAACATCCAATAACATAAAGCGTGCGACTTATCCACGATCGCTCAATTATTGTCCTTTATTTGTACTTTTATCCGAACATTGTTGAACCATCACACGGGCCGTTGATTATATAAACAGCTCTGGTAGTTCAGTGGTAGAATACTACTCTTCCAAAGTAGTGGCGGGGGTTCGATTCCCTCCCAGTGCATCGCTTTTTTGTGTCCTTCGAGACCCCTTTTTTGTTTTGCTTTATATATATATATTATCTATCATTTTTTTTTTTTTTTTTTTTTTGGTATATTTCCGATCATGGTTTTATTTAGGCTACCTATATCAACTCGCATTAATTGTAGAAGAAATACATACACGGAATGACATTATGCGACCGTGTCAATACGGATGTATAACCCTATGGTAAGTTCATACGACCATCATTTTCTAGGAAACAGGTTGAAAAGCAGACTGATATCATTTCCTTGGTATTACCAGGTGGCTAACCAGCAAAATCTACACAGTGATAGAGTCAAAAACAGCAACAAAAATTGTACACTGAGATGAGATGGTGGGCGCAAAAATTCATGGACTCGCCGGGAATTGAACCCGGGACCTCTCGCACTCTACAGGTCAATAGAATTGAACATGCGAAGCGAGCATCATACCCCTAGACCACAAGCCCGTGTTATTGGAATGTTGAGCACTCGCTTGATTGTTGAAATTATAGATCATAATCAGAATCTGAATTTTTTTAAGGTTGACTTTTTTTATACTGGCGGAAGGCGCAAACTAACTATGTTTAATTAAATAGTACCTTTCAAATGAACGAATATAGCTCTTAACTGAGAAACAAGACTAATCAATTAATTGTGCTTTACCTTTTATATCTGCTGCGAGCTAGCTCTTGCTCACGCCCGTCAGTGGGCGGAAGATCAATAGACCGAACTAGCTTAGCCCTAACTCTAGGCATTACACGACAGGAGATAGATATTATTGGGTGTCTAGTGCATTTCCTGGCTCATATAGCTGACGGTTGACTGTATGAAAACTCAGTATGGGAGAGGAAAATGTCATAGGTATAGTGATCTCCCTAATATATATATATCTTGTAGTATTGTAAAGCTATGTATACGTGGCACACAATGAATCAATGCCTGACAAAGGATTGAACCTAATTTCAATTGACTATTTCTCCAAGGTATTCTATATTTTCCGCCCATATCGCGTCAGAAATGTGAGATATCGGCTTTGATGTGTTTGATTCACCTCTCTACTCACCTATACAAGAAGCAGCTAAGCTGCAGAAAGTCTACTGTGCTTTGGTGATAAAATCCCCCCCTTAGAAGAGAAATAGTAACACTGAGTTACCCCAGACGCTCCCTAGGAGCTATTTCACCCGTGGCCGTCCGTCGTTCTCCCACCTGTGTACCACCAAGTCTCGCAATCTCAGCCACCACCAGATGAACCTATAGTCACCATGCCATTGCTGATCGAGACCAAAATCGCTTAACAAAAAACGATTGAAGGTAAGCCTTGATTCCCTGTAATCAGATATATATTAATGATCGACCCAGACCTAGGCAGGAACCACGAAGGTTATTTTGAACTGTTACCTCTCAGTATTAAATGACTCATCTGAAAGAAGTGTATATTTTAAAGAATCAACTACAAATTACACAGTGGAGGAGGGCAAAAAAAGCGTGCATTGGTGACTAATCGTACATGCGGGTATATTGAAATAGAAGGCCAAATGGCCGAATTCACTCTTCCTTTCCTCAGTCCTCCATGCGATCAGACTGATCCAACCTATCCCCACGAACCGAGGGAGTCGCGGGACCCCTCAGGACCAAACGTGTGAGAGGAGGTGTGGGTGTTCCGGGCTCCTCTCGCTTCAGAGGAAGGTGCTCAGTTGGCACAGGGGGCACCTCAGGCACGGCAGCCTTAGCAGTTCTCGGGGTCTTGGGTCGACCCGACTGTCGGCGAGAAGTGGCTCCCTTGGACTTAGGGGTGGACAGTGGACGCGCGGGAGGCGTAGAGGGCAAAGGGGGAGTGGGGGTCTTGGAAGCCCGCGAGCGAAGGCGGGTTGCCGTGAGGAGGTCGTCAGATGGGGTTATGTCCCCGAGGTTTCCAGTCTTTCGACGCGAGATACGAGGCTTAGGAAGTTCTGCCGCCGTGTAGCTCGTTGTGCGGATATCAGATGGGATGATAAGCTTTGAGAGCTCATGCGTTGCCACAGAACAGCTGACACGAGGCAGGTCATCCCCACCAGACCTGCGGTCAGAGGCTGCAAGCTTATTAGAGGATGCGACTGTGGGACTCAAAAATCCTCGCTGCTTAGACGGGCCGGCCATGGTGCTTTCCAGATCCGCCACACTGGTAGAGGACCACCACTTTGGGTCATAAGAGTAAGCAGCACCGGGCCCATTTTCATCGTTCAAGCCAGCCAGGTGAGCGAGAACACCAGTGTACAGAGCACGTTGACTGTATCCTCCCTCAAGAACGCTGATGATACGACCGTTCACGCCAAGATCTTTCTCCTGGGCCATGCGAACAATGTCGGCGGTGAATCTGGCGTAGAACTCAGTAGGTACTTTTTTGGACTTGCGGTTTAAAGTTTCATTCTCCCATTGACTCGCATCAAAGCCAGCTGAGATGAAAATGGCACCATTGGGTGGACGACCTCCGGAGTCTTTGACAACTTGCTTTGAGAATCGACGCAAAAAAGAGCGAGTTTTGGCAATCAATACCGAATATTTGGTTTCGTACAGTTCCCAAAAATCTGATTCGCTATCCCACTCGTCCAAGTGGACATTCCAGATGGACCTGTCGGCCGTTTCAATGCAAGTGCTAGCCCCGGTCGTCTTCGCAAGATTGCCATCCTCGCAAGGGAAGGATTCAATATCGTGAAGACTGAGATAGCTGATCGGTGTTGCTTGGTATGGTGAAAGAGGCGGAGGTCCTCTTCTCCTGCTGTCGTGGGCTGCCGACTTTTTCGATTTGTGCTCTTGCTGCCGGGTGCAGTGGTTCCAGACAATGTCCTGAGAACCATCTCCATGGTGCAGGTCAAAGTCAATAATCGCAGCATGGGTGAGTCCGTAGTTGATGACTGCGTGGGAGATTCCGACATGAACATTATTGATCCAGCAGAACCCAGAAGGCCAATCCGAGGTACAGTGATGACCAGGGGGTCTAATACAGACGAAAGCTCGCTCCACCGGACCTGGTCCAAGGACTGCATCGACGCCATCGCAGACGCCGCCCAATGCACCTTGAATTGCATTCAAAGACTCAGGTCCGAGGTAGAGATCACCAGAGTGTAGTTCATCGCCCATTGGGACAACCCTGTCATTTTGAACGGTGAAAGATCGGGCAAGTTCGTCGCCAGCCATGGCAAGTTTCGACTCGGCACGATTGCAAATATCCTTGAATTCGGACATCCACGAGAAACCATGTACTTCTGTAACAGTTGGACTCTGGATAGATAATTTGCGATCTGTCTTGCGGATGTTGAAAGGTACAGGCAGTGTAGGGACATCGAGTTCTGGATTGGGAGCATATCGTCCTCCCTCATATCGTTGACCGAGGCGAACATATGCTGCAGCGATACCAAGAGCACTGGAGCGAAGCCGCTCTGGTCTTTCCATGATAGTTTGTAAATACTGTTCTGGCCATCCGAGGCGAGAGAAGAGGTGCCCATAGCATGCGTCATGGACCAGTGCGATTGTTTTGGTCGGGATGTCAGTGGATTGGTGCAAGGCCCATTCTTGGGCAAACAGATCTGCCGCAATAGACGTAGCCGTTGGAGCAGGTGGCTCCATGCTGGGATCAAAGGTAAGTGCCTGTGGGAGCATGTTGGGTGGTGAGGTGGTCACAGGCGACACCGCGAGATTGACCGAACTGCGGCGAGGGGTTTGCGGAGCCGACGATGAGGTCTTGAGAGGCTGTGAGACTGCGCGCAGAGAAGCAGCCGATTTGCGCTTCAGTAGTGGCGGAACAGGATTAGGTTTGCGGTGTTCCTCTTGACGAGGGACAGCATCAGTAGAGATAAAGCTTGCACTTGTAATTTGCGACGTCTGGGGGGTTTGCGCGAGCGAGACATTTTGGGCAGACAAGACAGGCGAGGTTGGCAACGGGGTGGTAATGGCAGTCGCGAGAGTCATGCGATTCAGTCCGTCTATCAAATCACAATGGAATTCTATTGAGGCTCCATTGTTGACCCCATCTCCGAATGGAGGCGGGTCCCTGGGCGGGTCCATACTGAGACGCGCCAACGGTAGATCCCAGTCCCTGCAGATATGGTCAGGTAAGATGAGACGATAGGAGGTAAAGAAACAAGGCGGAAGCTACGCGACTAGAAGATACGCAAGATCGAAGACGCGGTTGAAGAGAGGAAGAAAGGGAGTGGGGGAGATTCACATGTTTTGGTTCAGATGCGGTAGGAAGTCAGCCGATCGCTGAACTACATTCTTCAACGGCTGCGAGTTCAGATGTCTTACACGGTTATGTGGCCCTTATGCACGCTTTAGAGGCTGCTAGAATGTTCTCACTACAGTGTTTAGTACCACACGAATATGCAAATCAAAACAAATATCAACACGAAGCTCAGCATGAAGCTCAGCATGAAGCCTAGGACGAAGATCGGCACGACAATACGTACATTATCAATAGATCTGATCAACCTAATTACCCCGTTCATCGGTTGTGTCTAATCGCCCGATCCAATCATCGTTTGAATAACAATAGCCCCTACAAATATAAGATCAGGACAAACAACGAAAAATCACCAAATGGGATTGAACCACAACTCCATTTTGTCTGTAAAACACTAGATAATAGTAGTAAACAAAATAAACAAGAATAGAAGCCAATTAAAGCCTCATATAAGTCATAACACCGGAAAAACGCCATACCCCCAAGGCCTTGGAACCCCATTATCCAGACCCAACAAAGAACCAAACACCAAAGCTGGAAGAAAAGGAAACCCAACTCTCAAATCTCAATGAGATCGCAACCCCCGCCATTGATACCACTGAAACCAACGACGCCCAAAAGAAGCCTTCTCATCCATGGAATCCTGAGACCGGCGCCGGGTCTTGTTATCTTCCTTGCGTGTCTGCTTCTCGGACTTGAAGCCCTTTGTAGCATGGCTATTGCAGAAGCAGTGCATGTGGACTGTTTCAATGCTCACGCCTGGGCAGCTGTTGCGTTTGTAGCCGGCGCATACGCTTTGACCGGCGTCTTCTTCGCATTGGCACCAGTCGTAAAATGTGAAGTATTGGCGGCACATTGTGAGGCTGTACTTTTTTATTGGGTTTTGTTGTTTGCGTATTGTTTCCCACGACGTGTTTCCACGAAATGTAGATGTAGATATAGATATAGACGTTGTATGGAAATATCGGATCTTTCGGAGTGTGAGCGTGATGTTGAGTGAGTTCGAAATGCGAGTCGAATAGCTCGACTATGCAGTCAAAGATGTAGATGTGGATGGGTGGATGCCAATGCAAATATCATATATTGACAATGGCTGTAGTTCGGTGATATTTCGGGATTGACCTGTCAATGGAAAGCAGGGAGAGGGAGGTGATGTAGTATGGAATAAATGGGATGAGATGAGTATGGCTCGTATTCAGTCCAGCTGAGTAGAGATGAGTAGACAAGAAATGATGGGGAAGGTGTACAGGAAAGGCGAGAGGTGAGAGGTAAGCTTAAGTTCTAGATCGGATCTAACCTATGTAACCCGGATGTGGACTGTCATGATGAGTGAACTCAGGCCGTGAATGGAACCATGGCTATTGATTGGACTGACGTCAAAGAATCCCTTATTTCTTCCTTTTTATTTCCCCCAAACTACTACGGGGGCCATGCAGAAGGCTGCATCTAACCCCATCCGTCGACCAATAGGTTACATCTGACACAGCGAACCAGGTCGTATTTTGGAGCGGCGCGAATTTTCTGGCACTATTTTTGAAAGGGAATTAGGCATCTCATTTAACAGTGCTGCTTGGCAAGCGCTTTGATGGGGCTGTTAATGTAATGAAAATGGCCCAGTGTCTTGGCCGACAATGCAGGCTACGAAGCAGGACTGGAAAAACAAAATAGTAGGCGCCTGTTGTTTCAACAGGTTCGACAAGGCAAGGCCCGCAAAAACCTATCAAACTATAAAAATAGAGAGCTCAGTTTGAAACTCACGCCCTGAAAGGCTGAGATGAACTCCGCCTGGTGCCGGGGCTCCGTAAGGTCTCCATAGGGCGACTTCTGCGAGTTTGCAGGTCAGTGATTGGATCTCTACCTGTCAGACTTGCCGCCAGGATCCCGGGATAGCCTGCCGTGTTAGCGCCCAATGGTGAAGTTACAGCATCGGCACAGGGTTTGACATTCCTAGCATCGCATGGTCAGATCGGATGATCTGATGATCTCACCGAGCGGATCGAAGATGCAAACGGAAAAAGAGAAGAGATCTGTGGCGGTGGTCAGACGGAAAGATCACGTGGGGCGGCCATCCCCGATATGATGCCTGAGGCGGCAACAATTATATGCCAGAGCTCCGGAATTTATGACCAAGTCGCATACACTCCCAAGTGGACACCCAAATACACAAACAAACCCTCTACACAGAACCAAGCACACCTCCACCCCAAACACTCCACAACACAACACAACCACTTAACTCCCACCTGAAATGCCAACCGAACTCCCAATGGCAACACCAGCCCGAACAACAACCCTCCTGACAAATCTAAGCGCAGTAACAGCCCGCATCAGCGCAGCAACAAGCAAAGCACCAAACCCCACCAAAAAAACAAGACTAGTCGCAGTCAGCAAGCTCAAACCAGCCTCAGACGCCCTAGCCCTACACACAGCACCAGCGCCAATCTCGCAAACCCACTTCGGCGAAAACTACATCCAAGAACTGCTCGAGAAATCACGGCTCCTGCCACCAACCATAAAATGGCATTTCATCGGCGGATTGCAGAGTAATAAGTGTGTCATGCTTGCGCGGGATGTGCGGGGTCTGTGGGCCGTTGAGAGTGTCGATAGTGAGAAGAAGGCTGGGTTGTTGGATAAAGGGTGGAAGGATCGGGATGTTGCCGCTGTGGGGGGGCAGCATGATAATTCTGATGGGGAGGGGAGTGAAGATGGTAGACTGCGCGTCTATGTGCAGGTCAATACATCCGGCGAAGAGAATAAAGCAGGCATCGAACCTTCTTCCGCTGCCGGATTGTGTGCGTTTATTCGGGAGAAGTGTCCCCGTTTGAAATTGCAGGGTCTTATGACTATTGGGGCGATTGCGAGATCGCGCGATACGACGCCTGAGAATGAGAATGAGGATTTTGTTTGTTTGAGGGAGACTAGGGATCGCATTGTGGCGGTGCTTGGGTTGACGGGCGCTGAGGCGGAGTTGGAGCTTAGTATGGGGATGAGTTCTGATTTTGAGGGTGCTATTGCTCTTGGGAGTGATCAGGTTCGGGTTGGGACTACTATCTTTGGGGATCGGCCGCCTAAGGCTGAGGCTAGGGTTGTTTGAGGTTGAACTGGGGTTATGAGATATGATTTTTCTTATTCTTTGCATGACAAAAGGAGCATTAAACGTGTGGGTATTTGGTCCTTCCAGGTTGTTTCTGTACCGTTTACTCAATCCAGTGGGGTTTGCAGTGGAAGGATTATACAAGAAGAACGAGCTTTAATTAAGAACGCTCGCTAGTATTTGACTGGTGAATCCAATTAGAGATATACATGAATAGCTCGATTGCAGCCGCAGATGCAAATGCATTAGTCGAACTCGCCCCCTCTTATTCCCTGCGCCAACCGCTGCTCTATCTGTCTCACAAGTGACTGCGGGACCTGTTCTTGAGTAGCACGGATCGTGACACGATACATCTGGGATAGAGTTAGCAAAATGGTATACTCGGTTAAGGATCATCAAAGAAATATTAGTACATACCGACTTCTCATAGTTAGGCTCAAGGCGCAACAAGCAACCCGTCTTACCACCCTCAAATTGGAAGACCGAACACCCGACAATGTTCTGAGAGTTTGGATCGACGCCGTCTAGAATCTTGAACGAGAATCCCTCGACAATCCGACGAGTAAACGCCTCGTTGACAGACTTGTTTTTGCCGGTTAGACCAAAGGTCTTCTGGGACTCTAGCGGGGCACCGCCAATCTGGCGCCATCGCTTGAAAAATTCTTCGGCTGACAATGCTGAAGATTCCATGTAACGATGCATCAAGACAGGCAGCTGGAGTGTGTAGGCCTGCAGTGCACCGGCCAGGTATGAGATACGAATAGTAGGCGCATCTGTGAATGGACCGTGGGCAGTACAGAACAGAGTCAGCTGTGTCTGTCCAGAAGCTGCCACTGTTGGCTCTGGCAGGTTCTTGGTGTCGACCTTTAGGTTGGGAGAAGCCGGGTTGTCGACTGTTGTCGTGAGAGATCCAATGGGGTATGTGGACTTGTTTGAGATGTATAGCTTTACTACACCCATAGGACCACGGTACTCTGACCGCAGTCCGACTTGGATCTGCGCATCTTCAAAAAGAACACCCTCGCGGGAGAAGAACAGACGGTTGTAGCCAATGTCCCATTCGGGGGTCAGATGAGCGGCACTGGCCATGTTTGGTGCTGGGCCCGAAGGACCGCTGAGATCCAGGCCTGCCAAGTCACCTGATGCACTTGCACCATTTGGAGTGGTGGGGGTACCATTGGACCCAGTACGCGTACCATGCACGATGGTTGTGAAGGTGCGCTTGAGTCCAGTGTTCTGTGCCAGGAGCATTTCCTGTTTGTCGGCATTGGCATCCTTGCCACCGATAACCCAGGCCTTCCTTTCACTAGCACCGGCTGTCTTCTGGTGCAGCCGAGAGAGTAGAATGGAAGCCCGCTCTGAGAAGGGAGGCATCTCGTCGCAGACTGTTCGGAGGAGATCATCAGTGGGAAGAGTCGCCAGCGACAGGTATTCAAATGCTCGCTGTTGTAGTTCAGAATCGGGTGAGTGGCTGTACAGGCGGAAGATTTGCAAGAGCTGAGGTTTGATCTCGGGGAACAGGTTCACAAACTTGACAAATGACGACAGGATCATGGCCCGCGCGTTGTCAGAGCTGGAGAACATCTTGGCCTGCAGGGCCAGGAACTGCTCAATAGGGCTTGAGCCTGCATTTTCGGCGATGAGGTGACCAAACTCGCCCAAGACGTAACAGCCAATCTTCACCAAACTTTCGTGGCAATCACTCTTCATATAGGTTAGGAGAGTGTGTGCTGCATAGGCTTGTAATTCTTCGTTGTTGGTCACGATTTGAATCACTCGCTGCCACACTTCATCGTTGACGTGTTCACCTGCCAATGAAAGCAGCTTCAATGTCATATCAATGTACCACTGTGCATCGGAGGCGTATTTCTCAGTAAGAATGGCAACCTTCAACACCATTTCCTCTCGAATTGCGTAGTCTGCAGTCTGCAAGTATCGCAAGAGTTCGTTGACAATCGGGCCGGCATTAGTGGTATCACACATGCTGTACAACAGATCTAATCCTTTACGTCGGACACTGATGTCACGGTCTCGCAGCGAGCCCAAGATAATGTTCTGATGCTTTTTAATCGGGTCAAGTGTTTCAGCTCGAGCAGCAAAGTGACTCAAAGCGTCTAGACCGAGGTATCGCACGTTGGTTTCGCGAGACTGGATGTACTTGCCCAGGCGGGAAGAGATCTGTAGCATAAGATTGTGCTCAGAGTCGAGGTGGATGAGGAGGTTGATGGCTTCGAAGAGAATAGCATTCTGAGCATTGTTCTGCTGGACATTCTTAGGTGTTTCCATTGCAGCTTGCATCATCTGAGATAGAGACTCTCGGATGATCTGGCGAACATGACTGTCCTCTATTATAGCAGGTGAGCAACTGAGCAAAAGTAGCATATCGACTGGTCTTACCTGATGGGGGATAGTATTGCAAGAGGCGCAGGAACTTGACCTGGATCCATGGGCATGGAACACGGTAGTAGAGGTAATCTGGGGCAATATCATTATCAACCACGATCCTCTTCAACCGCTGCGCAGCCTTGACATAAGAGCCCTTGTATTCCTCCGGCATGTCCTGCGCCAGAGCCATAACCAAAGAGGTAACAGACAGAGTCACACCCATGTCAGGGTCATCCATAATGGAAATAATTCTCTCGGCCCATTCATTCCGAACAATACCGGGATACTTGCGGTACAACCGCAGCAACGTTAAAGCAGCTTTCTTCTTAACAAAGGCTTTGGAAGTCCTAGAAAAAGTCAATAACCAACCCAATCCAAACCTCAAGACAGAACTCACGGCGAAATCAAGAGCCTGTGGACCTCAGACCCAAGCGCCTCTCCCAACTCCTTTCCACCGACATTAGCAACAGCATGCAAAGCCAAGCAGTTGTTCAATTCATGATGATCAAGCAGATCCTTCCGGATACTGTTAACAACAAGATGAAGCAATTCATGCTCCTCGTGTAAGAACAACGTAACAGCCAAGTACCCAATCTGCTTCTCAGAGTACTTAGTCGACGAAATCAAGTTGACAGCCTCAAGATGACCGAAATCAACATCATAGCCCTGGATGTAGACATAGAGCAATTTGCACACGTATTTCTTCTTCTGGTAGCCGTTCAAATTGCCCGACTTGAATTTCTGTCGGATATTGGCCAACTCCTTGTTCACGCGCTTTTCTTCCAGTTCGCGCGCTCGGGCGTTGCGCAGATCCGCGATGAACTGGACTAGTCCTCGCATTGACGACATGTTTGCGATTGCGATTGCCGGTTGTGCTTGTTTAATGTAGATTTATACCGTCTTGGTATGTATTCACGGGGTCGAAACGAGGAACCGTGATCAGACGGTATGGCGGGGTTCAGTTCGAGGGTCGCCCTCGCATGCCACAGCCACGCGGGATTATCGCCTCAGGGGGTTCGCGATCGGAGGCTCAACGTCACACAATCATGTCCCAGTTATGAAGGCAGTTCAGCTATTGGGCATTGGCCATGCAGGAGATATGGGAGGGAACCGGACGGGCTCGTTGGAGCTGCGTGGAAAACAGGGGGTTGAGGTTATGGGAGGGTTCCTGAGATGCTGGTCAGCCACTGCGACCCGGAGCATCGGAGTTAAGGGACAACAACGTACAAGACGACCAGATTAATGACGCCAGGAGAAAACAGAGCGGCAGAGGTGTTGAGTCCCCATAAACTTGTCTTTCCTGGGTCACTTCCGCTGTCGATCACGGTTCCGCTGTGGCGGTGTCGGAAGAATGTTTGGGCGGTGGCTGTGCTATTTACTTTATAGTCCCTGACTATTGTACCTTAGCTACCTATGTAGTAGGGATGCTGTACACAGTATTGTGAGGTTCACTCAACTGCCCTTGTCCATCCGAAATTCCCAAAGAACAAGCTTTATGAGGCTCGAAATGTACCTATTTTAAGCACGATCCTATTTTAAAACCACCCAATCCATTTAAATCTCATCTAGAAGCCCCAAAAGAAATAAAGCTTTAATGCTACAGTCTCTACAAATGTGGTTACCAAGAAATAAAATCGAATAAAAGAATTAATCTCATTCATATCTCATTCATATGAAACCCAAAGCAAACCATATGTATGCCCGAACCCAAGACTCCACCAATCCCGCCAGAGCAGAGAAAGGAAAATGCAACTCAATGAAGACCCATCAAGCAATAAGAAGCACGCAACCTAAGACCCATACAAATGGAATCATCTAAGGGCGGGTGGTGAAGTCAACCTCAAGGGCAGACTCGATACCAGCAGCCTTCTCACAGGTGCAGGAAGCTAAAGAAACCAAGTTAGCCAATCGATCTCTCATTATAAATATCATTACGATAATGATACAGAAAAAGACATACCCTGAGGACGACTACCGCAAGCACAAGTCTCACCAGAGATAGCCGAGTTCTCACTAGTGGAGCGCTCACAGGTGCACTGGCCAGCGGGGCGGGCGCCTATTCGTCAACATTAGTATAAACTTCTGCAGGAAATACAGGTAACAAGGGAGACATACGGCATGAGCAGCGGGGACCCGAGACGGCATTCTCGGAGGAAGCTTTGCTGCAGCTGCAGTGGAGAGCGCTCTGCTGACCACAGGAGCACTTGGCCTGAGCGGCGCAGACACAGCTGCCGTCCTGGGTGGTCTTGCAGCAAGTAGTGGCGGGGTGGACCATTTTGGCGGTTGGTAGTGATGGATTTGCAAAGGCGCAAGGTTGTAAGAGTTAAAGTATTGTTGAAAGGAGTATATTTGAGAGATCTGGGGCTTTGAAATGATGAGAAAGGGAGAAGGAGACGCGTTCTGCTTTTCTTTTATTTATACTTGCTGAAACCTGCTGGATGCGTCAGAGTATCGATGATGATTGCCAATATGTAGGCTCTGATTGGCTAGACCGTATAAAGTCACGTGGTCATGGATCATCTTCTGAAGGCAGCTGATTGGTCACTTGTTGACGACTTCAAATACTTGCCACTGGAGTGGTCAGACACTGTGGCCTGATTGTGGATGTGTTCAAGCGAGAGTTGATGATTACCTTTGTCTGTGTTCTGATTTGATGAGGCGGATATGGATTACGAAGTAGGTGTTGGGACTCGGACTCGGGTGCTTTTGCCAGGTTATGCACGCAAGGGAACTATGACCCTAACGAGTCAAGATTCTAAGCTAACAACCACTCGGAAATTACATTTCATTTGCCTTTTGCCATACGATAGGGAGAGAAATAGGGGAGTAAACAGGTGGTCAATATATATTTTCACTCACTTGTCTAGCTAATCAATCTTAGTGGTATCAGATATGCTTTGCAGTAATATCGGGAAATGAACAGGGTTATACTCCACCCAATCAGACCATACTCAACAACCCCAATAGCTATAGTGGAACCTCAAAATTAACATATATGAGAACAAAAAATAAAAATCAAGTAATGCAGTAAAAGCAGATAATGATAGTATAACACATGGAAGAGAAGACACCCCAAGAAAAATCCCAACCAAAGCCAGAAACGCTGTGAAAATGATTAATGATTAAAGCACGCTGATATAGATCCAGGATCCTTGGTTAACCCAGCTAACCAGTTAACCGGAACATGGAGGTAGAGGTGGGGATGGCGAGACATGACTGTCGTGTAATGATGTCGATGTCGATGTTGAATACGTAGATAATGAAAACAGTGCGAGAGTATAGAGTGAGGGCATAGCAGACGGGGCTGATATCCATCTCTTGACTGAGCTCATTACACCTGTTGCTTCCCTCACTGCTGAATATAGTTAGGATAGTTGTAAGACGAGTTGCCGAATTTGTTCCGCAGAGGATCCAGAGTTGGTGTTTGCATCTGATCGTGTCCAGGGCCGGACTCGGCAGGGTAGGAGGTGGGAAGGTTCATATTTGGAGTGTTGGCTTGTGTGTAGGGAATGCCCGAGGATGTCTCGTATGGGAAGGATCGGTACTCTTGGGGAGCTGAGACTGGGATATTTTGCATGGTAGACATCGGTCGTCCTTGTGATGGTAGCTGAGAGCCCATGCCCAGCTGGTAATTTTGTGGCTGCGAGCCTATTGAAAGTGTCTTGTTAATATTGCTTGTTGTTCGCTGGTTTCTGCTGGGTGAGAACTTACCGATGTTGTTCATGTCGTATGTCATAGGTGCTCCCTGTGAATCTGTTGGAGACACCGAACCCTCAAAAGGTTGGTGCTGGTCATAAGATGCAGCCATGCCAGGGTGTCGTGGCATAGAATAGTCCATGGGACGTCTCATATAAGGCAGACCTGGCTGATTTGCCTGAGGTCCTGCGAATCGGTTGGGCATCTGATATGCATAAGGAGAAGGATGAGCAGAAGCATCGGAGAGGCTGCTCGATCTGGTAGCGGGGTATTCGTTGCGAATGGTTCTATGTAAATCGTTCATGGAAGCAGAAGCTGCAGGACGGAACATGATGTTCGACTGATTCAGACCGTCGTTTCGTCCAGTCGAGGACATGTAGGTTCCTGCGGTCGACGCAGAACTGAGTGGCGAAACAAGGTACTCTTCTTCATTTGGTCGCGGGAAACATTCAGTACGCAGTGTTCTCAAGGCCCCGAAATCCGGATTTGGGGCTGCGTAGCCTTGTGGAGATGCCACTGGTGTGACACCTGTTGATTTGCCCTCAAAAGGCGTGCGAAGGACTTTGGTGGTATCGAAATCGTCAGGGAGGGCCCGAGATTTAAGCATTCTCTCGCGATCATTTGTGGTCAGACGCTTGAGCTTTGCTCGTCTGTAGATATGCCACGTTAACAAAAAAAAAAGCCGAGTAGAGGTGTATGGTGAAGCCCTACCGATTTTGGAACCAGACTTGGACTTGACGAGGAGTCAACCCAGGGATCTCCCGCGACAAACGCTCTCGATGAGCAGCATCGGGGTGTGCCTGGCGAGTGAACTCGCTCATCAGGAAACGTGTTTGGTTATGTGTTAAACTAAGCCCGAGTCAGCGTCGGATCTGGGTAATTTCATCTCAAAGTCTCCTACCGGAATCGCTTCATCTTCTTCTTCTCCAAGGATGGCGATCTATTGTTGTCGTCGCTCCCCATCATATCCTTATCATCATCAGGACTGATCGTCTCCTCTCGTTCGTACTCATCCCGGTGATCATGTCCAAATGAAGGACCAGCCGTATCATCAAGATGTCCGGGCCCGACCAGGGGCTGAGAAGGCGAAAAGGGGCGCCGATTGAGGCTGGGAATCTCCAGCTTGACCCGTGGTAGCATGTCCTGTTTCGCGGCTTCTAGTCTGTGGTTGATCTTATCCCGGGGGATTTCTCCCGCGTATGTCGGACCAGACATGCCCATAGACCGTGACGGGTTATTCAAGGCATTCTCAGCCTTGAAGCCAGCCGGTTGCATCTCTGCAGGTCGTCCAGAAGCAAAAGACACAGGACTGGGAACACGGGGCTCCTTCTCCCTCACGGAATAATAAGGAGAGAGTGTCCTTCCTAAAGAGAGTCTCTCGCTGTTCCGAGACGGATGAGATGAGACTGCAGACAGGGGCGAAGGAACTGGCGTAGATAAGGCAGGCAACCAAAGGCAAGGACCGCCGACTGACATGATAGAATGGAGTCCTTGACCACGAAGATTTTCAAGGATCTCAAGGTAAAGGATCAGCACGTCGGAGAAAACCTGGCAATCAAAAAGTACTAATAACGGCCCTTAGATGAGACGGTGGGTCTGATCGAAGTACCGGGGGCGCTTGCGTAAAGGAAGGGTTTTCTTCAATTAAACGGAATAAAGGGTGATGCGCGTTCCAGACTATACTGCTGGAGAGAGGCAGAGAGGGGTGATGGGCGCCAACTGATGTGTGTCAGAAGAACCAGTGTGCAGCCCGTCCAGAAGAAAAAGAAAAGGCCCCAACAAAGGCAAGACTTGAATCTGAGATCGTTTGATCTTTACACGGCTTGTACTTGTAAGAGAAGAAGCATCCACCAGGGTGAAAAAGTCTGGTACCTGGCGAAAGTCCAGGGGAGATATCCCAAACGTGAGAGGCAAATCCAACAAGGCTCAATAGCCAAGCGAGGACAAGGGCGGAGGTAGTGGAAATAGGTGTCGGGATAGGATATTAAACGGACGCCCGCTATGCCCCAGGGTCCACAAGTATAGTCACAGGTCCCGGGAAAAGTCCAGTATGCAGAATACCTCCGGCTTTCCTTCCTTTGGAGATATGTATGATGTATGACAGAGAGCAAAAAGTAGGAAAAGGTTGATCTCAACGGTCGTAACGGTCCAATGCCAGAAGATATACAAAAACAGGGAAATGTACAAGATACGACCACCCAAGGATCGTTGAAAGGGTGGGGAGAGGGGGGGAGAGAGAGAAGAGACTACATGGGTTAAGAGACAGATGCGATCAACCCGATCTATTTACTGAAGATCCCACACCGAACGGTCAATAGCGCGGTCACCGTATCAAACACTGGTTACAGATGTGTAAAGAGAGTGGTACATAAAACAACTAGTAGTATCACTAAAAGGATCGTCTTCGGAGAATAAAAGCATAGCCTCAGATCCATTACCCATATCCGGTCTAAAGGCTTTCTAGAAGCTCAGTAAAAAAGAAAAAAAAAGGAAAATTATACCAAGTACGGGGTAAGACTGGAGTCGCGCTCAGAGTTAGAGCCACCTCTCCATAAAGGCCACGGCCGAATCTTCCAGGACGCATGGATCTGTGGCAAATCGTATGCCCCGAGCTGAAGCGGCCTGGAAACATCCGCAACGATCCAGCTCAGATAAGTCTGGAAGAAAAAGAAGTATGGGTCCAGCGGAGTTCGGCTCGGACGAGAGAGAAACGGCTCTTTATATAGTTTTGTTCACATCTACACTGCCGGCATGGTACATGGATACATGGCTACATGTATCAGTATCTGGAATTCGATCTCTCGGATCTAGAGAAAAGGAAAAAAAAAGCCCGAAAACACTTGCATGGGTCATCAACCAACAGTAGCCGAAAGACCCTTGCTCGGCCGGAACTCGCAGACCATGTGGTAGTATGTGGCGTGCTGGGTCCATAAGCGGCACCCTAAGCCGGACCCTCGCTATCGATCATGACCAGCCACTCAGCATGCTGCCCGCCACACTCCATCATGAATGGATAGCGAAGAGGTCAAGTGGAGTTACCGGATTGTAATTCAAAACAATGAGAGAAAAAAAAAATACTGAATATTCAATCCAATTGCAATGTTGCATGAAGTATGAGTGCGAGAGCCTCATTGGCGATTGTCCTGAAACGGGGTCCAAGTTACATATCCATACGGAGTAGCGAGGCAAGCAGTATAGCCACAATACCTGCTAGTCATCCTACTATCTGTTAAACTAATTGTAGAACCTTGCCCGACGAAATCGATAGTATAGAAACGGCGCTGGCTTTAACAGGAAAGACCAGCTAGCGGACCATGCGCAAAGACAAGCGAAAATCATCCGTTACCCATTAGGCAATGGTTGTCGAGTTGACCATGGCTCGGTAGATGTCTCCTGAAATCTCCACATGAAACAATTCGGGTCGCAGGTGAAATGAGAGAAAAGATCTTGCAGTTTAATGTGGGCCGACTCGCCTCGGGAGTACCGAATAGAATGTGGGCACGGAGTATGTGTAGTAGTCCACCGGGTTTTGTCTCTTGTTATACTTGCCACAGACCCCGCCACGCCACATGTACGCCCAATACAAGGACACGGTATACCTAAAGAAGAGACAATATACGATGTACAGCAAGTAAGTACACAAGTGGAGTGGATCTCATGGTTCCCCATCGTGGAGCAGCCTTGATGGGTCTCGGAGGAGAAAACTCGGAACCGTTGGACTTCGATCCCGAATCAGAGTCCACAGAGCGCATCACTACGGCCGAAACGGTGACGATCGCTTCATCATCATGTCCTCTTTTCCCTGTCAAGGAATATGGCTAAAATCTGGTCTGGGAAATGAGATCACCTCAAAGAGACCGCCACGCGGAGCTATCCGCCTACAGTACACGGTCCAGACAACTGTACGGTGCGGGGGAAGCCAGATCGAGGTGATCGAGAGCAAGCAACTTTAATTTCCTCATCTTCTCTGTATTCAAAGCCCTTTCATTTCGCTTTGCTTACAGGTCGTGTGGGTGACGCAAGCCGATCTCTTGGCTCAGTGGCCTTTTACCCCCTACGGCAAAATGGGCCGGCCGATGCTGTGTATGGTCTTTAACTAAGTGCCAAAGTGGACTGGAGTGTGGAATGTTAGATCAGCATGATTTTGATATTCGTATACGTTGCTATTACCTGAATCATGTTGGACCTGTGCCTGTGCTTGTAGATAGCTTCGTCCAGTGACAGAGCGGGTCGAATTATATCCATGGACAGTGCCAGTCTAAGAAACCAGGGTCAATTGTCTTTCCATGGTTTACCTCTCTAGCTGCCCTAATTCGGAAGAAGTTGCGAATGCGGCACTAACGTTCGGTGGAACATTTTCAGTGTATAGGTTGAGTTTAAGACATGCCAGATCGAAAACATCAAAAACTTCCAAAACAACGCAGTCTAAGCCTCTACGTAGTGGGCTCCACCGTGGAGACCAAACTCAACGCTTGTGTCTGATTGTGAAGTTACATGGGCTTTTGTATACTTTAGTGTCGACCGTTAGTGTCTATGCCTACGGTTCGTGAAGCTCTGTGCGTCTGTGTGTATCAACCATTCATGTACACCTCTAGCTTGACTTTCTCTTGCATTTTCTCTAGCTTCCTACGCGAACGCGAAGGATTTCTTCTGCCGGGGTTTGGCCTAAAGGAGGGGGGCCAAAATATGAGCGATGTGTCCACTTCTGGAACTAACGGTGTCTGATGTTTTGCTTTTCAGAACTTCCTAAACTCGTGGGCTCCTTTTTGTCTCTGTTTTTTTTTTTTTTTTTTTTTTTTTTTTAGTTGAATTTTTTAGTCTAGTGTTTTTTTTTTTTGTCTTTCCACAATTTTATTTATTTATTGGCTTTTTGGTATTATTTCCCGTCCAGGCACCGACTTTACTCTTAACACCGAAGCCACTTAATCTTTCTTAGCCTTGCAAGTGAAACATGGCCGTGACGGTTCGGGTGGCCCAACCATGCCATTGGCAATTCCTCCGTAGAACATTCTGGATGGACATAACTATTTGGGATTATTGGATGGAACTTACACTTTGGCTCTCTAGTGATCCTACATCATGCAGGAGCCTTTCCTAAAATTCATTTCTATTAGAGTTGCCGATCAACTAAAGAATCTTGGTCTCCACGTCGGTAGCTAATTCTTCCAGATATGGTCTTTGGTCTCTCTGGCCCCCAATCCGACGCCCCGGGTACGGGTACGGGTACGGGTAAAGGCACAGGTACAGGTAACAGGTACAGGTACTGTATGAAGATTCATTCTTTCTGCTAGTGGCCGCGATTCCGGCCTAAGACGCCCACTCTCCCCCGTTAGCCCCACGGAAATGTCGGCCTCGGATTGAAAGATGCCGCCGTGCCGCCGGCCATATGGTGTTCGGTCTTGATCGGCATATGCCCCGATATTCAGGATAGGGGTATTGTTATGCTGAGGACCTTGAAAAAGGGGGTCAAGGGGGTTTTGAATGCATCCGATGTTTATGGGAAGACCGAATAACGGTCAGGTTGCATTGGCGTCCCAAGAGAATCTGATATTCGAATTCGGTAAATGAACGTGCAGATCGATCACTGGCGGCAAATGAAGCTGATGGCATGGACAATGCAGGTGCACGGATGTAGTAATGTCAGTTCCAAGGTCCTGCAGCGCCGTGATATCGATGCATGAGATCCTGCAAGTTGCCTGGATAATTTGGGTGTGGCTGACCTCGGGGTTATGGCGCCAGACGTAGCCCATTGGGGGACGTTGTCCGAGCCGAGGAGGTCAAAGCCATGAGGGTGCCGTGTAGTGTACCAGTCCGACAGATATCTCTATTAAGCCACTTGCTCACTTTAGGTGGCAGGGTCTTCCTTTGAGGCGCTAGAGGCGGCAAGTGCATCTTCGTTGTTTGCAACGCTCGGGTCTTGCTTTGCTTCGCTGATGACGTCTTGGTTCTCTGCGGATGCATCTTGAGCTCCATTCACGCCCTGAGGCATTTCCTTGGCCTTGTCAGATTGTTCGTTGGGAACCGGATCCTCCTTCGCAGTGGGCGCATCTTGAGCCCCATCCAAGCCTTGAAGAGAATCCTTGGCATTATCAGGTCGCTCGTCACGAGTACTCGGCTCGTTCGTCTCTTCACCGTGTTGTGGAGTACCTTCGGTTGCAGGGCTTTCGAACAAGGCTTGAAGTTTATTTCCGTCTTCGATCTTGTCGAATGCAGCGAGTTTACCTTTCGCAGAGAGCCGAAGAATCCGCCATGATTTGCTGGCCTTAGAGTTGACTGCCATCTCCTTATCTTCATCGGTCATCGCCATGTCAATGTCCATCTCGTCGTCCATAATTCCCTTCAAGAACGAGTCTGCGGTAGGAACTTCATAACGATCAGGCTTCTTGAGGCGTTCAATGTTGGCCAAGGACTCGCTGTCGGCAAGGAACTTGAGGTCAAGAGATCCCATCGGCGAGGGACGAAGACGTTTGTTGGCATAAGCTTTGGTGGCATGCTCGCGGGAGTCCTTGTATTCCGCCACAGAGATAGCTGGTCGTTCAATCAATGGACAACCCTCAGCCTTCCACCGCACCCAGTTCTTGTCTCGAGACAGAACGGTGTTCACCATGCGATAGTAGAACATGCCACCGGGACCTTGCTGCAAATATCCTTCGATGCTCTTCCTCATATTCATTGCCCACTTCATGTCTTCTTCGTTGAGGGTAAAGCCATAGAGAACTGATTTGTTTGTCGCATCGGCTAGGCGCGATTTGGACTTGGACGTGAGAGAAAGGACAAAGTCGAGGAGGATGAGAGCCTGGACGAGAACATGGCGTCTGAAAGCAGTATCACTGACTTCAAGGTCAAACAAATCCCGGCTTGTGAGATACTTCGGGTTAAAGCTGCTAGCGACTTCGGCACCATCAGCAATGCGCTTGCGCTTGTTCGACTTGCGTGCATCTTCCGAAGCCCGCGCAGCGCTTTGGTTTTCAATCTCCGTGTTGATGTTCTTGAACGCAGATAGCGTCGCTTCCAGTCCAGCTTTGAAGGACGCAAATCGTTCAGAGTCGAACACTTTGCTTGGTGCTGAGAAATAAGCCTGGAGGCTCCAGAAAACGGGGTAGAGCGCATCCAAGTCGACATCATCTTTGCTGTTCGACTTTTTGTCGTGACCCCCGGAAACAACAACCTTGGGAACTCTAGCTGTTGGATCGGAAGGGCTTTCGGTCTGTCCCATTTCTGCGTCCCCCGGCGTCGCAACTTCAGCCCCCTCAGTCATCGTTGTTTCTTGCGAAGATGCTTCCGTAAACTGCTTGGCAATTTCGTCGAAGGTAGTGACATTTTCAGAGTGGAATTCGCCTCGAAGGTTGACTGAGCTTTTGTCTCCAAGTGGGAAGCTCTGGAAGAGGTAGATGAACACCCGGCCACAGAATACCGTATCTTCTGCGCGTGACAGCCGGCGAAGCAGTTCGTTGCAGGATCGTAGGATAATCAGGCTCTTCTGTTTGAAGTGTTTCTTTGCGGAATTAGCTTGCGATTGGACAAAGGGATGAAGGCATTGCGCACCTTTGTATTCCTCTCTCTTCGAGACTCCAAGTAGTCAAAGACTTTGCGGCAACCGTCGATCGTTTGGCTATCCAATAGCTCTTCGATAAGCCAGAAGATCAGGCCAGGTTCACATTGTTCTGGGGAATGTTAGCTGTTTGAAGTGTGCGAGCGGAGCATGGTGGCTGACCATTATCGGAGAATATCGAGACAATATCGAGAAGGTTCCAGATATGGATGAAAGCAGGATCGTCGATAGATGTAGAAGCCTGGTGCAAATGCCAAAATTAGATATATCCGCAAAGCGCGAGGTAGATTGACATACCAAGAGGCGATAGAACTTCTCACGGAACGCGATTTCGACAGCCGCAGGCTTGGTTTGCGGGTTCAGGTGTTTGATAGCTTTTTCGTCCTCAGGCGAAGGTTTCCAGATAGTCTCGCCCAGGTGAACTTCGGTCAATGGAGGTTCGATCTGCTTGTCGAGCTTGACCTGCGCGGCGCGATCCAGGAGACTGTCCACCAGTCTTTTGTAGACCTGGACACCGGCAACATCCGGATTCTCCATCTTCTTAAACGGCAGAAGAAGAGCAGATGGGTGGTTGTAAAGGTGGGAAGGGGAGAGGAGGAAACAGAATGTGAGATCGGAGTGAAGAAGATTGGGCGGAGTGAAGCGCGGAGACCAAAGCCAAGACTTTTCGAAAAAGCTCCCCCAGCTTCAACTCTGATGTTCCCGACGTGCGCCAATCCACCCCACGTCACTTAACCAATCCCAATCAATCAGGTTAGGGGATTATTGACTCCTGCGATGGCGCAGAGTCTCGATACCAGGCCAACGGTGGTGGACTTTCGCGACGATAGCCCGTGGGTGCAGCTGGCCAAGGCCCACTGGTCGAACGTGAAGGTCCGCAAGGCCAAACCAGATGTCATCAAGAAGCAATTGTACGATCCTCTGGAGACAGAGGCTTTCAGCAGTCGCACGCTATTGATCCTGGAAAACCTGAATGTCCTTGAGAAGTATGATTCCTATTTGATCTCGTGATTGCCGCAGGGCTCTAACTAATTGGTTGCCAGATACTTGTGGCCAACCTACACCGAGGATGCTTCGAACCACCATGTTCTATTGATCGCCTTGATTGTCAGCGTCAAGCATCGCGAGCACTTACCGATATGGGGTGAGTCAATGCGACTACAGTCGAGTCATCCAGCCCAGCTAACAAGTGCAGATATCTTTTCCGACCGTGCGGACGATTTCTCGAATCTTTTCCACCGAATCCTGTCAATGAGCATTGATCATTCTCTTCCGATACGCTCTAGACTCGCCATAATTTCCTTTGTTATCAGCGCTTTCCAATCCCTCGAAAATGTTCTGATCCGGAAAGAATGTGCTCCTCTGGTTTCTATCTCGATATGGCACAATCTGGCTAGCGATGAGACAAGGGATCGCATTATCGCCAAGTTACCTACACTGAAGAAGGCATGGAGGGCCTCTGGGAAGCGATATGAGGCTGGAGACGACGCTACTAAGGCAAAGATGCGCTTTGAGCGCTCATGGCTATACACCATGCTTCTAGATTTCCTACAAAGGCTGAATGAACCTGAGAAGGAGCACACGGAGAACCTCTTCTACTGCGAACGTTTTCTTGAGCTGTTGGTCGACCTTGAAAGTCAGCTCCCCACTCGGCGATATGTGAACACACTTCTGAAGGATCTCAACCTTTTGCCGATCATTCGCCTTTCACAATTATACCGTTCGCCTGACAACGCTCTGCTTCGCGACTTCCATAGCCTTTTGAAGCACTTCGTCGAATTTGCGATTGATGATTATTCAGGCGAGGCTCTCTCCCCGCAGGGAGTGTACGACTTGCATTGCCAGGAATTGGCCCAATTGCAACGAACCTCTATGAAGTTCTTCAAAGAAAAACTCACCATTCTAGCACTTTCCAACCTCGGTTCAATCGAGCGGCGCTCTGACCTGGAAGGGCAGCTCTCATCTTTGGAAGAGGCAGAACTCCAGACCCTGTGCTCTCACCTTGGATTCCGCACGAGCTATCCCAAATCCGCGAGCATTAACCCAGACCGACATTTCTACTTGGAAGTTCTAGGCTCTTACTATGACCGCAAGGTACCGTTCCAGGAGGCAGTCGAGAAGATGAGCCCACTTCCTACAGAGGAAAACTTATACGACCCGGCACTGTTAAGGAATGAAACATATGATGGATCAAGGCCTTTGGCTATTCCAAAATTGAACCTTCAGTACCTGAGTCTGGGGGATTTCCTGTGGCGCTCGTTCTTGCTGTACCGCTCGGAGGCATTCTTCCAAATCCGCAAGGACATGGAGTCCGTCGTTAAACGCATGCAGCCAAAAGCATCTCGCGATGGAAGCTTGAACTTCGAGGGATTCTCTCGAATGGCTATTCCAATCTCGAAGCCTGCTATAATTGACGTTGCACCTCCAAAGGTTGGCGCAACAAATCCGGCGTTTGTTCGCGCGGAGATTGCCATTGAGGTGGGAAGGCTTGCAGACAATGTGAGAAAAGAATGGGACTCACTTCGTCCCGATGACGTTGTGTACCTGTTAGCCGTTCAGTCCAGCCCTGATCAACTCGGAGAGAATGGATCCGAGAGCCCTCGGATGACCCATCTTCGAACGGCTGAAATTGTACAAGTTCTTGATGAACAAGGTCGCGCACTGCGTCAGCAACTCGGTCAGACCAATGGTCACCAATCTCGACCTCGGATCAGGAGACTTATTGTTCACTTGGATGCTGCTGCGTTTAAGGCCGACAAGGACCAACAAGCCCGAGGCAAACCTGATGTTTACCCCCTAATCAATGTGGTTGCACGGAGAAAGGGCAGAGAGAACAACTTCAAGTCAATTCTTCAGACGATGCAAAAGCTTATTGTCTCTGATATGACACTTCCCTCCTGGCTCCAAGACATCTTCTTGGGCTATGGCGACCCGGCTGGCGCTAAATACACACACCTTCCCAACAGACTCCGGACCGTTGATTTCCGGGATACCCTCCTAGACTGGACTCATCTAGTTGAAAGCTTCCCGGGTATTGAACCCTCGGCAGCCGAGAACTCAAGCTTCGGCCCACCGTACGTTCTTGAATATGTTGATCAGGAGCCAACGGCAGAACCTCCCGCATCCAAAAAGCGACGCCGCGAGCAAGCCCAGGAGGCAGACTCGGCTCCCAGTGCTATGCGCGTTTCCACATACAAGCCACCCAACCCCGGCCCTTACCCTGTTGACGCACCTAAGCTGAACCAAGTGCGATTCACCCCTGCTCAAGTGGAGGCAATTGCATCTGGAACTCAGCCGGGACTCACCGTGATTGTGGGACCTCCCGGTACTGGAAAGACTGATGTTACCACACAAATCATCAACAACATTTACCACAATTTCCCTAATGAGCGAACTTTACTCATCGCGCACAGCAACCAGGCACTCAACCAACTTTTCCAGAAGATCGTCGCTCTTGACATTGATCAACGCCATTTGTTACGTCTGGGCCACGGTGAGGAAGAATTAGACACCGAGTCCAACTATAGCAAGCATGGACGTGTTGAATCTTTCCTTGACAACCGCAATTATTATCTTTCGGAAGTAATGCGCTTGGCTGCATCACTTGGGGTTGAGGGTGCGCATGGAAACTCATGTGAGACTGCAGGATACTTTAACACAGTCTACATTCAACCGACGTGGGCCAAGTTCTGGGACCGAGCCAACTCTGAAGAGGTATCGACCGCTGACATTATTGCCTCGTTCCCATTCCAATCATACTTTGCAAATGCTCCCCAGCCCCTCTTTGAAGCTGGAGCTGCTAAGGAAGCCATTGTCGACACCGCTTCAGGTTGCCAACGTCACATTGCTCGGATCTTCTCTGAGCTAGAGGACATTCGACCATTCGAGATCTTGAGACAACCTCGCGACAAGGCAAACTATCTTCTGATTAAAGAGGCTCGCGTTGTTGCAATGACTTCAACACATGCAGCCATGCGCCGGCAAGAAATCGCCGATCTAGGCTTCCACTACGACAACGTGGTTATGGAAGAAGCCGCGCAGATCACTGAAGTTGAGAGTTTCATCCCCAACGCTCTGCAAAACATGAAGAATGGCGAGCTTCCTCTCAGGCGCGTTGTCCTCTGTGGTGACCACTACCAGAACTCTCCAGTCATCCAAAACATGGCATTCCGTCAATATGCCCATTTCGAGCAGAGTCTCTTCTTGCGCCTGGCACGCTTGGGGGTGCCTGTCATTAACCTCGACAAGCAAGGTCGTGCACGATCGAGTATTGCAGAGCTCTTCCGCTGGCGGTATAAGGAACTTGGTGATCTCCCAGTTGTCGAGGCTGGTGAGTATCAGCAGGCCAATGCTGGTTTCCAGTTTGACTACCAATTCATCAATGTCCCCGACTATCAAGGAACTGGAGAGCGTGAGCCAACTCCTCATTTCATTCAAAACCTTGGTGAAGCGGAGTACGCCGTGGCCATGTATCAATACATGCGCCTGCTTGGCTACCCTGCTTCTGAGATCTCGATTTTGGCAACGTATGCTGGGCAGACCGCTCTGATCCGTGATGTTTTGAGTCACCGCTGCAGCAAGAACCCCATGTTTGGAATGCCCAAGATTGTGACCACGGTCGATCGGTACCAAGGAGAGCAGAATGATTGTAAGTTTTCTCCAATAGCATGGGCCACAAACATTATTCCTAACATGCATTCTAGATGTCATCCTCTCTCTCACCCGTACTCGCAGTGTCGGATACCTGCGTGACGTGCGCCGTCTAACCGTCGCCCTATCCCGTGCTCGCCTGGGCCTTTACATTCTAGGCCGCCGAGAAGTGTTCGAGTCATGCTACGAGCTCAAGCCAGCCTTTGATCTTTTGTTGCAGCGTCCTGATAAGCTCATGCTGGCTCCTGGTGAGATGTTCCCAACAACACGGGCTGCTGATGCCACTGTTGAAGGTACACCCATGGAAGGCGTTGAGCATCTTGGGCAGTATGTCTTCGAGATGACCCAGGCTAAGGTGAAGGCTATGGGCGATGGTGATATCACTATGGACACAGCGCCAGAAGGCGAGGAGGGCCTTCTGGATGAAGATGAGGCTATTGGTGCTGAAGATGACTATGCCGATGAGGATTTTGTATGATCTATACTTTGCAATTTTAATGACTGCATTTTTCTGTCCCTCAAATTTTGGAACAGTAAGCTAGTTACAGTGAACACGTAGGTGGGAAATGAACCAAAGGACGCTGTCCAAAAACCAGGTCATTTGTTATCTAAAAGAGTTATAAGCAGATGGATAGACCAGCCTCTGCACGGCGCCATGTCCCATTTTTTAGCATCTTTGTCTATTCCTTGGAGTTGTTCATCTCTTCAACAATGTTCTGGGGATCCTTCCATGCCAGTGTCACATATCTAAAAGCATAAGCAGTTGAGTTGTGGCGTGGGAGTGGTGGATACATACTTGGTGTGACTTCCACGAGCAACGATGTGCCCGTTGAGGTTTGTGAACTTTATGTTAGTGAAGGCAAGAGTCTTGCCAACTGTTTATGAAGTGTAAGTTAGCGTTATCTCAAGCGAGATAGAGAAATATAGAAACTAGGGACATACACTTGTCACAGGTCACCTCCTAAGCTCAATAGTTAGCACCGAAAAGACTGGGAGAAAGAGAGGATATACACACAGCAAAGATCTTGTCACCAACTTTGCCACCCGAGTTGAGATATGTCACTGGGGCAATTCTTGCATTAGATGGTATTTCAATATATGATCACAGCTTCACTCACCGTTCAGGTCGGTTGACACTCCAGTCGAGAACAGGCCACGGGAAGCCACAGCCAACGAGCCACCAAGGTCCACTGTTATGCAAGTAAGTATTTGATTAGATTATTTGCATAACATATCAGGAGAAGCATACCCATGCTAGCAATGGTGCCTCCATGGAGGATGTTCAGGCGGTTCTATAGAAGTAGATATTAGAGACGGGTCAGATATAAGACTGTGTTGATCAAACGAGGCCTCAAATGTGTTACACAGTCATTGGAATGGCCTGCACAGATGAACTTACTGTATGCTCTTTCTGGATATCAAGCTCAAAGTTGACAATACCAGGACGGGCAGCAGTGACACGAAGCTATGACCGGTCATTGATTAGTTGCATGTAATCAAATAGAAGCTGATTCTACTCACATTGTTTAGGAGGCTTCAAGCAATCAATTAGTATAAGCCATTAAACTTGTCGTCTCAATATAACCGCATTTTCACGTACCGAGGCTCCAGGCCCGAAGTAGCCCGAAAGGACTCCCACACCTATAGAGGAAAGTGATGTACATTAGTAACCGATCATTGCAAGTAAATTGTAATGCACAAGCTTACAGAGCGAACGAATTTCAAAGAAGCCATTTTGCAAAGAAATGAGGGAAAGACACGAGCAACGTTCTACTGTCCATCCCCGGAACTGCCGTTTATTGCCGCTTCGGCCACCGTACTAGCGTCATTTCCACCACAGCTGTTTTCTTTCTTTCCTTGTTTCAGGTGTCTCTCATTATGGCCAGCGCGACATCCCGTCCCCTTGAGTACCTGGAGGGTCTCTCCGGGACGACTTTCTACAAGTTATACAAGCAGCCATCAACAGCTCTTGCGATATTCCGGCGCATGCTGCCAGATCTGGGTATGAGCTCATCGACGTGATTGCGAATGATTCACTAACGGGCATTCAGCAAAATGCTTTGTGATGGCACTTTTATATTTAAAAGACCCTCTTCCGACAGCCGATCTGGAAATCTGGGTCAACACAGAGAGCAAGAAGTGAGTGCCTTATCCGACGGATTGAGCTTCAGACACTGACGATCACTCTAGACAACGGGATAATGCGCTGTCAATCTTAGGTAGACTGCATATTCTTTCTACAACGCGCACCGGGGAAAATGTGCGGGCCTACATGGTCACCGATCCCTTCGCTACTTCGCTCCGACAAGCTCTCATGGGCGCCGAGGATTCGCAATCCTTCGGTGTGTTCTCCCGGGGTCCCGGTGAAACGCAGACCTCGATCGCCGATCTAGACGAATACGCCAGGAGACAATGGGAAGGTGTTATGGGATACATGGTTGGAACAAGTGCATTTGGCGGACAGCGGGACATGGTCAATTTGAGCAAGGGCGTGAAGCAGCTTCTCCAAGCTGGACATCTGGTCGAAATCCGAGGAAGTCGCGTCGATATCACCAAGGACGGTTTTGGATTTGTACTACAGGATGTCAACACGCAAGTCTGGCATATCCTGATTCTCTACGTCCAAAGCGCCGAGGCCATTGGCATGGACAGTGTCGAGGTTCTTTCGTTCCTATTTCTGCTGAGCAGCTTGGAACTCGGTGCCTCTTATGAGAAGAAGCACCTGACCCCTAATCAACTCCGCACGCTCACCGACCTAGCCGACTTCGGTATTGTCTACCAGGAAGATCCCGACGCACCGTGTTTCTATCCCACGCGCCTCGCAACCACCCTCACATCCGACTCCAGCGCACTGAGCAACCCTGTCACTGGATCCCTCACCGGACCGGCTGGTCAAACTGGTGGCTCAGGCTCAGGATTTATTATCATTGAGACTAATTACCGGCTTTATGCCTACACCTCTTCGCCCCTCCAAATCTCTCTCATTTCCCTCTTCACAAATCTCAAATACCGCTTCCCCAATCTGGTTACAGGAAAGATAACCAGGCAGTCTGTCCGTCGAGCCATTGAGATGGGAATCACTGCCGATCAAGTCATATCCTATCTATTATCGCACGCACACCCACAGCTGCGCAAGCACAACGCTGCTCACGGCACTTCCAATGCCAAGGGCGTCCAAGCATCTGTGCTCCCGCCTACCGTCACAGATCAAATTCGACTCTGGCAACTAGAGCGAGATCGTCTACGAGCCACAGCTGGCTTCCTTTTCAAGGATTTCACCAGTTTGGCGGAGTATTCGGCTCCTTGCCAGTATGCCGCAGAAATTGGCGTGTTGGTCTGGAAGTCGGAGAAAAAACGAATGTTCTTTGTCACTCGGCATGAACAGGTTGCTGCATTCCTGCGAAGTCAGAAGGGAGGCGGCAAGTGATGGCGATACAGGTGAAAAGCTACTTACATTGAATTTGGAGAAGCAAAACACATGAAGATCTTTGGGCGCTGCGGTTTCGGAAGCATGTTACGAATTAACGAATCTCATGCCCTTACCAGGTTATGACACGAAAATTGTACAATAAAAGATTAATCAAGACAGAGAAAAGAAAGGTGTCCTGTTCTCGTAGAAGGAGCAGTAACAACATCCCATACGATATCACTACATACTCCCACCAACCTTCCCCTTACAACAAACCCACTCTCCATCAACCCCCCTCCGCCGATAATTAACAAAAGTCTCCCCAGAAACATCATCAGGCAAAATAACCCTAACATCAGAAACCCTCGTTCCAGCTGGCACTTTCGGCAAACACAAATCACCCGGCCTGGGAAGAAATCCCTCACCAGAACCAGTAACCCTCACATCATCAGCAAACAAATTCCCCTCTTCAGCAGCAATAACCTCTTCAAGAACATCCGCCAAAAGCGGCCCATTCCAAATTCCCTCTCGATGCGGTGCTGCGCGCAGTGTCCGCACAGCCTGCCGTCTAATTCGTGGCACGCGACATTTCAATGCTGTGTAGTATAGAGGTGGAATGTAGCCCATTTCAACGGTGAACCCCAACCCGCCACCGTCAGGCGTTTGGAGGAGGTGAGCAAAATTATTTGTGTTTTCGAGGATTTCAAGCAGGGATGTTTCGAGTATGGAGACCATATCGGACATCGAGGTGAAGTCTTTGAAGAGAGCCTTTAGCTCGTCTGAATGCGCGACTAGAGATGAGAGATGTTGTTCTCGGAAGGTGATTGATGTCCATGCTTTCCAGATGTCTAGGAAGCAGGACAGTATTATTGTGAAGTTTTCGGTGTAGGAGTCGTAGATCATTTCTTTGTTCTGGTTTTCTGGCGTTAGACATACTGAGGCCATTATTGTTGCCATTTCGTGGTATACTCTGAGGAGGAGGTAGCCGGTTTTGTCTTTGCCGTTTGTTTTGGTGTTGTCTAGCCGGGATAGGGCTGATGTGTATGCTTTGCGCCAGAGAATTAGGTCGGTGATGATTTTGGTTTGTGTTTCGACTATTTCTGTGTTTTCTGTTGGCGAGTCTGGTGTGTGGTTGTCGTGATGGTATCTTTTGAGGCAGTGGACTCTGTTTAAGAGATCGTCCAAGGTGCGTCTTGCTTCAAAGAGCGAGGTGAATATATAGGGGATTTTTGTTGTCTGTGGATCTTGCGTTACGATACACATGTGAGAAGGGACATGACCGAACATGGCTGATTGAATGCCTAGTCGGGAGTAGGCGTCGACCAAGGCGTTGTAGGCGAAATCTCCCTCTGTACAGAGAATAGTTGGTGCCATGGTAGATCTTGGACTCGATATAGAGACATCGGAAAGCAGCTTCATGCCATATCGAAGATGTGCACTTCCTATCTGGTACTGCCCACGTAGATATTCCAGCGTGACGAAAAGCATGCAAGTAATCAGCGCCACGCGGAGCGAATGACTGCTATCAGCCTTGTTACTGCGCAGGTGCTGGATCGCCTTGTTATACTGCTGAAGCGTAAACCGCTCTTCATTGAGCCTGTTCGCAACAAGCGTCTCCTGCCTATACCGGTCAAACCGGTGAGCAGACGACAAGGCAATGACAGCATGACGCACAGCCGGTTCCTGCGCGCTAGCTTGGAAAATCAATGTCTCCCAAAAGTCCGAGGGAAAAAGACCAGCGAATTTCTTCGCAGTTCGTTGGATCAGCCAGTCAAAGCAGACGTTCTCTTCGTGGCTGAGACTGCCAACCGGCACGGGCGTGCAATAGACTGATAGAGCCCGGTTGCTCTGTGGCTGCGCATAGGGAGTACCGCCACCTCCCCAGATGCCGTAGCCATCGCAGACTCGGCTGGTTGATACACAGCGTCGGCAAGCCGGTCGGCCTTCATCGCATTTCACGCGGCGTATTCTGATTACACTTAGCGTGACTCCTGTAGAGCGGGGTTGAGACTTACTTGCAGGTCCTGCAGCCTGTTTTGACCTTTCTTTTACGATTGAGTGGGGTTTCTGTGTGCATCTCTGGATACGCAGACGAGTGAAGGAGTGGTGTTCCCGGCAATATAGTCGAGGATATCGGGGTTAAGGTCAACTGCGAAGCTATTGGACAGCTCGCATTTTATGGCTTTCTATTGGCCAGGAGGGTATAAGTCCCCACCTCATGTCTATCTTCTACATTTTCGACTTCTTTTCTGTTCTTTTCGAGCATCGGATGAACACTGGATGACTGATTTATAAAGTCGGAGTTAAGAGGGATGAGTCTATCCGGGAAATGCTATATAAAGGCTGATCCCTGAGCGCCTTCATCTTCATCGCAATCAACAACATTGTTCTGCATCTCATCCCTCCAAAGATGTTTCTTCCCACTCGATCTCTCGGCCGCAACGGTCCTCAAGTTCCAGCAGTTGGCCTGGGACTTATGAGTCTCGGCAATGTCTACGGATCCGCCGGTACACTCGAAGACAAGGTCGCATTCCTTGAACATGCCCATGCAATCGGTGCCAGATTCTGGGATACCGCCGATATCTACTTCGACAGCGAGGATGTCGTTGGCGCGTGGATCAGAAAGTCAGGCAATCGCGACGATATCTTCCTAGCGACCAAGTTCGCTCTGCATTATAGCGCAATGGAGCAGTCGGTCCGTTCGGATCCGGAGTATGTCAAGGCTACTTGCGAGAAGAGTCTGAAGAGACTTGGTGTTGAGACCATTGATCTTTATTACTGTCATCGGGTTGATGGCGTCACGCCTATTGAGAAGACTATTGAGGCTATGATTGAGTTGAAAGAGTATGTTGTACTGTTTGTGTTTGTGACGATTGGAATCTCGTTTACTGACCACCTTTTAGCCAAGGCAAGATCAAATATCTCGGACTATCTGAATGCTCTGCATCGACTATCCGCCGTGCCCATGCTATCCACCCCATCGCTGCATACCAGGTTGAATACAGCCCCTTTGCATTGGATATTGAGTCATCAACCACTGATATTTTGAGCACCTGTCGCGAACTTGGTATCGCTGTCATCGCCTATAGCCCTGTCGGTCGCGGCATCCTGACTGGGCAGATCCAATCACTTTCTGATATCCCCGAGGATGACTTCCGTCGCATGTTCCCCAAGTACGGCGAGGAGAATTTCCCAAAGATTTTAGAACTAGTCCAGGGACTCAAGGCTATTGCGAGTAGCCATGGAAGTACTCCTGCTCAGGTGGCTATTGCATGGCTTCTTGCCCAAGGCTCTGATATCATTCCGATTCCTGGTACCAAGTCGATTACGAATCTTGAAGAGAATACCCGGGCTGTTTCTCTCAACTTGACTGAGAAGGAGTTGCAAGAGATTCGAGAGTTGATTGATCGGACTGAAATTCCTGGAACGCGCTATCCTGCTACGTGAGTTTGACCATTTATAGCTGAGTGAATCAGTGCTGATGATTATAGGATGATGGACTGTATTTTCGGAGACACACCGGCACTGTAAGGGTGCAAAGCCTCATGTAATCTACTGCTAATCTGATGTCATATTTCCAGTTGGTGCATGCATGTCAGAATCAAAGCCAATAGCAGAGCAGAACTAATAGGGGCCATTTCAACAGTTCAACCATTCCAATCAACATTCTTAGGGAAAACACTCCGATTCTCTTCGATATGTAGATCTAAGAGAGACTCTATAGTCATCAGATCTCGATCTAAATTCTCGATCTAAATAAGCTTAACCCCCTGAGAACTTAACCCTCCAACAGCCAAATGGCATACAGCCTGACATCAGGACGGCAAGTGGGTCCCAACAAAGACACGAAAACAATCCTATTGAACGAGAGCGAGCAACTAAGTAACAACTATTGCACTTGGTCCACTTGGCATCCCTTGGGGGCAGAACCAGCCTCCAATTATTATAGGGGAAAACCCCGCGCCGAAAAACATCTGTGTGGCTTTCTTGAAAATCTTGATTTATATCATATTCATATTCACTCTGTATATGTAGGATGACATGTCATCCAGCAGTGAGTCCAGTCCAGGCAACTGGATTACAGGCAGCTACACCGGCAACAGCATCGGCGTCCGCATCACGATCGCAACCTTTGTCGGCGTCGCCTGGTACAACGTAATCGAGTTGATCGTCCTCATCTTCCTCACCTTCAAACGCTATGAAGGTCCCTACTTCTGGAGCATGCTGGTCGCCAGCGTGGGCATCCTGCCTTACTCAGTCGGCTATTTGATCAAATTTTTCGGTCTCACGTCTGCGACCTGGCTGCCTATTACGCTGCTGACCATCGGGTGGTGGACGATGGTCACCGGCCAGTCATTCGTGCTATATTCGCGACTGCATCTTGTTATTCAGAATATGCGCGTCTTGCGTTGGGTCAAGACGATGATTATCACCAATATTTTCTTGCTGCACGTGCCGACTACTGTGCTCACTTTTGCTGCCAATTTTTCTAACTCGCGCACTTCTGTCGATGGCTATGATGTTATGGAGAAGTTGCAGTTGACGGGTTTCTGTGTGCAGGAGGTAATTATCTCCGCTATGTACATGTGGGAGACGAATCGCATGTTGCGCATGAATCAGGATCATGTCAGTCGCAAGACGATCATGCAGCTGCTGGCTGTTAATGTTTCTTGTATCCTTATGGATATCGCGTTGATGGTGATTGAGTTTATGAACTTCTATATCTACCAGACTACTCTCAAGGCTACGCTGTACAGTATCAAGCTGAAGCTTGAGATTGCCGTCTTGGGTAAACTGGTCAACATCGCCCACCAGCATATGTGGCGGTCCTCATCGCTGAATGGCGCTGGTCACTACCCATCTTTCGTCGACCCGAGTCGCGCCCTGGGTGATTTCCAACATGCAGATTCGCTAGCTACGAATTCTATGGCGACGAGTTCGGGCTCGAAGGGACATACGTCCGGGATTGAAGCCATGGACACCGACGTCCGATGATCTGACAGACGATTGTCGCTTTCTCATCCATCATGGGCCGACGCTTTTTCCTCTCTCCTGCATCTTGCAGTACCATCGCTCTTAGCAAGATGATCGACACCCACTAATGTCACTGTCCGCCCGCAAAATCGGGCGTACATTCGAGCAAAATTCGACCCTGGCGATTTGTCGATCAGCCCTGTCTCCACTGGTGAATCCACACCGACGCGAGTCAACTTGATGCCGACGCGAAACACCCTGCCCTGACTCGGCCACCGCTTTGTCTTGCATGATCGAAGCAGCGCAGACTGAGAGATGTGCCTCTGGGCCAGCCGGACTTTGTCTCCATAGAGCCAGATCGGAACATGTATAGAATACCTCTTCGCGAAGAGCACGAGAGCACGATGTCACGAACCTATGTCAATTACATATATACAATATACGGCATTCTAATTGTTTGACCCAGAATGTCTCGAGTCATTGTGAGTACAGAGTATACCGCATACCATACCATAGTTGTCATAGGCAATCCCCCACACTTAGTATGCAGTGTATAATAAAGATGAAACCTGACTCGATGATCTAGTCTCAAGATCAATACATCTGCAATAAATCGGACCCAGAACCCGAATAAGCACTAGTACGGTTGGAATGGTGATCTAGTCGGCATCTCCATGCATGGACAATGTGATCTTACTAAACGGAGACACATAGCCCTGATAACGTCATTAAATAAGACCAAGCGAGAAAACCCCGGAAAGGAATTAAAAAAAAAAATGAGAAAAAAAAAAGTTGCAACGAAAAACCGGCAGGCCGATCCGATGCGATGCGCGAACAACCGGGCCGGTGAGACATGAGGGGCAACGATAAGCCTATACAGTACAACACAGAACAGAACACACAATGAACAAAAAGAAAAGGGTATATTGTATTCTGTAGATGTATTCTAAGTTTAATCCGCCTCAGCCTTCTCATGCAAATAAAGCCGGCCCTCGGTATTAACAAAGCCGCCAATCCCAAACGCGGGGATAATGCGACACATGCGCAGCAATGACGCGCCAATCCAATCGCGACTAACACGGCTCACGCGATCTTTCGTGGGCATCACTTGTGGCCGGTTATACAGGTCTAAGCCGAGGAGGTGGATTGGCGTGCTGATTAGCTGGATTGAGGCTGGGATTGCTAGTTGCGCGATCAGGATCTTGAGGTATTCTTGTGAGGCGATTGAGTCGGGGATTGAGGCAGAGACCATTGCTGGGAGGCTGAAGGAGCCGAAGATTGTTAGGCCGTCTCGTAGGAGGAAGGCTGAGTATGTTGCTAGTGGGATTCGTGTGCGGCCGATTGAGCGGATGGTTTTGGGGATTGGATTTGTTTTGGCGTTGGAATTCGGTTGGGCGGTTGTGGGTGAGGCTGTAGATGTAGGTGTGGATGTCGGTGTAGAGGTTGGTGTTGCGGTAGGTGTAGGTGTGGTCTTGGGTTGGCCGAATAGTTGGGCGAATTTCACGTCCTTCCAGATGCCCACGGACGAGTTGACTATGAATGTTGTCGCAAAAGTTGTCATTCCTGCAATAGCGTGGTCGATCTTTGGGTACCACTTGCCCAGGATGGTCTCGGAGGCATTGGCTGTTGCAAAGGTTGCTGTATAAAGGGACCAGACGAGGAGACTGGGGCGGGATGTTAAGAAGGTTGCGGGCTGTGTGATGGAGAACCAAAGGTGTCGGCGGAATGCTGGAAAGAGAGGTTGGTTGTAGAATGATTTCTCAACGACGAGTCTGGGCAGATTGTTAGTTCAATTGTTCTGGATAATAATAGTTCAGAAGAATTACCTGTCAAAGATCATCACCGCCGGGGTAATCAGCGTTGCTGAACCTGCAGCAACGAGTACATCGGCCGCCAGAAGCTCGGCCATGCGGCTTCGAGTTCGGTGAATGCCAAATGGCAATGCCTGGTCTTGGTGTTGGAGGTTCTGCGTCATGGTGGATATAAATGCGTTCAAGACAACGCTATCATGCTATTCGTGACCGTCTTGCAGTCTGGGATTCGTGATGTAGTGACTGAACAATCGTTTCGCAATGTGTATATGCTGGAAAGATACTATTGCAATTGGAATCAAGGACATCGCGGGGCAGACCAGATTGTGAAACTTACTGTGGATCAATGAAGAGATCCAGGGATCAACGCTGGAGAAAAAGGAGGGAATAACAAGGAAAGAGGAAGAGAGTGAAATAGTTGAGGAAACCAAACCCCTCAGATATAACCCCCCGTATAATGTAATGCCAACATCTTATCGAGCACTTCAACATTTATAGATCGCCCGCTCAAGGCCAGCACATCGGCGAACCGAGCCAATCATACCCGAGACCGGCCCGGCAACCGGTGCTGTGTCGTGAGCCCTAATTGGCAGACTCGCCGCACAGTGATCGCCCGTAGTCACTGTAATCCAGGGACAATAATTCATTCTAGAAGTTTGTGTTCTGTATTAACGCGTACGGTTGCCCTAAGGGGAATGATGTATAGTTCTCCCCGCATTCCCCCGACTATATGACAGAATCTCCCTACGCGAGTTGCCTACTCCAGTAGATACTTGGGACTCTTTTCACCGACTTCTGGGGTGTGGGGTTACGTTTCGCCTTCGATTTTAGGCAATTAAAGGAGATAGGGTTCGAATCTGCAATTTCTGTATGCCCAACGGACTAACGAATCGATTAAAGCTTCGCTCCAATTTTCTCTCCAATAGACGGGCACGATGCAATCTAAACAGTCATTCCTTGAAATGTCAACGCTGTGCCTTTCACTTTAGTCACAGTAATCACATAACAATGACTCAGACTTCTGTTACTTGACGTATACACCGCTGTAGGAGTAATGATCATGAATCAATCGGAAGTACCAGAGAAATCTCGTCTACTGGCCGATTGAACAACCTAGTGGGCATCCCTGGGGGATGATAACTACACACACGACACATAATGGCTTCGTGTGGTTTCGCCAGTGGTTTCATTGCATTCTGACAATCTTCCCTGTGCTTTGGCACTTGTCGTTAATCCTCATTTGAATAGCTGTACGTCAATATCGGTCGGACAAGGGACTAGCAGAACAAAGCACATGGCGAATATACTAACTAAGTACTTCACGAAATCCAAAGATGCAACGCCTCGTGTTTTCATAGCTATATGGAAATTTGAGGACTAGATTACGTGACATTCATTCATGCAACCCAATGATTTGTGGCCCCACACAATCTTAAAAAATGTTGAAATTGCCAAAAAAAAATTGGTTCAAATTGCCAAGTATCGGAAGATTTCCCGACAAAAATCGACAAAAAAAGAACAGGCCCGAGCCGCGGATTGAACGCGGGACCTCGCGCATATATGCTTAGGTGTTTGAATACCCTAAGCGCGAATCATACCACTAGACCACCCGGGCTGTTATGAAATTTTCGATGGAGGTTAGCCACTAGGAGTGAAAACACTTTCATCCGGGTCATCCATCAATGACTTTTATTCAGACTTTTCCCTCTCATGGTAAGAGAGATATTGATATTACTCGGTATCTATTTGGAGGAATATTTGATGCTTGGTTTTATCGTTGCCAAGGTATGATTCATTGATAGGTCTGTTGACAACGATTTTTGCAGGGATCTATGGGATGAAATGACTTATGGTCTATGAGTGAAACAATATGCCGAATAGACAGAAACAGGGCTATATAAAGAGACATGAGGAGTAACTATGCTTAAAATACGAAAATACGGTGAGGAAGGTGTGGTAGGTGAAGACATTCAGTCCGTTCTAACGTGCCTGCGATTATATATAACTGTTAGCTACCTGGGTATACATTGTTTATCTCAACTAAATTATTAAGTCATATCCATAATTTGTTATCTAGGCAATAATTAGAGTATACATCGCCAAAATTCGGCACCCGCAAAAACCTAGGTCCAAAGCCCCAGGAGGGCTTAACCCAGCCTTTGGGGCAGCGAATTCCTCCGAAACCATGCTGTGTGAGCTCAGTAAATCCAGATGTGAACCAGAAAGGCTAGTATAGAGAAAGTCAAGGCCGGTAACAGAAATAAAGCAATCGATGCTGGATTACAGCCCTCACCTCTCCATACCTTCCTCCGAGGATCATCTCACAACTCATGCACTCCTCCGCTTTATTCAAATCCCACAGTATCCATGCAAGGTATGAGTCTATAAAAGAACTTCTCTTGAACCGTGCTAATCCCAAGGAATCCTGCTTTACGGCATAAAACGCGACATATGTCTGGGTCCTACTGAGAGTTTCTCTCAATGGGCTTTGGTGCAAAGACCCATTCTATGACTGCCTGGCGAAAGGAACCGCAACTTCAATTTGATCCCACATAGAGCCTCCAGAACGCCCAACGGAGGAAATTCGCCGCATAATGACCTTCAATTTGAATCTAACAACCACAGCACCCAACTATGTAGAGTCAAATATTCTCAAGTTCCTTCTCAGACAGGAATTGAGGCCACCTAACACAGAAAGATAAATTGGCATTAATTATCCATGGACTCATCTCATGTGTTACAAATCATAACATCTTGTCATTCCAATTTAGTGTAAAGTGCACATTGAAAGGTGAAGACAAAAATCGAGCCGCTTCCAACACAACAGCCCGGGTGGTCTAGTGGTATGATTCGCGCTTAGGGTATTCAAACACCTAAGCATATATGCGCGAGGTCCCGCGTTCAATCCGCGGCTCGGGCCTGTTCTTTTTTTGCATTCTTCTTCTCCTGAAAAGGTCGGTCTGTTCAATGTTGACCCCAGATTAAAAGGAAGAATAGATTATCCGAGGCTCAAGCGAGGGTGGGGTATAAGTATGCAATGTGACTGGCGCAGTCAGTGATCGATCCACACTCTTTTTTTTTTTCACCCCAAATCGCTTACTAGCGTCTTGGCAAATAGTGTACATATACCGTAGACCTGGATTGCAGTCATACTTGCGTATATAGATAGGTAAGCATCGGCGGAGGGAACACATTTGAATGGTCATCGGCCTAGCCTACATTTTCCATCCCATATCAACGGGACAATTGTAATTGTTAGAATATCTCTGATATTAAACCCAATATAATTTTATAAGCATCCCAACTCGCCATTATTATATACCAATAAACCCTAAAGCGCTCATTTCACAACATAAGAGAACCAACAAGAAACAACAAAGTTTTTGAATAGAAATATCATTGGCTATGATTGACCCACGAGGGGTGAGATTGTATAAGTATCGCTACAAATCTGAAGTTTGGTAGGAACACAACGATCAAGTCAATTAGTGTAACTTGGCACCCAAATTTATTCTTTCCATTTTTGCGTTAGCTTTTATGGTAAGCGAGCTTATTCATTCGGGAAATGCGACAAAGAAGAAGTCCCCAACAGCCATGACTGGGATGTAAGAGGGCCGGGGCATCCGTTATAGAACGGCATTATACGTTTCTATTCCACAAGAAGCGCGACATTAAACCTGCGTAGATAGAACGAACGGCTAACCAGGTCGCCCATTTATGATAATAACCGAAAAGTTGCTGGATTGCACTCACCATCATAGGCAAATTTGGGAAATCGACACAGAAGCAAATTGTTAAAATAATACAGCTCATACACATTGTCGGTTGCAAAATATTGGTGTATAGAAAGATCTCGATAGACCGCTAGGCTTGAGAAAGTGCCTAATTGACCTTCCACTCAACCCGGCAATTTCTTACGGCACTGTAACGAATAAATTTCATTCATGCTTCTAAAAAAAAACACCAGCTTTGTTCAAAATTAACCACACCAGCATTTATTTGATTAGGAGGACAAAAGAATACGGCAAACAAGGGTTTTTAAAAAAAATCAAGGCGGGAAAAAAAGTGAACAGGCCCGAGCCGCGGATTGAACGCGGGACCTCGCGCATATATGCTTAGGTGTTTGAATACCCTAAGCGCGAATCATACCACTAGACCACCCGGGCTGTTATATGAAAAGCTTCTCAAGCTTTGACAATATGACTCAAAAATTATTTTTGCGCCTACCGGGATTGCTCTTTTGTCTCAAGATGCACTTATTTCATTGCCATATTGCAGAACGTACACTAGTTACCATAAAAACCTATCAAGTATAATTGGTTTGGACTGCGATGCATTTTTTTCAGCGGCTTTCTATTTTCTGTAGTGAGGAAGTACGATGATCTGCTTCCGGTAAGGTCGTTGGGTATGCTTACCTTGCTACATACAGTATACTGAGGAGAGGTATCCCCTGGTCTTCCTCATCTTTTTCGTTGCTTATAAATGCTTCGAGGCATCTCTCGTCGCCTAGAACTGGAAAAATCCTCCTGAAGTTATCTAGAAAGCTATCACTGATTACGCATGTGCCAGACATTCGGAAGACTGCAAAATAGTTCAAACTTAAGACCAGTAGGACCGAGTTGAGAAGAAGCCTCTTAAATATAGGCTAAATATTATTCACTTTTGAAACCCTGAATATTAAATAAAAAATGAGCTTTGAATTATTCATCATCCAGAAGCGACGAGTTTAGAAATACCATTCATTTGGATACACTATACACTAGAGAGGAAGGACCCCTCGATCCGTGATGCCCGGAGTCGAGGCGATTTACTGGCATCTAAGATAGCCGGCTCATTTTGTCAAAACTAATGCAACATTTCAATAATAGCCCGGGTGGTCTAGTGGTATGATTCGCGCTTAGGGTATTCAAAACCTAAGCACTCCTGCGCGAGGTCCCGCGTTCGATCCGCGGCTCGGGCCTATTATCTTTTTTTTGTCGCTTTGCTAACCTCACTTATCCAAATCAGTATTCTATCTGCCCATCTCCTATTTTAAAACTCATTTTTTTGTTGAAAATCTTGTTATTAATGCTGCCAATGACTGAATAGTAAGTATAATTGTTCATTATTAAATGAAGTGTTGATCGACTGCCAAACGTCGCTCTACAGTAGTCTCAACAAATCAATCTTGGAATATACCATGAGACTCATATGCTGATCTATCTAGCAGACCACAAAGATTGATTCCATCACAACAGAGCCAATAAGATAGAGCCCACAGAAGTTCCTCAGTATCAGCCTACAACACAGTAGGTGTGGTTGATCTAATCAAAAATAGAAAGGGGAAACAGATGTGGGAAAGGTAGGATAAACGGAGCATTCCCAAATTTGCGGATACAGTAGTAGAGATGGACACATCGCATAGTTGCCATTATTTGTGATGTGTCAATTGTGATCGACTTCAAAAGGATCGCGTCGGTACCACGAGCAAAATTATCACGCTGTGATCACTCCGTCTTGTGAACCAACATCGAACGAAACCAGCGAAACGAACCTGAAAAACATTATGCCTATTACGAAAGAAGTGCTTGAGATGACACTGCTCAGATGCGAATCATCGAGGTGAAAAATGCATACTGTCCTTGAATTCTATCAAACGGCTGTCAAACGACTGTGCTATACAGAGTTGTGCATGGTGCAGTAAGTAGCTGTTGTGGAGGCTGATCATATGTTCGTATAGGGTTTTTAAATAACCCATGCAACCTATGTGAGATACTGAGGGTGATAAACTGCCATTGAGAACAGTAAATGCAAAAGGGGTGTTTCAAGCAATGTTGCTTTTCTATGATCAGCTAGTCGCTAGCCGATCAGTCTTATGCTTTACACCAACACCCTCATGGCTTTAAATAGCATTGCCGAGTGTGCAATACCCATATCTGCTGAAGGATGCTAAACTAGAATATGATAAAACAGATTGAGATCCAACCGGGACAATTGCAGTTCCTTCGAACAAAGCTGCATTCCAAAACTTCGGACTATCTATCAGACGCGAGACACCTAATAAGATATTGTGACCCATGTGAAATTATGAAACGAGAAACATTGGATTAATCCATCCATGAGTACCTTGTAAAAACAAAAGGCTAGTGTGTTTTCGTGAGCAGATTACCCGGACCAAATTGCGTACGCGTGGATCCAATCCAACGTGCAGACAGGCAGCAATATTTCGTATGCGCCTCTGCCTGCACAAAGCGTCAAATAGCTGGAATATGATTCGCCTAATGCCAAAATACAACCCAAAGATTGTTCTTAGTTCAGCCCTACAGGGCTGAGAGTGGGTTCCATTGGACGGAGTGAATCAGAGTGCTCCCCTCGAGTCCCATAATTATAGAGACGTGCAGAATACTAGTAAATGGGTAATGCATTCCCAGTGGAATATGTGACCGGAATCTCCTCTTCCACATCCCGTCTTCAGCCCCAGTACAGAAGTGTTGATTGTCCAGCACTTCAGCATTGGCTACACACCATGAAGACTCCCAGACGATATTGCTCGGTCTTTCAGAGCGGTAGCTTCAGCTTTCTATGCGCGGCCTTTTGCTTTGGGTTATCGGGGATGTCGAGAGGTGAGTCAACTCTCCATCTATACATACAAGATTCGCATACTAAGAACTAGGACTCGATGAGGGTCTTATCTCAACGACTGTCGCCCAGGAATCCTTTATTAGTGAATTTGAAATTCGTGTTAGCTACCTCGACTCATCTCAACAAGCGAACCGACTCTCCAATATCACGTCAATGGTTCATATTGGGAGTATCCCCGGAACACTCATAGCCTTTTTCCTCTGCGAACGAATTGGTCTGCTGTGGTCAATGCGACAGCTTTGTCTTCTATGGATGGCGGGAGTTATAGTTGTTATAACAGCTTCGGGGAATTTGGGACAGGTCTATGCTGGCCGATGTATAATGGGACTTGGAATTGGGCAGGCGGGTGTTGTGGCACCTACATATCTCGCCGAGATCGCACCTGCTCATGCTCGCGGTATGCTTGTTAGCATGTTTGCTATGTCTGAATATATTGGGATCATGATTGGGGTAAGTTGAGATTCGAGTATATGGTCGATTTAGCTAATCTAATTAGTATTTCTCTGCGTGGGGTGCTTCATTGCACATCTCGAATGAAAGTGGCAAGCAGTGGGTTATTCCCCAGAGTATACAGATCATTGTTGCAGGGCTTTTCTTTCTATTTTCTTTCTTATGCCAAGAGAGTCCTAGATATCTATGCAAGATTGGGGAGTGGCATGAAGCAAAAGAGGCGCTGGGAAGTTTATGGAGTCTACCTGCATTGCACCCTGATGTTATGAATGTGGTTGAAGAAATCCATCATAACCTTGAGACAGACCAGAATCAAACTGTGAGACAGTCTTGGTTCAGATCAATAAAAGAGCTGTTGACCGTTAGGTCAAACCAGCAAAGACTCCTTTTTGTGGGTTCGGCACAGCTTCTTGCCCAATGGTCTGGAGCAAACTCCATTACAAGTAAGTGGGACAAATTCTGTTTCAAGTATTTATTTTAACATTCATGTAGCATATGCACCCGAGTTATTCTCTCTATTTAGTATCAATGGCCAGTCAGAGAAACTGTTCATAACAGCAGTCTTCGGTGCGGTCAAATTCATCGCATCACTACTATGCGCCGTGCTTTTGATTGACCATGTTGGACGCAAGCGATCGTTAATCTCCGGAATTCTTGTACAGCTGGTTGCAATGCTTTATGTTGCTATCTTTCTCACAGTCGAAACATCTTCTTCCAGTAACGAACCCGGGTCTGTCAAAAGGGCAGCTATTGCCGCAATCGTTTCCCTCTACTTTGTTGGGATTGGTTGGGCAATGGGCTGGAATGCTATTCAGTATATCCTCACTGCGGAGATTTTTCCACTGGGTGTTCGGTCCACTGGCTCGAGTCTTTTGATGTGTTTTCACTATGCCAATCGGTATGGTATTTCCAAGGTGTGTTTGAAAACTTGATTTATGTGGTAACTGATTGTTAACAACAAAAGGCTGTTCCGTCTATGTTGCTTGAAGATGCTCTACAACCAAAAGGGACATTTTGGTTCTTCTCGGCGACGACTTTGTTTGGTTTATTGTGGACATGGTTTTTGCTTCCTGAGACTGCTGGTCGGAGCTTGGAGGAGACCAATGTACTGTTCTCAAATTAATCATTCCTATATATCATGTGAGAATCTAAATTACTGAATCAACCATTTGCATGAAAGGTCAAATGAACGGGGAAAGATGGAAATTACTGGGATGTAACTCGTAGCCTACAATCTGAACTGCATCGACGCAATCAAGAATAAGTATTAATTAAATAGACGAATTGGTTTAGATTAACATTAATTAGTATAACCAGCTCCAAATCAATCAAGGAGACAAGGTCTCCCAATTCACACCTCCCACAGGTCATTTAGAAATATAAGAAACGACTAGAAATGCAGTAACACACACTGCTCTAGCAGTAAGTAGCAGTGGCGTTAACAGAGTGGATAACACCGGCATCAATCAGACGTTCATAGGACCAGTAATCACGCTGAGTACCCTGGCCATCAACAGCAGCGCTGCTGTTGTGCTTAATGTTCCAGAAGGATCCACCTTGAGCATACAAGCTCCAAGCATAGCGCTGAGTGTTGAAGAGGTTCTCACGGTTGGCGTAGCTGTTGCTGTACAGAGTCTGCAGAGCCCATTCACCAATGAAGACGGGGAATTTGCCGTCACCACCGACGACGGAGGCCTGGCCACAGATGGCGCCATTGGCCCACTGGGAGTAGACACCTGAGGCGGCGAAGTAGTAGACGTGGGTGTCGATGACGATGTTGGTGCCGGTGGCGAAGTAGGGAGACCAGTGCTCCTCACCGAGGAAGCAGTCCTGGAGCATGACAGGAATGCGCTTGTCGATGCGGGCAACGCGGGCGAGGACACCCTGGGTGTACTTCACGATCCAGTTGGTTCCGTTGGTGGTCAGGGTCTGGGGGGAAGCGAAGCCAGAGGGGTTGTCGGAGGCCTCGTTGATGGGGGCGATGGTAAAGGCCCAGGGGTAGCCGGTCTCGACGAACCACTCGAGGACTTGCTCGACGGCCTTGAAGGAGTAGGCCAGGTTGGTGGAGTTGAAGAACCAGCCGTCATTTCCGGACTTCTCGCCGATATCGAGGCTGTTGACACCACCGGGGAGGGAGTGGAGGCCGACAATCACGCGCATGTTGTACTTCTTGATGGCGTAGAGGGAGATCTTCTTGAGGTAGTCCTTCTGGTTACCGTGGTACAAAGAGGAGCCGGGGACCTTGATCCAGGCTGCGTAGGTGGTTGGAATACGAAGAGTGTTGACACCAACAGCAGCAAGCTTGTCAATATCATCGGTGGTGACAAAGGTGGCATAGCGCTCCTCGAGAACAGGGCCACACCGAGAGCCAAGAATCTCACAGAAGGTCCACTCATCAACAGCATCGGGAGCATACTGGTCCCACCAGTATTGGTCAAAGACCTCCTCCTGCTCGAGCCAGCCGCCGAGGTTGACACCGTTGGCCTTGAAGCTAGTCCAGTCGGTCCACTCGCCGGCAGTAGCGGTAGCAACGGTAGAAGCAACAGTGGTGGTGTAGGTTTTAAGTATCTTGCTGCCGTGAACAGAGGCGGAGGCCACAATGGTGCGAACAGCAGTGTTGGAGGTGGTAGCAGTGTACAGGTTGGTGTTGATACCAGAGCCAACGGCAGAGCCGCCAGCAACGGGGGCAACATCATCAGCAGTAGCTGTGGTGGGGTTGCTGAAAGAACTCGAATTAGTTATCAGCTTCACATATAAGAGAACATATAACATCGACTTACGAGTTGTTGGGCTTGGACTTGGTGCTAACCACGACATTGCCATTGCTGTTGCTGTTGCCATTTCCATTGCTGGCGTGACCAGCAGTCTTGGTGCCAACCTGAGTTACCACGGTGCGCTCAGTCTCGGTGGAGGTGGCAATAGAGTGAGTCTGTTCACTTCCAGCAGCAGCATCTCCGGCAACGGCGGTGACGGTGGCAGTGGAAACAGTCTTGGTGATAGTCGAAGTAGTGGTAGCAAAGACGGTAGTGTGCAAGTGAGTCGGAGCATTGGTGCAGTCAATAAGAATGGTGTTGTCGATAGTGACGACGGCATCCTCCTTCAGCTCAACATCAACGATAACAGGGTATTCGACGATGTTAACAGAGAGGTGTAGGACCTCACCGGTGAAGACGGTGTTAGCGCAGGTGTCTTGGGAAGATCTTGCTTGGATCACTCCAGCAGACACAACCCCAAAGGAGGCTGCGGCCGCAGCAATATTTTGAAGACGCATGATGCGTATAGAGATAACGAATGACTAGTGTAAAGGTATAAACGAAGGAAATGGTCAGACTAGAGAACAAGTGTAAACCGCCAGCCTAGCTCTCAGAAAAACAGGGGATTTCATTGAGATTTATACAAGTGGAACACTACTTCCCAGATTTAAGAGACTAGCCTAAGGGAAATTTAGACCGATGCAGGTCGCCCAGGGTTTGACGATGAACATCAATTCAGCCGAAAAGGACCCGAATCTATTCCCAATTAGGAAGACATCAAGACTATTCAACGGACCGCATGGGCCCTGGTGCTTCGGCAAGGGTTCGTATGAGCTGCCAAAGTCGACGGGATTCTGTCAAGTCGGCTCGAGACATCGACTCGGAGATTGCCACGGCAATTGTCGCGGCTGATTGCCAAAAGTACGAGGTGCATGAACCATGCATTATGAGTGCAGTCAAAAGTCTGTATCGTTGTCCTATTTCGTCGGCAGTTTCAATCAACCAGCCCAATGAAAGACCGCAGAACCAAGATGCGGTATATCGATTTCAATATTGGCGACATCAGTACAAGCGGACCCACAAATATAAAGATGGTGCCTGGACTATCGCTTAGATGTGGCGTTACAAAAATATCTCTGAGGCTTATCTTGAGGAAATATCAGCACGGATAACCCGTTAGCTGTCAAGACTATCTCCAGGGCGTGAGACACCACGTGCCTGACAAAGAACTTGGGTTCCACTCAGTTCAGCTCTTTGATTCGAACGGCATGGACGGTTAGTACACTAGTACAAAATACAGCTTCAGTATTTGTAAGTGCTTACCTGCTGAGAGAATAATTTTATTTGGCTTGATTTTAGCGCTCCATGAATGATTCAGTCTGTACCCGTTTCCAACAACAAAGACAACACGTCTCGCTCCAGTACCAGGGAAATTGAATCCCAACTCGGCATCCACGTCCAGGTTTGTACTTCAACAACTGCCGGAACCATGGATCAGGGAAGCGCCCTTGGTCTAGTAGACCCACTATTGCTCGATCAGGTAAGGCATTATTCCTTTTCTTCACTTTTAGTCTCTTGCCTTCGGGTTATCCGAGAAAGAAAACAAGTTAGGGCAAGAAGCTGTTGGTTCCGGTGTCTGGACTTGGAGCTAGCACCAATAAAGCTCCAGAGTAAGGTTGATTCGTCCAGATTCGATCGGCACCACAATCGCCCAAGATAAATTGGAAAATGACCCAAGAGACTGGAAACTATGACGGTAGAAATGCACTTTATGAGTGGAAGTGTCCAAAAATTACAAATAAATCCTTGTTTTTTGGTAGATGCCTTCGCATTGTGTTCTCGTATTCGGTTACGCCGATATTTGCAGCTTGTACTCCGCACTCCGTAATGAGTTGATAGAGAGAAGTATCTAGCCTCAAAAGAAACAGGACTGGAAATAATCATGAGAATGCATGCATACATCATTTTTAGAGAAATCAGTAAGTTACCCATAAACTCATGAAGCGTGAGGAGAACGATTCCAAGGTTGAAAATTTCGGGAAGCCAACTTTATGGAACTCTGTTTTGAAGCCAAAGTTGAACTCATAATATCTTGCCATCATATCTATCTCTCGGCTCTTCGCTTTTCCCTGCTTACTTACCTCCAAGATATTCCCAGATGTTATGTTATACATGTTAAGTCCGACTCCATATCTCCGCGCTTAGATAAGCGGCCTGGAAGCTTCTCCGCATTAGTCACATGGCGATTGTCGATTGTGCCAGGGCATTCGAGCCTCAGAGCCTCAGAGCCTCATCTATACCTCGCAAGTCCTACGTCCATTCCCAAGCCCAAACCACTCTCCAAACCCCTAGCCATGTCCCCCATAACCGCATCAAAAGGGCGCAACCCCTCCCCAAAAGACGAATCCTACACGCAAATGGCAGACACAGATCTGGAATCAATCGGCCGCCACTGTCAATACGAATACTGCGGCCAACTAGACTTCCTGCCCTTCCGCTGCGAATCTTGTCGCAGCACCTACTGCCTAGATCACCGCTCAGAAACAGCGCACAAATGCCCGCGCGAAGGCGAATGGGCACGCCGCCGCAACGGAACAAACAACCAAGAAAACCGCTCCGCCCCCGAAAAACCAAACATCTACAACTCAGAACAGTGCTACCACGTTCAATGCAAAACCCTCATCAACACCTTCAAAGACCCTGCCGTCCGCTGCCCACAATGTAACTACCAATACTGCCTCAAGCACCGTCTGCGCGAGGAACACGATTGCGCCAAGATTACCCCGCTGGGCGCGAGGCAGGGTAATGTCGTTACCGCTAACGATACTACCAAGTCGATGTTTGCGCGCGTGAAAACTTGGGGCCGTGATAAGCAGCAGGCTGCTGCTGGTGGGACGCTTTTGCCGAAGCCGAAGCCTAAGCCTAATAGCCCTGCTGCGCGCACTGTTGCGCTTAATAGTTTGAAGCGCTCGGCCAAGGGGGACGCATCTGTTCCCGCGGATAAGAGGATCTATGTGCATGTTGCTGGGACGGCGGAGACGCAGACTGCTGAGCCGCCGGCTGGGGACTTTTGGTTCGATTCGAGGTGGAAGGTTGGGCGTGTTTTGGATGATGCGGCCAAGAAGTTGAGGATCGAGAATTTGAATAATCGGGTTGGGGGGGAGGATGCGAAGTTGCGCATCTTTCATGTTGAGTCTGGTGATTTCCTAGAGTTCTCCGAGTCTATTGGTGCTGGGAAGGTTAAGCAGGGTGACACGATTGTGTTGCTGCGTGGTGCTGGGGCTGTTCTTGAGAGTGCATGATGCGTTGGAGTACTTCGTCTCCTTGCATTTCTTTTCTTGTTTATTTTGGTGCATATACACAGCCGGATACACCCGGGAGCATATTTGCATGATGTGACGTTGCATCTTCGAATTTCCATAGCTACGCTTTACTAATGATATGAGGATGTGCATACTAGACTCGGAGTTGCATGTATTGCCATAATGTCTACCTTGATCTATGGCACACTGGAATACTTGGTATCATACAAATCGTAACTCGGATAGTATCACGAAGAAATCTATAAACATTAAACGCTCATCTTCATCTTGATGATCTTGTGAGGCTTGTAACCAATGACCTCGAACTCATCCTCCTTCCAGCCATCAACGACTGCACTTCCACGATCATCACGCTTAATGCACAGCTCGGGGAATTCTGTGGGTTCCCGGGTAAGCTGCTCATTAAGCGCATCGACGTGGTCAAGGTAGACATGAGCATCACCCATAGTGTGGATGAGGGTGCCGGGGTGGAGATCGGCAGCGTGGGCAAGAATATGAGTGAGAAGAGCGTAGGAGGCGATGTTGAAGGGTACACCAAGACCCATATCACAGGATCTCTGGTAGAGCACACAAGAGAGAGTTCCCTTTTCTGTTGGGCGGCCAGTCTTCTCATCGAGCTTCATGCCAGGAGGGAACGAGACGTAGAATTGAGCGAACATGTGGCATGGTGGCAGAGCCATCTTTGGTAGATCTGCGGGGTTCCAGGCACTCATGATGATACGACGATCAAAAGGATTGTTAATGAGCTTGTTCACGACGTCCTTAAGCTGATCGACGCCCTGTCCGGTGTAGTCGGTTTTGGCATCGACATATTGAGCACCAAAGTGCCGCCATTGGAATCCGTAGACGGGCCCCAGGTCGCCTTCCTCGCGGTGGCCGAGACCAACCTTGTCCAAGAACTCGCGGCTTCCGTTTCCGTCCCAGATCTTAATGCCCGCTTCGGAGAGGGGAAGCGATGATGTGCAGCCGGACATAAACCAGAGGAGTTCAGCGAGCACGGCGCGCAGGAAGACTCGCTTTGTGGTGAGAAGGGGCAGGACGGGGATCGGGTCGCCGCCTTCTGGGTTGGGCTTGGAGAGGGAGAAGCGGAGTTGAGGTGGTGCGAAGATTGATTGTGTGCCAGTACCTGTGCGGTCGGGTCGGTGCTCGCCCTGAGAGAGGATGTCACGGATAAGATTGAGGTACTGGTGCTCTTCGTGCGAGGGGTCGTGTGGCGGTGAGGGTACCGGAGTTTGGGCAACATGGTCTTGAGTCATGGTGAAGTTTTGTGATGGGAGGTGGTTTGTGAGACTTTCTGCCCAGACCTGTAGATTGAGACTCTTTGGTCTGCTTGTCTGTTGAAAAGAGGAGACTTGGATCCGCGGATCGCGTCGACGCGACACGTGGTCACGTGTAGTCATCATTGACATGGAATTTCCATGTTTCAACAGGGCCATTAACGTGATTATTCTTGGTTGAATTGCTTATTTTGCAATAGTCTGATTCTACCGCTTTGTTTTGCATGTACAAAATGGCCTATCAAAACCCAGATGAAAAGGTATAACATTACCTCCAACGGACAAAGAAACAGTCCACCGCAATTCATACAACACTGTCTGTACAACAAGATTATAAAGTCCCGAATCATCTTGAAATGATAGATTGGACTCACAATCTACAAGCAACTGACAATCTTGAATGTTTGAATTGTATCCAGTGTCCTCCCCAAGAGACTAACGGCATGAAAGAAACAGTGATCAGCCTAGATTACAGTCGAATTTACAGATCTATATACAAACTCCCTGTATATTGTTTCCCTACTTCTGAATAACCTCAAACCTCGAAAGCAAGCGAGATAACGGAATTAATCCGCAGCGATCTATTCCCCAACAAGCAAACAGATAAGATTCTCCACTCTGACACGCGGGGATGGCCGAGCTTCAGCATTGGATTGGAGTTATTGGAGTAGGAACTTACATTCCGATTCCGAGATAGCTACAGCCTTCCCAATGGGGAATAATGGCTTCTGTGCGGGGAATGTGAGCTGTACAACGCTTTCTCCCTTACTCTTCTCTATCTGATCCCAGACCGCCACCACAACCATCGCCATACTTCATTCCAACATGACTCTCCAAGGATGGGAGCAAAAGGCCCAGAAGGGCAGAGATATTCTGCAGAAGTCTATTCCAAAGCAATGGCTTCTCCCTGCGGACAGGTTGCCGCCTGTTTCCCAGAAGAGCGTCGTTAATTTCCCTAGGGAGAGCGGACTATTGAGTGAGCGCGAGCTGAACATTACCGATATGTCGGCTACTGCACTTGTGACCGAGATGGGCAGGGGAGATATGACCGCGGAAGAGGTGGTGGTTGCGTTTTTGAAAAGATCCGTCTTGGGCCATCAACTGGTGCGATAGTGGACGTCTGCTTTTTCTTTGCTTCACACTGCTAATATAGTATTTGCAGCTTAACTTTGCAACCGAGTTCATGGCCGACGAGGCAATTACTCGTGCTAAAGAGCTTGATGAGCATTACCGACGTACGGGGAAACTAGTCGGACCACTTGTAGGTGATCCAAGTGAATTGATAACAATCAGAAGTTGACTATTTGACAGCACGGTGTTCCAATCAGCGTGAAAGAACACTTGGCTTTCAAGAATCGGACTTGCAATACCGGTTATGTTGCTTGGTCAGATGGTTCAGAGCTGATATGTATTTCGAAGTCACCACTAACTATAAAATAGGGTTGATAAGGTCATGACAGAAGATGCCCTTCTCATCCAACTACTCGCCAAAGCCGGTGCAGTTTTCCACGTCCGCACTAATCAGCCGCAATCATTGATGGTACGCCTATATCCAGGATTTATCTCTCAGTCGCTAACTCTACACAAGCACTTGTGCTGCAGTAACAACATCACGGGCACAACTGTCAACCCACACAACCGCACTCTTACCCCAGGCGGATCATCCGGCGGCGAAGGGGCTTCAATGGGCTTCCGCTGTGCCCCGTTAGGCATCGGCACTGATATCGGTGGATCAATTCGCTGTCCAGCGGCATTCTGCGGTGCCTATGGTTTCCGCCCCTCGACACTTCGCAATCCCGGAACGGGAATCAAAGTCGCTTCATCTGGCCAGGAGACTATTCGAGGTGTAGTTGGGCCAATGGCGAGTCGCTCAGTTGACGATCTAGAACTTTTCCAACGAGCTGTGTTGGAGCAGGAGCCTTGGGATGAGGAGACGTCTTTGATGCCTGTGCCATGGAAGACGATTGCTCCCACTCGGGATATTACTGTTGCTATTATGTGGGATGACGGGTATGTTGAGAGTCAAATTTGTGTATTCCGCTGGAAGTTTGCTAACGAATTACTCAGATGGGTTCGGCCGCATCCGCCTATCACTCGCGCCCTCAGACACGCCAAAGAGAAGTTGACAGCTGCGGGTGTTAAAGTGGTGGATTGGGAGCCATATAAGCACAGGCACGGCTGGGAAGTCATTGTACGCAGTGGATTTTCCCCACCCGTAAGATGATGTTACTGATAACTTCATAGTCTGCATTATATTACCCGGACACGGGCGCCAAACAGCGCGAACTCATGCGCGAATCTGGAGAACCAGCACGCCCTCTGACGGAATGGGCTTTGTCTTATAGTCGTCCCTCGACTCTCTCCCACGCCGAAACATGGGAGCTGCAAGAACAGCGAGAAAACTTCAAGGATGAATACAACGCTCTTCTTAAGCGCCGTGGTGTCGACTTTATTCTATCTCCCACGTATCCTGCTGCTGCCGCCGTGATGGGCGAATCGCAGTATTGGAATTACACTGCCATCTGGAACTTGGCGGACTTGCCCTCTGCTGTGTTCCCATCTGGTCTGACTGTTGACTCTAAGTTGGATGTGTTGACCGAACTGGACAAGAAGTATGCCCCTCGGGATGAAGTTGACGAGAGGGAGTGGATGAAGTACCAGGGCCCTGAGCGGTATGAGGGTGCCCCGGTGGGATTGCAGATTGCCGGAAGACATAACAAGGATGAGGAGACTTTGATGGCGGCTAAGGTTGTTGAGGAAATTATGAGGGGTGAGAAGAAGGATTCCAATTTTAAAGCTGTCGCTTAGATTGGCGGATCTATTCAAATTTTCGGTATATGATTAAACAGGAAAGTACCCCAGGGGATTATATCTATGCACTCTCCCCCCTCAACTCTTGCAAAGTCTTAACCTGACTACCGTCCTCCTTGAAATTCTTCTCGTCCAACCACATCTCTAGTGCACCCTTCAAAGTCGCATCCCAATCATCCTTCACCATAGCATACCAAGCAGTGTCCCGACTCCGTCCCTTAACAATCATATGCTGCCGGAAAGTCCCCTCAAAAGTAAATCCCAAGCGCAAAGCGGCCCGATGCGATGGCCCATTCAATGCGTTCAACTTCCACTCCAATCGCCTATACCCAAGGTCATGGAATGCATGTTGGGCAATGAGATAGATAGCCTCTGTAGCACCAGTCGTCCGCTGAAGCGCAGAAGAGTACATGACGTGCCCGACTTCAATGCAGAAGTGTTCGGGCACGATCCGCATTAACGATAGATAGCCGATTGCCTTTCCGAATGTTGGAAGGGTCTTTCGCTTGTCGATAATTGCGAAGAAGAATGGATCGGTTGAGGTTGACTTTGCAGCGATGCTGTCTTTGAATTGGCTGGCATCACTGTAGGGACCGTCGAACATGTAGTCCCAGAGGGGTGCATTGGGAGTGGATTCATCTCCACCGGTGAGGGCGAAGAGGTCATCTGCATGTTTTAACTCAAGTTTCTCCAGGGAAATGGTTCGGCCTGGGATTGTTTTGCTCGACGGCAGTAGGGACGGAGCGAAGGAGACCAAAGGTCCTTTGGGGCGAAGCGCTGCCATGAGTGAGATGTAATTGTTTGTTTCTGTGTCTTGTCTTTTGTGAATATGAACTACAGCCCGGCTTTAAATGTTGATATTGCTATTTCGGTCTCTTGCCAATGACTCACGTCGATGTGATTGGAGAAACTCCCCGAGATCCCGTGATGAGACGGTTTCCTGAAAGGACTTGATTGGCTGCATCTCCGAACTATATCATTTGCTTACAAGAGCTACGAGGTGAATACTTCAGGTTATAGGTGAGATGTCACATTAATTCAGTATTGTAGGTTCAATTTATCGGGCAACGCTGATGCAACGCCAATGCAGAGGAAGTGCTGAACAGAACAACCACTTTCCTTCGGAATCGTATATCGTGAGTCATGAACAACGCCAATTTCTTGCATTTTCAGAAAAGACCAGTTTTCCCTCTTTTTGTGTAAAGCAAATACCACAGACCTATCACCTGGAAAGCCCCAAAGCACATGGTTATCCCACTGAATAACTGAATACCAAGATAATTCAAATCAGCACTGCCATTCGAACCAATTGAAGCAAGTGCACCTGCTATGGGTGGTCCCAGTAGGGTCGCAAAGCTGCTCAGACTCTGTGCCATTCCAAGCCACGTCCCAAGTCTCTTCGGATCAGGACAGACATGAGAGAAAACGCTTGGTGGGAGTGGGATCAAAGCGCCGGAGATACCACCTAGATTTTCAATTAGTTGAAATAGAATTAAAAGATCAAAGAGAATATCTCACCGTAAAAAGATGCAAATAGGATAAACCTAGCCAAGCTGCTTGCGCTTATCCAGGTAATGCACAGCATACCGGACAAAATACCACATGAAATCCAAGAGATCATCGACCCATAGTGGTGAGCAAAGATGGTCAAAACCACACGTCCAATGATCGAACATGCCTGGGATATCATTAAGATGTTAGATGCCAATGTTCGCGATGTTTCCAGTTTCGTTTCGGCATAAGTTGGAATGTAATAGAAAGGGGTGATATAGCCGAGGTAGAGAAAGAAGTTGGCGACAGTGAAACTCCAAAATGGTATATCCTTGAATGCCTGTGTATCAAGCAGACTCCGGCGCTGGGTTCTTTCGGGTCTCTTGGTATTCCTTTCTGGCACTACAAGCAAGACAGCGGCTGCAGAGAAAAGCGCAAGCATGACGAAGCCCATGCAGCGAACGGTCCAAGGAAATCCCAAGTTCGAAATAAGCTGGTTGAACATGACAGTGTAAATAATGCCCCCTGCAGGGGCACCACTGGTTGATACGCCCAAAGCAACAGCTCGTCTGGTCGTAAATGAGCGACTGACCAAGGCAATACTAGGCACATAGAGCAATCCAAACCCGAGACCCATGCATACTCCTTGGCTCAAAAATATCGCATAGTATTGATTTGCAAGACTGAGCATCATCATACCAAGAACGCCTAGCGAACTTCCAATAAAGATCATCTCTTTGTAGTAGCCAAGGTCAAAAAGCGGGCCGGATAGTAAGCCGCCCACAATTAGGAGCCATGATTGAATTGTACCGATCCATGCTATGTCCGATGCGGTGGATGATTGAATGTATTCGAGTGCATAAAAGCTCTGGAAGGACCCAAATGCGAAACTCAGGCCCCTTTCAAGAGTTAGCTATGTAGTCATATTGAAGGAGAGTGGACTAACCAAACGTTGAACAATATGAAAAATGCACCTAGAACTTGTAGACATCCTCGTAGAACACTTATTGTGGAACCGCTAGAGGTGAATTCAGGCTGATCTTCATTTTCATTAATGGGCGCGAAATCTGTCACTTCAGAAGTAGCAGGTACCGTATGTGTTGTTTTCTCAGAGAACATGGTCAATGATCTCGCATGATGAATTAAAATCAGATTCTAAGAAAGCGGGCATACATTTAAGAGCAAACTTGGAATTGGCTGAAGCCCCTCTATCATATTAGTAATTCAAAATTGCTGGCTCTGGACCTCGGGGTGTAACTCGGGGTTGTGCCTCGGAGTATAGTTCGAGTGACCTATGAACTGGATCCCCTGGCCTTTACCCTGGTAGTGCCCACCCCTCGTTCTTGATCCGAGTTACCCGATCACGCCTTTGGGCGCTTTTATCGGATCAGTCATAATACAAGTTCGGTGGCTTGCTCATTAAGTATATTCAGAGATATTGGCTTCCCCGCATTCTCTGCCTCTTGGATAAAGGGTCCAACATAAACGTGGACTTTCTTTCCACTTTGAAAAAAATAAGGTCAACGGCGTTTGAAATAAAGTTTATGTCTTTCCTTGCTAATAGGCGGAAATCATGCGCATGGACGCTGCATCACCTAGCCTCCAGGCTATGGACAAACACAAATCCTTGATGATTTCCATGCATATACCATAAGAGTGAGGTAGAACCTTTATTTAGGGCAGAGTCTCGAAGTATGACGGATTGCAGAATCGTCAAATCGCTAGTGTGTCAGGTGACAGTAGACTAGAAGCAACATTTCAAACGGCAATCTAGAGCCAGATGTTGATTGTGGCAGAGAAACTCGAGATCTTTGAACCTGAAAATTCGAGCAAGAGCAACTGATAAGTTAATCTTCATGGCTGCCTCATTCTTTTCTTTAATGCCTTCCTCTTCCTTTCTTTTTCTCCCGGTTCAATTATCCGTCTTGTTGTTTTGAAGACATTTACTACTATCATTTTCTGCCATCTGTAATGGCGTCGCGTTTTCCCATCGCTAATGCGTTGCAATTTTCTCCTTTTGCAAGCAAATTTTTAACAACTTTCTTGTGTCCGAAAGATGCAGCGGCGTGTAGTGGAGTATGGTCGCAAGAATCATTTGCTTCTAGATCAGCACTGTCGATCAAAAGAATCGCTATTTCTTCGATTGCTTCTCTCTCACTCGATAAAAATACAATATCTTCTATTATTTCATGTAATGAAATCCCGACTTCATACGTGGTTTTGTCGCGTGTTTCCATGTTGTTTGTGCGGTTATGTCGGCTCCTTTCTCGATCAATAGCTCGAGAATCAACTTTTGGCTATCCTGTGTGGCTTTGATGATTTTGCCGTAGTGGTCGTCGTGTTCGCCGTCTCTGTCGAAGGCCTCCCAAGATATCCTGCAGATCTTTGCTGTCAGAATTGAAGCAGATTTGTTCCAGGAGAACATTCCACGCACAAAAGTACGATTCAATAGCCTCAAGCAGAGGAGAATCGCCCCAATTTGTTTGCCGGTGCGTCTAGGTCGGCTCCTAAGTCTATCATTCGTCGAACTATAGACATATGTCCTCTCAACACGGCCCATGATAAGGCTGAGCATCTCGGATGACGAATATTGAGGGTCTAAAGCAGTCATTGAAGGTGTATAACTGTTTGTCGGTCTGAATGAGGCCATTTAAGTCTCGACACACATAGAACGCCTTTGAGTTGTTCCATACGTGTAAGTACTGACCGATCGCAAAAATCAGCTCAGTTGGCAGATACGATAAAGGCATGATGACGACGAGACTTGCATGGTTGAAGAAATATTTCACACTTGAAGATGATTGACTGAGAAGCTGGTCAGACGGTCATAGGTGTGACATGATATTCCCTATACTTTGAACCCGACCCTTGAAACTCGAAAGTTTCATAGTATTAGATTGAGTTGGATACCTACCTAAGATCGATCCATCGGTCCTTCGTCATCTCTTTTTAAAGCGTAAATTTTTTTTTCACTTTGAATTGTCAACTAGCCTGGACAGGGTACTTATTGTTCACGCACACAATATGCGACATACTCTTGTTATTATTTTCAGATGAGATGGCGACTTGCACCAATGATTTTGTGATACGATAGATCCCCTAATCAAACAACAAAAGGCTGAAACAAATAATGTTCTTAACGCGACGCGTAAAATGTCCATAGTTCCCATCAGCCAATCATGTCGCGATTGGTTTCCATGCGGCTGAAGCAATGGAACTAAGCAGAGAAGGGTTTGGCCTTTGTCCATTGCCCCTGCACTCCAGGGAGACAGGGATTCTAGCCTTCTATAAAAGAGATGGCTTGTTATTTTTAGTTTTATTAAATCCACGAAAGCACTCGAGTCAGGGCACAGCCAATCGCCGGTCTTCCACACCGCTACGATTGACGTGGATGTGGCTTTTGCTGAGGTCCGGTCGGATGAGTTGGCAGGGTTTTGGTGGCTATTATTGCCCGAGCCAAGATTTGGGGCATTTTATCGACGGACAACGTGTGTTTAGGCCCTTTGATTTGACTTTCGCGTTCTTTGGGACGTCGTTCTCTGGCGGTTACTCAGAGATGCTCTTCCAATCAATTAAATATGAATTCGCTAACCGTATTTACATCTTGTTCGATCTCGCTGGCTATAGTATATCTCTTTACTGCATTCCCTGCCCTGGTAGCACTTTGGTTTATCCTTGAAATGCTTATGGCTGACCACAGGATCCTTCTAAATGTTTCTCCTGCTTTGGTCTCTTTTTCTATGTTCGGTGGCTGCTCTCGACACATCCCACGACAATGACCTTATAACATATGTGACGGTAAGTCTATTAAGCTAGTATTCATACCACAAAACTGACATACATATGCTTAGCTCTCACAGCACCGGGTCCTAAAATGGAATGTCACATACTACGATCGGCCCGGTTTCGATGTCGCTCCGGGCTATTGGTTTGTTGCACCATACCATCTCAACCAAGGCGAACCCAAAACAAACCGATGGACGCCTTGCCAGATCGGTCCTTATATTTTTGATCAAAAAGGAGTATGTACCGGGACATACCTACTTGTTCCTAATACAATTACTTACAACGATAAAGGACCTTGTCTGGGCCGGCTCATGCGAATTCAACAACCAGAACGTCTATGATTTTCAAATGGTGGACACAATAGATGACAAGCCGTATCTAACTATGCTTGTTCAAGAGCACTACGCCAATCGAGAAAGTGACGGGTCCGCCGTCATCTACAACAACGAATACAAGCCTGTGAACATCATCCCAAGACCCGGAGCGGCAATTGACAACCATGAATTCTACTTGAAGGAACCGCCAAAGGCGCTGCTAGTCACTCATCGAAATGACAAAATGTCTCTAGCAGACTTCGGGCACCCCGAAAGGGAAATGAGTGTCCGAACAAATGGTTTCATCGAACTAGACATCAACACAGGAGAGTATCTGTTCGAGTGGCATTCAGCCGGCCAAATAACCCTAGATGAATCATTTGTCATGAGCCCATGGGATCAATACCCCGACACAGACTATCTACACATGAACTCAGTTGACAAAAACGAAAACGGCGACTATCTCATCTCCGCACGACACACAAACACTATCTACCTAATCTCTGGCGAAGACGGACACATAATCTGGCGACTCGGCGGCAAGAAGAGCAACTTCGAAATGAACTTCACATTCACCGGCCAACACAACGCCCGTTTCATGTCCGTGAACGAAACCCACATGACGATTTCCTTCCTAGACAACGGCGCCAATTTCCTCGTCGTGAACGAACCTACTTCCTCGGCTATGTACATCGAAGTCGATCTTAAAACAATGAAAGCCAAAGTGTTGAATAGATACCTCCGTCCAGATGGCGGAAACAATCCGTCACGGGGTAATATGCAAACCCTCCCTAACGGGAACGTCCTGGCTTCATGGAGTTATTACGGGTACATGAGCGAGTTTACGCATGATGGCCAGCTACTCATGGATGCAAGCTTTGTCTCAGAGAGATTCAGTACTTATAGGGCATATAAGTATCTTTGGACTAGTCGGCCCCCGTATCCGCCAACGCTGGTTGCGTCGTGTTACGGTGTGAACGGGTCTGCTCTCTCGACTGTGTTCCACGTTAGCTGGAATGGCGCTACAGAGGTTAGACAGTGGCGGTTCTTTGCGCGAGCGAATGGAATGTCTGTGGACAAGGAGATTGGATTGATTTCAAAGAATGGCTTTGAGAGCTCGTTCATTGCTCGTGGGTATATGGATTGGGTTTCTGTTCAGGCTTTGGATTCTGCGGGGAACGTTATTGGGGTTTCGACTGTGCTGAGGACTGAACCACCTGAGTATTGGCCTGATTCGGCTATGACGCTGATTCCGGATGATCCTGATGCTATGTTTGAGGAGGACTTGGCTGCTTCGTCGAATGGGTCTAGTCCTTTTGTGGGATTGTTCTTGGGATTTGTGACTAGCACGATTGGATACATCATTTATCCCATGATTCGTCGATTTGCCCGAGTGGCTAGACGAAAGGATGTATACGAAGAAGAGCTTGGTCTTCTAAAGGAGAAGGTTTAGGACAATATTGAAACCTTCTAGATTTGTATACTAGGCATCGTGCACGCTGCAAGTACTTGAAAGACTTTTTAAGGTGCAGCATTCAACAATCAAGTTACATTCCGGTCAAATCGAATCGAGCAAGTCCCAAATTATCATCAAATGCATAATTTAATTCCAAAGAAACAGCATAAATACATCCATCAATACACATGTCCACATATCTCAATCGAGAAACCGCAATATCGTAGCAATATTTCCATCATGAGAAAAACCAAAACAAAAGATTAAACACCTGATATCTTAAAGCAAAACTCCAGGAAATAAACTCCCTCAAAAATTAAGCAAGGGGAAAAAAAAATTTACTCAAAGCGAAGATGAGAGGAGAGGTTTTCTCTCACTACTTTCGCCAGAACATAGCTTTCCCAGCAACACGACCAGCAGACCAGCGCGCTTCATTGAAACGATCCTTCAGCGTGGCACCACCGCCGTAGCGTACAGGGCGGGAAGATGTAGCGCCCGACTCGGTAGTTTTGCCAACGCTACTACCCCCAAAGGAGCTAGGTGCGAAGTTGGTCATATTTCCAGCGTCGAATTTGGTCTTTCCTTCAACAATCTTGTGGATCACGTTTAGGATGGCGTAGGCGGTTGAGCCGATGGCACGGATGGCAGCGAGGACAGCGACAGACCAAAGGATGATGGCGAGATAGATGTTCGTCCCGCCTGCGTCAACGCCGTAGATTTCTGAGACTGCCATTCCTAGGATGACGTTTGCCACCATCCATATTGAAACCATGTAGGTTCGGACAGCGCGGTAGTAATCTTCCTGGAGTTGGGACTCGGACGGTGGGGGCTCGGGGACCTCGAGGCGATCGCGAAGGTTGCGGAGGGCTGCGTCGTAGCCGCTGTCGATGTCAAGTTGTTCTGATGGCATTTCGACGACGACAGTTGAGCCGTTGATGACCTTTGCGGCACCCAGATCGGTGTTGATCACGTTGTCTCCCTTTGTTCCCCAGGTGACATCGTGCGTGTTACAAAAAGCGTAAACTTGCAATGTGCAGATGTAACTTGGCATCAGCAGGAAGTATTGGATCGAGGAAGTGAACATGTGCCAAGGATCCAGGTAGAGGAAGGAACTGTAGAAGTAGAGACCGACAGTTGACAGCATGGATAAGACGATGTTGGTCATGAGACTGTCGCTGACATCCATGTCATCGCTTCCTATACCAGCGCGTGCAAGCAGCTCTTTGACGACCAGATATAGGGCACAGAACACGGTATAGAACATGATGACGGCGTAAACGATAATACCGGAAAGGTACAGGTTTTTGGCACTATGATGCGTTAGTGGAATTTCCTCAGTATTCGACAGGAAGTGACTTACCCTTGTGGTCGATTACCCAACGAGATAATGAACTGCAAACACATAACCAAGATACAAGCATAGCGCAATACAATGAAAATGTATTTGCCCATGTTATGACCAAACGGATCAAGCTTCTTATCTGTCAAGGAGCCAGCAATGAAGTAGAAAGCGAGATAGAAATTGGCCTGGATGAGTTAGTCGGGGGTGCAACAGAACAGAATCACTGAATAACTCACAAGACCAAAGTAGGTAAATAGCAGATTAAGGAACTGATAGAAGAACTCAATATGAAGCAGAATCTTCCGAGGAATAGTATGATCCGTCTTCCAAATCTGCTTCGCATTGAAGATCGAGTAGACAGCAGCGAAGAAAGCACCGTTCAGCCAACGACGACGTTGCGAGATGAACTCAGGTACCGTGTCTGGTACATCAGTTTCTCCAACGGCGTTCTTGACGAACTTCAACACCCATCTTTCTTCTCGCTTGGCTACCAACTCCCAACAGAGAATACGGTCCTCAGCCAGGTACATGTTGGCAGTGAAGACGTCTGCATCTTGACCGTGTAGTGTCTCACCCTTGAAATATTGGTTGAGCGGCCCATGCCCATCTGCATCGTTTTGTAGAGCAAAGAACCGGTAAGCACTGAGCGCACCAGGCAACACAGTAATATAACCAAAGACCGATTCCAGCGGCTTATCCAGAATATTGGACATTTTGTACTCAAAGTTCTGACTCGCCACGAGAGGGTTGAGCAGACCAAGGTAGTTCTTGCCCTTAGCGGCCTTGATTTCACCGGCTGCACCGGCGACGTTCGAGTCCTGATCGAAGGCCTTCCACAAGTGGTAGAGGGCAGTTGGCTCAGGTCGAGTACCAACATCAAGCAGGATACAAATATTAGGCTGCAGAGCACGGCCAAACGCGTTGAAGAACCAGCGGTGGGAGTTCAGCTTCTTCTTATTGTGTTCCTTCAGACAGAAGATAACCTGGCAAGGAACAATGCCCTTCTCGGCGCCCTTGAACTTGAGATCTGAGTCAAGCGACACCTGGGTGGTGTACTCATACACGTGAGCCTGGACCTCTTTTTGGTTGACAATGTTCTTCGCAATACCCTCCTGGTACACACCAAGTGCGGCCAAGGCGTTAAGAGTACGAGGATGGACTTTCTTACGTCCATCAGCAACGATGCAAACAACGATCTTCTTCCAGCCATCACGACCCCAGGTACGAGACTTAGTTCTGGAGCAGAAGTGACTGATATTCCGCATGATACCGTGCATCGTACGGGTGAAACCAATCTCGTCTTCGTTATACATGGTAACACAAATGAATAGCTCGGTTTCGCGGGTGGTTGTTCCAATCTGTTGACGGAGTTTATACCCTCTGTTCGTGAAGTCATCAGGGTCAGATGTGACAGCAGTATAGCGCATATGAGTGAACTCGCGCTCATCTCTGCGAGGGAGGAAGCTGTGCAGAATAGTGGGGATCTTGCACTCTAAGATCAGCTCGCCGTTGACAAGCTGAACCTCCTTCTTGGCGACCTGCTTAGATCGAACTCCACGACGTCCCTGCTTTTCAGGCGCTGGGCCGTAGTGCATATTAGGATCGATAGAGCCAGACTCGGCCTCGTCATCATCTTCCTCGAGGTCGACCTTGTGCATCTCGTCTTTCTCATCTCCCAAGAAAGTCGACTCGCTCATGAATGATCGCACACTACCACGCGAAGTGTGGTTGATTGTGCGGCCATCGCCGCCGAATGGATCTGTATCGAGCCCATCGCCAATATCAATACTCGTGTCCACTGCACTCGATGATTTAGGTCCAGAAAACAGGGGAGCAGGAGGCAATGGCCGACGAGGACTACCTCCATATCTAGAGCTGGGTGTACCCGGCCGCGGGCTGCCATTCAAATCGGCGCGTTCATAGCCAACACTAGACACGGATGGCGGCCGGATATGAGACGGACTCCATGGGCGAATTGGAGATCCGGTGCGGGGTGGAATAGATGGGTAGACGGAAGTATCGGCTAAGCTAGCAGTTGGTAGATGGGTACCAGTCGTCAAGCTAGATGGTGGACGCGAAGGCGAAGACGCAGTTGGAACTTGATAATATCGATCGTAGCCTGGGTCTTCTCCGGTCCTAGAAGAGCGCGTCCTCACGTTAGATCTCGGTCTTCTTGGAAAGGCCATTATGCCAAACGGCAGTAATATGGCCTGTATGGTATAGTGTGGAGTGGGTGATGAAACGGAACAATGTAATCATGTACAATGTACTCGTGTTTACGCGGAGGGCCTCCAACGCGACGGGCAAAGCAGCTCTGTCCAATGACGGCATCCAAGCAGCCATTGCATCAGGACCAAGCTTTTTCCCAGCCCCGTCACGTCAAGGAAGGAGTTGAAGTTGAAAGAGCATATCTCCCGGTAGCGAGGGAAACCACTGGAATGTGGGTAGGGTGTAGGGTAGTATCGAGAAAAGAGCATTGAATACGTACGGAGTGTGGTCATAATCGGGGTCATAAGCAGAAGGCGAAGCAGCCCTCGGACTACTATAATCATCGGCGCCATCGCCGCTGGTAGGCAGCAAACGCATAGTCGCGCCGCGAGAGGCATTGGTCGGAGACTCATGATCGGAGAGAAAGGAAGCCGTCTCGTTGTCCAGGTATGCTGGCGGCTCCTCGCCGTAATTGGACGGAGGGTGACGGTTCATGATGAACGTGGAATGTGTACCAACTCAGATCATAGTATTTCGAGACAGCTTGCGTAATGAGAGTCAGGCCTTTTGAGACACAGTCAGAAGCTGAATACTTTGAATTCGTCAAGATCAAAGAATAGATGTAAAGAGGAGAACAGTGCGGAGTCAATAAATCCAGAAACAAGTCCAGCCCGGTTCGTCCGCAACCTGCATCAACAAAGTGGAGGTGGATGAGGTTGTCGGGGCAACGGGAGTCGCGTTTTCAAGGAGTTGCTGCACGGGGGTGCCAGGCTGCAAACAATTACTATTACTAGTGGTATTTTTATATTATCATCATTTATGCACTCCTTCAGTACTCCAATGCTCGTTCAATTTAATATCAACATCAGAATCCGATTCAGATTCAATATATCTCAAGTGGGTCCATTTTCATCAATTAGTGCATTACTTCACAGAACGCAACTCCATCGCAACGAATGTCCGCATGCCTCCGAGATTCATAATTCAACTTGCCCGATGCCAGCTCAGTAGCTGGTATCATAAATCATACTAGTTATGCTAGTTATGCTAGCATCGCCCTATGGCGTTCAAACTTGCTCATTGAGCAGAGGCGCTCTCTCGCGATCAGTCGACTCAGGGTGTGCGACACGACGGAAGAGACTGTCGCGACCAGTGTACTTGGTTGCAGAAATGTAGATAGAAACAACCAAGAACACGGCAAAGACCACAAAGGCGAAGATCCACTGCAAAGCGATGATCTTGATAGAGACTTGTCGCAGAGCCAGGGCTGGAGGGATATATATATTAGCAAATGATCTGCTGTATATCTGACACCAACATCATAGGATGGGGGCCTGCAAGGGGGGGAGAGAAGGGTAATACTCACACAGTGTCAAGATACTAAGACAATATCCAAGAATATAATCCTCACGCAGGACAATATCGAACAATCCCACAACCAGAATAACCCAGATGAAAATATTGGCGACAATTCTTCCAGGGAGATTGTGGCTGTGCACGGCGACAGCACCGTTCCAGAACAACGCTGTCAATGTCCAGGCATAGGGACCTGCAACAGCTGGGAGGTGGACGAATGCTGGCAGACCGCGGTGGCGCCAGTAAGTAATCCACTGGTTGAGGAAGTGGAAAATGAGGACGACCTCAGCGCCCCAGAAGTAATTGCGGGTCCAGAGGAGGATCCAGACGAAGAGGAAGAGGTTGTTCAGGATGAAGTGGGTGGCGACGTTGGCAGCAGCTGTGACCAGCACATTGTTCTTTGAGAAGAGGTGGTAGACGTAGCTTAGCTGGGAGAGAAGGAGGAGGATCCTATACTCTGGTTAGTACGTTGGGGGGGGGGGGGTCATGGAGTGTGATATAGATATCCAGGCGGGAGATCGTCAACCTACCAATAAATCCCAGTGAGGGTAGTATTCTGACTGAACGGAGTGTTCCGCTTATTAGCCTGCTTCCAGATCTTCTTGCTCTTCTTAACATCGTCCGGCGAGTGGACAGAGTAGTAAATGCCGACTACCACGACCAAGGCCCAGGTGAGGGGTACAAGGACGCGGTAGGTATTCAGCGAGCTGGCGCTGTGGGTCTCGCGTCTAGCGAAGGGATTGAAGGAAACCATGGTGAATATAGCCCGGATGAAGCTATGGGAGAAAAAGCCAAAGTAGGAGAAGGGGCTACATATAGCTGGAGATCCCCAGGTCTGGTGACCTGCAGACCAATGGCACCATCGCCCGGAAATCCTGTATGCAGTAATGAGGTCAAGTTGTATGATGTCATCTTATTTGCTTCAAAGGATATACCTTCAAAGTGATACTGTCTGGTTTTATGAGCTATCTCCATCTCTATTTATAATATTCACTCTTACTGCCTCTGAGTAGAGAGCCCAACGTTGAAGCAAAAGAGAGATCCGAGAGTCCCAAGGTCCCCCCGGACATGAAGTGGCGTCCCCGCACGGTCTACCTTGGAAGACCAGCCTGCACTTGGCCGAGTCAATATAGGTCAAACAGCAGGGATGTGAGACAAGGTCAAACTGGGAAATGTCCGAGCACTCAACTACAACTGGCAGAGAGGCATTTGACTTGCCTATCAGGGAATGCGGGGCAACCTTATGTGGGCGATCAGTGCAACTATTTCAGGTTCTATAGTTGTCTATACACAATTGCATATCATGTTGGATTGGGTATCAACGAATACATCTAACTCTATAGACCCCGCGCAACTCTAACTTCCTCCAGAAGACGCTGATGAATCGAAGCAGGCGCAACAACCATACCATAACACCCCGCCAATGTCCGACCCTGTGAACAATCCACGGCCCGCCCTTCCAGATCAGAGACCACACAGCCCAACTCCTGCACAATAAGCATACCACCTGCATGATCCCAGATCTTGGACCGATACTCCTTACTCAGTGGCACCTTGATGAAGGCATTACACCCACCCTGCACGGCAATAGCGACATAACGCATCTGCGCCGACCACAGGTCAACTGGGTTAGGCCATGGAGCGCCCAGTCCAGCTGCGACGCGCCCGTGGACCTCCAGGTTCTGCGTTGTGGCGGCCTTCGTATCGATGAAGTGCACTGCGGAGGTATCTGTGATCTGCGGGATCTGCTCGAGCGGTCTGGAGGGGAGGAGGGCGCCTGGGCCCATCGGCTGGATAGTTGCGCCGTGGCCAGCTACTGCAGCAAGGAGTTGTCCGTGACCATCGCGGTCGACGAGTGTCTCTGCGACGAGTCCTGATGCCCGTAGGTTCGGGCAGCCTAGCACGCCAATCTTTTGCTGTCCGTTCTCTACTAGGGAAAGACAGACGGCATATTGCTCGCCGCGAATGAAAGTCGCTGTGCCATCCACCGGATCCAGGGTCCAGGTTCGGCTGGTGGGGGTGCAGTTGCCCTTTGCGCCGAGATCGATTAGGTCAAGGAGTTCCTCGCGGGTTCGCGGGGTGTGGAGGAGGGCCTCGCCGGCTTCGTCGTCGAGGTGGGTTTCTGTTGCTAGTTCCCAGGTTCGTTCGAGAAGGACTGGGTTTTCGCGGAGGGCTGTGGCGTCTTCTTCACCGACAATCTCGTCGTTGGGGAAGACGTGGTGAATTGCTGCGATGATTGAGGCTTGTGCGGCGAAGTCGGCAATGGTTACTGGGGACGCATCGCTCTTGTCTAAGGCACCTTTGTCCACTGCTGACAGGAGTTTCCTAGTAATGAGGGCCGCTCGTTGCACTGCTAGGCTGGCAAGTTGGAGTTCTTGGGCGTAGGGGCTATCCATTGTTGAAAATGGGGCTGGTATGGTCGTTCTGGAACAGGAGGGGGTAGTGTGGGAGGCCTCCAGAAGAATTGGCCAATTTTTAAAGTAAAAAAAAAAGCAATATACAAATCAAGATCGGTGACGCAGTGGCATATATTTTCCCACAGGATCGCCGAAGGACGTCACGTGAGGTGAATCACCAAGGTAAATTGTCTACGTCATATCATATCTGGATGGGTCCGCTGGTCGAGATTTACTATGGAGTAGATATCTAAAATTGGAATAACTTGCCACAATGAGCAGCTGCGTTGGAGAAATTACGTGGGATGTAATAGAAGCCAGATAAGTCATGAAGATTGATAATGGGTATAGGCCCGTAAAAGCCAGAAGGGTGCGTGGTGTGTCTAGCCCCAGCTCATAGGTATATCGCAGAACGCCGAACAATGATGTAAACCGAGAGAAATGAGCAAAATCAGAAGGGTGCAAAGGCCAGCTCGTAAGCAAAGGCCAAGCTCATCTTCGCGTGCTGCAGCATGTGATCAAAGCTGAGGTACTCGATCTTGTCTTCGGTGGTGTGGATCTTCTTGTCGGAGTTCTCAAATTGGGACTCAATCACGAATGCCGAGGGGTATCCATACCGACTGGCGGAGGCATGATCAGAGCAAGCATAACCGCACTTGGTCTCGACGTAGGGGACATCGCAGTAGGTGGTGATGACCGTCTTGATGAAGGAAGTGAGGCCCTGGTCGACATAGTCGATAATGACACCAACAGACTCCTTCTCACCAGCGTCGAGAGTTCCCTGGACATAGCCAGTCATGTCCTGCTGGAGCATAGCCTTGACATTGCGCGACTCCTTCTTGTACTGAGCGTAGACAGCCTGGGAGCCAAGCAGACCACCCTCTTCCGCAGAGTACCAGTGGAACTCGACGGTGTTGTGGGCCTTGCCTTGGGCGATAGCCTCCGACCGCAGCAGGGCACGAAGAGCTTCGAGAATGGTGACGGTTCCACTGCCATCGTCATCGGCGCCAGGTGCAGCCAGAATGGATGGAAGGAACAGATTGATGCTATCCTGGTGGGAGCCTAACACGACGGTGTTGTTGGTCTCGCCGGGGATGCGGGCGATAATGCTGAATTGGCCCCATGGGTGAGAGAAGCGCTCAACGGTCGCGCCGTGGTCGCTAGCGCCAGATTCATGAATTGCAGCGGTCACCTGGTCGAATAGCCATGTTGCAGACTCGATACCAGTCTTGGACTTGTAGTAGCGAGTATGGAACGAGGTGAAGTGCTTCAGGTTGTTCAGCATGTTCGCCTTGTCGAGAGTCTTAGAAAGAGGGTGGATAACATCCGAGTGCTTCATCTCCTGGGGATAGTGAACGATGCGCGAAGTGTGCAAGGTTCCATAGGAGCCTGATCGCCATTCATCGGTGACATCGATGAAGTTGACTCCGTCCTATCAAATGTTAGCGATGGTCAATTTGAAGCAAGAGATATTAACATACCAGCTTAAGGGACCACTTCTCCTCTTCCGTCACCCAGCGGGTCTGGTATGGGGCCAGTTCGATCAGAGACTTTGATTGCGGGTTCTGGACGATCGAAGGCGCCAAAGGCTGTTGCTCGGGGTTAACCAATGCCAACGCGGTCGCAGTTGCGCTTAGCGCAAGAGGTGTGAGGAACTTCATGATGGATGTAATAATAAGAAAATAGAGAGAGAAAAGAAAAGAGGATGAGGAGAAGGGTTTTAAAGCTTTCGGAGCTAAGACGGGATTGAGAATGGGGGCGGTCTCACGCGCCTTGTTACCCTTTAAGCGCCAAGTTCTGGACCCCGCGCTAGGCTTTCACATTTATTCTTAGCGCTTGTTTCCCGGTCTACCCGACTAGACTACAGTATCTTCGTTTCGTGTTGAAACACTGATCAAAATAATATCCATGGTGTTAAGCCATGAGCCATGTTCAGTCATAATGTTCATTCCGCATAGGCGATCTGGGGAGGTGGAGAATGCCCCCACCATGACTATCCCATGAGTCACCGGAGATAGCCAGTACGAACCTCGGGCAGTACACTGTGAGAGGAGTATAAAGCCCTGGAGGATTCAAGGGCTCCACCCTTGTCAGCCTCGGGCAGTCTCAGCCTCAGTCTCAAATAGGAACTTAGGGCTAGGGCTAAACACTATCACTTTCCACCAATCACAGTCCGTGTCCAGCCCCGTGCAGCCCTCCATTGGGGCTTATCTCTGGCCTTATCCTACCTCTCTTCCCCTCCTCTATCTCTCTATCTCCTCTCTGTACTGTACTCCCCTCATGGCTATTCACCCGCGACTTCGCCCTGAGGGCTCTGCGACCCTATCGCCTCAGCAAGCTCTGGCAATCTCGGCGTGGTCAGAGCAACATGCAGTGGCGTCCCTGCAGGACATGACCCTCGGGGACTCCCCTGCAGACCGAACCCCTTCCACACCGACTCCAACACGCTCAACTCTACGCGGTGCCACCGTGTCGCTGTCGATTCCGCTCGACGACGAAGCCGCTCCCGCAGCACAGACCGAGTCGCGTCCCCCGCAGGTCAGCTTCAGACGCCGCGAGCCTCTGCAGCGTGATATCGGGAAGCGACGGGAAGCCCTCCTCAAGGGTAAGGATGGGAGCCGGCGGAGACAGCGCTGGGAGAACGGTATGTTCCACATGTACGAGCTGGGTTGGAGTGAATGACTCGGTCATTGGCGCGTGTTGGCACGTGAATTTGCATGCTGACCGGATATCAGATCGCCTGTTGCACAACCCCTGGGCCGAACCCCCATCTTCCAAGGACTGGGATATCCAGCCTACATATACCCGCCATGACCCCATGCCTTATTACCTTGCGCCGTTGTGGGACGTTCACTACTCTCATAAAGTAGACCATCAGTCGGCTATGAAGACGGCCAAGGGTGCTGAGAAGCATCATATCCCCAAGGAACTCCGGTTGAAGTTGAAGCATGCACGTGCTGCACGTGGCATGCTCCAAGACCTGGAGGAAGAGATTCGTCTTTTCATTCGTAAGTGGAACGAGAAGCAGGTCCTGTTGCGGAACGAGGGCTTGCAAGATGCTCCGGACTCGGCCAGTGATTCGGAAGACGAGATTGTCTTTGTTGGGCGCAATGGCCAGATGCACGACGCGCCTGAGCGGAAGGAGAGACTTCGTCAACTGCGGGAAGAGATGAGCTCTCACAGTGAGCGCGATGGTGAGAAGATGGTATATGAGAGTCCGGTAGATGAACGGGCAGCTGGATTTGGGTAAGTTCTGCTTTTAACTTTATGGTGTACCATTTACTGACCATTTCAGTCGTTGGCTAGTTCACTCCATCGCCTCATACTATGGGTTGCATACCTGGTCAATCACAGTAGGCGACCGGCGAGAAGCCTATGTTGGCTTCCGACCTCCGGTCCCGGGAAGCCGGGCTGGGCTCCTCTCTCAGCCGGCTTGCAGCACAGAGGCCCTGGTTAAGCCAGGAGAGGATTTGCCTCAGCCTCTCTATGCGCAAGTTTAACTGTTATTCTTGTTTCCATGTTGGACATGTTTTCATTCGGGGTAATTTAGGGTAACGTGGGGACATAATGTTTCGCATTCAGACCAGTCCCGTTGTCTCTACGGCTGGTCATTCAGCTTCATTGGACATATTTTCTCGGTCGCAACTCAGGTTGGCCAGAGATCATCTCTAGCCTTCCAAGTAGATGCCTAAAGCAGTGGTCAGTTGGGCATCTTCATCGTAGGTGGAGGCTTAGTAGGGAAGCCTCGTTTGATGCGGATCTTGCTTAGGTAGCCCCGTGCGGTGATCTTGTCGTCATGGCAGGACTAGAGTTCCCCGAAAGCTCATCAGATAATTCAAACTGGAGGATGTGGCATCATTGTCTCTCAGTCCAGGGGTGTACTGTACGAGACTCTTTCTGCCCTGCTCCACCCGGAACGGACCGCACAGAGGCCCACGGTTTGCCATGACGTCCCAACTATGCCCTGACTGCAACTTCGAGAGTTTGGGAATTCCAATTCTAATGCAAATCCAAATTCAAGTTCATGTACGGTATTATTCAGAAGCAGAATTCACGCTTGGACGAGGCCTGAACCCTGACATAATGAAACTCGTGTCCAGACTTCGTTCTATGCAGGCGCCCGAGATCTCACTGGCCCGGGGATCACAGAGGGGGGGAGAACGAATTATCACTCGACACTGGAGACACATCACACAACCTAAGGGCTTTCTATAGGCACATTCTTAGTGAGGCTGGCTCTTTGTTATCGTTACCGGTGAGCCCTGGCCCTCTTATTGGGTGTCAAACAGCAAGTCTGGCTGAGGAGGGGTTTCATGGCCCATAGAAGATCGGGTACTGAAATGACGAGTTGACATTCCCCCCTTGACTTTTTGCCTTGTTTTCCTATTCTCCTATATCTTCCTGGTCTTTCCAATCGGGAAATCTTACCCCTGCTCTTTCCCTTTCATCATATGATCCCTTTAATCTCCCTAATCTTCCGAAGATTGCGGATACCTTAATTTCCCTTCATGCCAGCCCATCCCTCTCCCAACCCCACATCATGGGAATCTGACAATTGAATTCTGTTTCAAAATCAACAGAATCCGGGGGTGCATGTACCTTCGCCTTACCTACGGCTTATTTACGGCTGACTTGCGACTTATATCCGGCTCACCCCTTCTCCACCTGTTCCCTGTTCCCAGCTGTGGACCAGTGACTACATTATACATCAACTTTTCACAAATGGGCTCCTATAAATCATGTCAAGATCGCCCTGGTGGCGGCAGTTCCAGTTCAACGGATAGCTCGACATCCAAAAGTACCGCGGCTACAGCCCTGAGCGACCGTCCGAGCACCAAACGAAGAGATAGGACTGTAGTATACGAAGAACGAGCTCCAAGGCTTAGAGACTCGGTCTCCACATATGCTACATCGACAGATTCAGCCACAGATCTCCCGCCAGAGGGACCACGCTATGAAGTACACGAGCGGGAAGAATTCTTCCCGCTTGACGCTATCCCTTCTACCCCATCCTCTTTCGCGCCTTTGTTTCCTTCGTCGAGACGGTTGCTTATTCGCCATGACGATACCACCATCGACGGTAATATGAACCTGCGCGTCGACACGCCCGTCCATCTTCGGGACGGCTCGCAGCGCGATGTTATTCTCTTCCATCTCCGCATGTATGATCTCTTCTCGAGAAAGTTCTCCTTTCGTCGCTACTGCCGTGACTCGGGGCGGGAGGTATGTCATTCAGCAAGGAGAGAAGTCACCCCCGGTCAGGATAAACGTCCTGCGTTCCGTCGATCGTGGAGTTCCGTCTTTGCCAGTTTGCGGCCGGGTTCCAGTAGCAATGGTGCGCCCTCAACAAACACCACAGCAGCACATGGAGATCTCAAACGACAAGACTCTGGTTTCGGACCTGGCCATATCCCCAGCAAGAGTGCCAGTCACGAAGCAGGTCCGAGTGAAGATGTAGAAGGGGAAAAAGACCCAGGTACCGAAGCCGAGAGGCCGACACTGGTGGATACCATCCTTCTTGAATTCTCCAATTATGCACACGTCGAACTGAAGAGGAAAGGACCTGGCCTAAACAAGAAGTACGAGTATGAGTATTGGTCCACGAAGTATCAGTGGCGACGTGAGTTCCGCAAAGAGGGCGATCTGCATGAGGTGTCGTATTTCCTAGTGGACACGCGCACTTCCAAGACCATTGCCCATCTGGTCCCGGATACACTGGCGCCGCTCGATGCGGTTGAGGAGGAGAGCAAGGGGGGTTGGGTGCCACCGTCATCATTGTGGATCAGTGATCCTGCGGTTTATGAGCGGATGCCTGACATCGCCGAGTAAGTCCACGTCTGTCAAGGCTTTTACCTTGAGCTTCCCCTCTTTTATTTTTATCTTTTTTTATCTTTATTTTTTCCCTCTGAGGCTGATGATCCAAAGTGTGATTGTGGCTACAGGGATTGTGGCGCTAGTTGACGATTGCATTCGTCGCCGTTGGCATCAAGAGCGTCGGCCTTCGTGGATGCTCCCCGCTCAGCATTTGACGAAGAGCTTGGAGCGCATGGGCCCTCGGCGCCTGATCGGTCAAGTACTTCAGCGACGAGGATCTGCTTAAGCGACCAGGGGCACAGCTCATGAACCGTGGTTGAGATGTGTGAGCTGTTACTATCCTACAAGGATGAGACTTGATCTTGACGACCTAATGACTTGACGATGTGGTTTGTTTCTTATTCTGGCTTAGCTTTCGGATCTGGTTTTCTTGCTTTGGCCCGATATGGCCCTTGCTATTTTCTATTATTTTTCTGATTCTGTCTTTTATATTTATATTTCACCGTCTTCTCATCCGGTTGGCTGAATGTCTTGTTGGCTGAATGTCCTTCGGGTTTCAAGCCCAAGTCCGGGCGATCCTCTAGTCCGGATCTGACAGGGAACTGAAAGGGGCAGCTGATGGCACTTCCATATTGCATCTGGATTTGGAGCAGGGGACTCATCACATCTTGCATTGCATTGTTCTTTATCAGCCTGCGTGTACATGAACCCATACCTCGTGCGTTGCTATGCTGGCGTTGCATATTAGGAGTTCAAGCCTGACCGCTTCGCTTATGTAGATACGTACTTATGTAGGCATGAACCATGGTTCACCATGGGGTTTTATAGTACATACATATATTCGACTGGCTCTCAGCGCTTCCAAGTATCAGATCCCAGATACCCACCCCCCAAACAAGGGGAAACGCCAGACTAGCGCAGTGAAGAAAAAGCACATCCATTGTTCGCGATCGATTGGCTCTGAATGAATCTTTTCGGCTTTAGCGCAAGTGACAGCCCAAGGACCCTTGCTTGCCTTGCTCCCTTAGCGGAAAAAACAGCCAATGCCAGGTGTCGTTGGGGTTTATTCGGCTATTCTTGGCTAGTTAGCGCCTGCGAGTGCTTAAGCTGTGCGGGGCCCGTTGAGCAGAAGAACAGCTCTGAAGTGCCTAGTCCTCTGTCGAACATCGACGTGTTACGTGCATAGAGCCGCATTGATGAGAACCATGGTTGATGGCTATTTACTCTGCATGAATGCCCAACTCGCTTTGCCAAAGGGAGGCGAGAGTCTCCCGTTCGCTCCGACTGGAATGCCTTGACATCGAGGCTATACAATAGTAGTAAGCGTATGAATGGCAAAGCTGAATAATATTGCATTTCGTGTTCCTCGTCTCTAGCTATACGGCTAGCGTGACGTCCTTCGTACCTTTGTCCATGCGCGACACGCTTTGACGTTTCCGAAAATCCTCGCGTCATTCTATACTTCTTTCTGGGCCGAGACAGCGTTCATGCTTATGCAGGGCGGCCCGGTTGTTTTGGTAAAGAATCTCGGGGGAGTGTAAACGGCTTCCCCAAATCTGATGAGCTGGCAATACGGCCCAACGGAGTGAATACTCGGGCATCGCCATAGAGAATAAAAGATGCACTAGTTTAGCTCCGCTTTTTGGGCAGAGATTCAACCCCTCATGCATAGTCCAGGGTTTCCAGAAGGCGTTCCGCCGATTCGGTTGAAACTAATCTCGACTTGGAGCTCCATGGCTTATATGTGTAGAGAAATAAATAATTCTCAAGGCGGGACCGAAAAAGAAAAAGAAAAAAAAAAGGAAAATCAACGTGGGGTTCTCTGAGTTGTTCACTTTTCCATCCAATCCGCATTCATTTTTCTGAGAAGCTGTCTTCTTTTTTTTTTCCCCCTGGAGTCTTTGATAGAAGCCATTCCCTTTGTTTCCTATGTGGGACACATGTAGTATGATATTAGTAGCCCTTACTGTGATGCCTAGCGTTTCTTCAAGGGCTTTTAGTAGGCGTGCGCCGGGCCGTTCCAGCTTGCAGCCTCAAATGATCCGCATGTTCTTCCCATTGCCCTCCTTGACTGGTGGATAAGAGAGGGGGGGGGTTAGTTGACGCTTTGCCATGTCCACATCGACATGCATAAGCCCGCCCCGTTAGGTTTGACGGTTAGGCTGCTGTTTGTCTCCAGGGGGGAGGGAATAATTAAAAATTAATTGCGAAAAATGAAAAATCAAACAGAAAAAAGAAAAGAAGAAAAAAAAGCATGCGAGAACGGCCCTTTTGGCCTTGAAGATATGGCCCACTGTTTATATGACTCCCCGCTCCCCATGATGCTCCCTGATGGACATTTAAAAGGACCTCTACATTTACCAATCGCGTCCAATCGAGGTTGATCTCTTCTTTATATCTTCGTGTCTTGGAGTGCTTTGGCCTTTTCGCTTCTTCTATACTTCTTCCGTTATCCCCCAATTGAGTTCTACTTTCGACACCTCAACATCTTCCCCCTCCCCAATTCCACTTCATACCTCAATTGAAACTCTCAACCTCTATTTCTCTATTCCTCAATATGTCATTCACCGGTGCTCAGGGGACTAGCATTAGCAGCCGGCCTAGCTGGCAAGATCAGCTCAATGGTAAGCATTCAGCCCTCCAGAGCGTGTCCAGAGCCCAGCTCCAAGCCCACCACAAGTGGCGCTTGACAATATTACCCGACTGACCTTCATCAGCATACTGTAGCAGTACCAAACGGACTCCTCCAGTCTTCAACATCGTCTCCGATCGGCGAGGTACTTTCCCAATACTCTGCCCCTCCTCCTCTGCCCACCATCATTTCCTTTCCCAGGATTTGTGCTATTTTATCTCATACCTGTCAACTCAATCAGCTCACCTTACCTATGTCCGCCTATTCCTTGTGTGTGTCTCGGCATTGCAGGAAGGGTGTGGAGTCTTGCAGAATGAGAGAGAATTCCCCCCTCTATTGCCCCCCATCACTTGTACACCGACTTTTAGTTTCTGATTTGACAGATGCTAATTCAGCTTTGGAAATACAGGAGGTCGTACTGCCTGGTCTAGTACTGTCACCGTCCAGGGTCTTCCGGGTACTGTCGCTGCCCGCTACTGGTATGATGGCCAGTACGTGAACAATGCGAAAGAGGACGCCGCCGAGGTCGCCCTGAAGCAGTTGAGCTCGCAACCTAGAGCTTCGACCGTCTATCCCGGACAACTCTACACCCAGCAATCGACCGGTTTTGGTCGAGGTGCGGGTGGATTCTGAGTGAATCCTTTATTTCCTTACTCGTCTTGGGTGGCTTTTTCTTCTTTTCTTGTGTTTTTACCAAATTTCTTCTTCCTTGTTCCGGGATCCCTGTTTTATTGGATAGATGTGTGTGTGTTGATTTGTTCTCAATTGCTGCTAACAGCTGTGGCCACTCGTCCTGGGCGCGGGATCCACAGTCCTTACAAAACATACCCTTGCTATTGCTTTTCTCACTTGCGTTTTGCGCTGCAGGGAAAAATTCTTCTCACCGCACCCAACCCTGCCTCCTTTTTCCCACGTCGACGCCCGTTTTCTCCGAAGCTCGCTGGAATGTATGCATTATTCGGCCGACGACTATCCTAGCCGTTCCCGGTTTCTGCAGGATTTGCCCACAGTTCGTGATCATCTGCCATGCACTGTCGATGTCTGGGTCATGAGATGGCCAAGCTGCGCCAAATGAAAGACGATCAAGTTTCCCACCTACGCCACATGCGGTATCCTTGACAGATGACGGGTTCCAATGCAGGTCACTACCTGATTTCGCACCTGTGGAACCCTGAACCCGTCCATCGTGATACCCAGCCAACCCGAGACCCCGACAGCCCAGGTACGGTGTGGTGTCTAGGGATTTGGGCCTCGTGTGAGACCGGTGCTTCCGGAAACTCGCCAAGATGTTCTGGGACTACGACTCCCTTGGAATATACCATTTGCCGACAGATTATTTGTTTCTACTTCCCATTTGGGGGGGGGGGGAGGATCAGACAAGGCGCGCTTTGTGATTTTGTTTGTGTTTTGGATTCTGGATTTGCCTTGAGACAAAAAGCAAACAGGATATACTTCGCTGTTCTCGTTTGTGGAGGGTCGCGTCAAGTGACTATAATATGTTTGATCTTTGAGGGTGACTTGTCTGTCGCATGAATGGATCATACCTGATGCACCTGCTGCGTGGCTCGGATAAAAACCTTGGAATTCTCACCTCAAAGCCCAGATTGGCACCCGCAAGGAGTATAATCCTTGTCTGCCCTGTCGGCTGCTTACACCTGGAGCCGGACAAATGCTTGTCGATTTGTAGTACAACGGAAAGCCACTCGCCCAAATCTTAACCTTGACACATAGCACAGGCAGCTTGGAAAAACAGGCAAAGGTTCCGAGGGCATTGCAGGAACAACGCAGCACATGGACTTCCATTTCTGGGTAATTCACCCTGAAAATGGACTTGTCCCATCCTTTGTCCCCTTACTTGATTGATTTTGTTTATATGCTATTTTCGTTTGATTTAGTTGTATGCGTTTGACAGGAGTTTCTTTGATCTGTTTCTTTACTTAGTCTGTTAGGCTGCTGGGTTTGGGCAATTTGGACATGGATCTGGATTGGGGTTATATTATATTGGTATCATACATGGATGGTACTGGGCTTTGGTCTGGTCTGGCCGGGCTCAGTCTCTATCAGATTGGTCTATTTTCTCTTTGTTACTATAGGACTACAGAATATCGACAGGACCTTTTCTTAGTAGACGTTATTTCCTCCTCCCTCTATAATTTCAATATATTTGTCGGGACAATATCCTCCATTCATCTCGACCGGGACGTTGCAACGTTCTTTGTCGTTTTGTTGAGAGTTGCGGGTTCTTCGCCGCATTGGCCTCCTGGTTGCGGAAATTGCATATCCGCGGTTGGGATAGCGTTGCCATGTGTCGAGCCAAACACTAATCTCCGATGCGTATTCAAGTTGGGCAGCATTTTAACGGGAAAGTCGCGGATTTATAATCCGCACATACATAGAATGGGAGAGTAGGTGGTCGCTTTAGAGGTATAGTATACTCCGATGTTGAGTTGAGTTGTTTTTAACTCACCCTGGAACCGTGGATTGCTCTGAACTCTAATCCTTAGCGAACCCTAACTCCCCTCGCCCTTACCGAGGCAATCCAACGGTTTTTTACGTTTTGGATGCAAAATTCCAAGGCGATCATTCTACTAACATTGAGTTCTTGAATTATCTATCTTGAAAAGTATACAGATCACCAGTAACTGACTGATCGTCAATAATCTTGCTGGATCTAGCGCCCGTACCAAAATAACTTGCTGATCCACCATCCAATCTAGGCATCCGTGACACTCAGCATTGTTCGGGCGGTGGCTATGTCGCCCATGATATACGAGCCCGCGAGTAAAGTCATGATACAAAGGAGACATTTTTCTCCCGAATCAGGCATACACCAAATACCTTCGTGGGAGTGAAATAAGCACTATATAACTTGGGACGAAAGTCCTGTGTCGATTGCCTCCACACATCCTCAAACGTTACGTCTCCAATCTCAAACAGAGTATCTTACAATTGGTACCTCAAACACCACAATTATTACTCGATTATAGTCCATCATTTATCCAATCAAACCATGTGTTTCGGTTCATCGAGCAACAAGCAGGATGATTCTCCGCCGCCGCGCCGAGTACCATATGGCAACGAAGCCTATGAACATTACAGATATGAAAAAGACTACGAGAAGTATCTGAAGAAACAAAAGAAGCGCCGCTCGAATAATGCTACCATTGCTGCATGTGCGGGAGCGGGAGCGGCGAGTGGATGTGGAGGCGGTGGTGGGTGCTAGATCTGGAGAACGCCAACAAGATGATGATTTTTGACAAATACTGCAATTTATTAATTATCGTCGGGTATTTCCGGTTTATTTGTGCTAAGCAAATAGACCGGGAATTTTCGGGTGGCATGTATAGTAAAAATCCAAGCCTTGCATAAAGGACTCCCTACACGAGACTTTATCATTATCTCCTCACACATGGATAGCTCATTATTTGTCATAAATAGATTAACCTGTGTCTGTTCCTTCATCAATCAGATGTAGCCTTAGCTTTGTAGATCCAATTCTGCAGCCCGGAAGCCGAGAACAAATCTTTTCTACACATCAACTTTCTCTCCGTATGTCTCCAACTTATTTCTTAGTATGCAAATCTCGTTCCGTCTCTCGCCCCATCTCCGCGGCGATTTCTCCAGCCATAGTAAAGCCTCAATAAAATACAACCGGCTGTCACGAACAACAGCAACGCTGCATTAGTCCAGTGGCCTGTTGGATACCCTTTCTTTGCTTCGTCACTTTTGTAGATCCAGACTCCGACAATTTGGCCCGGAGCGCCGAATGAAACATTCAATGCGATTGCGAGCCCTGCACCCGCAGTTGAGCGGAGGTTGGAGGAGAGCCATCCTAGTAAAGGCGGAATACATGCAAAGGAACCACTGGCCGCGACGATGAGACATCCGTAGCGACTCTGATTCTGAGTTAGTTTCTTGTTGAGCTCATGACGTCTGCTTTAGTGTTTCAGTTTCATACCTGGTAGGAACTGGCAGGCAAAACAGCAGATGCGAGAAAGCCCATTGCGCCAATGAAAGAGAAAACAGCGGAATGAAGACCGCGACTAATCCAGTAATGTAAGTTCAATGCCTTAATTATTCCATTCGGGAAGAAATACCTGTTGAAATGGTCCGCAGACCAAGCCACAATAACAGTCACAACGTACGCTACCGCATACGGGGGCACAGTCATCAACTGAGCACGGAGATTTGAGTACCCCAAGCCAGAAGTAATAGCCGGCGTGAAAAGAGAAAGGCTCGAAAATGGTGTCGATATACCAAAGTATACCGCATAGTGAGCATATAATCTCCAATCTGTCAGTGTGCCCTTTGCATCCTCCCATGACATGGCACTAGCAGAACCTTTGGATCCCTCCTTGACCAGACGGTGCTCTGCGAGCTCTTTCTCCTCATTAGAAAGCCACTTTGCAGTCTCAGGGTAGTCTGGTAGAAAGAACCAGACCAGAAAAGCAGAAGCACAGGAAGGTGCTCCCTCGATGATGAATAGCCACCTCCACGCAGAAAGGCCATGGGCACCGTTCATGTGACCGACGCCGAAGGCGATAGCTCCGCCAAAAGCTCCGGCTAAGGTTGCTGAGGCAAGAATCAGAGCTACGCGGATGGATCGCTCTGAATTGCGGTACCAGAACGTGAGGTAGTAAACGAAACCGGGAAATAGGCCGGCTTCCATTACTCCTAGTAGGAATCGTAGTCCGGTGACTTGAGCGTAATTGTGCACCCCTCCAAGACCCATGGTCGTTGCACCCCATGAGAGCATGAGGAAAGCAATCCAACGCTATTTCGTGTTAGTCCCGCAACCGCCAATGGAAGTCATGCTAGAGTGAGTGAACGTACGCTGGGCTTGAGCTTTTTCAACAAGTAATTTGAGGGTACTTCAAATAGTGCATATGCAATGAGGAAAACCATCAATGCAATCCTTCGGAAGTTAGCGGTCTCTCCTGAGCGGTCTGTCATGGACACACTCACGTAAATTGATACGAGGTCATATTCGTCTCCGTGAGGAGATCATTTTCGGTGTCCGAGTTGAGAATTTTGGCATTCCCTAACAATCTTAGCTTTGAATTGGCTTCCTTTGTTGGGGCTTGACATACCGATGTTTGACCGATCAAGATAACAAAGTAAGTATATACCAGCACACAGAGGAACAATCCGCAGATCCTGTTTCCAGACTAGGGCCTTTTCTCGCGCTTCGAGGGCTGAATCAGTAGCTTCTGGGTTGGCAACCTATATTAGTGTTAGTCTGCAATAAACACATTCAAGCTCCGTGCCCGGAACAAGGGGTATCTGAAGAGACCTCTGAGGCATATTCCACATCTTGGATATACTTTTCTGTTGCCATATTGACTGGACTGCCAAGCGTACAGGAGAGTGACAGAAAGACAGAATCAGGGGAATTCTGAGTCCCGCTTGCTTGCTTTTTTTTCTCTAATTCATTTCTTGGCTCGAATCAAGGGCCTCGGATCCCCGCACTAAACTGACGCGGCATTCCTCCGAATTATCCCCAATAGTAGTCGGGTTCGGATGTACTACTTTCGGGACTGGCTGATGAGGCGTCTCAATGCTTAAATTGCTTGGCTAAATAACTTCGCTATAGGGGCGCAATTGGGTGAATTCGAGGTTCCCCGGATCTCCACACTAGAATTTAGGGGTCCGGGGTTTGGGGGTTGCAGCCCTGGAGTCGAACACGTACACAAAAGCCAAGAGCAGATCTCACTTGGGAATAGCTGAATTGAAGTAAACATCAGATACTATGTTGGGTTTCAAAACACAATCAAGTCGTATTCTCACTTTTACGTGAATCTTTTGATGGCTTGCGTCCTGTCACTGGTGTCATACTTTAAAGCCACAATATGGTTTAACATATCATTCGACTTTAATAGCATACTATTACTTAGAACATCTCGTCTGAAATCATAGAGCAACAATGTGACTTGTAATTTGAAGTCAGAGCCTCGGGTAATGCAAACTAGACAAACACCTTATCAGATAAAATGTCCGCGTCGCGAACATTCACCCCACTGTCTGCTTCATGCTATGCCACCGACTGGCCAGATCTGCTAGTACCTCACGCACGGCTCTATCCGTGTCCATTGCTACCATGTCAACTACTGCCGAACCCGCTCGGAAAGCCATGCCCTCCGCATTGACATTTGACCGTCACGCCAAATGCTCGGTACTTCTCTCTGTATTCTCCGAAAGTTATAATGGCATAGATCTAATGCGTTATTCGATGGTTCCAATAGACTACCAAAGCTCGCGCCAGTACCCTCCACCTTCCCCATGGCTCAGTCCCTCTGCCGATCTTTATGCCCGTCGCAACACAGGCATCGCTCAAAGGCCTCACATACGACCAGCTACGCGATACAGGATGCATGCTCTGTTTAAATAATACATACCATCTTGGATTGAAGCCTGGTCAGGCAGTGCTGGACTCTGTGGGTGGAGCGCACAAGTTGCAAGGCTGGGATCGGAATCTCTTGACTGATAGTGGAGGGTGAGATATGATACCTTAAATTGCGGATGTCCTTACTGACCGAGTCATATCACTGCAGTTTCCAAATAGTATCCCTACTTAAACTAGCGACAGTTACAGAGGAAGGAGTGCGATTCCTTAGCCCCCACGACGGCTCGCCGATGTAAATATCTTCGCTTGAATTCGCGCTGGACAAACTTACTGATCTCTCATCAGGTTGCTTACTCCCGAACACTCAATCTCTCTCCAAAACTCTATCGGCTCCGATATTATTATGCAACTAGACGATGTTATCGCAACCACCTCTCCAGATCATGCCCGTATCAAGGAGGCTATGGAGCGCTCCGTGCGCTGGTTAGATCGTTGCATCGAAGAGCATAAGTACCCCGAGAAGCAAAATCTATTCTGTATCATTCAGGGTGGTCTAGATCTGGAATTGCGAAAACAGTGCTGCGAGGAGATGGTCGCTCGAGATACTCCTGGGATTGCTATCGGAGGACTCTCCGGTGGTGAGGCCAAGGAGGAGTTCTGCAAAGTGTTTGTCTCACTTCTTCTATGGATTGCCTTCAACGAGCTGACCGGCCACAGAGTGGATACATGCACGGGACTTTTGCCTGAAAATAAGCCTAGATATGTTATGGGCGTTGTATGTATCTCATAATTGTTGCGTGGTCTTTCGTTGTTAACCTGGATAATTAGGGATACCCCGAAGATATTGTCGTCGCAGTGGCTCTAGGTGCCGATATGTTTGACTGTGTCTGGCCGACACGCACAGCGGTAGGTTTATTCGAGGTTCTACCAAATAGCTTTTTACTGATTCCAACCAGCGTTTTGGTGATGCGATCGTCTCTTCTGGTACTATCAATCTGCGTCGCAAGATTTTCGAGGAAGACTTTAGACCAATCGAGGAAGGATGCACTTGCACCTCTTGTCGCCCAGTTGACCAAGGAGGTCTCGGGCTCACCCGAGCATATATGCACCACATCACCGCTAAAGAGACCGTCGGTGCTCATCTGTATGGTTCGATTTCTCCTATTTTGCTGTGTCGTTGCTAACCTTCTCAGTCTGACAATTCACAACGTTCACTTCATGTTAACCATGATGGGAAATATCCGACAGGCTATCATTGAGGATAGATACCCAGCTTACCTTCGCAAGTTCTTCTCTAATATCTACGAAGGTGATAGGTCCAAATACCCCGAGTGGGCGGTCGGTGCCTTGCGTGGTGTTGGGGTGGACTTGTTGGCAGACTCATAATTGCATGATCACTAGCGTTCAAACGATAAAAGACTCGAACATGATGATGAGAACTTGGATTTTTGCATGGACAACGATTGCATCCAGCGGTGTTGGTTACATTCAATGTTATGTTGCTATATGACCTCTTCGGAGCTATATTACTATTGTTTAAAAACAAACATATTAGTTCTATTGTGAATGGTATTATACTTGAGTTCTTATACTTGCGAACAGCTATTTGAAGGATGGTGGAGAGGTATAATCAAAAAAAATGCTAGGCAAAACTTAATTTTCTTGGTTCATATTATCAAAGATTGCGGCTTTTCACATCAACCAGCCAAGTGGTCGAGCAGTAACTCGGTCATTCAATCTTCCTTGGTCTAGTGGTGATGATTTCCGCTTGTCATTAACACCGATAAGCGCGGGAGACCGGGGTTCGATTCCCCGAGGGAGAGTTTCTTTTTGCACATCTATCAAAATGTCGGTAGGTAGCTCTGTGCGTACGTTTTGCTTGCTTGTTCTTTGTTAATATACTTATGGTTTTCCATTCAATTGATAGAGTGATAGAATACTTCATAGAGATAAAATCAAATTCGAGACTAGGGATCTAGATGGTGCAAAAACAAATTGGTCGAGGCTTCAGGAATATATATCTACACCTGGGTTTGATCAAGGCTACCAGAATACACAAAGAGTCACAAAGAAAGTATCTTCACAGATTACATTGTTCAGATAAAGGGCAAAATTACAGAACTAGAATAGCCCTCGCTACCATGGATGATATGTCTGCCCTGGTTGAGCTCGTGCTCAGGTCTGAGCCTCGAGAATGATTCATACTCGGCAATGCTGGGATATTGACCCCCAACCTGTGAGAAGAGTCAGTATGTTTAAGGGTTGAAATGTATGCAGAATAGAACTTACCCTCACACTGATTGAATCACCCTCCTCAAAGTCCACACCCATTGCCCAGATTTCAATCTCTAGCTTCACAATTGTACCCGGAGACACCCCATCTTGCCCCTTATGGCGATGGAATAGGGACTGAGGATGAAGTTGCTTCGAAGAATCAATCCCCCGATGCGAGGCCCGCGATATATCCACAGACCCTAGATGAAGATTCAGGCTCGCCTGTTCTGCTTCTGGAATCTCGTCGATTGACTTGATGGGTGTTGCGTGGAATGGGAAATTGAGGTGCATCGAGTCTTTGCCGTTCTTGTCCTTCTTACGCCAGATCACAAAGACAGTAAACTCATCGCGGTTCTTGCAGGACACGTACAACACCTTGACACGTGCCCGCAACAGGGGAATTGGAAACCTTGTTGGGGTGCCTCTTGCTATTACCGTTGGTCTTCGTATAGTGTTGTTGGTCTTTTACGGTGATTTGTGTCTTGGGTCTTGTTCTCTGTGCTACGGCTACATCATGTAACTGGCACATGGCGACTCGCATGATACTTGGATTATCGGCTGGACAAAGCGAAGCTTTAGTTCCTATGATCACAAAGGTATGCAGACCCTCGCCGAGCCTAATAGTCAAACTAGGAAGATTTCTTCCTACACGAAAGAAGCAAAAATCTTATGGTGCAACAGACAATCCAGGCCATCCTTTCTACCATTTATTGTCTCTCTGCCAGCCCCATTGGCGGCGCGATAAAACTACAGGGCTGGTATGGACTTGGAGTAAGGCTCGCAGGTCTTCAGTACTTTGTGGCGTTGTTTCCCTTCCGGAGACCAAGTATAGCCGCGATTTACCTCCACATCAGGAACCTGCCAGTCTGGCAAAACAAGAGTCAACTTATGCAAAGAGAAGCCTCCGATCGACTATGTCAACTTTAAGAGACGGACCTGGAAGTCTGATTTGAGAATTGGGATCGGAGGCTCTGAATGGTATAAGGCTGTGGAAGTGGTCAAGGTTCGTCATCTCGATTTACGGCCCGGTTCGGCAAATTGAGCTAATTGAATCCGAAATGCATGTTTATATGGTACAAAAATGATAATTCCAAGGGCGTAACACATGTGCACGAAATAAAAAGTTGGCTGTCGACACAAGACCTGTTTTATACTTCTGGTCCAGCTAACCGCAGCATGTCAATTCCTCACACAATGTCCCACAAATGACTTGGCATCGAGGACCGGGTTTTTCGGCATCTCGGGGAAGATCTGTATCAGTGTCATCCGATAGTTCGGGCTGGAGAGTGACCGAGTGGATTCCATAAGCGTGGAAACACTCATTGATCACGCGAGCGATGCGCATGAAGTCTTCTACAGAGTTTTCAGACACGACAACGTGGACAGACGCGATTGTCTTCTGTTGGTTCAGTCGCCAAATGTGGAGTTCATGAATCGCACTCACACCGGGGATCTGTGGATTGTTAGCATGTGGAGATTGACGAAGGCATAGGTAGAGGTGTCTGCTTACCCTTTCGAGGTCGTGGGTCACATCTCCCATATCAACACCTGTAGGAACACACTCGAGCAGAATTAAACCAGCTCGACGCACTTGACAATGTCAGTTTGGAATCGCCAAGTTTAGAGCACAAAACCTACTGATTGGCATTGACGACAGAAGAATGAGAATTGCGATGAACATGCTCACTCCGGGGTCGGCGTAGTAGCGGCCAGGATGGGGAGCTGCGAGCCAGATAATAAGTCCAGCAGCCATTACACCAAGGTTATTGATTGCATCGCCGATGACATGAACGAATACCCCCATCATGCCCAGATCACCGTGGTCATGGCCGTGGCCATGATCGTGAGCTGTGGTAGAGTGACAGAGTTTCTCAAAGTTCAGATGCTTGTGATCATGATGCTAACAACTGTTAGATTCTTTTAATCGAGTCGCCAGGTTATAAACAAACAAACAAAACAACAATGCATACTTTAGAGCCAGAATCCTGGCAGTGTTCACTGATGTGAGGGGGTGCCTCGATTGTAGGTGTTGAGCCATGATCATGACCATGTTCTGAGTCTGTATCAGTCGAATCCATGCGGTATTACTGAGTGAGGACATACCGTGAAGGATAAACGCACTAATAATGTTCAGACCTAGCCCGACACCTCCAACGATGAACATCATCTTAGGGTTTTGGACATCTGAGTGGCAGGTCAGACATGCTCACAAAACACACAAAAGCCGAGAACTTACATTGCAGAGCAATGAAGCGCTCAATAGACTGTAAAAATATACTTAAACCCAGCCCAAAAAGAAGGACGCCGTTGAAGAAGGCACCCAGCAGTTGAGCACGCTGCCAGCCAAAGGAAAGATCTTTGGGCGAATCGGTACATTCCGATTTCTGAATGTCCAGCTACTGTCAGAGGAAGGAATAAATCCAGAAGGTTGAATGGTACTCACCTTTAAGGCAACTAGTGCAATGATGAAGCTAACCAGATCATTCAGCTACAAGAGACGTCAGTCCACCATGCCCACCATCCCAGAATGCACCAAACCGTGGGACAGCTTACGTAGTGAAAAGCGTCTGCAATGAGAGCAATTGAATGGGTATAGAATCCCACTATCAACGTCAGTTTGGCCAAATTTCAGCAAGAAGAGTAAGCAACACGAACACGAGATCTCGGCAAGAAAGAAGCAAGTCGAGATGCCAATGACAACTGCCAGACGCGTCGAGCGCGATAAATGCAAAGCCATTATCCTAGGTCCAAATAAATGCGAGATATAAAGAGCCGAGACTGGAACGCAAAGGGGGGAAATAATCCGGTTGAAGCCAGTCATGTGGTGAGGTATCAGATGCAGACAAGAAAAAGAAGATAATTCTAGAGCCTAGCTATTTATGGAGGAGATGTTCTCACAGACCTTTCCTGCCTTGCGCGTGAATGCTGCCCAGCCTCAGTTGAGAAAGCAATGGTACGATGTTGCCGTGGCCGTGTCACGAAAGTCTCCAGCCGCCAGGAAGTATGTGAGAAGTATGCGGAGAGCCTCATTGTAACTTGACATGGCATAGGACATTTAGTAGTGGGGATCTCAAGTAGCCTTATTAATTTTACTGCAATACGTGATATTGGAATTGGGCGGAAATGGATGTCGGATTAGGGCAGTGTCTTGATGCGCGACGGGATCCTGGACTTCCCTCATTCCTACAAGAGGAATGCAGATTCCATGTTCTACTGAATGCAAATACCCCATACACTTTGAAATGATCTGATTAAATTACACAATTTCATGATCACATTTGCTTCGTTTTGGAATACAGTGAATATAGACTAGGCAGTAGACTAGGCAGCAATCTGATCCGAAAGTCCATCCAGCTCACGCGCCCAGTTCCTGTGTCTGGAGATATGCCAGATGAACTGCTCAGCAAGACCCTTGGCATCGGGTGCGATCTTGCCAACCTTCAGCAAGGAAGCCGCATCTCCGTGACCCGTCACAACACCATATGACTCCTTGAGCGAGGTGCCACTCTGAGCAACCTCGACCTCTGGGAGGTTAATCTGGCGCTGGATAAATGGCACAGCGTCATTGGCACCAGCGATCGCCTTGAGATGGGCAAAGGATTCGGAGATCCAGTGCTTGGCGACACCGTTCTTTGATAGCGCCTCGATATGCTTTCCGCCAGGAACGAACACCGCGTCGAAGAGGGTAGACCGCATTCCTGTGAAGAAATGATCGGGTACCACCTTCTGCCCAGACCCTGAGGTAACTCCCTGGCGCTGAGCACCAATGGTGAAAACAAATGCATTCTGGGCTTGAAGGGCTTCTTTCATGGTGGTATACTGGTTGAAATCGAAGCCGTCGGCGAGGAGGATAGCAATACGACGCGTCGCAATGGTGGGTTTCTCCGGCATGTATTCCAGCTGGCTTAATCCCTTAGACTTGAGACCCTTGTTTTCTCTCAAAGCCTTGGTCGGGGTATCACCACCAACATTGGTGGCGACAGTCTGAGCGAGCTCCAGGCTGATTGCCGCAAGGCGCTCAGTCATGCGCTTGTAGACAACAGGGTCGTCGCAGTGGTCCAACTCAAACGAGAAGGCCTTGGCCACGTGCATCTTTTCAATTTCCGACAGTGAATTGTAGAACAGTTGAGCTTGGTTGTAATGCTCCTTGAACTTGTCTGACAGAGCGCGCTGTTTGATACCCTGTTGCTTCTCCGGGTAGCTGGTGAAACCACCTTGCTCTGCCGTAGCGGGAGGGTTAGTCTCAAAGCGATTGGGCCAGTAGTTTACCGTGCCCTTGGTGATGCGATGCTTCATAGCACCGTCACGGTTCACCAAGTTCATGTACGGACAGACTGGACGGTTGATAGGCAATTCTTGCCAGTTGGGACCCAGACGTGAAATCTGCGTATCAAAGTACGAGAAATTGCGGCCCTGAAGGAGGGGGTCGTTGGAGAAATCAATACCAGGTACGATGTGGCTGGTACAAAATGCAACCTGCTCTGTCTGAGGGAAAAACTCGTCGATATTGCGGTTCAATTCCATCTCTCCAATGTATCGAATAGGAACCAATTCCTCGGGCCAGATCTTGGTAGCATCGAGAGGATCGAATTCAAAATCGTCGGCTTTCTCCTCGGGGATGACTTGAATACCAAACTTCCAGCGAGGGAACTGGCCTGCATCAATGGCGTCCATCAAATCCTTGCGGTGGAAGTCTGGATCTTGGCCACCGATCTTAAGTGCTTCATCCCAGACAAGAGAATGAACACCGAGCTCCGGGGTGAAATGGAACTTGACAAGATGGCGCTTGCCTTCCTTGTTAATCAAAGAGTAGGTGTTCACACCAAAGCCCTGCATCATGCGATACGAGCGAGGAATAGCTCGGTCCGACATAATCTAAATCCATGTCAGTCACCACTCCAATCAAAACAAGACTCATCAAGAGAACTAACCCATTGATTCATATGCGTCACCTCAGAATGCATATATTGGAAATCCCAGAAATTATTATGAGCACTCTGACCCTGTGGTATCTCGTTGTGCGGCTCGGGCTTGACAGCGTGAATCACATCAGGGAACTTGATCGCATCCTGAATGAAGAACACGGGGATGTTGTTGCCAACAATATCCCAGTTTCCCTCGGAAGTATACATCTTAATGGCGAACCCGCGCACATCACGGACAGTGTCTGCACTACCCTTGCTACCCTGCACAGTCGAGAAACGCAGGAACAGCGGCGTCGTCCGGCTAGTGTCTGTCAGGATACCAGCACTTGTGACGTCCTCTGCGCTCTCGTGTAGCTTGAATGTGCCGAATGCGCCTGTCCCGCGGGCGTGCACGACACGCTCTGGGATGCGTTCGTGGTCGAAGCGCATGATCTGATATACAATGTTAGCTTCTGTTTGATGTCTTGGGTTATCTTGCGGTGTATCTACCTTCTCACGGGCGATCTGGTCCTCCAGAAGCGAAGGACCGGTCTTCTGTTCATCAGCTACGCGAAGCCAATGGTCCGGGTCTGAGATCTTGATGCCATAGTCGGTAGTCATGTTTTGCTTGCCGTTAAGCTCGACGGTATCTTTCTTCAGATCGGCGAACTTGCCGTCGGCAGTCTTGGAGTTCGGATTAGCTGCCATGGTTGATATTAGGACCCTAACGCTGGTGAAGGGTGGAGGTTTGTGAAAAAGGAAAAACGGAGATTGGAACCGTGTGCCAGTGGCATCCTTTTATAAAAGAAGCAATCATAAGCAGGAAAATCTAATTGCTACGTCAATGATGTAATTCACCTAATCACTAATACATGGAATCAAATCATCTCAATTACTCAGGTCGACTGTTCTCGATCGAGAACAACTAGTGGAGCGAAAGTCACCACCGCAACTGCCAATGATCATAGTATGACTGAATCTTAATGGCCGAGGTAATCGTCTTCCGCAATGCCGAGCCAAAAACCTGTCGACGGAGCTTGCGACAGGAAATATTGCGAATCTCATACCCGTGATTCGTGGACGACATTCCTGCAATCCACTGCGGAGGAGGTATCCAGATAGCTTTGATTCCTCCCTTGGTTCTGAGTAGATCATGCAGTTCGGTAGGGCTCTGAGCAGTCTGATACCGGTTGCAGAGATGACGTTGAAACCCGTCGATGTTGGGTGTTGAGATGACGTCATCCGATATCAGATTATTCTCCCATGTCCATGCGCTATATACACTTTTCTATATGCACAGGTATCTCTATCGCGGCTGAAATAGCAAGTTTACATGTTATCTTCGCTCCAGTGGCTGCGAGTCTTCAGCCATGCCTCGCGCTCCTCTTTGCTCTGTTCTGGGCTCATACCAACTCCCGTTCCACGCTCCACCCATTCCTTACTTCCCATCTCCGAAAGACGAGAGAGAGCACGTGCAAATGCGAACCGCTCCTCGTCTCCACTGAAGATAGATGTCTTCTTAAGCGTATCCACTGACATACCCAGGTCGTCCATCAGGCTACGCATCGCGTCCGAAAGATCGGAGTGGTCGCCACTCTTCTTGGCGGCGTCCTTGACCTCGGATTCCGAGATGAAGAGGTTTGCAAGGGGAGCTTCGGAAGTGAGGACTAGCTTGGCCTGTAGTCTTGTAAGTAAAGTAATTGAGCATATGGGAGACCGCAACTGTGAGAAGGCACATACCCTGCTTTCATAAACAGCATCGATAAAGGTGATGAAGCGTCTTGCCAGGTCGCGTGATTTGTGGTCCATTGATGGCACTTCCGTGACGATGAATGCATCGTAATGGCGGACCAATTCGAGGTAGTCAGCTGCACCAGTGGCTGTACCGATGAGATGCTGGAATGTGAACAACGCAGCCTTGCCACTGGCCTGGGGCACCTTAATTTCACGTCCCCATACAACTTGAGAGTCGGCATGAGGGGGGTCATTGATGGGATCACCCAAGAACTCGAACCATTTCTGGGCGTGGCGCTGGGCGTCCTCGCCTAGGGGGTGATGATAAACGGCAGCTGGAGGACGGGGGATCTTTCGGTAGTCCGTTGGAGAATTGAGGTTGATGACACTCAAGTCGTTCTTGAGGAGGTTGATGCAGGGAATGAAGGACTCTCGCTGAATGCCATTTTTGTACAAATCGTCGGGTTGTCGGTTGGATGTGGTGACAAGGACTATGCCATGGGACATGAGAATCTCTAGCAGTCTGTGCCCCCTGTCAGTAAAAGCCGTCGCTCAAATTTGATGGAACATACCTTCTCAAGATCATGGCATCAGCAACATCTGTACACTGGAACTCGTCGAAGCAAAGCACGCTCGCGGTCTCTGCAATATCAGCCGCAACCATAGGCAACGCATCAAAGTCATTTCCATACTTCATCTTATACACATGCATGCGCTTATGTACATCCTGCATGAAGTTATGGAAATGGATACGAGTCTTGTCTTTGATATTGGGCGGCAGTGTGTCGAAGAATAGATCCATCAACATAGTCTTGCCGCATCCAACATCGCCATACATGTACAGTCCCTTCGGTAGGTTCTCAGGGATCGTGGATTTCGCGGCCTTTTTGGAGCCGCCAAATAGCGATCCGAAGAACGAGGGCTTTTGTTGAAGATCCAAGGACTGGGGGTCGGGGTGGACAACCTTGGGTGGGTGATAGTCTTTCAACGCTTCGAACAAGTCTTGGAGACCTTGAATAATGCCTACGAGTCGGTACATATCAGTCTTGTACTATGGATACTTCGCCTGGCTCGACTCCACGCCGCCAAAGTGGTTTGCACTTACCTCTCTGGTATTCGTCATCGCGCAACCGACACTCCTCTACCCGTAAATTATATTCCGCCAACGGGCCGTCCTTTGGCGCAACCGAAACCTTCTTTTCGCCTCCCACAGCTCCATCCGTGATGGTAGCCAAACCGCGCGCCTTCCGAGAACGACTAGCCAGCTGGGGACGCGGGATTCGAGAAGAAGATGTACAAACCGCTGAAGCGCGACTCGAGTTCGGCGTAGCAAGTGTCCTGTGCTCGGTGGCATACGATCTCTCACGAGCCGCACCCCGCAACCTTGCAGGGCGCACCCCCCGTGATGTCCGGAGCGCGCCTGGGAAGCATTCTGCGCAAAGCTTTGCTGATGGTCGGCTCATTTGGACTGTTTTGTATGACCGCCGGAGCTTTTGGGACGTGGTCAAGGTCGGGCTTATCGCCGAAAGTTGCGCTGCGAAGGCGTTAGCCGAGGTATTGGAAGATGATTTCGTCTTCATCCCGGAAAGTGGCAGTTCATACGCACGAGGTGATAGGATCAAAGCAACAGGGCACTCAGTCACAGCTGTACAGAAAGTCCTGCGACTATTGAATTGAAAAACTGAAACTCAAGTAAACAACCCGCAGTGTTCTCCGTGCCCATCGAAAAAGAAACGGCCGGAACTCGGTCCGAGTCACGTGACACACAATATATAGACCCGATAACTATTTATCTTCATTTATACTGGTTCATTAAAAGCTGGAGAGTATAACTGCAGTGCTAGTATGAGGCTAAAATAGCACCCCAGTATATGCACGAGCAGAAAGACATATGTACACGCAGAAGCAGACAGACCGGGGTATGATCCGCAAACAAGAGAGGATATAGATCAGATGCGAAACCAACGCACAAATAAAAGAACAAGCAAAAATCAAACAGCGAGCAGAGCTCACAAGGTGGTAGTGAACATAGTAAACAGACAATGAAAATCAAGAAAGATCGGAAAGATGAAAAGGAAACCATGCCGTGCATCTCGCATCAGATTCGTGACATTGCGGTCATGTCCTCGGGGACCACTTGAAATCGCTCAAGGACTAACCAGTCAGAGATAATTAAAAAAAGAAAAGAAAAACAAACCACGCATGTCAAAAACGCCGATGCACCCTAGTCATTGCAAACATTAACAGTCGAAACACCCTGGTGAAACCAATAAGTCTATCGTCGACCGCAACACCAGAAAGAACCGAATTGCTTTTATGCGATGCTGACAAAGAGAGTCAGCTTGGTGTTCCGCTGCATGGCGCTTTCCAGATCTTGATCGGTGTGGAGGTCAACGTAAGAGCCGGTCGATTCATCGCGGTATTGCACAATAATCTCTTCCTGGATTTTCAACCGATCAGAGAGCTTGTCCTTGAGGTGTTGCATGCTCACGCCAGCTGGAATTCGAATGGCAATTAAGTCATCCTGGAAGAAGACCTTGACTTTCATGGCGCTGTTGGTTGATGCGCCAGAGGCTTGAGTGAGCGAGCTGGGCTGACGGTTCATGGGTGGTTGGCCATTGGCATAGGCCACAGGGGTCTGTGTGCGTTGCTGAGATGCGCGATCCGCGGGGGCATTGATTTGCTGCTGCGAAGACTGGCGCGATACACTTTGCGAGGGATCCACGCCGCCAGATTGTTGAGATCCACCTGAGTACCGGGCATCCTCTCCAAAAGCACTCGGATCGATCTCAAAGTCCCCTTCACGGGGAGCGAAGAGTTCTCGGACAAGCGGACAGCGGGAGATATGCGGGGGCATGGACAGGAGCTTCTTGATGTATTCGTCGAGGTTCTGTCGGCGGCCATTGGAGATGGCATCGGTCACATGAGTGACAGGACCAGGCATGAAGGGCAAAGTTCGCGCACGACCACGGTTACCGGCTTCATCTTCAAATTGAGTCAAAAGAGCAATTTGGAAGTCGTAGAAGTCATGATAGTAACGCGACAGTTCCCAGCAGCGTCCATCCTCCATCTTTGCCTCGATGATATACCAATATTTGTCGTTGTCGAAACAGTAGCGGGGAATATAAGCGGACACGGGGACGAGGAGGGGGTAGCCTTGCTGTTGTGGCATGGGCGCCTGCGAAATGGTTCCCTTGCTGGCATTGCGCTGGTGGTGTTCCTATTTCAAGGATTAGCAAAAAAAAAAAAAGATGAAATGCGACTGATCGGCGTTGCGACGTACATGGTTGTTGCCGTTTTGACTCATCTGGCTCTGGTGGCCCATGGACATTTTGTCCATGCCCGAGGTGACGCCCATCATGCTGCCACCGTGGCCAGATTCAATCTTGCCTAGAGTGATACTGCTGTTCTTATATTCCGCGGTCATTTTCTTCCATTCCTCGACCTTGGGGACCCCGGCGCGTCGCACCGCGTCCAGCGGATCAGTCACAGCCTGACCACTCTGCATATCGCGCAACTCAATGAACGAGACGGGGATGAGGCCGGGGCCACCAAGGCGACCAATGGGTTTGGCGACAAACCATTCCGGGTTGGACTGGGCGATGACAATAATGGCCTCGCCAGCCTTTGCGTCCAATTCATCGGGTCGCTCAGCCTGAAAGTCATACTGAACAATGCCATAGACCATGGCGCCCTGGCCCTTAAGAGCAGACATTCTGAATGCGCCGTTTTTGGTGGTGGCGGAATCGGTGCGGTCGGAGAAAGAGTAGTCCTGGGGCAAGTCGGCGGAACCCCCACTATCCCTCTCGTTTTTGCCGATAACCTCAAAAAAGGAGACGGGCACGAGCCCCCTAGCACTGGGGATCAGCGGATTACACGCCTCGTACCAATCTGAGTCGTCCTCCCTGCTTATAACGTGAAAAAAATCTCCCTTGCTGAATGCCAATTCCTGAGATGTTCCCTCCGGTTGGTAGTCGTAGAGAGCTTTGATCACCTAGACATGCGGTCAGCCACCGCCAAGCACGAGGGGGTTTAACTCGAACTCGACTCACTTTCTTAGGAGGCAAAATAGCAACAGCAGACTTGGGAGTAATGGAGATGTGGTGATGTTTGGGATCTTTCTCCCCTTTCAAGGATCGCCGAATGGCCTAATCGAAACCGGATTAATATAACACCATAATATCGGGGACACACACTCTCACCTTCATGATGGATGCGGAGGGAAGAATAAGAAAGCCTCTGAGGTATTGCGGTTCTAACCAGGGGCCCGCTTTTTAACTCCCAGGGGTAAAGTAGAGTCTTTGAAAGATATGACGACAACCTATATTTGGCTAGAGAGAAAGAGAGAGAGTACTGGTTGGGCAGACAAGGCGGCTAATGGTAATCACACTACCACTTTGTATACGTACCTGTCCACCGAGAAAAAGGAAAAAAGCCCTTGCCTCCACTTCAGCCCCGTGGTTTAACTGTATCTGTACCGTGGATCTATTGTTTCCCCAAAGGCGTTTAGATTACTTGGTGAACAAAGGTCTAGAATATGTGTGGATAGAAGGAAATTAGAAACTAAATTAGTTCCGGGGAATGCCTTGAAATTACAATTTCCGGATAGGTGCTTACACTTGTATGAGTTATACTGTACAGAGTACAGCCCTGAAGAAAAGTGTCGATCATGACCTACATGAGGATCATGTCCGTAGACCATGGTTGCAGGGTTGACCTCACCGTTCCCCACATATACAAATATACATGATTGTCGCACCTTACATCGCTCTAGTTGGTACGACCAGCTCTGACATGGCCTTGGGCCCCACGTGGCAAAGTTCCATAGAAGCCTCATCGAAGGCCAATGGAACAAATGAACTAGTATGGGAAATGCTTTTGAATGTACTGAGACTCTCGTATTTACTCTGGTCAATGCACATGTCTGTCAAGTGGACAAAATATTGACTATCGCAAACAAAGAAATGCAAAATTCCAATAGACGCAAGTGGGTATTAGTATCATTGTCTTGTGGCAAGACTAGTTGAGATCCGGGATGAGGCAAAGATTCACCGAGTGAAAATGCAAGGCCCGAGAAAACAGGCCAGATGAAAAGCGCATCCGAGGGAAACTCCTGTCGCTGAGAAAGAAATAGTCCGGTGTCCAATGGGTATACGGGCTTTGTTGAAATTCCATCATGGGAACTCGGTTATATCTGACCCTTGATATCGACCACGCGATAGGCAGCTGCCTTGGCGTTTTCAAACAGCAAGCCTGCTTTGCCTGTCAACAGTCGCACTTCGCCATTATTTTCTTCCAATAGCTCTGCAGACGCATTGTTGATGACGAAATGGGCAGTCTGCTCGTCGGATTCGAATCCAAGTTCTTCGGTGATGAACCGAATGTTGACAACGGGTTTGTACCTGCAAAGAGTCAGAATGTTCAGACAAGAAAGGGGGAAGTGGAACCACTTACGCCCTGCAAATGGCACATAGAGCGCTCAGCCGCTCACGTTCAACAAACATGTCCATGAGGTAGGCTCCCATATTCGGTGTGTCAAGATAAAGCTGAAAGAAGCGATGGTAGTTCCCGAGTGCAAGGGCAGAGCGGACATCTAGAGCATGCTTGACAGCCAGGTCTTTCTTATCTTCTGCTGTGACATCGGCTAGTGCATCGTTCATGGCCGTCCAGTTCCGGGTGTAAATGAAATAGAGGATACGATACGCCTTGAACTCTGTCGGGTGTCCTCCCAGCTGCTGTGCATATAACACTCGTAGCTGGGTTTGGCACTGGTTGTACTCACCAAGATCCCCTTTCTCCAAGGCGATACGCGCATGGATTTCGTAGACAGAGACGGTGAACTCATTGCGAATGTGTTGGACCGTTAGATCCTGGCGTAGGGACTTGAACTGATCGCAGATGTAACCATAGTTGCCATCATGCCTCCATTTCTTCTTCAATAGATCCAGGGCACTCTTCAGTACTGGGAGGGGACGAACAGTGTCTGGGTTGGGAGCAGAAGTCAATCTGAAGTAGTTTTTCTCCAGGGTTTGGCATCGTCCGACAACGGGTCCTTGGTCGGCGGTGGCTCGTCCCGGGGATTCGGTAGGGGATGAAGGAGAGTTTCCGTTGATGCTCAGTCCCTCAAAACGCCTCCTCCGCATTTCCAAATTAGCTTTGGACTTACTAGACTGGTCCAGTGTCATTTTCTGTTTTTTTTCTGTACTAGGGTGAGTAACGCGGTCTTCAAAACGGTTGTTGTTAGCTTTTCTCCAAGGCGGAGATCCATTCTGTAGCTGGTGTGGGTCGGTTGACTTCCTCTTGCGTGCGGCATCTCCGGGAGAAGACGGCTGAGACGCCCAGTTTGAGGAAGCCGGGTTGGCCAGGATCTTATTGCGTTCATTTTGTACCATGACCTGTGGCAAGGGGAGCCGCTCCCAATCGATCGCGTGCAGCTTTTGGTTCTCGGCTGCCTCGGTGATCACAATTTTTAATTTCTCCTGCATTTCGGGAATGGTCACGCTGGCAATCTGATTCTCGGGGGCGAAACACCGTTGCACGTAGGAACGAACGGGTGGCGGGAATTCCACTCGCTTGCGATCTTCTGAATCCGGCATCGCCATATTGGCCTGAGAGGCAGGATATCCGTTGGCTGGGGCGTTGACTTTGTTATGGGCAAGACTACGACGTGCTTGGACTGGAGTATAAGCAGGTGTCGCTGAGAAAATGTCAGTGTCGTGTTAAAGAAGTCGGACCAGGTTGTTTTGGCTTACCAGCAGTAGAAAAAGCAGGAGCTCTAGGCATCGGGGCAGATGCTGTAGAACGCCACGGTGGGGCACTGGAGTTCATTTCGGGACTTGAAGAAAGAAAGATGCAAAGGTTGGAAAAGCAAGGGAGTAACAAGATAAAAGGCAAATAAATAGAAAATGAGAAAAGAGCTACGAGGGGGTTTGACTCGAGAGACGGATGTATAAGTTTTCCTACACCGTCGATGGTACTGGACTCTGAGGTGACAGACTGATATTATTGAGATGAAGACCGAAGTTGATGAAGTGCATTCGACGGTGAAGACACTCGCTTACCCCTCGGATATTTATTTCTCCGCCGGCCCTCTTATCGCCTTATCGCGATCTCCATACTCCGTCACGTCTCTCTGTTCTCTCCATGGGGATCTCCTCAAACTGGTCCTAGATGTTCTTCAAGGCGCTGGACCTGACCACTGCGCTCAGGCCTTTGCTGCTACCTGATGAGACCCTCCTCTTTGTCCAAGACGCAGTGGGACTTTATGAAGGGTAAGTAGCTCATTATGATGTTGATGCGGGGTGCTAAATGGAGAAGGAAATACAAGATTCAGAACTATCAGAATGGACATGCCTATCTCACATCTCATAGAGTGTGCTATGTTGCAACTGAGGACCCGCGAAAGTATTCGGTGGCTATCGACCTGAAGGAAATCGATCGAGTGGAGTATCAGGTGCGAGCTATACTCTAGCTTCAATTCTTCAATCGCTGACGTATCCCGATGTCTAGGTTAGCTTCTTGAAGTCTTCTCCAAAGATTACCATACACCCCAAACCGCAGAAGAACAAGGCTGATAAGTCGAGGAGCGCAACTGCCAGCCCTGCTCTATTCCAACAATCAGCCCTTCATTTAGCGCAATCACTGTCTACACTTCCACAATCGAACATTCCACAAAGCTCCTCGTCTCCGAAGCCGGTCAATGCTACTTGGATTTGTCCCATTTGCTCATTCTCCAATCCGCTTCCATCCAACTTCGACCCGACAACCGCAAGCGCTGCTACACATTTGCCCCCCTGCCTGGCATGTGGAATCAAACCACCATTTACAACCGTACTCAAAGCAGCCATAAGTGCTGCGACAAGTCGAGACTCTCCCGTGCCTCCAGTTGCATCGCCAGCCACTTCACACAGTTTTCCTCAACCAGGCTCTGTGGCATTGCCCGGGCCCGGGGTATCCGTCCCCTGTCCACGATGTACTTTTGTGAACCACCCATCTCTCACTGAATGCGAGATATGCGGGGCCCCTTTAACATCTGCGGGGTCTTCTGCTAATGCTAACCGGGTGGACTCGCCTGCACCAATATTTGAGCAGTCGCATATTGCAAATACAGAGGTTAGCGAGAGCATCAAACTTTCTTTCCGTGCAGGGGGCGAGAAAACATTCCATGAAAGGCTAAAGGGGGCCTTGGTTCAGAGGAAGTGGCTTCTGCAAAATGCGCCTCCTGTGCCTCCACCATCTCAGGCCACCTCCTCACCTGGCTTGCCATCTGGTGTCACTGCTGTGGAAAGCCCTCTTCCTTCCACGCCACGGTCTTCGGGTGTCGGTATTGCAGGACTGGAACGTCGTGGTTTGGAGGCTCGGAAAAAGAATGAGATGGTGATCGGGAATGCCTTTGAGGATCTTGGAGCCTTGATGGCCTCTGCAAAGCAGATCGTGGCTCTAGCCGAAAGCTTAGCCCGAGAGTCAGGCATGACCTCCAGCGAGGGCTCCGCAGAAGCCAGTGCGGTACTATCCGAATCAGCAGCTGCTCTAGGAATGGTTACCACAAAAGACATGTTGAGCTCTGGATCAGAAAGTCTTTATCTATCAGAACTCGCGCGTGATTTAGCTGAATACTTGACAGATGACAGGAAAGGCATTTTGCAGCGCGAAGGTGGAATCATGAGTCTCATCGACCTCTGGGCGGTCTTCAATCGCTCCCGTAATGGAGTTGAGCTGGCCAGTCCTTCTGATTTCCAAAAGGCCGCAGAGCTATGGGAGAAGCTCAAACTGCCTGTTCGCCTCCGGCGCTTCAAGAGTGGTCTTCTGGTAGTACAGCGGTATGACTGGAGCGATGAGAAGACAATTGAGAAAATTCTAGACTGGATGGAAGAGCTGCGACGCATTCCTCCCGAAGATTTTGTTCCTTGGGATTGGTCGCTATTCGGCCGGGCAGTCACTGCACAAGAAGCCGCGCATCGGTTCAAATGGAGTGTCGGGGTAGCTTCCGAAGAGCTAGAAATGGCTGAAGACCGGGGGATTCTTTGTCGGGAGGAGGGAATTGAGGGTCTACGCTTCTGGCGCAACTACCTCTCGGTCCCGGTTTCTGATAATCTCTCTCGCCTTATTATTTGAGGCAGTATAATGTCAATGAATGTATATATCAAGTTCCACACCCAGATTTACCATGATGATGCAAAGGGGATGTCTGTACATATTGATGATGAAACGAATCTACAGGGAATATTTTATCCCAACGCCACAAGTGGAGGCCTGGAGATAATCGTCGAACAGAGAATGAAAGACACAATCATATTGTCTATAGACCATACCGGGTTGACTGCTTAGGCTGGAAGCAGCTCTTACATTCTCAAGTTTAGTACTCACTTTAGCCTCTTGAGCCTACTTGACCCTTTTCTGAACTGCATAGAAATCAGAAATGTCTGCCACTACCTAAACCCATATTAAATTATTATTCATGGATCCCCTGGAGTAAAGAAAGTGGGCGGTGACCTCACGCGAATGCTGACTGGCAGGTCTGACGTCAATTTGTGAATCTGGGGATCCCCGGGCCGCTCCTTTCCTTAATGCCTCTACCCTTGACCTTCTCCCATTAACTTCGCATCAACCTGCTTCGTCTTTAATGGACCTTGATTAGAGAGACAAACAGCCGTGATCACTGTACACCACAGTGGAGACGATCGATCGGATCCTCATTAAGCCCCGTGTGTGGGGGATCTCCAGCTTATCCACCCTTATTCCTTTCAAACAGATATACCATGAGTTCCTCGGCTACAATATCAGCCAGACTCTCAGGCCCCCGAAACATGCGCCCTGCGATCTCACAACCGGTGGCCACACATGTCTCCCAAAGTCGGAGTACATGGCGATGTGCACGCAACGGTCAGAGTGAGAAGACAGACCGCATTTCTCGACGTATTGACCCATACCATCGACATCCTTTATTCAATCAGCACAATGCCGAATCTCGAAATTGTGGATCTCCAGCTCCCAATCCTAAGCATTCAACTTGGGGCTGGGGAATGTGGCGCTCTCGTTCAGGATTGTCTGACCTCTCCTCTGGCCGAAAAAAGAGCGTGTTGGACTCAGAACGAGAACAACTGTACAGCAATATGGAGTCATTGAGAAAAGAAATTGAGGCCGACCCCTACAGCGCTTTGTTTGGGCGTAGATTGGACCCTTTCTACAAAATTGACAAGTCCGATGCCTCATTTAATGGCTTTCTCAAGTCTCTTATGCACAGCGAAAAATCCAATCGTGCTCAATCTATGGATGCAGCCCAGAAGAAGAGAAGGAGTGACTCAAATCATGTTGGACTTCAGTACGATCCCATTAGTGGGCGGATGGCGCCAATGCCTCCTATTGTATCGGAGCCGCAAAACGAAGAAGCGAAAGCCAGCTCTCATAAAGTCGTAGACTGCCCTCCTGGCAGTGAGATTGAGGCAAAGTTTGTCTCTTACCCGAACTTACCTCAGGATGGGCAGTTCCAGCCTGGAGACTCCAAGTTGCAGACCGAAGCTTCGCTGAGCTCACAGATTGTCGAATGTCCTCCATGTAACGAGCTGGATGTACTCTTCCAATCCAACCCTGATCACTCTCAAGATACAATTACCAAGACACAGGTTCCCGGTGAGGATACAGCAAAACCAAATGTTAGCATCGATTGTCCCCCTGGTAATGAATTGGACTCGTTGTTCGTTTCTGAATCAGTCCAGCCAGAGATTTCTTCGCTGACAACATTCAACAATACTGAGCCCAATAACCGACCCAACTCGGATCTTGGCCTGGCTTCTGGAATGAATGTGAATTGTTCTCCAGGCAGTGAGCTAGAGGCCAAGTTTATCTCCGAGCCTGCCAGTCGCTTGGTCGAAACACTTCCATCCATTTCGGAGAACAACCGCTCTAATTATCCAGCGAGTAATTCAATTGACTGCCCACCCGGAAACGAACTGGACGCAAAATTCTCTTCTGAGAAAGCCCGTCCAAATTCTGAGACTAGCAACACGAGCCACCAGGAAGCCACCTCATCCGTCCAATCGGACTCTCACACAAACTTTGAACGCTCTCCTAGCAATGAGATAGAAACTCAAATTCTGCCTAATCTGCCAAGTCAAGACGGTTCTGGATCAAGATCACAGACCGTCGTTGATTGTACGCCTGGAATCGAATTGGAGGCCAAGTTCATGTCCAACCCAACTTGGGACACTGATAGACAATCAAAGCCAGAAACGATATTCGAGCATAATCGCTCCAATAAGGCGGGTGTTCCCACCGAATCTTCACCTGGAAATGAATTGGAAGCGAAATTCATTTCCGATGCGGCCAGTGCGAAGAGTTTTTTCGAGACTGAAGACCTGGGTGCATTGCAAGCCAGCGACATCCGTGCTCAATATGCCTCCAAAGAGAGTTCGACACCTCAAGCATGCTCGTTGGATTTTGATGCCTCCGAGGACCGTGTGGGCGACTTTATCCTCCAGCAACAAGAGCTGGCTACTGAGAACAAGAACCAAATAGCATCTCGTCAGCCCTCCCCCGAATACCATATTCTTGCTTACGATGCATCAACATCTCAAGTAACAACAGCTCAAGCAAGCTCGTTCTTTGGCATCAATGAGACAGTCCAATCAAGTGAAATTTTGTCGCGACTTCACAATCCTGCCAAATTCGTACCTAGCTTCGAGAAGATGCAGCAAGATGGTTACGAAATCGCAACAGGAGGAGGCGATATCCTTGTTTTCCGAAAAATCCACAATGCCTCCAGCCCGGATGCTTCAAATAACACATGTGAGACAGAAGAAAGAGATCCTCCGTTTTTAAGTGACAGCCGGGCTGGGTCTTCCAAGGTGAGTGGGCCGTAAACTGTCTGCTCTGGTGGTATCCTAACAGGCCCGCCTAGCAATCCTCAGCACCGGGCCCTGAAGATGAATCAACAACAAAGCCTGACTCCTTCATACGCAAAGCCGGCCGCAGAATGCTGTTCGCTGGCACGATAACTGCAGCAACTTGTTATGCTATCGGAGTTGTGACAGAGTTCTTCCGCACCGGTGGAAAGGACGGTCGTGGGATTGATGGGTTTACTGCGTTCGAGTCGGATCGGCGTCATCGTGATTGAACTGTAACAGCAGATGTTTACCATCCTAAAACTGTTCTCATGCTGTGGGACGCATGATAGTATGCGATATTAGATCCATTTGAGCACATTTGGGCTTTATGCCATGGGGCATATTTCGAAATACTTCACTATTTTCCACGAATTTTCTTGCTTTCCGACTCTTGATCTACAACGAATGAAGAAATTTCTATTGATAGTCTCAATCAAGCTATTTGGTAGTGATTTCGGTAATTTGTCACATCTCATTGCTTTAAGGGTATCGTACATAGCGCCAACAAAGTCCAAAACACACGTATTGTAGCACATGATACGTGTAGCACACTAAAGCTCGTAACTAGGATCATTCAACGTCCTTGACATTCCTCCTCATTCCCACGAGCATGGACAGATCTCACGGGTTGATGCCCGAATCTAACTGCCCCATGATATTCTCATCCGTATCAGAATTGGTATCCTTCGTCTCGTTGGCATCCATCTCATCATCAGACCATATCCAATCCCAGCACTCGCTGGTTGCATCCGACTCGCTCAAACTACCAATCCGATCCTCACCAGAGCTCCTCAAAGCTTCGCTACATCGAGTAGCCTCCCAATCATCCGCCCTGCGAATCAGCTCCTCGCGTCGGAGATCTTCCTCCTGCTCGGCGAACATCCGCTGCTCAAGCTGTATGTCGGTCTCCAGTCGGGCAGTGCGCTCTTCATCGCTTTCCACGGGATTACTGTCTTCACTGCCAGCGTACGGGTCCCAGGGGTTCCATTCGAAGATTTCTTGGATGCCACCGCAACGGGCTTCGCCGCTGAAGAGGTAGAGCTCCAACGCAGCCAGGGAATGAACCGCTTCTTTGAGGTCTTTCTGGTTCCACAAGTCATATTCGCGAGTTCCGAGGACACGGAATGTGCGGACCTCGAGCTCGTTGTCTAGAGTGCTAAGCTTGGCTTCTTCCAGATGTTGGCGGATTCGCTCGAGGTTTTCGGTTGTATAGAAGCGGTTGCTCTGGGATCGGGGACGGTTAGTATTCTCGGTGGTGCTGCTCTCGTGTTCTGGGGCATCTTCTGTTTGTTCGATGTGGTATGCCTGTGCATCATTCGTGGCTGATGTGTAAGAGGCTGGAGGGCTGGGGGGTTGGTCTTGGAATGTAAGACCAGAGATGAAAGCTTCGGGCATTGGGAGCTCGCGCTGGCACCAGAGACTTGAGGTCTTTTGGCCTGGAAAGAATGCTCGCAAGATGTGAAGCTTTGAGCCATGTAGGCCTACCAGGAAAACCTCCTGATCTGGGAGCTTGTCGCCTGGAGCACGGAGAGGTCGAAGGTGGAGTAGAAGCTGGCCGAGAATGAGCTTGAACTTCTCTCGGAGGCATGAGCTGAAAGTTTCAGCCTCTGTGGTCTACGTTTTGTCAGTATAATGTCATGAAGGTAAATAGTAATAAGAACTTACGGTTGAAACAGGATACAATGAAATTGAAAAGTCCTGTTGGGGATAGAAATCGAGCGACAAAAAGCCTGCAGCACGAGGTCCATCTTTGTACTTCTCTCGGTAGCCTGTCCAGTATTCAAGTGCGCGAGAAACAAGACGCGGTCTGGGGAAAAGTACACTCAGCATTGATTTGGTATGAGGCAGGTGTCCCGTAGCAGTACTTACTTTGGATAAAAGATAACATTGGCCTTGGAAGTTGGTCGTGAGATATTCAGCATGTCACCGATCTCATGCAGAAGCGCATAGACAACATGGGCTTGCACCCTAGGGTTTTTGGTGCCCACCTCATAGTCGAATAGCTCACATCCACCTTCCCACAGACCTTTGCTAAACAGCGGGACCTTGGCAAGGGTTTTGAAAACTCCGCGGTAGCGCATATCGACTGGTGACCACTCATCCAGGTCGATATCTCGGCCGTCATCGGTGCCATTACGAAAAATCCAGGCCTTGCAGTGAGTGAAAGCTGTAAGAAGAGCATTAGCCAGATTGCACAAATGACACTTTGTTGATCCCCGAGGTTCAAAGCGGTTGGTAGGCAATGTAAATAATGTAGCAGTCAATGAATACGCAACACATGGTCGTGGGAGTTTGGGTGCCGGGTCACCAACAAAAAGCAGCCAGGCTGACAGTATGCAGACTGAGGGGAGAAGAGATGCACCGTATGGATAATCAGAAGAGCTTACAGTGTCTCTCAGCTTGTATCAGAAAACGTTGTGGGATCACTTCATCGATGGGGATGTCGAGAAAGAACCTGGCCGTGAGGCCATGAACGTCGACTTCGAGGGGACCACGAGTTGCAAATGTGGTATCGGCGCCATCAGGCTGAGGCGCAATACCGGGCTCGCCTTGGTCCTCCATTTCGATTTTGAAGCACTGTGTATTGGGACTGTTGGAAGATGCTTCTCTCATCCGTTTAAAGAGACCCAGGGTGGAGGTCTAGGCTGGTGGCAAGTGAAACAGTCGAGATGGAAGCTCAGGTTGCTGGGAAGAAGTTGTAAGGATCAAGAGTCAAGTCACACGTAGGATGAGTGAAATGATCGATGTGAGTGCGCGTGGTGCTTTTTCTCTGTGTGTTCTCAACTCGCAATGGCCTAGCATGACTGTTCTGACGTGACATGACAATCTCTTCCTCGTTGTGATAGTAGACCCTATGTCACCGACTTAATGAGCTTGGAGTATACGTTGCAAATATATATGGGGTTCGAGGAATCGTATGGCTAACTAGGCAGCCTACTACTAAGTTTATTAGCTTTACTTTGGTATTTACCTTTTATTTCGTATATTGTTATCGGTTGGCCCACTCATTGTTCAGTTTATTTTCCGTGTCAATTCTGCTTACACCTTTCAAAGATCAACAGAGGTTAGTGGTTTGTTGGTGCTTGTTTGACATATACACATTTGGACCAGTCGGAACGGCAGACGCGATATCATTGACCAAGATCAACATCAATTGCATCTTTTTTCCAGCAATTTTATTATCAAGACACCGCATGTTCTTACATCAAAAGCCCAGGGCCATGTTCAACAGTTGCAGTCAATTGTGGGGCAGATGTTATAAATCCCCGCAGATTACGGAATGTCAACTCAGCAACTTCAACTACCATGTCGGCAACACGTATTCCTGTTCGCACCGAAAGGGCGCCTCTTCCACCTCCGTTCCTCTCCCAGGGCCTCATTGTTGGTGACGTGGTCTACTGCTCTGGACAAGTGGGGACAGACTCGACGGGTAAGATGGCGGAGGGCAGCATCCAGAACCGAACCGTAAGTCAACACGATCTATCATATGTGAATCTACTGACTGGCACAGCGGCAAATCTTGCACAACCTCAATGCTGTCCTTGAGGCAGGTGGATCCAGCCTTCATAACGCCATCAAAGTCAACATCTTCCTGACGGACATGGCGGATTTCCCAGCGGTCAATGAAGTCTACACTGAGTTCTTTGTGGACCCTAAGCCAGTAAGCCCTATAGCTGTCTAGAACCATGTGGATGCTCACCATCATAGGTACGTACCTGTGTCTGCGTCAAGTCCCTCCCACGGGGAACGGATGTCGAAATTGAGTGCTCTGGACTGAAGGGTGGCAACGGTCGAAGCTCTAGACTCTAAGACATGACGTGGGTACAGAACACTCCACTCAAATGTCATTGTACGTGTGTACTGTGCTCCGGACCTGGCCAGAATGTTCGCAAAATTTGATGGAACCAAGTCACATGACTGTGGTATAACTTACAAACTGGTTAGAAATATTACAGAGAGTCCAGCCAAGTACCCCTGTAATTATTGTAAGCATGATTCCATAGATACTAGTCGTTACCACGGGTCACAGGTGGATCCCGACGTTTTAGCCTTCAGGAACAGGACTAGCGCCCTTGGCGGTCCGTGGTACAGATGATGAATTCCTCCTGTTCAGGAAATATCGACTATAAATCAAATATAAGGTGCCATGTGGAAGCCCCGAAGGCTGAAGAGGTTCGTGAGTAGAACCGTAAAACCCAACAAAGAAAGCCATGTGGCGGAGCCTATATTGAATCGTTCACATAAGCTTTGACTTTTACTTTTTTTGTTCCTGCGTCGAAGGCGCGGATTGACTATAGACATGCAGCAGCCACCATTTGAAAGATGGGTACAGAGTGTTCAGACAAGAATTTCAGGAATGCTGAACATCAAAATGACGACAAAAAATGAGGGGAACTCGACTCGCAATAAGTATCTACATTCCGATCGGCGCACGTGGCGCATTTAGTTATTGCCCATCAAAAGTGGATGGATTTGTACGGAGTCCTTCAGATTTGTATACGTCTCTATGAATAATGTTAACATAAATCAAGTGAGTTCAAATAAACCAGGTGATGTTGACTCTTATACTATGTAGAGTAGAATCCAATTTTGAGTCTTCAACCCGATAGATCCTTGGGGGCCAACTCTTAGCGAAGTGAGTTTCGTTGATCATGCCAAAAGAGGCCAAGGCCTAAGCCACTAATGTTGGAAGTGGTAACATGAGCCGGAGGTAATACTTGTACGCTCGGGGGGATGTGTGAGGCCACGCACTTATTGCCACGTCGGATACAGACCCACTGACTTTGTTGATTTGTATAGCGCTATACTCAGTGCAGACAGACATAGGAATCTAAGAGTATAGGTTAGAAAGGATATCAAGTGGTATTTTAGATGAAAAGACTCTAGCTTAAGCTAGTTCAATTGACTGTATCAAGCCAGGGCTCCTACCTAGCCACAGAGTACTAACAACTGTAGCAGGATAAAGTGCGTGTCTATAGCTCCCGTACCTGACACCAAGCGCCAATACCCAATTTCCCGTTAATTACCCTCCACCCCCCCCCCCCCCCCCCCCCCCAATTCTCCCCCCTAATGAGATCCTTCTTCTCTCTTCATTCACTTAATTCACTCCTTTCTTTCATTCCCCTATTTTGTTTGCCGACTTAGCTCTGGCTTCGAGACCTGGAGCCAATCCGCTCCCCCTTGCATCGGTCACCCCCCCGGTTTTCCCTTTGATCGCCTTGTTCTACCTTAAGGCCATCCATTCGCTCCTTACAGCTTCTTCAAGCCCACACTCGCTTTTCGTCCCCGGGTCGATTATATCGCCCCTTCCATTCGTTTTATACACTTGTCTTAGCTGGTTGCCTAGGCATCGACTTTTCCTCTATCACTGCGAGGTTTGGTCGTGTTGGAAATTCGAGATTTCTAGGCCATATACCTCTTGTCACACCCCTGATCTTTCACGAGGTGTTGACGAACGGTATTTATCCAATATTCACCTGTACTGATATTGAACGCGCTGCGTGTTATCACGTGGATATTATTACAACATGCGTCCCGACGCCATTTCTCTTCTCGCGGCTTTCCTCGCCGTGGGAGGCTTGGAGGTGGTGGCTGCCCAGGATGCTGCCGACGCGAACGTGGAACGACCGCGCTGGTACTTCCCTCGCGAGGTGAAGCGAACGATTCGCAACAACCGTAGCTTCAACCCCGATGCCGGTTCACTCATCGACAACGTGTTCGAAAACCTTGTGACCCAAGGCTCTTCCTCCCAGCCCGAGATCACTCCTACACCAGAGCCCTTGTCCACCCCCGCCGCGGCTGAGTCCCAGAAGGGACAGGAAGTTGTTGTTGTGACCATCTCCGTCGACCCCAAGAACCCTGAGATCACCCACCGTATCACAGGTACCACAACAATTGGTGGCGAGCCGACCGCGACAACAACCACAACCACCAAGAAGACTGATGGATCAAGCACGGATAACAACGTCCAGAAGAACTCCGAGGTCCCCTCCACCGATGCCGACACCACGAGCCAGCAGCAGTCTGCTACCGACTCGGTTGCCAAGGCCTCTACCACGGCCTCTCCCTCGACTGCGGCTTCCTCTGACGGTGGCCTTCTCGGTGCAGTAGGCTCTGGTCTGTCTTCTATTGGAGATGACCTCGGCCTGACTGATTCAACCAGCAGCTCCGCTGCTGTGACACCGGCCGCCGCTACCGATTCATCGGCCCAGGCCTCTACTGCGCCGTCTTCTACACCCTCTACCACAGCCGCTACCACAGCTACGTCTTCGTCGAACGGCGGCCTCCTTGGTGTTGTAGGCTCTGGTCTGTCTTCTCTCGGAGATGATCTTGGCCTGACCGATTCGACCAGCAGCTTCGCTTCTGTGACCCCGGCTGCCACTACCGACTCCTCGGTTGCAAATGCCTCTACCACGGCCTCCCCTTCGGCTTCAGCTTCCTCTAACGATGGTCTTCTCGGTGCAGTAGGCTCTGGTCTGTCTTCCCTTGGGGACGATCTTGGCCTGGGTGGCTCAACTAGCAGCTCTGCTTCTGCTCTAACCTCAACCCCGGCCACTCTCACTGACTCATCAGCTGCCAAGGCCTCTAGCACTCCTCTTTCTACTTCTGAGGGTCTTCTTGGTGGACTAGGCGCTGGTCTGTCTTCCCTCGGAGACGACCTTGGCCTTGGTGGCTCGACCAGCAGCCTCGCTTCTGCAACTCCCAGTGCCAGTAGCCCCAAGGAAAGCTCGACCGCAAGCTCAGGAACCGACCTCCTTGGTATGTTACTGGGTGACAACTCTTCTTCCGGAAACAGCACCATTGCCACTGCGTCTAACTCTAGCATGCTGCCCACAATCCCAGCCAGCGTCCCAGCCTCTGCCACGACCTCAGTCTCGGCTTCGACCACCCCTACCTCTTCTGGCGATTTGCTTGGTGGTATCGTGTCCGGCGTGGATTCTCTGCTCGGCATCACCCCCACAGGAACCGGCAGTATTGCCTTGATCCCGACTGCGTCGATGCCCGCTGGTAGCCTTTTGCCGTCCAAGTCGACTGCTCTCATTCCTGGATTTGGTACTACCACCAGTGGAGGTGTCCCAACACCGACCAACTCCATTGGATCGGTTCCTGTTCCACACTCGCCTGGTGCGGACTCTACCTCTGAGTCCGCGACTGCCTCTGCCCCTGGCACTGGTACCACATCCGGCTCTGTCCCTGGTAGCGGATCTTCCGAGACCCCCAAGGTTCCGACACCCACTTCACACCCTGCCTCCACTCCCCTTCCTCAGACAACGGAGGTGAGCACGACCAAGACCGCTGTGGAGCCCCAGACCACCGCAACTGAGACTCCCTTGCCATCCACCTCCAACGACAACGACTGGATGCCATCGACCATTCTCATTATGCCTACCGTCGCCACAACCCACACCACAACTTCTGGTCAGACCGACATGCCCCAGGCAACCTCCCTCCCTGGTTCTATCACACCATCGAACGAGATTACCGAGGCTCCATCTGACTCGACTCTGCTCCAGTTGGGTTTCAATGGTCAGCTGCCATGGTCCTTTGTGGCAACGACTCCTCTGTCGTCGTCCCAGATCTTCAACTACACCCCGCAGGCCATTGAAAACGCTTTGCCCACTCTCGCTGCCAAGGACTATCCCGTCATGTTCTCGCTTGAACCTTACTACAACTGGCAAGCTACCGGTTACAACGCCACCCTTGCCATCTTCTATTTCCCCCGTGATAAGGTCGAGGCTTTGAGAGCCCTGAAGGTCAATCCTAAGTCTGCTCTCTACAACCAGGCTAGTGAATCCATCCAGTCGTTGATGACTATGGTTGACCCCACGATCCCTCTGGAATTCTCTGGCAACTACCCTTCCAGTGGTGACGGATCGTCCTCTGGAAACACCGACAGCGGCAACAATGATGGCACCGATGGTGGCAGCAACAACAACAGTGATGGCTCCGCCAGCAGCTCCAAGACCAAGGCCAGCTCCGTTGGCATTGGTGTCGGTGTCGTTGCCGGTGCTGCCGCTTACGGTGCCGGTATGTTCTGGGTCGCTCGTCGTTACCGCAAGAGAAAGCAGCTGCACCAGCGCTCTAGCTCGACTGTCGAGCAGATGAGCCAGGGTGGCTCCGCAGCCGGCTCGGTTTTCGCCGCCGGTGGTCGCACATCCCCCAGTCAGAACAGCCGCGGTACTGCTCGCTCTCAAATGATCAGTGCCCCTGTCATGGCCGAAAACTCTTTGGGATGGAACTAGACGTGTTTCGATAATTCCGCGTATAGACCGCCTCTCCCATCATGCCCCTCCCTTTTGGACCTGCGACGACAAATTTCTACGGGCATCAGACCTTCGAAGACACTACTCTCCAGGGAACCTGCTCCTTCCAATGCGCCTATGCTCGGCCCCTCTCCGATAGAGGCAGGGACCGAGAGACTGCACAAAACTTCCTTTTCACTGTCAGATTTACATGTCACATATCACGTATATCTTCTTTCTGTGCAATTTTTGATCGGCCATTTTCCTTCTTCATTTGATACTCCGAGCGACGATTGGTCGTCGCTGCGTGTGTCGCTTTTTTCATTTCTTGAATTATTCCCCCTTATGTTCACCAAATACCTTTTTTTTTTTCCCTTTTTTCCTTTTCAAAGGCACGGTGACAATTGAATATGAGATGAAAATTTTCTCTCAACCTTTGGCTCATGTCTCTACCTGGAAGCTCTTATGATTTATTGGTCATTTCGTCTTTGGACTTGCACATTAATTTTGGTCTTGGGTGGCTGGGTTCCCCTGACGCATTTGGTGGTCTCTTCCCCCATTTCCTCCCCCCTCTCTCTCTTTTTATCTCTCTCGATTCCTCACTGTCTCTCTGTTGTAGCATTGTGTTTTTGAGTTTGTTTTGTGATTTGTACAGATGTATGGACTTGTCGAGTATATGGTGGTCTCTAGATATGAGACTGAATGGGATGAGTGAATCTCCTTGACGATATTTGTCCTTCCATTGTAGATCTAAATAGTGTAGGCTTATTTGTTTGTATCACCTGGTGGGTGCAGCCCCTGCAGGTTCAGAATCCACAGTTTTGAACAATTTATGGAGCTATTGGCTGCAGGTTTCACTTGGTTCATTGAAATCACTCTGGAATCTCGACGTCTGTATAACAGGGTTTGGTGTTGAAATATAGCTGGAAAATCCAACCCTTTGAATCAAAGAACCCGATTGATATTTTAAATATTGATTGAAAGACATCATCTTCATACAGGGTATCAAATATAGTCAAACTTTACAGTTTTATGCTTAATAGCCAGATGTGCCAACTTGTCTAGGTCAGAGTCAGACAGTTGCTCATTCGGATCTTTTTGTCGAATCACAAGGCTTTGTTCATACTGATGTTCAAATTCGACTTCGACGTCCCACTTGAACAGCGGAGAGCTTTCTCGGAAGAAATATGGCTGTCCATTCTTCTCCACAAGGTCGAAGTTCTGCCTGTGCGATGACTTGTGAGCCGTGAGGAATGTACCGTCCAGTTTTACTGCAATACTGCAGTGCCAGGGACTCATGGAGAATGAGTCTATTTGTGGGATCAAGGGACAAGATAGCTTCGTCTGTCCCGATGAGGGATGGATAGAGAGACGCAATGAATCTGGGTAGACCTGGCGTAAGAGCTCTGCAAATTCCTGTCTCTATGTGAGCGAGTGTGCCTCTGCTGATTTGAAGAAAACGTACCACCCCCCGAACAATCATAGCTTTTGCTATGGTTTTCACGCTCTTCTTGTATTGCTTTGGCCCGGGACAGTCTTTGGTCGCCGGACTATACTTGAGATCGATCTTCATGAACTTATCATAGCCTGTAGCAAGTTAGCTTGCATAATTCTTCCAGATGATACCGCCTACCATTATATGTCCGAAGATAGTCTTCGTTGCTCTTCAAAAATCCATCAACATCAAATCCAGGTCTCCCATGCCTCCGATGAAGCTCTGCTCGTGATACACCACAGAGTTTCACATATTCAGACTTGGAGATCTTCTCGCGGCAATAGAGACCAAGTAGGTTCATGATTCGATTGAATTGGATACATCCGTATCTCTTTTCAGTGGCAATATCCCGTAGTCGGCTTCCATAGTCCCAGACTTCTGCATCGGAGATCCCAGTCAAATCTAGATCTCAGATTAGCAAACTTCTCAGACTAGAGGCATCATCATACCATTATAGCAAATTCCGTCAGTGACAATAACCACAATCGCACCCGGCGGATACACGGCTTTGATATCCCCACATAGATTTACCAACCTCGCCAAACCAAGCTCTTCCCCAAGATCTGGCAATGCGCCTAGCACCTTCTCCATGCGGTTGTTGCTTTTCATTGGGAAGGCAGGTAGTACCAGAGGAATTGTTCTGTTATTCTTGATATGCGTCTGTACGCGCGGTATGAAAGATGATCGCCCAAGCCACTCTTTTGCCGCTGTTGTTCGTTCATGATAGCCGTATCCTTCCACGATGTCCATTACCTCTTCTGCCTTCAATTGCGCGGGTACGGGACATATCACCGGCGTATTGATCTGAGCAAGCGCATCATCTGTCTTTCGAGGTACTGGGTGTGGTTTTGGAAGAAAAAGGACTCGGGCTTTTGGGACAAGAGCAGCTCGGTCAGAAGATACAAAGTCCAGATGTGCATGTGCTCTGACTAAGTTTGTGGCAAGCATGTTGATATTGACCTGAGGAGTGAGGTGAAGTATAAGCTTAGATTTATCAACGGGATAGAATTGGGAGTCTATACATTTTGGACATTCTCGTCTGATTGAGATACGTGCTTTACCTTCTCCCTTCATTTCTCGGCTTCTCTCTCGCGTTTTCGTACCCTATCACGGAACTATGTCAATACATGAGACCTTCGCTGCTCTCCGATGCCTAGATTAGTCTACCCCAGTACGCAGGCCACATGGTTTCGGCAGAAATCACTAAATTCGCTACATCATATCATGTTCCATGGTGGAACTCATCCCTTCATAAACAGGAATGGAAGTGCCGATCCAGTGCTGCCTATTTGTATCTTGCTACAGCGAGCTAAATTGCAAGACATATTCCAATGCGAACTGTGACTACCATATTAATTCCACAGACAAAGATTCGAAACAGGCGTTGTTAATTGGCGTCGAATTGTGTGCGCCACAGGTATAGCTTCACTTCACAAGAAGTAAGATGCCGCCCGCTCCCGCTCCCAGCGATATTCCATTCGCTTAGCAGTCTGTATTCCAATCTCTACGCCACCATAATGGGCAGAAATAAACTCTAACATGACATCGATACCAGCGGTAATCCCAGCAGAGGTCCAAATCTCAGTTCCAGGCTGCAAGGCGTTGGTTGGTACGTCCACTGGCACGACATCTCGCAGCCATCGTTTGTCGCGCTGCCAATTCACCTGGGGTGTCTGTTCAACAACATCATCGAAGCGGGCGGAGTTTGTTGTTGCCCGACGGTTTTCTAGTAGCCCAGTCTGTGCGAGGACGTGGCTCCCTGTACATATAGTGATGATGCTGTGACGAACATAGGGTGCAACAGCAGTGATAAAGTCCCGGACTTGCTGTGTATTGGAGACCTTGTCAGACTTGCCGTATATCCGGTCCAGTCGCGTCCCCAGACCTCCGGGGATGATCAGCACATCGATGGGTTTGATGTCGCGGCTAGTAGCATTCTCCTTCAGGGCAGAGATAACTTCTGTAAAGGTGCGCTGTGGCACCATGTGTTGGTTACAGGCCTGCAAGTCGGACTCGGGGAGGTCAAAATGCCAGTTGGGGTGAGGGGGTGGCACTGGTTTCACCGAGACTGGGTCTAATGTCTCTGCTGATACAGTCAAGGAGATGTCCGCAGTGGCTGTGTACTGTGTGCGGATGTTGAGAATGTCTAGCGGGCCTGCTACATCCAGCAGCTGGAATCCAGGGAATAATGGAATGTGGTAATGAAGAGGTCTCGCACGATGAGACATTTTGTGCACTTTGTCAATGGCAATTGTGGAAGGGGAAAACGCGAGAACGAGCACATTCCAGGGGAGATATCAGGAGGGAGCTACATGTATTGGCTGTGGCTGGTAAGTGACTAACACGACTTTGGTATAGCCATTGGACAACCAACTCATGTACATGTTTTGACCTCCGACAGGTGAGATCCCATTACAAACAATGCTCCAATCAAAATGCAAAGGCCACCGAATAGTTGCGCGTACAGGTAGTCGCCTCCCCGCAGATCGATCAGCTTTCCTGCGATGTAAGGGCCTGTCAGCAGCGGAATGCTGTTGATCGTGGTGATCATCCCAACACGCGTTCCGGACTTTTCTGGGTCTTTCGCTCCGAAGTAAGCATTGGCAGCTGGCACTTGGCTCTGTACACAGTTGACTAATAGTCCATATATCGCGGCCCAGACGAACATGCCATAATGGGTGTGAACTGCAATCCAAGCGAGGACCGCAATTCCGCAAGGGATGGATACTGCAATGCAGGTTCTCACGACACCTATCCAGCGATCTGCCACAAATGCAGCTGCGATACGGGCTGGAACCCCCACTCCGTTCATAATGATCAGAAGAATAAGTGAATCGCTCGGGGTAAATCCAGTATGGACCTGGGCATATTGGCGGACCTATACAGAAAATCAGCTTGGTGTTTCCAAAGTTGGGCTATACTTACATAGATATATGCAAAGTAAATACCCTCAAAGATCAGGAACGATCCTATAGAGAAGAGGAGATAGGATCGTTCGCGGAATGCACTGAAATCAACCCAGGGAGGCATACTCCTGGGCACAATCCTTGACCGGGTGAACTTGACAATGACAAGGCTGTTGGCGAGTATGATAGCCGCCATTATTCGGACCGTCCAAGCAAATCCAATAGTGTCGAAACACTTGTAGGCAATCACGGGGAAAACCATTCCGCCAGTCGCTGCACCGCAAGAAGCCAGCGACACAGCCATCACTCGTTTGGTGGAGAAATAGGTTGCATACAGCGAAATCATAGGGCTGAAGACGAGGCCATGACCAATTCCACTGAGAACGCCTTGGGCCAGCCAAAAGTGCCATAGTTGAGTCCCGAATGAGGTTGCAAGCGCACCGGCGATTTGAAAGAGACATCCAAGAGCGATACAATGGCGCAAATATCCTGTGTCCATTGCTCGGCCCGAAAAAGTCGCCAGGAAGTGGACGAGGAACATCTGCATCGCTCCAATCCAGGATGCATTGGCTGGGCTAGCATCTAGGGCTTTGACGTAGTATTCCTGGAAAAATCCATACCTATCGTCTATCAACAGCTGAGATAAGTCTCAAAAAGGGTCCCTTACGATGTGATATAGCCCCATACATTGAAGACAACCAGGTGTCCGGTCAGAACCTGAGTCCAAGCCACAAGCCCTCCATCGGGGATTTTATTATTGTCGCGCTTGCGCTCTTCATCTTCGTCATCTTCGCAAACATCTTGGGTTTTAGGAACACACTCCGGGTAACTAAATAACGGAGAGCGCTCGTTGAAAGTGGTGTAGGTCGTGGCGGATGTCGTGTAAGAGGAATCGGCGGTAGAACTGGAATATTCCACACCATGATGGGATGTATTCTGAGCCATCGGACGAGATGGTGTAAGAATAGAAAAATGCGAGAGGGGGGAATATGTAGGTGATGTGACTGCTCAGGTAGACTTGCAGAGCCCTTGCATATCTCTCCGTAATTCATTGGCACCTTCTTCACTTTACCCTCTTCATCATGAGGTTCGAATACACGCCAGATGAGGTGCCTCACAAAGTCGTCAATGTTCTGAATCGGTTCTCTTTTCATCAAAGCAAAGATGGTCAAGAAATTGGAAAGGTGTTTGACTCGGTGCCGGAGAAGCTGAAGGTTGATATAGCAGCAAACCAACCAATAACTATGGTTTTGCCTGCATTTCCGTGGAAGAACCCAAACCAGGACAAAGTACTGGGCGATGGAGCTGATTTAGGAGACGAATTGGGTCTGGCAAGACTGAATCACCTGTGTGAGGAGATATCAGCAGTCTATCCCTACGGTGCCCGTCTGATCCTCATTTGTGATGGGCCTGTGTATAATGGTAAGTGATGCCTTGGATTTTCGAATGTGACTGACGGTGCAGATCTGGTTGGTGTTCCGGCCAATGAATTTTACGATTATGGCATTCAACTGCGAAATATTGCCCACCAGAACCGCTTCTCTTCAATCCAATTCATTCGGTTGATGGATCTGCTAGAAATCGGTGATGGCGAGAAGATTTCCAAGGCTGATTACATACGTCTCGTTCCTATTTGCCGCGAAAGGCTGATGTCGCCCCCGTATTTTGATCCAAGATTTGATGTGAACCAGGAACTGAAGACAAACCCTGATACTATGACAACCTATGAGAGCTACATTAGTCGGATCTCTGAGGATCTGAAATGGGCCAAGGGATTGGACCCCGCTGTGGTAGCTGATCCAGCGCTGTATGCGACAGAGGTGTCCAGCAGGGTCAAGACCATGATCAATCGGCTTATTGTAAGTTGAAGGTGCTCAGGGTGTGCTTAATCTGGAGGTCTGACATTGAGAACGGCCAGGCATACGAGGCTGTAATTAACAGCACGTTGGGGGAACATATTCGACTATCGATTCATCCTTCTTTAGGACGAAACAAGATCTCCATCCCGTTGTTACGCCAAGGGGACATATTTGGTGACATGCCTTGGCACGCCAGTGTGGTGGTACTTTCGAATGGGGAGATCAAGACGGGAAACTCCCGAGACTTCCGCAAGTTGTATGAGGTGGTCATGAAGCACGGCAGACCATACTATTTTCGAGAGCGGTCCCCAATGTATGAGTGGTCTGCGGATGTGGTATTCCAACATGATTACGCTGGGTTGATTGTGAAGCATCCGCACCAAAGGCGACAGGTGCTCGGGAGAGATGATCGCCTGAAGCTGGCTCGTTTGATTGTGTGTCAGAAAAAGTCAGTCCGGGTGGAAGGCTTCAAGGTACCGAATGATGCCTGATCTGGTTCAGCCACACAGCACAGCTCCATTCATTATCTTTTTGTGAGATAGTGGAAGTGGTTGATGAAAAACACGATTTTATTCAGAAGTATGAACGGTATATACGTATTAGTAATACGGGTGGATATCATTAACGTAGAAAATGAGAGAGGTAATAGTGGTATGTACAAGAGGTGACAAGGGGGAGAGGTGCTCATGAGCGATACATGAGACTAGGAAATACTCTAGAGATGAATTTCAGGCAGGTTCAATGACCTTAATCCTTCTTCCTTTTCTCCGAGTCTGCTTCAGACTTTCCGAACCAGCTGGTAAGTGATGCGATTCCACGACTGCTGCTCTCCTCAGTCTGGCGACGAAGCTCACGAGATCGTTCCCGCTCAGCCTTATACTCTTCCCATGAGATATTTGCCGCCGCTACGGCGCGGCTCTCTTCTTCCTCTCTCGGTGGGAGACTCCGACCAGGCAGTGGACGAACAGCAGCTTCGCCGCCGTAGGCACGGAGACCAGTGCGGAAGGCCCATTCAACCGCTTCATCGACAGGGTGATCGAAGATGTAAGGTAGGAACGGAACAACGGCGAGACCAAGCTATGAGAAACATGGTTAGCATACATCATGGTCTGGAGAAAGGGTACATACCCCAATAGGTGTCCAGGTACGGATGAACGCCCCCTTAACGTTCTTCACCATACGCCCCGAGTACCTAACCACACTATGGATGGTGAAGGCAGGCAGTCCCATACTGGCGATGCTCTGGAACACTGCGCGCTTTACCATGACCATACGATAATCTTCCGCAAGTGGGATTTCCAGGGTGGGCCAGTTAGACTGCGCATCATTGGATTCGGGGTTCTGATTTCCAATTGTCATGTTGCCGGTTGCCATGCCCTTGATGATCTGATCTTGTGAGATCTCGCTGGCGTCCTTGTATGCCTCGCCGGCGGGCGTCAGAGCTTTCCGATTGCGCAAATAGGCCTTGTAGCCCTCATGACCGACATCGCCTAATAGATAGGCCCATGAGACACCATAGGCCGATCGAACGAGCCATGGATGGGCGATGGGACGGAAGGACTCGCCGATGTCTGAGGTGTAGGCAACATAACGGTGGGCAGAGACCAGAATGGTACGAATACGATTGGCGTACGCAGCATATCGATACGGTGTATCAGTAGAGTTGACGGAGCTGTCGGAGGTGCCCATTAGTATTTGAATTCGCGTTACGTTGGAGTTAAAGGGTGAGTCGGAAAGTGGGACACCTGAGCCCTTAAGTCCTGGTCACGCGACAACTTCTACCCAAACTTGAATTCTGACGTACTATTGCGAATATAGATCGTCGTAGAAGTCTTCATCACGATCGACCAGCTGTTGCAGTTTTGTGGGGAGTTTCTCACGGATTACAGGCTTGTCCAACAAGTCCTGCGGGGGAGACTGGGGCTCTGGCTGACTGCCCCAAGCCATAATGGAAAGCAGAGATGATGTAGGGAGCGTCTATGGGGTGGGGGGAGGGGAGAAATAAAAAGAGTGGAAAGAATGAAGAACGCGCAAGGGGGAGAAGCGGTATAGTATTTAAGAGAATCCTCAAATTAACCGCCTAGGATAGCCGAAGGCGCAGACATAGCCGGGGTATACATGCGGAGTATGCAATACCTTCACTTCCCGAAATCCCGTTGTCGGGATTGGTAGACTACTCGGCCTGAGCGGATAAGCCGAGTCACCCAAATATCAACACCATCTGGGCGAGAGATTGTTATACTTTGCGATTTCAACGCCTCTCTCGATATATGCTAGTGACGTCTCCGGGGTTGTCGATTCGGACGTACCCGGGTGCTCGTCACATGATAGGCTTATGTCACTCATGAGTCACGCATGAGTTCCGAGGTCAGCTGATCTATCTAACCAAATCAGGAAAGGCGGTCTCCGTGCCGACCTCGTCGCTTGGTCCAAGCCTGAGGATTCCGTCCACATCGCCCGTTGAACCTCTAGCTGCATCCCAATTTCACACCTACACAATGGTTGTCTACTACCAGATCGCCGGCAAGAAGGTCGGCTCTCACGTCGTAAGTCTTACCGAACTACCCGCGGGGACCGCCGCGCACCCGCCATCCCTTTCTCTTCGTGCGGATACTTGTGAAACATGAGAGCTAACCCGGTTCCTTCTATCTCACCAGCTTGCCATGGCCACCCTCGGCAGCATCTTCGCCGGTTCCTGGGCTGCCATGAGCGGTGGCGAGAAGCCCAAGACCGCTCAGGGTCCCCCAATCAACGCTTCTTCCAAGGATGAGGAGAACTTCATCCAGTATGTGCAACGCCATTCCAATAAATTTCATGCAAAGCAATGCTCCACAGACACTACCGAGTATAATACTGACTGCTTGCTTCCCAGGAACTTCATGAAGGAGGTTGATGGCGGTGAGAAGAAGCCCAACCAACATTAGACAACCCCTTCAATCCGGTTTTTAATTGACGGAGCGGTCGAATAAGCAACTCGGAAGCTTGAATTCAACTGACCCGCACGCCCGTCCTCGTGCCATTTATAGCGCAAAACGATGCATCCGCCCTTCCGTGACGTTTTTGTGACCACGATATCTTTCGGGAAGCTGCACGGACTGGTTTGGAAAAGCTTGCGGATGAGGTTGATTTATCTGTACATAGGAGGCGTGTACGCTGCATAGAAAATTTTCTTCCTAGGACTTGTTCCTCGCATGTGTTTGCGCACGCGACTGAGGGGTTTCAATTGCGGAGGATGAGAAAGGGGACCTGTGGTCACTTCGGTCCGATTCCGGACTGGGCTTTTGGACCTTTGCACTTTATAGTTGCGCGCCGATGGTCTTTCTGTCAGGGGATTGCCGTTCTGCAAGTCCGGCGCCTTGTTCGGCTAGCTTCGGGGCGCTTGTAGTAATCCTGCATAAATAATATCTCAGGATGGATCGTAGATGGCGTAAACCAGAAGGACAGATAACATGCAAAGTGAGATGTCTGCCCTTTGTTCTCTGATGAGCCTTAAATCAGAATGCATTGCACGGGTTGAGGCAGCCAGCTGGGCAGCTTAGCTCCACGGGCAATCACTGTCTTCCGCGCTATTTCTCCAAGTATCTCTATGCAATCCTTTCCACACAACCGTCAACACTTGGGCTATCACCATGAAACCTCTTTCCTTCCCGTTTCCTCTCAACATCGGTACAGACATTGTCCATATACCGCGTATAACGCGTCTCCTTACGCATCCCGGCGACTACCTCACGCGCTTCACCCGCCGCATCCTCTGTGATCAAGAACAGCAGGATTTCCACAGGCGCTTCGGTGATAGCCTTAAAGCACGCTCTTTCTGTCACAAACACCCGCCTCCGGTCCCGTCAGACGTAACGCGATGGCTGGCCGGACGATTTGCCGCAAAGGAGGCTGCGCGCAAAGCTGCGCCGGCAGGTGCGGCCTCACTTGGGTGGAAGGACGTTATGATCCGGGTTCAGGAAGATGGGGGGCACTTTGGAGAGGGTGTGAGTCGAAGACCAGAGATTATCTACTTGGGAAATAATGAAGATGGGAATGAAGGAAGAGTTGCCAAACTGTCCATTTCTCATGATGGGGAATATGTGGTTGCTACAGTTCTGGCGACAGGCTGAATATTCATCCATTGCTGGCTATCTTATCACCGTTGGTGTACTATATGATGCTTCTGTTGGCTATTCATTCAGCACTTGAGACACGCCGTGGTAGCTTTGCAATGCGCCACCGGCGCTTCGCTCACTCGTGCAATGAGGCAATGAGACAGAAATGGCTTTGATGCTTCGATGTCTTGCATACCAAAGCCAATCGAAGCCAATTTATCACTGCTCAGGCTCGATACACAGTCGCCATGTGACTGGGAATATGTGACAGTCGCAGCATAGCTGCATAGCTGCACTGCAGCATCGGAAATGATTGTAAGGAGAAAACTACCAATGGGACGGGCTACTTAGGTCAATATATACCCATTTTTAGCAAGGCAATGTGTATATCAAGTACATGTACTCTGTAGCAGGGATTTGTAGTGGAGGCGGGGTGGGGATCCTTATCACCGGTGGAATTGGTCTGTACTCTGTACACTCCTTCATGCCTTTCTCACACCATAGTCATTCGGGCCAATTCTGCCCAGGCCATGCTCAAAATTCTTTGGAAGATGTGATCCGGACTGCTATCAGCAAGAAGATGCAAGTCTTCTGCTTGACTGAGCATATGCCCCGCCATAAAGAAGATTTCTACCCCGAAGAAGTATGTAGCACGCTCGCCATCGGCTTAATTCTTGCCTAATTGTCTGCAGGTTGAGTCCGGCAATACAGAGGCTAGTCACGAAGCAAATGAAGCCGCCTACTGGGAAGAAGCAGCCCGGTTGCGCGAGAAATATGCCTCGCAGATCAAAATCATCATCGGGTTCGAGATTGATTGGATTCGCCCTGCCTCAAAAGAACTCATTGACCGTTCACTTTCTCGGTTCCCTTTTGAATTCTTTATCGGTTCAATCCATCATATGCACACTGTGCCGATCGACTATGACAGGCCTATGTATGAGCAGGCCCGAGAGCTAGCTGGCGGTACTGACGAGCGGCTGTTCGAGGACTATTTCGATGCTCAGCTAGATATGCTGCAGCAATTGAAACCTCTTGTTGTAGGTCATTTTGACTTGATTCGTCTCAAGAGTGATGATATGGAACGCAGTTTCACTTCGTGGCCTAGGGTCTGGAGCAAAGTCCTGCGGAACTTGGACTTTATTGCCTCCTACGGTGGCATGTTGGAGCTCAACTCTGCTGCACTTCGGAAGGGCATGAGTGAGCCATACCCTAAAGCAGAGATTTGCAAGGTTGGTCACTCGCGATGCTTACCGATTCATTCTAACGGATGACAGGAATTTGGCGCGCGTGGTGGTCGTTTTTGTCTGTCCGATGACAGCCATGGTGTTGATCAAGTTGCCCTGAATTTCCACCGTGTGTTGGAGTTTTTGGATCGCGCTGGCATTTCAACTTTGCATTATCTGCAACTAGAGCCAACAGTTGGTTCGAATGTGCCCGATGCGAGGTTCCCCAACACGCAAATAGCATACATCTCAGTAGAAGACTTGGGGAAGATGGCATTTTGGTCTTAAAATACATACTTGGGGACCGACTGAGCATAGCCAATAGTATTTGACCAGGAAGAGGGCATGAGAACAATAGATGCAGAACATATACACCACGTTCGTATACTTTGCACTATGGGACCGCTTTATATGCAGATCAAGAACATCGCAAATTATATAAGAGCAGCAAGGGATTGGATGCCAAACAATGCCACGTCCTTATCATCTTCTCTCTCGTCTCTCTTCATTTCATTTCTTTAAAGTTCCACTCGCGAAGATTGGTGTTTTTACTCCCAAGCTTTCACTTAGCTTGAACCCCCTTTTCCTCCTCCCCCTTCCCCCCACCTCACTTTCTTCCAGCTATTCTCTTTTGTTCGAGTATAATTTCTACACCAATCGGTTGAGGTGCCCCTCTTGTCTCCCTGGCGCTTAAGCTTCAGCTTCCGGGGTTCCGCGCTCTCGCCCCTCGGTCTTTTGCCTCGTGTTGCCCCCCAACGTGACCCTCTGATGAGTCTCGATCCCTGTACCAGCCATGTCGCAAGTTCCGCGACGAGGCAGCGATGAGAGCTCATCGACCCCGAGAAACCTGTCCTCTGCCTACCCATCGATGAACAACGGCCTCATCCCTCGGGATTATCTAGCTCGATCGGATCGCCCAGGACCTGCTCCTGGCTCACGGCATATAACACCGTCTCCGTTGCATACTAGTTCTTTACCCCAGTCGTACCGCGTCGACGGCGCTTCTTCACAGAGCCCTTTGTCCCCGGGATCCTCCAACCCCTCGCCTTCCCAGAATCGATCGCCAATCGCCCGTGTAGCCAATGCTACATTTCCAGCACCTCCGTCTTCTAGCCATAGCTCGTCGCAATCTCCTATAATGACAGGGCCCGAATCGGACCAAAAAAGCGGACGACTGGATGAGAATAATGTACCGAAAACTCCCAGTGCGCCTGAGCCCGATCGATCTGCATCCTCCTCCGTCAACTCCATGCACTCAATGCCTGGCGATCGCCCTGCCCACCGTGTCATGCCCCGTACCTCATCGATCGATTCCGCAATTTCCTCTCTATCTTCCACGTCCCAGAGATCTGCCTTTGACGTGAACTCCCTGAGTCCAGCCGATATCAATAACCTCATCAATGCCGCTGGTTCGGCCGAGGCTGTCATTGTGCACCTTCTGAAAGAGAAGCACCATGCGGCCTCTCAGAATACGCAACTTTGGAAACTGGTTGACAAGCAAAGGGCTCTGATCCTTGGTCTTAACAAGGATTTGGAGCGTGCTTTCCAAGAGAAAGATAAATATAGGAAGAAACTGAAAGATATTCAAGAGGCGCCTCCGTTGCCAACCACAAACCTGTTGGCCTCTGCCACCGTGACTGATGAACAGTCGACAAAGAGCGACAGCAAAGATGCTTCGCGGCAAGCTAGCAAGCCTTCTATTGTTCCGCCCTCAGAGGCGACACGGAGAGATTTTGAAAGTACTACTAGTCCGGTGTCTGCCACGGACATTCCATCGCCGGTTGATGGAATGAGCAAATTCCCCCATCCCAGTCGTAAGCCCCCACCGGCGCCCTTGAACCTTCAACAAGCAGAAGCAAAAAGGGCACTGTCGTCTTCCGACTCTGATTCCGATTATGGAGATGCCCAGCAAACGAGCGGAAGCATGGATCGCGGAAGGCGAAAGACGAGAGAGCAAGATGACCAGGACCGCGAAGCTGCGCTGCAGAATGATATCAGCGCTTATGGTAATATGACGACTGAATCAGGCGCCTCTGGCTCTCGGGATGCAGCGGTGTCTAGCAGCCCGGAGACCATTCCTAGAGAACTTGCTACAAGATCACCACCGAACGTGGGCGATTCTAGTTCCTTGGGGTCTATTTTGGGCTCGCAAGCTACCCCCGCTTCCTCTTTTAACGGGCGTTCTGCTGGTCCCATGCCTATGAGCCCTGGACTGCCATTGAGCCCGAGACCAGAAGATCGACCCATTGGGTCTCCTTTACCTCGCATGCCACGGGATATGTCGAATCCTATGACGGCTAGTTATCAGACCCCTGGATTACCGCTCTCTCCCCGAATGGGCAACTATCCCTCCAACTTTGCCCCAGTTCCTTCAAATGGAAGATCCGTAGGGGCTATGCCTTCAATTGATCCTACGGTCAAAATTGACAGCCCAAGGTCTGCATACTTCCAGGACGACAGGATCTACCAAGGCTTGGTATCAGATGAATACCCCGGTCTACTTCTGCCCCCAAATGCCCTTCCTTTGATCCAAGTCAGAGTATCATCGTCACGGCTGCGGCCTTCCCGGAACAGTTATATGGTGTCTCGACCCTTGGATGAGGAGCCCGTGTTCACGCTGAGTGTGATCTCTCGATCAGAGATTTCAGAACTCTGGCGAGTTGAGAAGGTCATCGGGGCTCTGCCTCCTCTGGACCAGAAAATAAGAAAGACCTCCTCGTTCGCCAGCAAATTGCCTGATAGAAGCATATTCAATGGCCACTCTCCCGCAAAGGTCGACTCCAGGCGTGCTGCATTGAATGCATACTTTGATAGTCTCTTGGATACACCAATGGACGAAAATGCAGCATTGGCTGTTTGCCAGTTTCTGACAAACGATGCCATTGAGCCTAGAGATGACGAGACAAGCCTATTGAAAGGCCCTGGGTCTGCAAAGTCAGATATGCCTCGTGGGCCCGACGGAAATCCCCAGAAGGAAGGCTATCTGACGAAGCGAGGCAAAAACTTCGGTGGTTGGAAAGCAAGATACTTTGTTCTTGATGGACCCGAACTGAGATACTTTGAGTCCCCAGGTGGTCCCCATATGGGTACGATTAAACTCCATCATGCGCAGATTGGCAAGCAGTCGCCGAAATCCAGCGATCAGCAACCATCGAACTCAGCAGACGAGGACGACAACCAGTATCGCCATGCATTCCTGGTCCTGGAACCAAAGAAGAAGGATTCGTCTGCACTCGTCCGACATGTCCTCTGTGCCGAAAGCGATGAAGAGCGCGATGCCTGGGTGGATGCTCTGATGGAATATGTCGAGAGTGCTTCTTCTGAGAGCGAGGAGCGTAGTAGCGTGACCAAGGGTCAAGCTTCGCCTCAAGATCACAACCAATCTCAAGGGAAACAGCCATCTGGAGCTGATCCTAGGTCTAAGTTATTCAACAACGGAGGCAAGAACTCTGGCAGGGGCGTTGATAGTCCCGATCCAGATCATGGAAGCTCTGTGCAGGGGTTTAGCTTTGATGATGCTGTGCAAGCGGAGCCTCCCACAATCGGTTCCACCCTCGAACAGGCACCTCGATCTCCACGGATTCCGGCAGCTCTGTCGACGGAGTTCAGAGACATGACCATGTCCTCTCCTGAACAACCGCTGCAGTCCCCTAGGCTCATATCTGGACCTACAAACGGATCAGTCATCCAAGACGTGGAAGCCTGGGGTAACAAGGCAAAAACGTCAACTAAAGAGAAGAAGCGCAGTATATGGGGCTTCCGCACCCGGTCTTCCTTTGATCTCGCTGCACAAGCCCAGGCTAGCAGTGAAACCTTGGTTGCCACCAGCAATGTCCAGGCGGAGAGAAACGGTCCCGTTAGACCGGTGTTTGGTATACCCCTAGCAGAGGCTGTGCAAGATTGTGCACCGCCGGGCATTGATGTGGAACTGCCCGCAGTTGTTTATCGCTGTATTGAATACCTGCACGCCAAGGAAGCAGCCCTGGAAGAGGGAATATTCCGGTTGAGTGGCTCGAATGTGGTGATCAAAGCTTTGAAGGAACGTTTCAACACTGAAGGTGATGTTGATTTTGTATCCGGCGATCAGTATTATGATGTCCACGCCGTGGCCTCTCTCTTCAAACAATATCTTCGAGAGCTTCCAACCACGGTATTGACCCGAGAGCTTCATCTGGACTTCCTTCGCGTTCTCGGTATGCATCCTTTCCATTGGTGTTGCCGAAACATTGCTAACTTTACCAGAACTTGATGATCGTCAAAAGAAGGTAGCAGCCTTCAACGCTCTGGTGCATCGATTGCCGAGGCCCAATTTGGCATTGCTGCGAGCTTTATCCCAGTTCTTGCTTGAAATTGTCAACAACTCCGATGTCAACAAGATGACTGTCAGAAACGTGGGCATTGTCTTTGCCCCAACTCTCAACATCCCGGCACCCGTTTTCTCCATGTTCCTTACAGACTATGACAGCATCTTTGGCGACGACAGGAGCTTTACCAAGTCTACGGAGCTGACAGTTGACCACACACTCTCGCCCGATGATATTCGTTCCCCTCGCCATCAAATGTTCTCCGATATTCCAACACCTTCCTATCAGCAGACCTCGTTCAGAAACACTGAGGCTGCGGACTCGGGATCCAGAACACACTATGACACTGGGTTCATCCCAATGCAACCGAGTTATGACCAAACGGCATCCCGCCATGAACAATATAATCAACCCCCCGGATCCTCAGCACCCTATTCTTCTTTAAACGGCATGTTGGTGCCAAACTCAGACGACACTCGCTCGGCGAAAACGAAACGACGCGAGAGTTCGATGCTCTTTATGGACAGTCTGTGAAGTGACAAGAGCGCTCAGTCGCTTCCTTGCGACTTCTTTGCAGTCCACTCCTAATTGTTTGCAGACTCAAAAGCTGGAAATGAGTTGCAAGACAACTTTCTTTTTCTCTTGATGTATGTCGCCTTTCTAATTTTCGGTCATTTGCAGTGGTTCACTCCACTTTGGTCCGGACAAATCACGACTTGCACGCGGAATGATGACTCTACCTTGGCAATTTCAGCCATGTAAGTCGCGAGGGAATGTTTAATGATAATGGTAATCCAGACGTTGGACGCGCCTAAGGTTGATGACCCATCCATCTTTTTTGAGTCAACGTGGACCCGAGCAACTTTGACCGTCGTTATACCCTTTTTCTTCTTTTTTGCTTCTATACCTTACTCTCTTTTTTCTTTTCCCAGCGCTTCTTTGATGTTGTCCATATTCTCTGTTCTCTATTTGGCAAATTGGCCGTTTGCGGTCATGCGGTGGGAGGCTCGGAGGTTTTCATCTATTCGTCTATACAATTTATACAATTCATACGCTTTGTGACACTCGTGAAATTATTTAGTATTCTCTAGGCATAACAGTTGACATAAAATCCGCCTAGAATCGGCTCGTCTGTTCTCCTCTCCAGAGACCCATGAGCTCACCATTTTCTCTTGTCCAGTCTCTGACCCCGTCCACCAGTGCCTTGGCCATTCCCTTGTTCTTGGACTTGCCATCAGAGGGACCGCGGCTATGACCCAAACTAGTAGAGTTGACACGGTCCCCAGTAACATACTCAGATCCCATGCTGGGCAACACATTTTCTCCGGCGCTCAAACTGACGAAGAGGGCGAACGGAACAAGCCAAACACACAGTCCAAAGTACGATGCAACTTCAGAGAAAGAAGGCATCTCCTCATAATTGACCCCATACGGTTGGCGCCAGTTGTTCGCAGACGGAGGTAAGGGCTTCGAGAAATGGCGGAACCATAGCCAATGGTTGGTGCCGACAAGAAGACAGGAGAGGATGAAAAGAGGATCGGAGAGTTTCACTATAGGGAATCGACGCAAATTGCTGGCGTAGACCAGATGTGAAATAATGCTCAGCAGAGATAATGACACGGGGAACCGGTCAATGAGCATGAGAAGCACTTGGATTGCAATGATGCCATAAATCAGTCGACTCAAGAGTCGGCGAGCAAGAACGGTGTGTTCCTCAACCAATTCGGAGAGATAATAGAGCCCCGAAGCTATAAATTGAAGTCAGTTCCTATTCTTAGTCTCCTGCCTCGCATCCTTACCTATGGCCAGAGTGAGAAAAGCAAACCCAACCACCACCCCGATGTATCCCACCAGCGGTAGAATCCACATGGTCAAAATCCAGATCAAATCGAGCAAGACCCAAGATGGAGAGGAGTGCAGAAGCAAAGAGCTTCAAGAATCGCTGCAATCGGAGAACGTGGACGTTTTGGCCTTAGGCCCCACCACATCCCAAAAGAATTTATGATTTTCCAAACTCCCAACTCTCGCCAACACCACCACCATGTCGCGCCCTGAGGATGTTCTGTATGTTCCCTCTTCCTAGTCAAAATGCCTTAACTAACTCGATTCAGTCCCGCCGATCTCTTTTACAATGACAATGAATCACGAAAGTACACGAAGTCTTCGCGAATTCGCAACATTCAGGCCAACATGACGCACCGCGCTCTTGAACTTCTCGATCTCAAATCGCCTTCCTTTATCCTTGATGTTGGATGTGGCTCCGGTCTGTCTGGCGAAATTTTGTCTGAAGTCTCCCCCGAAGAAGGTGGCCCGCACACATGGATTGGAATGGATATCGCACCCAGCATGTTGGATGTGGCCCTCCAACGTGACGTGGAAGGTGATCTGTTTCTTGCCGACATTGGCCAAGGAGTTCCTTTCCGGCCCGGAACCTTCGATGCAGCGATCAGTATCAGTGCTATCCAGTGGCTCTGCAATGCGGAAACTAGCGATGTCACCGCGGAAGGCCGCCTTCGCCGCTTTTTTGAAGGTCTTTACGCCAGCCTCCGCCGAGGTGGGCGCGCAGTCTGCCAGTTCTACCCGAAAAATGATATTCAGCGGAGTATGATTAGTGGCGCAGCAATCAAGGCTGGCTTTGGTGCGGGTATCCTCGAGGATGACCCCGGCACCAAGAGTAGCAAACTGTATCTTGTTCTGACTGTGGGTGGCGGTGGTCTGCCGGGTGATATTACCGGTGTTGTGAATGGCATGGACGATGTCAGCGTCTTGGATGCCCGACGAAAGGCTATGGAAATCGGAAACGCTAGAGCGCCTCGCAAGGGAGACAAGGCTTGGATTTTGAACAAAAAAGAACAAATGGCGAAGAAGGGCAAGGTTGTCAAGGCCAGTTCGAAATACACTGGCCGGAAACGACGAATTGCGTTCTGATTGACTGCTGTGACGAACCAGTATGAGGCTAAAAGTGTTCTTTTTTTCTTACCGAGATCCATGATACAAACATGGCTGAAGATAGCCTATGCGATTTTGATATACCCAATTTAATGAAGAAGTTATGATCACAAACGAAAAAAGGTGTCTATTGCTATAACCGGGGGACGTTTCGAGCTAAATTGAAATGAAGATAATACATCAATGAGGACCACACCGGCCGATGCATGGTTGCAGAATCCACCGCATTTCAGGAATCGGCAGGCAGCATCCTCAATCGTAGCAGTTGGGACAGTGGAACGCGATGGTTTCCAAAATTTACAGAGAAGCCTCCATCTTGTCCAGAACAGCACGGGTGAACTCGTGAGTGGTAGCCTGACCACCCATGTCGCGGGTCCGTGTTTGGCTAAAATGAAAAAGTTGATGTCAGTACTTATATCAATTGACACAGAAGAACTGCGGGACTCACCCTTCGCCAATGACATCGTAAACAGCCTTGGAGATGCGGTTGGCGTGCTCATCGAGGCCGAGGTGACGCAGAAGCATGGATCCGGAAAGGATCATGGCGCTAGGGTTGGCCTGGTCCTTGCCCTTGATGTCGAGACCGACGTGACGGCAACCGGGCTCAAAGACAGCGACGTCACGGCCCATGTTGCAACCGGGGACAAGACCAGGTCCACCAACGAGGGCAGCACCGACGTTGGACAGAATACCTCCGTACAGGTTAGGCATGACCATCACGTCAAACTGCTGGGGGCGGGAAACAGCCTGCATAGAGGCGTTGTCCACAATCATGTCGTTCACCTCCAGGGTGGGGTAGTTCTCGGCGACCTTGTGGAATGTGCTGCGGAAGAGACCGTCGGCCAGCTTCATGATGTTAGCCTTGTGAATACAGGTGACCTTCTTGCGGTTGTTGGCAAGAGCGAAGCTGAAAGCGAATTTGGCGATGCGCTCGGACTTGGCACGGGTGATGATCTTCAGGGACTCAACGACACCCTGAACGGACTGGTGCTCGAGACCGGAGTACTCTCCCTCCGTGTTCTCACGAATGATGCAGAGATCGACATCCTTGTGGCGAGTCTGGTAGCCGGGGATGTTCTTGATCAAAGAGATGGAGGCGTAGATGTCCAACTCCTGACGGAGGGCGACGTTGAAGGACTGGTGGCCGGAGCGCTCGACGGGAGTGTGGAGAATACCCTTCAGACCAAGCTTGTTGCGCTTGAGAGAGGCGAGGGACTCCTTGAAGAGCTCCTCGGAGTGCTTGTTGCCGGTGTCGACACCGCTGACATCGACCTGCTCCCACTCGATGGGCACGTTGTCGGCCTTGAAGATGGTCTTGACCGACTCGGCGACCTCGGCACCAATTCCGTCACCTGAAAATGTGTCAGATCACGACGAAGACACACGCGCATAAAAGAGTAGGGACGTACCGGGAATGAGAGTCACGGTGTACTTGCCGCCATACTTGGTGGGCTTGAAAATGTCCGACTGAACACTGGCAAAGGCTAGGCGCAGAGGTTAGTGGCAAGTAGGAAATTAGAGATCAGATCAATTGGCATACATCTGGCGGGAACGGAGCGAGCCAGAGAGGGGGCTGCGGAGGCGCGAAGCAGGGTCTAGCTGGGGTGTTAGCCAAAAGCCGGGGAGGAAAAGGTAAAAACTTCAAAAGAGATAAATAAACATACCCGAGCAGGTTGAGCCGTTCTGGAGAACATTTTGAGGAATTGGCAGTTCAAAGAGATGTGGAGAGAATCAGAAGGGGGGAAAGGGAAGGATCAGACAGGGAAAACGGGAAAAAAAGCCTCCGGATGGGCTCGGCATCGCGCGACTGTGGTTAGCGCCGGCCCGATCTTATCTTCCTAAACAATGAAACCCTCCTATTGACGATCTATACAGCAATCCAGCTGTCTTCGGTTCTTATTTACATGCTATTTGAGCGAAGCTTCAGGTCTAGCAGATTTGTGGACTCGGACAAAAAGAATATACCTTATTCACCCAATTTGCTAGTTAACAGCAACAAAACAATGGCCGATCTGAGAGCTGTTCATGCGGTGGCGAATTACTCTATCGGTCTGGTATACTTCGCGGTGATGCTCAATAACTCTTCTCGCGGTTATGCCTCTATTCAGCTCTCGGGGGTCACTAATAAGCTCGCCTAGTGTACTGCGTGAACAAAGCCTTGGACCGATGGCTGACCTGACAACTGTTTTCGCCATGGTTAATTGAGTCTATTGATCTGGTGTCGCTCGAGGCGATGATGAATAACGTCTTTCAAAGCCATGCCTCTATTCAGCGCTTGGTTGATTGGGGCTCTCAATAGACATCTTCTTTGATCAACAGCAACTCCAGTCTTTTGAGCCAGCAAGTATGTCTGGTATCTTGGACATAAAAGGCCTGGATCTGCTCGAGTATTCGATTTTGAAAGCAGACATCCTTCACAAAGCCTTCTGTTTCCATCTCGTCTCGCGCTCATCAATACAATCCAATTACCTTCCAGCTTCATCCAACTCTCCAAGATGAAGTTCCACTCTGTTGCTATTGCCATGCTGGCTGCTTCCACCGTCCAGGCTGCCACTCTTCCCAAGTGGTGTGGTCATCCCGGCCAGGGCTGCTACATGATGAAGCGCGCCGCCGATGCTTCCTTCGAGGTCAAGCGCCACGCTGATGCTCTCGCCGATGCCATGGCTGGCTCCCACCCTCTCGTTCTCCAGAAGTGGTGTGGACACCCCGGACAGGGCTGCTTCAAGGCCAAGCGTGCCGCCGAGGCCGCTAACGAAGTCAAGCGCTCCGCCGATGCTCTCGCTGACGCTATGGCTGCCCTCGATGAGGAGGAGTAAACGTATGTTGCAACCTCTCTTCTTTTCTATCCAATATACTGATGTTTTAAAAGGCTCAACAAACCTCAATGTCGTTGATTCTGGGCGTATCATCAGTAGCCCCGATCTCCAAACGTTACTCGGGACAACATTTTCACCAGGTACGAAGGCACCCACGCCAGGGCTGGCATGTTGGTCTGAATGTGAATTTCCATGGCGGACACTCCTTTAATTGACTAGCCATACATTTGCGTTTTTTTTTTTTTTGGAGACGGCAATTGATTGGGAGTTGATTGATCCATAGCATCTAACAAAGAAAAATGGAAGAATCCACATCCTCTCGGGACATTGTTATGTAGACGTAAGTGAATTCCAAACGCTATCCACGGGGAATCCTGCCTATGACTGTTGCTATAAATCCTTTTACGTCGCTAGCTTACCTTGATCTAATTGATTTACCCAAGATACTCGAAAATGAACAAAATAGAGGTGAAACAGGAGGTGAAAAAAGAGACCGAGTTAGGATCCAAACAAGGCATAAAATAGTACACTCGCTGGGAGGAGTTCGTACGGAAATTGTCTAATACCCCACAGCGCTATCAACAGATCTAGGTCCCCTGTTGTATCAAAGCAGTGGGCCTCTGATGCCTTGTCACGCAGACTCTTTCTAATCATTATGCTTCTAGAGGGTGGGGCCAAAGAGCCATATTATCTGTGGCTCCAGATATCTCGTTCAAATCATATTCAAAGGGTTCCAAACGCCTAAGTGTAACCAGAATAACGCCTCATTTGTTCAAATGCCCCGTAATGGGATTCCATCGGGCCAGCGTTTGTCAACTCCCACCACTGCTGACCCTGATATACAGGGTCCTTTGAACCAGTGTATGGCTCTCCTGTAGTTGGCTCTTTCGGGAGGTCATTTGTGAGGTTACTGGGAAGAGAGTGAGCGGCTCCAGTGGCAATGGTCTCATAGCCAGATATCATGTAGGGTTCAGCGTCGGGGTTCCCATCTTCATTGTCATCCATGACAAAGTCATGCATTGTATGATACTGGGTGTTGTCTGAGAGCTGTGAATAGAGTCGCCATGTCTGGATCAGTCGCTCTCTCTGCTCCATGTCGGCGTTGTCAAAGAGGTTCAATTGACTGGTTGTCATGGTGCTTGGATCGAGACCATGATGCCTCAGAACATCAATGCTAGACTGGATAGGAATGCTTGGGGTGACTTTGTGGGCCGAGTGATGATAGTGCTGGGTAATGGAGTAGGAGATTGGTGGCACTTGAGATGGGAATGTAGCTTCATCTTTATTCGTAGTATGAAGTTGTGCCATAGTCATTTGTCTATCAAACAAATCTGCCAGGTCATCTTGCATTTTCTGGTCGCTTTCAGATGCAGATAGACCACACTGTTTATGTTCTTAGTTGGCATTTTTGAAAAGGTAAGAGCCAGAAGGCGCAAGCTACCTGTTTACAGTAGGGGTTCTCAATAAAGGCTGCGAGAGAATTGGATATGTCAGACGTATGCCCGCAGTGCGGGCACTGGTGTAGTACAGAGGAAGACATGGGCCGGACTCAAATATAGTAAAAGTGATATATAGAAACGATTGTACGAAGACGGGAGAGAAGAAATTCGGAGAGTGGGATATCAGAGGGGCAAATATGCCCAAATAGTTGAGGATTGGGCTGCAGTTCGGGCCACTAGGGTCATTTCGATGCAGTAAAACCCGGCTATAATGTGCCCAGTCATAATACAGAAGCTGCCTCATACTATGAATACATGTGATGTCTTGAATCCCATATTGAAACCGACGGGAGATATAGGTAATCTCTCGACAAGCCTTTGGATTGGTTCAAAGATTCGAGACGGATGACCCAAACAACATGATACTTGCTACCTATGAAAATGAAGTGTAATTATCTTGTATTCTAAAGTTAGTACTCAAGTTAGTACTCAAGAATAAAGCACTTCCAGATTCGAGTGATTTGGTCTTTTCCAAGTGTGCAGGAGTACTGCCACATCCAAGAGATTCCAAAGTCATGTGACGAGGAGCTGGCAGGCAACCCCGTGACGCGCAGCGTCACTGCTTAGGAACTGTTATCCATCACCCCCCAGAGCTTCCAACCTCACTTCGTCCCCTACTGTACCTCTGAATTATCACGGCTCTCGTTTTCCGTGATTCAGACTTTACTATCTCGACTTCTCCCCATCTGTGGTGACGTCCTCCTTGAAGCACACCAAATCGCAGTCTCACCAAAGCCATGGTCAGTGAACTCCACGCATCCCTGGTGTGCTATCTTTCCATGAAGCTAACAGAGTTATTTCTTAGACATCAATTGGTACAGGTTACGATCTCTCCAACTCGGTGTTCTCGCCAGACGGCCGGAATTTCCAGGTAACTCGGATCCTACCTAGCTCCGAAATGAGCTGTAAACTTGCCTATCCGATACTTACCACGTTTTATAGGTCGAGTACGCTGTGAAGGCAGTTGAGAATGGAGGTACTGCCGTCGGCATCAGGTGCAAGGATGGTGTGGTGCTGGCAGTGGAGAAGATCATCACCAGCAAGCTTCTAAAACCAGGAGCCAACAAGAGAATCGCGACAGTCGATCGTCATGTCGGCATTGTGAGAGATCCAGAGACCCCGTTGCTCTTGATAACATATTTGCGTACAAATAAGGAGTCAACGTTGATAGGCTGTTACTGACCACAGCTTTCTCCAGGTTTCTGCTGGACTAGTTCCCGATGGCCGTCACTTCGTTTCCAGAGCTCGAGATGAGGCTTCCTCGTGGAGAGGCGTATACAAAGGCCCCATCCCGACCTCGGCGCTTGCCAATCGCTTAGGAGGATACGTGCAGGCCTATACGCTTTACTCCAGCGTACGGCCGTTTGGTGTAACCGCGATCGTTGGTGGCTGGGATACCGAGGCAGAACTCGCCGTTGATGGACAGGTTGGCAGCGGACCCGAGTCAGGCTCTGGTGGAAAGGTCCCAGGCGCCAAGGCGGGAGGGCCTGGCCTCTACATGATCGAGCCCAGTGGATTGTATTGGGTAAGCCAAGTCTCGCACGCGTGGTCAACAGAGTACTAAGAGAAAATCTCAGGGTTATTACGGTGCTGCTACCGGCAAAGGACGACAGGCCGCCAAAGCCGAGCTGGAGAAATTAGACCTAACCTCTGGCAATCTGTCTCTGGCAGATGGCGTGAAGGAAGCTGCCCGCATCATCTACGTTGCCCACGAAGACAGCAAGGATAAGGAATTCGAGCTGGAGATGACATGGATCAGCTCAGTTGATGGGCCTACCAAGGGCCGCCATGAGGAAGTTCCCAAGGAGCTCCTTGAAGAAGCAGAGAAAGCCGCACGGCGGGCCCTGGAAGGGGATGACGAGGAGGAGGAAGACAAGGGTCAAGGTGAACAGATGGAAGAGTAAACCGTGTCATAATTTATGCTGCCAAAGAATTATGTGTCTGTGGAGCTGTTCCTTTTTTGCTGCACATGAAAACAATCTGCCATCCCAAATAAAGCCTCAGTAAGGTACATGCCACAGCACGTACGCTGGAGGTTCATTGTCATGCGATATTTCGAAAACTTTAGAGAATCTTGCCCTCAGCCCATTCCCTCCTCTTCAGGCCCAGCTCGACAGCAGCGCTGCCCCAATCCTCACCGTGGTTGTGCATACCATTCTTACCAAGACCAGCTCGCTCCAAACCCTGCTCCTCGGTCAGCACCGTCAGCAATCCAAAGATGACCGGGACACCCGAATCAAGCTGAACGCGCATGAGTCCGTGGCTGACGGCGTCTGCGATGTATTCGAAGTGCATAGTAGCACCCTTTATGAGGACTCCAATGGCAATAATAGCATCGAAGGGCTTCTTCGGGGTTGCTGATATCGCAGACCCAGACGGTTCAGTGGTGGGAGATGACAGCAAATCGGTGGCACTGATGCCCTCGCCGGAGGAGTTGGCTTGAAGCTGGGAAGCAGCATAGATCCTAGGAGTGAGAAGTTAGACAAATGATAGCCAAGGGGGCTGTAGAAGCGTGCTGGACTCACCGTTGCACTCCCAGAGGCAACTCATAGCTGCCGGGAACCGTCTGGACGGAGATGTTGTCCTCAGTCACACCAGCCGCCAGCAGGGATTTCTTTGCCCCCGAGACGAGTGACTCGATGATGGCAGTGTTCCACCTGGCATGGATAATAGCCACGCGAAGTCCAGAACCTAGAGTCAACCGGTGATCAGCAGGGTGGCCTCAATGGTGGGGTTGCCTCTCTCACCGTCGTGGGTCTGAGCAGCGCCGGGACCTTTGATGGAAGTCATCTCGTAGTGGTTGAAGATGTGATTTGAGATGATAGATTGAGTGTAGGGGAATTGAACAGGGGTATGGTGAATCAAGAAAGCTCGAGGGGCGACGAAAACATCGGTCCCGCATTTGGCGGGGGCGGAATGCCATTAGGGAATATGGCAATTTACCCAGTGCGGTAGTATATACACATACTCTACAGATGTATGCAGTTTACACACTTGATTAATGTTTAACAAAAAAAAACGAAACGGAATTCCATTCCCCCGAAGCTAAAACACCTAAAAATAAAAAGATGACCGGATCATGATAATCGTCTAACCGCGCCAATTGCAACATGTTTACTCGACTGTGACCGACTTGGCCAGGTTGCGAGGGAAATCGACATTCAGACCCTCGCCAACAGCAAGCCAGTAGGAGATGAGCTGCAATGGGATGACATTCAGCAGGCCCTGGAGACAGTCCACAGTCTTGGGCACGTCAATCTTCTCGGTCTGCGCAGCCGAGAACTCAGGGTCGTCGTGGTTGCAAATCACGATGGGACGACCACCACGAGCAATGACCTGCTGGTAGGCGTTCAAAGACTTGGTGAAGAGGTTGTCGCGAGTGAGAATCATAATGATAGGGAGGTTCTCATCCACAAGTGCCAACACACCGTGCTTCAATTCACCCGACATGACGGCCTCACAGTGGAGGTATGAGATCTCCTTGATTTTGAGGGCACCTTCAAGGGCGGTAGGGAACTGAGCACCCCGGCCCAGCAGGAGCAAACTCTTCTGGTTCTTGAATTGGTTGGCGCACATGTCCTTGATGGCATCGTTCAACTTCAAGATCTCCTTGAACTGTTCAGAAATCTTTCCGAGGCCCTCCATGATTTCCTCGCGTCTCTTTTGCTTGGAGGCACGGTCTTCACTCAATGACAAAGCGAACATGACCATGGCCACAAATTGAGAGGTGTAGGCCTTGGTAGAGGCCACACCAATTTCAGGACCAGCGTTAATGTGCACACCGCAGTGGGTAAGGAGGGAAATGGAAGAACCGACAACGTTGACAACACCAACAGTCAGAGCGCCACGCTCCAGACAGTAGCGAAGAGCCATCAGCGAGTCGGCAGTCTCTCCTGATTGGGAGACAAACACACAAGTATCGTCACGGAAGACTGGGGCCTGACGATCGAGGAAATCGGAGGCAAGTTCGACTGCGATAGGGATCTCGGTAAGCTCCTCGAAGATACCACGCACAGCCATGCACGAGTGGTAACTGGTACCGCAGGCGATAAAGATGATGCGGCGGCAGCGACGGATGGTGGAGATGTATTGGCGGAGACCACCCAAAGTGACCTTCTTGTTGGCCACATCCAGACGACCTCTCATGGTGTTGACAACGGACTCGGGCTGCTCGAAAATCTCCTTTTGCATGAAGTGGTCAAACTTGCCCTTCATGATCTCCTGGAGCTCAAGCTCAATAGTCTGGATAGCACGCACGTTGGAGGTGCCATCGTCCTTGGTCAAACGGTGAATGTTGAGCTGACCCTCGTGGATGTGGGCAATGTCATCATCTTCGAGGTAGAGCACCTTCTTGGTGTGCTCCACAATGGCAGAGGGGTCAGAGGACAAGAAGAATTCTGCGGGTTGGGGAATGCCATCGTCCGACAAGAAAGCTCGGGACTGGGAGCGGTGCAGGAGTGACTTGTCGGGAGGGGCAAGGAGGCTCGTGGCGGACTTCTTAGCAGCCACATTCTGGGAGGCCTGCTCCGCGGAAAGGGCACCATCTTCCGAAAACTCAACATCAACGAAATCCACCTTCATCTTCTTGGATGTCTTCACACCGATCACCAAGGGTGAACCCTTGCGGGCCGCAATGACCTCGTGGGGGTAGTGCACCGACTTGAGCAGCAAACCGAAGGCGCCTTCAAGTTCCTTGATGACCGCCTTGGCCAAAACTGTGAATTCAATGTCGGGGTGTTGGTCATAGAGGTATTTGGCAAGCTTGGCAATGCACTCGGTATCGGTCTCGGTCTCGAAGCGGAATCCCTTGCTCTCAAGCAGAGCCTTCAATTCTTTATAGTTAGTGATGATACCGTTGTGGACGACAGAGAACTCCCAGGTAGGATCAGACCTATTCCACAAGGAACGGTTAGCCTCGAGTTAAAAGAATCATGTTCAAGTTGCAAGCTTACCGGTGGGGGTGGCAGTTCTGACGAGACGGGGTTCCGTGAGTGGCCCAACGGGTGTGAGAGATACCAGCATGAGACTCGAAGGTCTTAGTCATGTCGTATTCGCTCTGCTCGATGAGTTCCTTCAACTTGGCAACCTTGCCAACTTCCTTGAAGGCACAGACTTCATTCTTCTTGTTGCCGTCTACGGCCATACCAGCGGAGTCATAGCCGCGGTACTCCAATCGGGAGAGACCTGCAATTGAGGATGAGTCGGGGGATAGTGGGTTGAGGCGAGGATCAACAACATACCATTAAGCAGGGTATCAATGATGAACTTGCGGTCCTTCTCCACGAGGTAGTTGATGTAGCCAAAGATTCCACTGAAAAAACGGTGAGTAATCAGACAAGGACGAAGAAGAATAAGAAGAAGAACAACAACAACAGCGACACATACCACATGATGAAGAGAATGAATTAAAACAAGGAGGGGGGATGAAAGTAGAGAGAAGCAAGGAAGGCAGGTTTCGTATTTATAGAGGGGGAAAATAAGGAAGGGGAGGGGCGATTATTATTAGCTCTTTCAAGCTAAGCGGAGTGCTCGGACCAACGTTTCTAGGGGAATCCGATGTCTCACTTGGCAAAACATACCCACATTTTATATGAATTATTTATATACCTATCTATATTCCTATATATTGTATCAGATCTGCCAAGTATTACATTCTCTATCATATGTCCATTGTCAACGTGTCATCTTCCGGTCTCGTTTGGGATTGGCCGGACCAGGATTTTATACCAGACTCTGAACGCTGGCTATTTTGACCCTCTCGCTGATTGCCACAGAGGCGAAGTCAAAGTAAGAAAATGTAAGCTTGTTTGTTTTTGGCCTAGGTATCTAAAATTATATACGGCACATTCCTTGGGTCGGGAACCTTGGAAGGGTTCGGTAGTTCCACGCTGCAGTTGCTATTTTTGCCGACACTCAGGGGAAAGTCGATTTAGTGAAAAACTCCACCTGGGGCTGAGCGTGCCTGTGTGTGCCTGAGCCTGAAGCCTTGGAGCCTTAGAGCCTGGTGGTCTGTGTGCCTTGCGGCCTGAGGAACCAAGTCCTGTAGCCTGGTAGCCTGAGGCATAGTTCAAAGTACTTGACATGTCTTCTTATCCACATGTATATGGTTCTGGCCATTGTTAATATCTGATTTGATACCTAAACATATAGCTTTTGCAGATTTGTCTGATTATCTAGTATGAGAGTACCTCCTAGGTACTTGTTAAACAGGCATCAATACAGTGGTGGACCAGGTCTCGGTGAGGTCACTCTCAAGCCCCCCCAAAAAAAGCCGCTGAATCACCAAACTTCCTCTCTGGCGTCTCTGGTATCTCAGGCATCTTTTACTATTGAGCTTCTACACAAACCTCCAAATCCTCCTTTTTTTTACATCTATCGCCTTTCGCTATCCCTTGGTGAAGTTGCTCCCCAAGTCCCCACCATTCCACTTCCTTCCGCTCGATCGCGTCTTAGCCTCCTGCAAACTCTTGAATCGCGTCAGGCTCTCCGCAAACCTCAACTTGCGATTGCAGTTTGGGATTTCTAATCACTTCATCCTTTCGCTTCTCGTCATTTTCTTTACCACTTTCTTTTGCCTTCTTCTATTCATTTTGATTGCACCGGATTTCATCTTTGAACTCTACTCCTTTATAATCCCTTTCTCCCGAGTTTCGCCCCGTTCTGCTGCGTCGCGACCTTCTCGGTCGCATGTATTCGCACTAGCCAGTACACCACTGTCAAGGATGCTGCCTTTGGATTGCGCCACGGTTTCTGGCGTATAGCCAACCTCTCACCATGTCACGCGCCTCCGCCGGCTTTGCAGACTTCTTCCCAACCGCCCCATCGGTCCTCCAACAAAAGCGCTTCAAAACATCGCAGGATCGACGAATTAAACATGTTGATGGCGAAGAAGTGTCCGAAGAGATGCCTGGTTCTTTGGGACCCGCGGGCTCAAGCGCATCTGCGACCGTCGGGACCTCGGAAGATAAGAGGGAAGCTCGAAATCCTTCAGCCCTCAACGGGGTTGAATTGATCATTCCTGCTGATGTCAATGGGTCGGATGGGGCTGTGCTATCTGCGGCGCCTATGACGAATTCACTCACGTCCCAAATCGACACCTTGACGCCGCTCACCAACGCCGAGTCATCACCTCCATGCAAAATAACTAGTCCATCGCAGTCCAACGTGGCGGATAAGCCTTATACAGGCACCTCTTCACGGGCAAACCCCGAACACTCCAAACTTTCCATCACTCCCATCCACACTCCTCCCACTCCCCAGTCACAGACGCGGCATGAACACCGCGTGCGAGGCTGCAAGGCCGTGTACGATCCTGATCTGGATAAACGAACCTCTTCGAAGGAAAAACGCAAAAAGGCTGAATATGTCGATATTATTCATGCGCCAGGTGATTGTCCACCCGACCCGCGTCTTACAATCGCCAACTATACCCGTGGATCTAGCTGCAAGCAAAAGACAAAGTACCGACCTGCGCCTTACACTTTGAAGCCATGGGCACATGATGCGGCGAGCATAGGCCCAGGGCCTCCGGTCCAAGTGGTCGTCACCGGATTCGATCCTTTGACCCCAATTGCTCCGATCAGTGCACTTTTCTCGAGCTTTGGAGACGTCGCCGAAATCAAAAACCGCACAGACCCGATCACTGGCCGGTTTCTTGGGATCTGTTCCATCAAATACAAAGACAGCGTCTCATCCCGGGGAGGCGGCCCCGTTTCAGCATCCAACGCCGCAAGGCGTGCTTACCTCGAATGCAAAAAGGAACAACGAATTGGAACACGCAGGATCAGGGTTGAACTAGATCGTGATGGGAAATTTTCGGACAGGATGGCTGCCAAGGCTGTGGAATCTCAAAGATCGGCTTCTAAAAGTAACAACCAAGCTGCCAGCGAGCCGAGGCAGGATAATCAGGTGAAGAAAAGCGAGCCGCCACCCACCGCACCCAAGGGTCCCTCAGGCCGGTCCTCAATACGCCCCGGGGTCGTCATTCCTGACGGACCCAGGGCCGGTGTCCGATCCCCCGTCGTACAGTCTCTAGTTGAGGAGACTGCCATACTAAGTCAGATCAAGCGCGATCCTTACATTTTCATTGCCCACTGCTACGTCCCAGTTCTTAGCACAACTGTTCCGCATCTAAGAAAGAGGCTCCGACTTTTTGGCTACAAGCATATTCGTTGTGACAAGACCGGTTATTATATCATCTTTGAGAACTCACGGCGAGGTGAAGAAGAAACCGAGCGATGCCACCGACAGTGTCATATGCAGCCATTGTTCACATATATCATGAACATGGAGAGCCAACCTTACGGGAATCCCAACTACGAGCGAAGTCCGAGCCCCGAACGTCTGCGGGCTGATCGGCGGGACAAAGCGGAAAAAGACAGGGCAAAGAAGGAAGCCGATTTGGACATCGAGGAAGAAAAAAAGCAACGGGCAATCTTCTTGGACCCATGTCGGGAAGTGCTGTCGATCATAATCCGCGACCTCAGGGACAAGCTTCTCGAGGACGTCAAGTCTCGCATAGCCGCCCCAGCTCTATATGATTATCTGGAACCGAGCAAGCATGCGTCGAGAAGAGAGAAACTGGGCATCCCAGAACCCGAAGGTACGAAACGATCCGTTTTCCGGATTGACAGTGCCCTTGGCACCCCTGACTCTCGATCCGAAATTTCCGGCGGACGAGACCCTCTACGGTCATCGTCAGGTCTTAATATTCTTGCTCTTCCTCGGATTCGGAAAGCCCATGGTCTTGACCGTGTTGGTGCTGCCTTCTTGGACGAACGACGGAGACAACCATTACGAAAGAAAGAAGTCAGACCTCTGTATCATCGCCTACAACAATTACATGATGACGAGGACTCCGATGACGAACAGCGCACCCCTGTTGCAAGAGATATTGATGAGCGAGAGAGTCGACCACCTAGCCGCGCAAGCTCTGCATCATCGGAGTTTGAACAAGACAATGGATACCAGTCTGATGATTTGAGAACATTGCAAGGAAGCGAAGAGCATGCCATTCTACCTGCCAAAAATGATCTCCAAGGCCTTCCCAATGAGTTTGATGACTTATCCCCTCGGTCTCGCAAGAGGAAACGGCTGACTGGAGAACACGACGCACGCAAAAGACAGCGACAAGATGATGAGCTATTCGGAATTGACTCGGATAAAACTGGGCACAAGCAGACTGACCTCGATCCGGAGATGCCCGCTACTGTTGATGAAGATTACACAGCGGTTGACGCCAAATTAATTACCGATGAACCTGATGATGAAATCAACGAACACATTCCGAGCAAGGACTCCGAGCGCGATGACTTCTCTGTCAGCGAAGCATACAAAGCGGAACCCATCGATAAACCTAAAACAGAGATTGAATGGGGCGTGTCTAGGGATGAACCCCGTGCGACAGTTGAAGATGATGACAATATTGTTCTCGATTTGGATGGCTGGCAACATCTGGTCAAGGACGATGAAGACTTACGATTCCTGCGGGAGATTCTGCTGGATCAATCGGAATCCAGTATTGGAAACCTCGCTGCGTGGGGTTGGAAACAAAAGGAGATCAAAACACTTAACGGCCTGGAAAGAGGGACTACACAAGACGCCATTAGTATTTCTGGCTATTATGTTCCAAATCTTTCTGGGGCCGCTCGGACGGAGGGGCGAAAAAGGATCCTTGAGGCAGAAAAGTCCAAGTATCTACCTCACCGTATCAAAGTCCAAAAAGCTCGAGAAGAGCGCGAAGCCAATGCGAAAGCAGATCCCCAAGCAGCAGCAGCTGAAGCTGCTAGAATCGCAGCTGCCAAAACCATATCCAAATCGACGTCCCGGTCGACACGCGTCAACAACCGTCGGCTCATCGCAGACATCAATGCGCAAAAGCAAGCTCTTCCTACTTCAAGTGGCGAAGGAGATGTGCTTCGTTTCAACCAGCTTAAAAAACGCAAGAAGCCCGTTCGTTTCGCTCGCTCTGCGATTCACAATTGGGGATTGTATGCCGAGGAGAACATTACTGCCAACGACATGATCATTGAGTACGTCGGCGAGAAAGTACGTCAACAAGTCGCCGACATGAGAGAAAGGCGATACTTGAAGAGCGGTATTGGCAGCAGCTACCTTTTCCGAATCGACGAGAACACCGTGATCGATGCCACTAAGAGAGGAGGAATTGCACGCTTCATCAACCACAGCTGTACACCCAACTGCACTGCGAAAATTATCAAAGTAGACGGCAGTAAACGAATTGTGATTTATGCGCTCAGAGACATCGAACGAGGTCAGTGAAAAACTTGAAAGCGACAGGTGCAATTACTGATTTACAACAGATGAGGAGCTTACCTACGATTACAAATTCGAAAGAGAATGGGACAGCGATGACCGAATCCCCTGTCTCTGTGGTTCAACGGGCTGCAAGGGATTCCTGAACTAGCCACTCTTTGGAGTTCTTGAATCATATCTACCGGGTGGCGTTGAAATGGACTGGCGTTTTTTTTAAGGTGGGAAGCATTGAGGTCTGCATGGGCAATCGTGATTTTGAGCTACAGCTCTTGTACAATATATCAATTCCAAAAGATTTCTTGCCAGCTTTTCCTTTTTCGTTATCATAAAGTTTCTACGGTGGAAGAACAAGGCAGGAATGGTTCAGTGCACATCATTCAACAGTCAACTCGGGTGTCCCTCGCCCTTGATTGCACTGCGCATGGTCTCGGGGAGAAGAAAAGAGATTACGTCCAAGCAGCTAGATCCCAGCTTGGGGGGTATCGATATTTCAGAGGTAACTTTTCTAGTGATTGCGAGCGTTGTTCAGACTAGAAACCATTAGCAATTTGTTTTTATCCCCCAGAGCATTGTGCCCTCTCACCTAGGTGGCTCGGAAGAAGGAAGTTTGCGATTCCTTCCTTGATCATATATTCATGGCCGCAGTTCCCACAAACTAATTTTCCTTCGGAGACTTGTGTTTCAAGTAACAGTCTATGCAGGTCTTTCAGTATCTGCTCATCGTCGAGTGCCTCGCCCTCTGGTTTCGATTCTGGGAGACCCGGGAAGCCCAACTAGTAGTTTGCAAGGTCAGCCGATGTACCTCAAACTCATGGAGATCTAGCTACCTCATTGGAAGTGGTCCGCAAGGCATCCCAGTCAATCCGAGGAACAATATTGCGAATGAATTCTGGCTGGAATTCCTGTTCCTGTTGCTCCAGCTCTGCATCATGGAAATGTAGTGGGTATGATGCTGGTGATGTCTTGCACTCCTTGACGGCGCATGTCACGAAATTGGCAGTGATTACTTTCATTGTGTTGGGTTGAGATCCTGAAGAAAACTTCCAATATCTCACAAATTCAAAAAGGGCGTCTAAAAATGAGAGAGTGCGAGTCTAGAGAAACACCCAAAAAAATGGATGAGGCCCCACGGCTTATCGGATATCATGTGATCGATAACGATATGGATATGCTACGAGACTACAACTTGACTGAATATGCACTGCTTCATGAGGCGACATTTGATTTGATCTCCGGGTATTTAGGACCGTCTTTTGATCTGGACATCCACCAAATCTAGATCATCAATGTCATAATCACGAAGGCAATCATCGGGATTCAATTTGTCTCCATCAAACTGGAGGGAGATCATTTGATCCATGGAAATATTCTGTTTGGTTCGAAAAGCAGAAATGAGTCGCGAGATTTGGGTTTTTGCTCTTGCTTTGATTTTGAAATCATCCAGTCCGGGACTTCTCAAAACAAGTTTCATCGGTTCCTCCTTGTCATCTTCTGTGGTTTGTGCCGCAGCAGGGACCTTGCCGTTATCAGGCGAACAGCTTCGGTGGCTGACTGGTAACGGCCCGTCGGCGACCGCCTCCATATGTATGCGCAGCTCCGGATAGCCCGTAATAAGATCCTCGTCCATGCTCGTGTGTATAGGGTTTCTCCCAGCCTGTACTCCGAGACTCCTGCAGGTCGTCACGTCGAATACGCGGCGGCCCTTCCAGGTCAAATAGATGGATGATTGAATTTCTGGATCGAAGTTTTGACGATTGCACCATGCCAAACGCACTTCTCTTAATCCCTGCGACATTTTTCGGTGGACCAGTAATGGCTTGGTGTTGGTGATTTCGGATGAGATCAAGATCTGAACAACCGGGTCGTCCGGGGGTGTTGGTGGTAGGGCAGACTGAACAGCTTTTTTCTCCGGGTGATTGACTTTCTTGGAGGACTCACACGAGCGGGTTTCTAAGGTCGGGGTGGTCAGGCGGCAATTGACTAGTGGCGATGAGACTGTTTCACACTCTTTTTCTGGGTGAAGATGTGAATCAACATTCTCAAAACGCACATTCTCTCCACCGGATGATTCGGTTCCCTGTGTTTCTCTATTGTTGCTGGGATTTGGCGGGAAATTTTTAAGCTGTGACACTTCCGGTGACACGCTTGTCTCGCCGTCAGTTTTGGGGGAGATGGTTTGAGTCGGACCAGTGCCTGTGCTCTCTTCTTTGGATCCTTGGGAAAGCCGGCGCCGCTTGCTTCGTCCCGTGGCGTCAGCAAACTCATCATCAGCAGGCGTGAGTTCCGGTGTTTTCGGCTTTCGGTGAGCTTCTCGAGTCGCAGCAACAATATCAGAATAGGTTTGCTCTGAGCGGCGGTAGAATTCAGCGCCATCTCCTTCAGCCTCCTTCGTTGCCCATGCGGGTTTCTTGAAAAAAGAACGCATTATGATCTGAGAGTATGTAGAGTGAGGGTTGAGTTCAAAGATCCAAGTACATATGGGGTAGTCAGATTATATTAATTAGTCCGGTGGCTATGCGCTTGATCAGTTACGGTTAGTGCCTGCAATAAATGAGTCGAGAATTCCAATGAAGTCAGTGAGCTTAAATTATACAAGAAAAGCTGGAGAAAGGACCTCGGGGAACTGAACGTCCCCCACTGACATGCAATCGCCTCACCGCCTTCCAGGTGCCTCTCACTTCCGATCCGCCACATCACTTGCCAAAAGCATCACAGCTTGGTAGGTCCTCGTTGGTTCTCCAATCTTTCAACCTGGCTAACATGAATACATTTACAGACTTCTTAATTCCAAGCAAGTGGTTGAACAACGCCAAGTATGGAGAACGGCCCATCCTCCGAAGGGAAAGACCCTTCGGCCTTTCTCAGCGAGATTATTGGCGCGCCTGTGATTGTCAAGTTAAACTCCGGGGTGGTGTACAAAGGTAGAATGCAGTCTAGTGGTTCTTCACGTCATATATTAATCATTCTGCAGGTGAACTCCAATCGGTTGACGGCTATATGAACATTGCTCTCGAAAAAACGGAGGAATACGTAAATGGACATCTACAACGAAATTACGGCGATGCATTCGTGCGCGGAAACAATGGTTTGTCGATTTACTTCATTTGAGACGAGTAAACGCTTACGGAACTGTAGTACTCTACATCTCTGCGAGCTGATCTACATCCAATTTGATTTTCGGCGCTTTCGGTCTTAACACCGACGCATCATGTCTCACGGGTGATTCTTATGTGTGTTTTGCACTATGTCAAGGGTAATCCTGGTTTTTAGTTTGCTGGCTTTGACAGTCCAAAGACACAGGTTCGAGTGTGAAAAGCTTTGAAATCACGACCAGAATGCCGGGGCTAATTCGTTTTTTTTTTCTCCCTCTATTTATTTGCGATATGCATGTGCCTACCTTGTCTTCTGTGGTGTTTGGCTCATATCTTGGCTTATGTCGTCTTGTGGTTCGATATCATCCCAACATCTGATACCCCTGCACAACACCCTTGGCATGGAAAACTCGTGCTCTTTTGCTTCCTATCCCTGACCTCAAGGCGAATCAGCATAGACTTAGTGTTATAAATGGCAGCAAGACCCAATTGCGAACCATCAGAATCAATATATCATTCCGTATATTGGTATGCGCTCTCTATCTCTCTTGGTTATTTCCGTCCTGATATCAACGCCTATGGATCAATCGCGGTATGCTTATGACAGAACCTAAATGCGATAATTAAATAAGTATTGAAAATAAATCATTTCCTCGAAGACTTAGTGTTTGTGTATAGATGAGGGGGCGGGGTGGGTTAAGTAAGCCTTTCTTGGTCTTTTTTTTTCTCTCTTATCTTCTACCTGTCCATCCCCGGGCTCCAGAGCATTTGTTCAAGATGTTACAGGCAATCAAGTATAACAAAGGCGACCTTGAAATTCTGGACCAATTGCAGCTTCCATTTGTTCAGAAATATATCCCCATCCAAACTGCCGAAGATGGGTGGCACGCCATCAAGGATATGAAGGTCCGCGGGGCACCGGCCATTGCCATAGTGGCAATGCTTGCGCTCGCCTCGGAATTGACCGCTGCCATGAAAAACGACCAGCTTTCCAAGCTGCCGGAGGAGGTATGCCACGTTATCCGTGACAAACTTACTTATCTGGTGACGAGTCGGCCAACTGCTGTCAATCTCAGCGACGCTGCTGGCAAGCTGGAGATCGTGGTGACAAATTGCGCCAAAGTGACAGGTTCTCATGGTCGCGACATCGCAACAGCGTTCATCCAGGCGGCAGAGGACATGCTGGGAAAGGATCTGGAGGATAATCAAAGGATAGGACACAACGGTGCAGAATGGATTGCTGCCAACGCCATTAAGCCGGGTAATTCAGGAGTTGCAGTCCTGACTCACTGCAATACTGGGTAGGACCAATCTAATACTTGAGTTTTCGCATTCTCACATACTGAAGCTAATGTTGAATCGTCTCAGATCTCTCGCCACTTCTGGGTATGGCACAGCACTGGGTGTGGTTCGCTCGCTGGCATCGAAGAATATCCTACGCCATGCCTATTGCACGGAAACCAGACCCTACAACCAAGGATCTCGGCTGACAGCGTTTGAACTGGTCCATGATCAGATCCCAGCTACTCTCATCACGGATTCCATGGCGGCCGCGTTACTTGCTGATACCCGCGTGGGTGTGAATGCCATTGTAGTTGGAGCTGATAGGGTAGCAGCCAATGGCGACACTGCCAATAAAATAGGTACATATGCCCTGGCTGTCTTGGCAAGACATCATGGTGTCAAGTTCCTGGTTGCAGCACCACGCACAACCATTGACTTGGCCACGGGATCAGGGCAGGATATCACCATTGAGCAACGTCCAGCTTCCGAGGTGACGAGCATCAAAGGACCCCGTGGGGGAGCCGAGGCTGCTGACAACATTGCGATCGAGACTGTACAAATTGCTGCGCCGGGGATCAACGTCTGGAACCCTGCATTTGACATTACTCCGTCGAGTTTGATTGATGGCATTATCACGGAGGTCGGTGTTGTAGAGAAAGGCTCCGATGGTCAGTATCATTTAGGTGGACTATTTGATTCTTCCATTTGATCCTGGCCAGTGCATGAAATGCCATTCTCGGTATGGGTTTCTGTTTCTGTGGTAGCCCCCAGGGCAGCACCTTGTCTCTCAAAAACCGCCAGAAGCTCATCAACCTTGCCTTCGATGGCGCTGAGATTATTTTCTAATGCCGACGCAGTCATTTCACCCCTGCAATATATCATGGTAAATATTGGAACCAACATCAATACTAGGCAAATGAACATACTTGGCAAGATCAGCGAGTGCCTATGTAGGTTAGCGATCTGTGTAAGTTGTGCTTCGGCGTAGATGTTGAGGGCACCATGGAAGGAGGAGAAAGTTGTCACCAGGCCTACAGGGATGGGATGTGTTCAACCAACTCACCTGTGATATATCGAAGTCTGTATTTGTATCCGACATGGCTCTTTAGATAGTACGTGTAGTGGCGGTGTGTAGGATGTGAAATCCCGAGGCGATTGTGGAAAGAGTTCTTTAGTACCAAAATACGGGTCGCTGTCACGCGCTGTCACCGCTTTTGTATATATTTCTCTACGCACGTTATTGCTCTTTGTATGATGTTGATTTCAAGTTATCCTTCGGTAAAGACGATACTTGTAGTCCATCAAACTTATAATGGGATGTATATAGACTTCCGCATAACCCATTTTGGGCCGAACGTTCCGACCCAAAACCCAACCCGAGCTTAGCATTAGGCCCCTAGCAAAATCCAGTTTAGACCCAACTCGACCTTTTTTTTTTTTTTTTTTTTTTTTTTTTGCATAATTTCAATCATAAGGTTGCCAAATTATCACTATAATTTATTTTTTTTTTTTTTTTTTAGTTTTGGTTTAGACCGTGAACCACTATACTTTTCTATTATACTAGAGTGCGTCAAAGACCGAAAAACCGTAGAATCAAACTCAGATAAATAGCAATAATTCTTTAGGCTCTTATAGGTAGGATTTTGCTTTGTTTATTATAGTGTTTAATTCGTGGTAACGGCCTCTTTTATTAACTTTGTGTTCGATATACGTGAATAGGCTCTTTAGGCGACACTATGGGTTTTCCAATGGCTATTAGAACTATAGGCTATCTAATTGGAGTACTAGCTTTTTGACGGCTATCAGAAATTATGGTTTGAGCTCTTGTATATAATTACTATATATAGCGTTGGTAGTATATCTACTAAGACTTGAAACACTTATTATAGAGTTCCTTTATTGCTGCTTCGAATATTATATATTACATATATTGATTATATTGATTGTTAGTCTTTGTTGGGAATACGCGGTAGGATAAAGCCTTTTGACGATTATAGGTAGAATTTAGGGTAGGAATTAGGTTATCAATAGGTCTTCTAAGCTCTTGCTAGGTCACTAGATTAGACATACGAAGGTAGAGTAATATAACCAATTCACCACGAGTATACCGTAGGTTTTCAAGTCCTCTTCTAAATTAAGATATCGCGTTTACTTACTTTACGTACTATTAATAGATGGTTCTACTTTATAGGTTCTCTATTCTCCGTCTATCTGTAAGAAAGAGGTCTAGTGTCTACAGGATAGAGCCTGTCAACTAGGTAAGATCAAAGATGTCTCGGAACAAGAGTTATTGCAAGATGTACAGAGACTGATTCTTGGGGAACTCCCAGGTTCACCAAGAACGACTTATTTAACATGATCAAAAGAGGCGGTGAGTCGGCGCTGACGACTCTACAGGGATACGCTGGCAAGACGCGGGGTAGTCCACAGGAGTTGATACTGATGTGATACAATGTCCCCATGGGGTGCGTGACAAGTATGTTGAAAATATAGAGATATCTTCATATAGCGGGTTATAGATCACAGATTCTCTACTGGAGTATATCCTAATCAAGCTATTTGTTCTATTTACTTATACATACTTGTACTAATCTTAGCAAGAGGCCGAAATACTGTCCTCGTAAGTATCCTAGGAAGAGGAAATCCGATAATTTATTTTACTAGATCGGTTTCTACTTTATTTGATTAAGTATCCGGTATTTTAGCATCTTATCTCTCGGGCTCGTAGCGCTTTATTACCTCCGACTATTTTATCTACTAATATAATTCGTCGTAGACTTGGAGTATTGTTAGAGATCGGCAAGAGCGGATTTTTTTAGATACTACCTACTAGTTTAAAGATATCTATTACGCTTCATAACTAGATATCTCTATTCTCGTATGCGTTTATAGTAATTACTAGCGTTTTTAAAAAATTAAAATTTGGTCTATCGTAAGGTACTATTTAGGCTTAAATATCCGTATAGTACGTAAATAGGCGCAAACCTAAGTAATGTTCTTCTTAAAACGCTAATTAAGTATAACTTAGAGAGGTCCGAGTATTCGGATTAATACTATAGATATAGGTCAAAACTATATAACCACTGCCTAACTAAAAAATTGCCCTCCCAACCAGCCACCTTTTAATTTTTCTTCTTACACCACCCCTAAGTATTCGTTTTCAATGAAAATTGGACCAAAACGTAGAGAAAAGGGCTGAATTAAGCTCTGAGCAAAGGTCAGCTATGATCTACACTAATAAGGCAGGGGTTTCATAGTCTAAACTTGCTAATGATTTCGGCTGTACGCGTAAGATTATTTTTAATACGTTTTAACGCTATAAAGAGCGTTAATCCTTCGAATTACTTCCTCGAACGGCTATCCCGCTAGGCTAGACTCTCGAGCTTACTATTTTCTTGTTTTGTAAGCGCGCTAACACCCGTCTTAGGCCTATAAATAGCTAAGTACTACGATACCCCGTTATCCTTCTCGGTCTATTATACGGCGAACTTTGAAGATATAGTTTTTTTAAAACGCCGGTCGAAACGCAAGATATTAGTTAATCCTTCTCTTATAGAGAAAGAGCTAAATTATATAAGAAAATAGCGGCGTAAAAACTTTTAGTCGTTAATCTTCTCGGATAAGTGTTTAGTGTAACGAATCTCGAACTTTGGACTATGATAGTGTATCCGTAAGACCTCGGAAGGCCTTCGAAAAGATCTTATAAATACAAAGGTTTACGTAAAAGATATGCACAAATAATTTAGGCTAGAATCTAGCTAAGTGGTCGAATAGAATTAATAATTATGCAATAGGACGAAGACTCGTATTCGGGGAGGGGGTATACTACAAAATCGTATATCGAATCGCTCGAAAAAGGTCTACTACCAATCTACACCCCTAGAATAGTATTTTAGTGAGATAACGCGAAGATTTCCCTAGCAGAGTTAACAAAAGAGTGGTTTAAAATACGGGGAGTATACGTCGAAGATTGGCCCGCGCACTCACCTAATTTAAACCCAATTGAACCGGTATAGCGCTAGTTAAAATTGAAACTTTTCGAGCTCTTTCTAGAGCTTATTAGTATAGGAAGGAAGGAGACCGATTGGCATTTTCAAAAAAATGCCTAGTAGAAGCTTGGAACGTATTAGATCAGTCGAAGATAGATACCCTAATATTGAGTATAGGTAGACGTTTAGAAGTAGTACGGAAGGCTAAGGGTTATCATACGCGAGATTTTGAAAGTGCGGCCAGTAAGCTTATTGATAGAAAAAAATGTATAATCGTGGACCATAAAATAGGGTGGTTATATAGAAGATAAGTGATATATATATATTGGAAGGGGAACCCCAAAAAGTGGAGCGGGTAAACAGTTTTGGACGGGTATACTAGATAATATATCTAACGTACACACCCGGCCGAGCTACGCACCCTAATATATTATATTAAACGCAATAAATTATAACTTGAGATCTAAACAAATATGCACGATATTTTATAATAACTTTTTGTGATTACCAATTTGTTACTGTATATCTTGATTTTAGAGATATGATTATTCGATAATATGTGTTCCTAGCTAATTTGTAATATTACAGTGTATTTTATTCAAATCGATTAACCAAATTATTGGATCTTCCTATGCTCCTATAAATAGCTTATCCTACCCTAAATACCCAACATACAAAAGACAAAATAGGGAAATTTTGTTGTTGTTGAAGTATATAGTGTTTTTAGGTGCGCAGCTCGCCCAGGAAATACGCTAATAATAAGATCTTATCTAATTCTCTCTAATAGGGCTATTAGATAGCGTTATTGTTATTCGAATTCTATAACTTATTTGCATTATATAATTTAATCTAAATTAGCTTCTTAATCGTATCAAGGTAGTTCTACTAAATAACTCGACCGAGACGAAATAGATAGAGAAGTAATCAAGATTAGTATATTGAAACAAATAGCACTAGAATCGTGAGGTATCTTTTACCCTAAGTCCGCTATCTTATGATCTGAATAAAAGTAAGCTCTTAGCGCTAGGAGATATTTGATAATCTTTAGGAAATATTATTAAGCTAATACGGATCTAAGATATAAGAACTCGGATATTTATTAGTTAGTCCTTAGATAGCTCCTAAATAATAGCTCGATTGGCTCGAAGCTTGATAAGATATTAGATAAAAGCGATATATAACTAATTAAGCCTAGTGGTATGTTTTAACTAAGCTAATTGCAAATCTTACTAAGTTACATTTACATCCTAATTATATTGTGCCTCTTACGTTTTAGAAATGGAAGTAAACTCGTTTCCTAGTAATTATCGCTCTTACGCGTAATACCCTCTCTTTTCCTATCATAGGTATAGGGGTTAAATCGCCTTTCAATATAGCCCAGGACGTCTATTATCATTCTTAAGGAAGAATAAAGTCTTATATAATCGAAAGCTTAATAGTATTTTTTCATATATTAAGGTTTAATATAGAAGAGTAAGAAGCGTAGCTTCTTAAGAATTTCTTCTCTTATAATAGAACGAGAAGCTTGACGAGATTAATATCGAGCTAGTTAGAAATACTAAGGAATAGGAGGCTATAATTGAGGTATATTAGAAAATATAGGTTCGTAATAGAGATACTTATTATAATAAGTAAAAACTTTATATAGTCACGGGCCTAAATGTGTTTGCAGTATTTGTAACCAAAATTGGGGGCCTAGGCTAGGCTAGGTTATGCAAAAGTCTAGATATATAGAAAATTTATAGGATAGTGTAAAAGTTAAGTATATCTTTTATTAGGTAGACATCCTATCAATTAGGAAAAGTTCAAAGACAATATATAATTAGGGAATAGCAAGAGAGATAATTAGCGCAATATAAGATTAATTATCTAGGAGGTCAAAGTGCTTCTCTAGGTAACTTTATACTATAGTGTAAGAAAGGGGTCTAGTGTTCATAGGATAAAGTCTGTTAACTAGGTAAGATCAAAGATACCTTAGAACAAGTGGTATTGTAGGTTATATAGAGACTGGTTCTTAGGGAACTTCTAGGTTTACTTTACTAAGAACGACTTATTGAATATAACCAAAGAGACTATGAAGTGGTGATAATGACTAGACCTTAATATTTCCTATAGGACCAGCGAAAATCTAGTCCTATAAGTTTGAGCTATTTTTAACCTATATTTGAATAGCTATAGTAGCCTAAATGTAGCTTATAGTGATTTAACTAGTATATAAGACATTTAAGAACAGACTAACGTGTTTCCCTACCGAGCGGGCCACCACTACCGAGTGGGCCACCTACACCGGTCTATTCATTTTAAATACAATTATCTCAACCAAAACGTCATTAAATTCAATAAACTAAAGACAATTATTATTAGGACATACATTCGATCGATGACCCTGGGTTCCACAAACGCTACACTTCGGTAAGGCTCTCGTACGTGGCTGAGAAAGTCTCTGAGCTGGCCCTGCCTCGCGGGGTATCGGTGCTAAAACTGCTTGCTCTGACTGCGCTATTAGAGTAGAGGCCTCTAAAACTGAGAGGCCTTCTCCGGAGGGTATTTGCCTTGTAGAACGAGTCCTTTTTCGCTTCTTCTTCTCGTTTTCAGCGCGTAAATCGCTTACTTCTTTCTCGAGCAAGGCAGCCGATTGCATAGTGATTTCGCAGGCTTTTAAAACCTGATTAATCGCGGAATTTAGTGGGCTCGGTGGGCTTTTTGAGCGCTGTTTTAGCAATGCTTTAATTGAAGAAGCTTGCTTTTGTAATTGGACGTAATTTGAAGGCGTTTTCGGCTCCCACTTACTACCCCGGCTCGAGGGGGGTGTTGGCGTACGGAGGTAGATATCAAGCTTCGAAAGCACTCGATCAGGGTTATAAGGCACTAGACCAGCGGCGGCGAAGCTATTCTTTATAGTATCCGATTCAAAAGTCTTAATTCGCGCAGACGGGTAGGCGTCGAGGAATTCTAATTTATCGACGTGATTGATATTAAGCCGCATTTTCGATTCGATTAGCCGACCATACTCGCGTTTTAACACCGCAAAACAGCCAATATCGAGAGGCTATAAAAGGTGAGACGAGTGCGGAGGTATACAAATTGCGATAATATCGTTTTTCTCGCAAATTTCGTTGAACTTCGGGGTTAAATAACTCCCGTGGCCGTCGAGTATCAAAAGTCTATACTTCCTTTTTATACGCGAATAAGTAGACGGAATAAAGAGCTTTTCGAGCTATCGAAGGCTAAGTTTATCGGACGTCCACCCGTCCGGACTAACCTCGAGTCTCTAATTATTCAGAAGGCCGTCGAACCAAGATTCGATAAAGACTTTGCCCTTAAAAATTACGCACGGAGGAAGCGCCCACCCCGACGCGTTTATAAACTCGATTGTAGTCACCTACGTACGGTTTCATGGCTATAAAAGCGATCGGCGACCGTAGAATTCCTTTTTCGTGATAACCTTTGCGGTCGCGATTAAGCCCATTGCCAAACCGGTCTCGTTAAAGTTATAGATATCGTTAGGATCGATACCGTACGAAAGGATAGGCTTTTGAACTAGAGAAAACTATTCGGTAATAACCTTCGGATCCTCGCATTTAGCTCGCTGATAATCGTAGCGTCTCGAGAATCTACTCGATAGGTCGGACTGCCTTTTCACGAATTCTGTAACCCAATTTTTTCCGACCGAAAGAGGAGGGGTAGATCCACGCGCCACGAGTAGTAAGTCTGCTATCTCTCGTACGGTAGCGGGTCGAGGTGCTCCTCCGCGAGAATCCATTGAGAGTATCCATTTTCGAAGCGAGTCCTCTTCAATTTTTGTCAATTTATAGCCATTGGCGCGGGTTTCAGCGCGGTTTTTAGTGCCTCGAAGACGCGTACGAAGGGTTAATTCGGGTACATTAAAACACCGTGCCACTTCGCGTATAGACGTAATATCTTGAATAACCTGAATAGCTAATAAAATCCTACCCTCTTGCTTCGTTCGTTTTTGAGAGGATTGAGTACGAATTAGTGGCATGGTGAGTGGTTGAAGAAGAGAGGTCTAATTAATTGACGCGTTTTGGTTGGGGTGCGCAGCTCGGCCGGGTGCGCAGCCCGACCGGGAAATACGTTACTACTTATTAATTCTAGTATGTTGAAATTAGATGTCTATTGAATTGGGAAGCATCAATATCAAGGCCAACGAGATTGTTTAAGTCTGGTCTTTCTCTTCATGAGTGAAAGACCCTATATAAATGAGAACTCTTCTCCTGAATTATACTCTACTTGGTAGGTCTAATGCTGATCACTAGATTCATGCCTTATATGTCAGGCATCTAGCCTGGATGTGCCATGAAACTCAATATAGTAGTTATAGTATTATCTTTTAGAGCTATATCGCAAAAATGAAAATCGAAAAGCTTATTCGTAAGACTAAAGTACATAGCACCTTTCCTTCACTTCAAATATATATTTCTATAATTTGATCGTCCAAAATCCCTAACCACCTATCTTACTAATAGCCATAGGATATCGAGTGACTAAAAGCCTAAGTATTATCATTACCTATTTAATTAATTGCCATGGGACTAAAAAATATTGGTCCCGCCATGGGAATTCCCGTGGGACTCCCATGGGACTAAGAAAATTTCCCATCTATACATTATTTTCATATTAATAATGGATAAATCGCTGAATTATCATAATAAAATACGGTAATCTAAAGGTTTTTTAGCAAGTATTAAGACTATCAAATATTTATTACTTTTGATATATTTCGACTATAGTTTTGTGATTATTTAGTATATCTTTAATTTAGAAAAAGCTATTGTAAATATCGCTAAGAAATATATTATTTATATAAGTCACAAGATAGCTAATATTTACATTGTTTATAGTCCTATAGGAATTCCTATAACTCCTATAGGAGTTCCCACGGGGATCTTGTCCCGCTATAGGAATTTCCTTTAGATGTTTAGTCCTATAGACCCACCCCTATAGGAAATGTTAAGGTCTACTTCGGTCAAATACTATATAAGAGGTAGCTAATTTACTATTAGAAGCCCGTGATAATAGCACCCCTGATACGGTCGGCGAAAAATAGGTCTACAATTTTGTTAAACGGTGTAATAAGCTTATAACTCGATTCTCAGGTGTATACAATTATCGGACTCCGGAGCTTAATGTAAGGATTATGATCTTATATCAAAATAGTTTAATTGCGTGAGAAAGACGGTCGAGAAGTACGGCATTGTGGATAACTGTAAGAAAGAGGTCTAGTGTTTATAGGATAGTGTCTATCAATTACGTAAGATCAAAGATGTCTTAAAATAAGTGGTATTGTAAGATATATATCCCTATAGAGTCCGTGGCAATAACGATATCTACAACTTCGATAAAACTAGATTCGCCCTCGGTATGACTATCACCGCTAAAATTGTTACGAAAATGTTATACGTGACGGGAGATTATTATTGCAACCTAGAAATCGAGAATAGGTGATAGTTATTAAGGCTATAAACGCAAAGGGTTACGTATTGCCTCTAAGTGTTATTTTTAAAGGCAAGGTCTTTATAAAATCCTAGTTTTAACCCACTATCCTTTACCGATTCCCTAGCAAATTTTAGTTAGTAATAATAGATAGACGATAGATATAATTAGACTTAAATAGCTTTAAAAGGTCTTTATTATATCGAGTAATAAGCGGAGAAAGGTAGCGTATCGACTCTTAATACTCGATAGATATAGTAGTAGCTACCATACCCCCCCCCCCCCCCCCCCCCCAATTCACGAAAATCTACGATAAAAATAAGATTACTATATTTTGAATACCGCTATATTTATCTTACCTCTTATAGCATCTCTATATTAGGTATTCTAGTATCGTAAAACGTATAGATATAGTAGTAAGAGGGTGTTATTGTAGACTTAGCTTAGTATTACCTCTATCGAGAAAAATAACTTCCTAGAAGTATATTAGATAGTAGGAGAAAAGTCTTATAAGCTAGAGACTATTAAAAATAGGTTTGCTAGCGCTAGTCTTATACTATTCGACCTAGAGTGTATATTATCGAAGCTTAATATATATCTTACTACACCTTTATATCTACCTAATTAGGGAAGCGATTCGAGCAAAGATTCACTCCGAGAACTAGACCTCGGCAAGGACCGGGACCGGACCATGCGGTCTTTGGTCTTTTTTCAAAGTAGTCAGGACCGCACCACGGTCCCCCGTGGTCCTTTGCGGTCCCCTATGCGGTCCCCCGCAATTTCATAATTATGCCAAGACCTTCCTTATTTGGCCGTATAAACTGATTATTCAGCCATGTTTTTTACTGTTATTTAACACTTTTTTGGTATCTACACAAATTTTGATAATGAATCAGGTCTAACAATCAATAAAACAGTTGAAACTACCTTGTATCTGATTTTATGAAGCTTGGTATTAAGTTAATTACCAATGAACTTTCAATTTCGGACTATTGTGGTTGATATTTTAGAATTTACTTCTGATCATGCAAAGATATATATATTTTCTACATAGGAGCACTTATGCGCTTAGGAAGAGTCATAACTATTAATATCCCTAGCCTAGATTTCTAACGGCTGTCAGAATTTAAGCCTATCTATTGCCTAGAAACTGTTTATATTCCTACTAGATATCTAATAGCTATCATTATTTAGGCCGATTAATACGCGTTAGATATAGATTATTTATAGGATCTAATAAGTTCTACCGGTTCTTACGGTCCTTATACGGTCTCTATGCGGTCCTTATAGTCTTTTAGCGGTCTATTAGCGGTCCTTATACGGTCTCTATACGGTCCTTATAGTCTTTTGGCGGTCCTTGCGGTCCTTATGCGGTCCTTACAGTCTTTATACGGTCCCCGCGGTCTAAGACCGCATAGATCTAAGTAGAATAGGTCTTATCAGCCAATTACGGTCTATAATCTAGTCTATTCTATCTAAAATCATCTATCTATTATTTTCTTGAATATAAATACCCCTTAGGATTCTTTTGCCAAGATAAAAGATAATAGTATATCTTGACTATCACTCTAAAGCCACACTACCTACTATCTATTAATTATTCATTAATATATCATAGAGCCACGTATCCCAATTCTCGGATAATTATCCCTTATCTATCTTTAAGGACAACCTAGTTGATACACTCTCCTTCCTTATATCTAATAAGCTATTTAACCTAGACGGAGGCGTAACACTAATATCTACTCCTAGTGTAGCCTTCACGCGACCGGTAGTACCTATCCCGATTCCACAAACTCTTGAGCGTATTAGTCTATTTCGCAAGAAGAACTATATCCTTTAGATAGAGATATTTAACGAGGATTTTGTCGCTTAGTGGCGAAAAACCGAGTATAGAAGTGCAACAAAACGGAATATCTTTGATAGTAAACAGCTAGTAGGCTCTTAGGAACACTTCTACTAGGTTGCTACAATCTCTGATAGATCCCCTAAGGTAATATATAAGTAGTGTGATTATATCCTTGCTTATCCTATAGACTAGCACTAGGGAATATCTACTATAAATAGGTATTTCTTATAAGCCGCTACCTATCAAAAGGGAAGGAGTAAGACACAAGATATTAGAGAGATAATCTCGAATAGGGTATAAATACTATCTACAAGGCTTACTTTATACTAACTTATATAGTTCTTTATAGACAGATCTTCCCTCCCGCAAATAGGGGTTTTTACTAGGAGCTTGGATAGATAGGTTAACCACCTTTATTGTTGCTCTACGCCTACTATTCTAGCTTATTAAGCACCCTAAATTTCGCGCCCTTATCGAAATAGCTTCCTCTACCCTATCTATCCCTAAAATACCTAGTACTAGGACTATCTATCGGTATCTTTAGGAGATAGTTAAGGAATATTAGGATTCTCTACTTTAAACCCTCCTAGAGGGCGCTAAGCTTTCTATAGCATTGGATTGCTAGACCTCCCCTTTTCGTTAGGCGTTTATAGTAGTTATAGGCTACTTTATCGACCTTTAGTGGAACTACTGTAAGATCTTACTCGGCTTTAAACCTCTTCGTGGCTCCTACACTAGCGCCTATCTTAGTAGTATCCTACTTAAGCTACTTAAGAAGTATCAAATTACTAATCGTGTGCTTACGATTACTACCGATAATATATCGAATAATAGTATATTCCTAACTACTCTCGAAGAGGCTGTTTCGTCTCTTAAGCTTCTAAGTTATATACCGATTATTCGTATACCATATATTGTATATATTATATAGCTTAGTCTAAAGGAGCTTCTTAGTTAGATAGATATAAACCTATAGAATAATAGGGAAGAAATAGAGTAGGCCGATTAGAGATATACCGCCCGTCAAAAGAACAGAAGGATTGTGCAAACCCTTAACAAAGTATACTACCCCCTCCTTTTTCTACTATCGTATCTCTATTTGATACTAACTATATAATATCCTTTAGGTTCGTAAAATTGTAGTCTATATCAATAAAAGCCCCTAGCGCCGCAAGAGCTTTATTAGACTTTAGACAAAAGAACCGAAACTTATGCTAATACAAGATATCCGAACACGCTAGAATTCTACGTTTCTTATACTTCGACGCGTATATTAGCTATAGACTATATTTGATAGATTTTGTGCATAATTTAATCTAACTAATATAAAGATAGATAAGGATAAATAGCGATAGGTTGATTATCTACTATTAATCACCTATCCCTTCTTTAAGTTTATTTTATCTTTATAAGCTATAACTAATATAACTATCTATAATATATTTAGAATCTATAATACCTTATTTACCTATATTAATAAGGCAAAGGCGTAGCTAGCACGAAAGAAAGTCGGGTAGAAGAAGGTAATAAAACTAGCGCTTAAATATAGGCGCGATAAGCTTACAGAGTATTATAGCAAGACTAATGATATTCCGAATAATCTCTATACAATTAGGACTATCTTAGGCCCACGAAATAAGCTTAAGTTCTTCTTGACACTAGAATAGGAGAAACACTAGGCACTGCGGTATAAGGAGTCCCTCGAGACTTATATCTAGCCTTACTAAAAGCGCTATATAGAGGCATAAACAATATCAAGTTCCTAGTTAATAAGTAACGATATCTCTAATATTGATATACTTCTAAGACCTACTACCTCTATCTAGTCAAGACCGACTACTCTAGATAAACTTATAAGGTATCTTAGAAGTAGTAAGTTTAATATCCCTCCCTCCTATTGTATATCAAATCTTTGTTTTTGCTAATTTTATATCTCTCTAGGTACTATCCAATTAATACCCCTAGTCTTCTAAAAGGCTTATAAGGCAGAGTATCCTATCTTAGCAAGCCTTGCCCGAGATATCCTTATAACTCTAGCTAGCGGCTCTAGGGTAGAGAGACTTTTTAACTCTGCTCGGGATATATACCACTATCGCCGGGGCTTATTAAGACCAAAGACTATTTAGGATCTAATAATATTTATATATATAACTAGATTTGATATATAGTCTAAGTAGCTTGCGCTAGTAGATAAGTTCCTCTCTACCTAAGAGAAGTATTCGAAGAAGGAGTAGGATAATACTAAGTAAGAGGATAAAGAGTTTGATCCTATTAGCGATAACGAGGAAGATCTTACAATAGAAACTTCTGCAGAAGTATCTATTAAGCAGCCTAGCCTACGAGCGCTAGGGAAGAGAAGGGCTATTGATAATAATAAGATCCCTCTACCTGATTTTGATATTTAGAGGCGTTCGTTAGGGCGTATTCCAAAGAGACTAAGACATAATACGGATTTTGTATATAATTAATAGATATAAAGGACAATTGATCCTTTCAACATAAATCATGTATATAAGTAATTTCTAGAAAAGTACTCAAAATTTCTGGAAAGAATACGTTTAGGCTATATATAACAAAGGATGACAGTAAAATACTAAAAAATACCAATAGATTCTTCATAAATTATGTAAATCACGGGGTTCTACATGTTTATCCCGTTTGTAGGACCGCAAGACCGGACCGGACCGCAGTGGTGCGGTCCGGTCCGCGGTCTGGTCCGGTCCCTTGTGGTCCTTGCCGAGGTCTACCGAGAACCCCCCTATCAAGGATATATAGAGATAAGCTTTATTTATTCGGAAACTAGCTAGAAAGTAGTCCTAACGTCTACATAATGCGATCAATTAAATAGAGAGAGACTATTAGATAGGTATCTATAACTTCACTATTAATTAAGTATTAGCAAATAAAGGATTTACTTACCGCTAACGCGAAGGTTTCGCGTAAAGATAAGCGTACGAAAGCTTAAATAGTATATAAAGGAAGTCTACTTATTAAAGAAGCTATATCGCGTTTTAGTATAGAGAGAGGTTGAAGAAGCGATATCTAATTAAGTCGACCGGGTATCGCCGGTCGCTAATCTAACCCTTAAAAGGTATCTATAGCAATATAGTCTTTGTTAAACGCCTAGATATAAAAGAAATAGGTGTCTAGAGAGGTCTAAATAGCTTTAGTCCTATTAAATTTGCGTTATGGTTGAAAGAATTGTAAAATAAGACTCGATATACTAGGTAGGTGCGGCGTTCGGTTACGTATAGCGCTCGCTTATAGGTGATATTAATAGTTTACTTACTATTTTGTTATCTCCCTAAATAGCCGCTATATAGATACTAGCCTAATTAAGATTTCTTTTTAAAATTAGTCTATAACCACCATATAATAAAGTTATTCTTTAAACTATCTTACTATAGAACCAATAATACTACTAAATGTCCAGGACTAATACACTAAAACAAAGAAGTGCTTAAGGGAAGGGGGGGGGGGAATAGAGATAGAGTAACAAACCTAGAATTTGGATAGTAATTTATAAATTTGCTAGCTTCTAGGAATATCAACTATTAGGTATAAAATATTCGAAAAGTAGCGAAGAGGGCTAACTATATTACTAGTCTATATTAATAAAGGATAGATATCTAATAACTGAGATAATTGAAATATTGTTAGCCAAAACATCTATTGTTAGCTAAAATATCATAAGTGGAGTATAATTAAATAAGGGAGAGAGGACTTATTACTAGAGGCAATACTTACTAAGGAAACTTATATCCTAGTAAATAGAATTAGTAAATTATTCTTGAATTTGGCTTACTCTATCTATATATAAACAATTTATTAAAATATGATTTAACTTATTATTCTCTATAATTAGTTAGCTTTTTAAGGCCGTAATAAGGACCGCATTTTGATCGCTAATCCGCCCTTGTATTTTCACTAGCTTATATACCGCGTAAGTTTAGTAATACTTTTGATTATAATTCTACTTAGGGAGGAGTCTTAATAGGAAATTAAGTAAATTTTGACTAGATAGGAAAGTAATTAAAATTAAAAGAAGTTATTTATAATATAGCTAGCTTAATCTTATATTGTGCTAAAGATTTATATCTCTACCTCTATAATATCTAATTGATAATTTGTAAAACTCGCTTCTTACTACTATAGTTTAATAGAGTAATTTATATTAAGATTTAACGTATTTCCTAACCGAGCGTTATAGTTAGAACACTATAGGGATTATAATATTGTAGGATATTATAACTTAATAAATATTGATTGGTTAATTCTACTTAATACTAGCTATATAGTACCTCTTTTATATAATAAATAGCTCAAATCAACGATGATTTAAGATTCGATTTATTTGATAGGATTACGAAATATACGTCTATAATTTAGCTTTATAAGCTCAAAAGAAATATAAAAGTGTACTTAAATATATATACTACAAAGGATAGTGAAAAGCGTTAGTGTTAATTTATGGCGTTATAAAATATCATACTTACTATAGTGTTCTGACTACGGCGCTCGGCTAGGAAATACGTTGAAGTATATCTATACTAAATACCTAATATATTAGATATAACTTAAGTAATTAATATTAGATCTGCTAAGTAACGTGTTTCACTAGTGAGCTGGCCACACCCCCGAGTTGGCCACCCCACCCGACCTATCAATTTTAAATGTATTTATCTCAACCAAAACGCCATTGAATTTAATAAGCTAAACTCGAAATCTATTAGGACATGTAGTCAATTTATGACCTTTGATTCCACAAACGCTACACGTCGGTAAGGCTCTCGTACGTGGCTGAGAAGGTGTCTGAGCTAACCCTGGCTCGCGGGGTATCGGTGCCAAAACTGCTTGCTCTAGCTGCGCAAATAAGGTAGAGGCCTCTAAAACTAAGAGGCCTTCTCCGGAGGGTATCTGCCTTATGGAACGAGACTTTTTCTGCCTCTTCTTCTCGTTTTCAGCGCGTAATTCGCTTACTTCTTTCTCGAGTAAGGCAGTTAATTATATCGTGATTTGGTAGGCTTTTAATACCTAATTAATCGTAGAACTAAGCGAGCTAGGAGGGCTTTTTGAGCGCTGTTTAAGCAAGGCTTTTATCGAGGAAGCTTATTTTTGTAATTGAACGTAGTTTAAGGGCGTTTTTGGCGACTACTCACTACCCCGGCTCGAGGGGGGTGTCGGCGTCCGGAGGGAGATATCAAGCTTCGAAAGCACTCGATTAGGACTATAAGGCACTAAACCGGCGGCGGCGAAGCTATTTTTAATAATATCCGATTTAAATATCTCGATTCGCGCGGACGGGTAGGCTTCGAGGAATTCGAGTTTATCGACGTGATTAATCTGAAGCCGCATTTTCGATTCGACTAGCCGACTATACTCGCGCTTTAAAACCGCAAAACAGCCAATATCGAGAGGCTATAAAAGGTGGGACAAGTGCGGAGGCATACAAATTGCGATAATATTGTTCTTCTCGCAAATTTCGTCGAATTTCGGGGTTAAATGACTCCCGTGGCCATCGAGTATCAAAAGTCTATACTTCCCTTTCGTACACGAAGAAGTAGACGGGATAAAGCGTTCTTCGAGCCACCGAAGGCTAATTTCGTCGGAAGTCCATCCATTCGAACTAACATCGAGTCTCCAATCTTCCGGAAGGCCGTCGAACCAAGATTCGATAAGGACTTTACCCTTAAAAATGATATACGGAGGAAGCGCCCACCCCGACGCGTTTATACACTCAATTGTAGTCACCCAAGCGCGGTTTCCAGGCTGTAGAAGCGATCTCCGACCGTAGTATTCCTTTCTCGTAATAACCTTTGCGGTCGCAATCAAGCCCATTGCAAAACCGGTCTCGTCAAAATTATAGATATCGTCAGGATCAATTCCGTACGTTAGAATCGTTTTTTGGACGAGAGAAAACCATTCAGATATGATTTTAGGGTCTTCGCATTTAGCTCGCTGATAATCGTAACGTTTCGAGAAACGGGAGGAAAGTAGAGGATGCCTTTTAACAAATTTTGTAACCCAATTTTGACCGACCGAAGGAGGGGGGTAGATCCACGCGTAGCGAGTAGTAAGTCTGCCATTTCTCGTACAGTAGAAGGCCGAGGGGCTACTCCACGAGAGTCCATAGAGAGAATCCAGTTTTGGAGAGATTCTTCTTCAATTTCCGTCAATTTCAGGTTTTTTGCGCGAGAAAACGCGCGGTTTTGAACCCCATTAAGGCGTATTGTAAGAGTTGAACGCGGTACGTTGAATTGGCGTGCAACTTCGCGAATTGAGGTAATTTCTTGCTTCTTAATAGCCTAAATAGCTAATAAGATCCTACCCTCTTGCTCTATACGTTTCTGAGAGGATTGAGTGCGAATTGGTGGCATAGTGGGTGGTTAAAGAAGAAAGGTCTAATTTACTGACGCGTTTTCGGGTGGGGTGGCCAACTCGGGAGTGTGGCCAGCTCACTAGTGAAACACGTTATAGATTAGGAGAAGAATTCTTCTTAATTTAGGGTCTTGCACTTATTAAGAGAAAGACTAAGGCTTACACAACCTCGTCGGCCTTAATATAAATACTTCCCTATTAAGTGGATATCTAAATTTAACAAATTACTAGGATTATATATCTATATAAGGAATACTTAACTTGTTTTATATACAAATTAGGGCGGAATCTTTTTCCCGCTTTCCGCCCTCGTAATATTTTTCACGAGATCTAGGTATCTTATATAGCTAGGTAAGCTTATTTCGGCGCTTTAGCTAGTAAGAGACGCTATTACCTATCGCATTAGTTCTTTAAGATATAAAAGTATTATATCGTGAAAAAAGCCTCTTATAAGAGATATTTTCGTAGGCGCTAGCTATATCTAATAAGGGAGTACTACCTCTCTTATCTTAGCCTTAGGCTATATAGACCCAATCGAGCTGTAACTAGATAGTGTAGTCTACCGAATCACCTTTTCTTTCGAGATATATATATGGCAATAAACGTCATTCTTCTAACACCTAGATAGTATAGGTATAAAGCTTCTAGTATCTTGCCTAGGGTGTTAGGCGGTACTAGGCCTTAATTTTTCCTATATATATCTAGTCCCGCGGACCCACTATTATATGAATAAAATTCGTACGCAATAGTATATTTAAAATATATTTTTTTATTAGATTTAAGTAGGTAATCGTAGTTAGAAATATACAATATCTATATAAAAGAGCTATTTCTAAGTAGTCCTTATATAATCAATCTATAATATCATTATAAATCCTTCTTTAAAGTACGAAAGATACGCGGTTTATATAGAAAGTAATAGTGCTTAGATATATTTCGCCTATTTATATCTCTTATACGATTAATATAATATCAAATATACTCTATTTCTTAGCTTTTGATATACTATATTATAATATTATAAGCTACTTTTAGGCTACTATAGCTATTTAAAAATAGGCTAGAAATAGCTTAAACTTATAGGACCCCTCTATAAACCCCTATAATAGGACCAATTCTTTTTTCTTTTTGGAGATATATCGGACGGCGAGAATTGATATATTTAAACCGAAACCAATTGTGAATAGCTTTATCGGCGCTAGTATTATTCTATTCGGCCTACAATGTATTACTACGAAGTTATATTTGCCTTAACGTAACCGGTAAGCGAGTGATTCACTAACCTTTATATTTACTATTGTTACATATTTCTTTTGACTATAATGCGAACTCAATAAAACCTAAGCTATTTAGAACTACCTACGCATATATTTCTCTTGTATCTAGGCGTTTTATAAAAGCTATATCGCTATAGGTGCCTCTTATTAGTCGGAATCGGCTATAGCTAGTCGGCTAAGGTAGATCTCGCTTCTTCAACCTCTCTTTTAAAATCCGTTATAGCTTCTTTAATAAGTAGACCTACCTTATATACTATTCTAGCTTTCGTACGCTGCCCTTTACGCAAAATATTTGTATTAGTTACCCGTAAATCGCTAAGTTTACTACCGCGTAATAGTAGACTAATATATTGTAAGTTAATACCCTTTCCCTATACTTCCGTAGGGCCTAACCGAACCTAGGCTAAGTTAGGTTTTAGGTCGAATATATTAACCTAGCAATAGGTCTAAGGCCCCATATAAATAAGAACTCTTCTCCTAAACTACACTCTACTTGGTAGGTCTAATATTAATCACTAGATTCACGCCTAATATATTAGGTATCTAGGCTAGATACGCTATGAATCTTAATACTATATAAGCTATAATTTATATTTTATATAAAATACGTATTATAGTAAAAAAGTGTGGTACATTCCCTCCGAGATATATATATATTTTCCTAGCTAAGATAATACTTATACTACCTTCCTAATTAAGTAATTATATTAAGAGAATTACTAACGTAATTCACATGCGAGCTAGACACACAAGCGAGCTAGACACCCCACCAAAAACGCGTTAGTTAATTAGACCTCTCTTCTTTAACCACCCACTATGCCACCAATTCGTACTCAATCCTCTCAAAAACGTACGGAGCAAGAGGGTAGGATCTTATTAGCTATTCAGGCTATTCAGAAGCAAGAATTTACCTCTATTCGTGAAGCAGCACGCCAATTTAAAGTACCGAATTCAACTCTCGCTACACGCCTTAATAGGGTTAAAAACCGCGTTGAATCTCGCGCAAATTTATACAAATTGACTGAACTTAAGGAGGAATCGCTTCGAAAATGGATTCTCTCAATAGATTCTCGTAGAGCAGCCCCTCGGCCTTCTACTATACGAGAAATAGCAGACTTGCTACTCGCGGCGCGTGGATCTATCCCTTCTCCTTCGGTCGGCTAAAATTGGGTTACGAATTTCGTTAAAAGGTATTCTAACCTATCGGCCCGATTCTCGAGACGCTACGATTATCAGCGAGCAAAATACGAAGACCCGAAAATCATTTCTGAATAGTTCTCTCTCGTTCAAAAAACGATTCTAACGTACGGTATCGATCTCGACGATATCTATAACTTTGACGAGACCTGGTTTGCAATAGGCTTAATTGCGACCGCAAAAGTTATTACGAGAAAGGAATTCTACGGTCGGAGATCGCTTTTATAGCCTAGAAATCGCGCGTGGGTGACTACAATCGAGTGTATAAACGCGTTAGGGTGGGCGCTTCCTCCGTATATCATTTTTAAGGGTAAAGTCCTTATTGAATCTTGGCTCGACGGCCTTCCGCTTGATTGGAGACTCGATGTTAGTTCGAACGGGTGGACTTCCGATGAAATTAGCCTTCGGTGGCTTCAAAAGCAGTTTATTCCGTCTACTTCTTCGCGTACGAAAGGGAAGTATAGACTTTTGATACTCGACGGCCACGGAAGTTATTTAACCGCGAAATTCGACGAAATTTGCGAGAAGAACAATATTATCGCAATTTGTATGCCTCCGCACTCGTCTCACCTTTTATAGCCTCTCGATATTGGCTATTTTGCGGGGTTAAAGCGCGCGTACGGTCGGTTAGTCGAATCGAAAGTACGGCTAATTATTAATCACGTCGATAAACTAGAATTCCTCGAAGCCTACCCGTCTGCCCGAAACGAGATATTTCAATCAAAGACTATTAAAAATAGCTTCGCCGCTACCGGTCTAATACCGTATAACCCCGATCGAGTGATTTCAAAGCTTAATATTTAGCTTCGAACCCCGACACCCCCCTCGAGCCGGGGAAGCGAGTGGTCGCCGAAAACGCCCTCGAACTACGTTTAATTACAAAAATAAGCTTCTTCAATAAAAGCCTTACTTAAACAACGCTCAAAAAGCCTACCGAGTCCGCTAAATTCCGCGATTAATCAGGTTTTAAAAGCCTATTAAAGCACGATACAATCAGTTGCCTTACTCGAGAAAGAAGTAAGCGATTTACGCGCTAAAAACGAGAAGAAGAAGCGAAAAAGGACTCGTTCTATAAGGTAAATACCCTCCGGAGAAGGCCTCTTAGTTTTAGAGGCCTCTATTCTAATAGCGTAGTTAGAGCAAGCAGTTTTAGCACTATTGCCCCGCGAGACAGAGCTAGCTCCGACACCTTCTTAGCCACGTACGAGAGCCTTACCGAAGTGTAGCGTTTGTGGAATTCAGGGTTATAGAATGACTATATATCCTGATAGATCTCGAGTTTAATTCATTGAATTTAATGGCGTTTTGGTTGAGATAAATATATTTAAAATTGATTGATTAGGTGGGGTGTCTAGCTCGCTTATATATCTAGCTCGCATATGAATTACGTTATATATAAAGGGAATTTTAGAAAGAGGATATATCCGTGTATTAAAAGATATTCTATTATAACCTATTAAGGAGTATAAAACGGGCTCTAAATTTAGTGGACCTATATAGTTGTTATCTACCTTTTATACTTTAAGCTCCCTAACGGATTTAGAAAGAGCGAACAGATTTATTCTTATATAGGATACTGTTTTTATACTATCTTGGAATATTTTTATATATTTTTAAAAAACAATACTATATCAAAACACTTAGCTATGCTTGTTATCCTACACCTAAAGATAGATATATTTAGCACAATTTATCATTGTCGATTACTAAATCCTAATTTATAGATATATAATTTTCTGTTTTACTAGCGCTTACTATAATTTTTGGTACTTAATAATAACACTAAGTGATAAAATAGGCTAATACTAATTATTAATATTATAGAATAGCATCGAATTAAATCACTACTAGAATTTGATTAAGTAAAAGACTTCCGATCCTTAAAATTAATAAAGAACTAACACTATGGTTAAAACTTAATTATAGCTGTACGAAGATCAAATATCGTTGAAGAAATTATTTAGATCTTCATCGGTAAACTTCTAGAATATATTACTATCTTAAGTCGGACAAGAAGTTCATAATTATATCCGGAAATACTGCTAAGAACTTTCAAAATCAAAGATATATTAGCGAAATCGTCCTAAAATATAACATAATCGGGATATAAATAACACTTTAACTCGCTTCTTAGGAGTCAGAGTATAGGATAGAGAAAATCTTATTTATAAATTGAAAAAAATATAGGAATAGGGTATCAAAATACTACTTGTTACTACATAAGAACTTTTATAAAAATAATTATTATAGGCACTTTATAAGTCTTAAGAAGTTCTTTGAATTAAGTAGCTCGCGGCTAAGTCGGAGACCTAGTAACCTCGAAGAAGTTATTAGAAATAGGTATATTTATTAGGAAGTACAAATCTTAGTTTAAATAAGTTTGAATTATAACTAAACCTACGATAGAAAAGGTAGCTATATCGGTATCTTATAAGCAACTTCAATATAGGTATTCGAGATATAAATAATAAAATATAATTAGATCTTGTGTAATTCGAATAGGCTTACTAAAGAGGCAAAGAAGAAAAATAAGTTAAAGATAAGATCTTTTATTAACTATGTCTTATTACTAGCGGTAACTAAGATTCGTTATTCTAATATCTATACTAATATATAATATTTGCGTTTAACTTAATGAATTACTTTATAATTATTGTTATATTAAACCCGTGAGACCACGCAGAGTCTCTGGTTTAGCTTGGTAAGCGAAGTAGAAGCCTTAGCTAACGTATAGTACAATATGGTTCTATTGTAGGAGAGACTAAACGCTGACCCTTCCTAGGGTTAGCGGGGATAAACTAAATATAGGCTGGCCTAGCTAGACCTCGCTTTAGGTCGGGTTTAGGTACGACTTTAGGAACCGTACCTATGGGTCGGGTATGGACCCAAAACCCAAACCCAAACCCACGGGTTTACGGGTTCTTAGCGGGTAACCCGCGGTTTACCCGTTCTATATACACGCGATAAACCAATTAATATGCCTTTTCTTCTTCCTATATAGGCCTTTATTGATATATTATCTTTTTGTCTTCGAAGAATAGGGGTATCGCGAGGCCCCTAAATATAAGTCTACGCGTTTTAGAATCTTCTATAAGTCGTCTAATAGTTATTAGCGAGAAACCCTTCAATATATATAGTCCCTAATATCTTAATTCACTAATACCTACGCATTATCTACGTATAATATAGACCTCCTACTACTAGATAACCTTCTAATTCTTCCTTCGGACGACCTTACTCCTAATCTATCGATTAGTCAATAGGTATTTCCTCTAGTCGCAAGCTCCGCAATCGACTCCGATTTCACACTATAAACCTTCTTGTCTCCGATTCCACCTAACCTCGAGACTATTCGACCTAACCGTGTCACTCTATATATAGTATATACTAAAGAAATGACTATCGAGTTTGTATAATAGTGGCTATAATCAGACTTTGGAAGAAAGAAGCGCCTACGCTAGGACTCACGGCACTTCTCTGATATTTAGGATTATTTTGACTAGGTAGCTAGGGCTACTAATAGGGAACCGAAGGTAATATATAAGTTTTGCAAGGCTATTCTAAACCACCTAGGGCTTAGTGATAGGACTTTAACCATAAAGAAATATATTATAAGCTACGGTGTAAAGAAGAGAGGCCTAAATATTAGGCAATTTATACAAGCGGTATAATACCCTCTTTATCCTTATATACATCGATTTTAATGATTTCTTAAGGCGCTAGTACCTTCTACCGATACCCTATTTAGCCAAGAAAAGTGGGAATTATGTCTTCTTCGGTTTATTACTAAATCAAGACTACTATTCTAGCTCCTAGAGCACGTAGGCTTCCGGGATATTATAGCTATAGCCTAAAGAGCTCCTAAGGATATCAATATTCCGTCTACAAAGGTAGCATAGAGTCGACTACGCACTATAGTCTTCGAACGCTATCGGAAAATACTCGAGAGCTTGCCCGAAGATAGGAAAATCTTAATTACCCTTGACTATTAGACGTCCCCTTTTGCCTAAGTATTTATAGCAGTCACTAGATATTTTATTGACAAAGACTAGAACTATCGAGAGCTGTTTCTTAGATTTAAACTACTTCGTGGAGTATATTCTAGTGCTAATCTTAGTGCTATTCTACTTTAGCTTCTACGGAATTATAATCTAGCCGATTGGGTGCTTACTATCACTACCGATAATATATCAAACAATAATATATTAGTGGCAAGTATTCAAGAATCGGTTTAGTCTCTTGATCTCGGTAATAGTATAGCAATTATTCGAGTTCTATATATAGCCTATGTTATACAATTAAGTTTGAAGCAACTTCTCGGATAGATAAAGGTAGAACCAAAGAACAATACTACCTAGGCCGAATAGACTAAATCCTAGGAATAGTTAGTTCGGGCTAGGCATTAGAAAAGGGAGATTATTGACACTCTAAATAAGGTTCGCCCCTAATTAATCTAGTAGATATCTAATTCTAATATCGTATTAGCTTCGGGGCCTAGCGATCTTTATTAACGCGAGCCCCTAACGTCGTAAAGCTTTCCTATCTCTTTAGACGGGTTCGAACGCTCTTGTTCTAATATAGGACGTCTATACGCGCTAGAACTCGATATTCTTAATACTTCGCCGAGCTAAACGACTATAATCCTACTTAATTAAATTCTGTTCAAAGTATAGCTATCCCTACCTCTAGCTTGATTATAAGCAATAGCGTTAGATTGATTATCTACTCCTAATTATATAGCTATTCTTCCGTTTTACGACTATACTATCAAAGATAAAGGATATCACTATCCACCTAATCTTTGCAATCTATAATAAGCTTTTTAATTATCTTGAAAAGTCAATTAGGTAGCTTATAAGGAAGAATATCGCCTAGAAAAAGCTTATACTTACTACTCTCCGCGTAGCCGAGGAAAAGTTAAGGTAGTACTATAGTAAGACGGAGGATATCTATAGTAATATCTTTGCTATTAGTATAATGCTTACTCCGTATCTAAAGCTCTAGTTCTTCCGAAGTAGAGAATAGGGTAGTAGGCCTAAGTTAGTTACTCGATATCGATAGAGCTTTAAGGACTATTTTGAACCGTATAAGTAACGTCGGTTAAAAGAATAAACTAGTAGTGATTAAGAGCCTACTACGCAAGGCTTAAGCCTAGATCTTGATTAAATATTTAGCCTCGATCAGGTATCTTAAGCTTATTAGTAGAACGAACTTATAATATATCTTGATAGTGGTAAGTATACCTAGTCTTTATATTGTCAAATTTGGGTTAATCAATATTTGTTAGCAACTACTACTATTATACTAGTTCGCGCGTTCTAGAAGGAGCACTAGGCTATATTTCCTATACTTATAAAACTCGCACGAGATATTCTCTCGATTCCCACGACTAGCGTAGGCGTTAAACGGCTATTTAATATAGCGCGGGATATCTATCACTATTGTCGCGGCTTACTAAAGGCTACAATAATTTAGGAAATTATATTATATTGTTATACGACCGAGTTTAAGGTCCAAGAAGACGTGATTGTTGTCTAGAAGGAGTATTTTTCTAAAGATAATATAGAAGCGGATTATAAGGAGAGAGATAGTCTGGATAGACAATAGCTAGAAGATACAATTAAGCTAATTAGTAATAATAAGGAGGGGAACGAGGATAATACATAATCGGTTGTTATTCTTGTTTAAACCGAAGTAGCTATACAAGGTTATTTAGAACGTTCTCTTGGAAAGAGGAGAAGGAGTATTATATTGCAATAGGATACTAAGGGCTATAAGGATAATAAAGAGCTAGAAGAGGATGATATACCCCTACCTAAGACCTAATAGCGTGTCTTAGGAAGATCTCGAAAACGCCTATAGGTTTATAACAATCAGTTTATAGAGTATTAGTCTTTAATAAAATTGAAGCTATTCACACTTATTTTGCTATCTAGTATCTATAAACGTGACTACCTATAAGCAGAATATATATAAATATAGCCAAAGAAATGCACAATTTGTGTATGTCACGAGATTCTCTATGTTTGCACTGTTTATTAACCCGTGGGTAACCCGTGGGTCGGGTCGGGTATGACTATCAAAACCTATACCCGACCTCGGGTATAGACTTTGGACCCAAAACCCGCCAAGAAATGGGTATGGGTCGGGTAAAACCCGCTTACCCACGGGTATAGGCGAGGCCTACTATCTAATCTACCATTATTATTGAATTTCTCAACCACGACATAAATTCAGTAAAATCGAAGCTATTCAGACATCTCCGGGCACCTATTTCTCCTATGTCCTAGGTTTTTATAGAGGCTGTATCGTTGTGGTCTCCTCTTATTGGTCCGATTCGGTGTCGGCGATATAGCTTTATCTCGACCTAAGCTAGTTTTATAAACTATTTCCGGTCCTAAAACTATTGATATAGCCTCTAGAACCGATATTCCGCCTTTATAAGCTATTCGCTTCCTCGTACGCTTCCTTTTCTAGGTTCTTTTTGTATTAGCGGCACGTAATTCGCGGTTTTGCTAGTATATAATTGTAGCGCCGTATATAGCTAATTAGCAGCCTTTTACGATCCACTCAATGGCTTTTTCGACCGCGCGAGGGGTCCTCTTATAGCATTTTCTTAATAGAGGAAGCCTACCGGCGTACGTCCTTTACAATATATAGGGTTTCGGCGTAAAATTGCCGCTAGAATCGCTTCCTCGACATAGAGGTGTTAGAGGAGTGATAAGGCGTATATATAGCTTCGAAATTACGCGAATCGGATTAAAAAGAGCGATACTAGTAGCTACGAAGCTATTAAAAATAATTTCCGGCTTAAATGCCTCTTTCCGGGCGCGAGGAAGCTATAAGAAGTCGTATTTAGACTTTGACATTTCCTATAGGACTATAAACAATGCAAACATTAGCTATCTCGTGACTTATATAAATAATACATTTCTCGGCGATTCCGAACAGTATTTTATCTATAATAGCTTTTTCTAAGTTAAAGATATACTAAATAATCACAAAAATATAGTCGGAGTATATTAAAAGTAATAAATATTTGTTAGTCTTAATACTAGCTTAAACACCTTTAAATTACCGTATTTTATTATAATAACTTAACAATTTATCCATCATTATTATAAAAATAATGTATTGATGGGAAATTTTCTTTAGTCCCAAGGACATAGGACTAAATTTTCGCTAGTCCTATGTAAAATGTCAAGGTCTAACTATATCTATCGAGTATCAAAAGCTAATACGCCTCTTTCGTTTACTTATTACTCGATAGAACAAAGACCCTTCAAGCTATTTGAGTCTAGTTATATCTATCGTTTATCCTTTATTACTAACTAAAATTTGCTAGGTAATTCGTAGAGGATTGGTAGGGTAAGACTAGCATTATATAAAGACCCTTCCTTTAAAAATACACTTAGAGATAACACCTAACCTTTTGTATTTATAGCCTCAATAACTATCACCTATTCTCCGGGTTGCAACAATGATTTCAATTTTAGCGGTGATATTTAAACTAAGGACGGATCTAGTTTTATCGAAGTTTTCGATATCGTTATCCATAATACTATACTTCTCTATCGTCTTTCTCACGCAATTAATCTATTTTGATATAAGATTATAATCCTTATATTAAGCTCTCCGATAATCGTACGCACCTATGAATCGAGTTCTTAGCTTATTATACTATTTAACAAAATTGTAGACTTTTTTTGCCGACCGTATAAGGGGTGCTACTATCGCGGGCTCCTAATAGCAAATTAGCAACCTCTTATATAGTATTTGACCGAGGCGCTGTTCCTTACTTATACCAAGAGAGTATTTATTTATTTAGAGTTTTATCTTCTAGAATAGTCAATTTCCGGCCTAATACGACTTTTGACCCTGGATATACGGCGGCGAAGCGTTTATTCGGGTCTATTATAACCGCGCGCCAATTAATATATAGAGTATATTCTTCTATTCTAAAAAGAAATAGCTAATAGTATTCTACCCTTTTGCTCTATACGTTAATAAAACTTTCGTGAATTGAATTTATGGCATAGTGGTTTATTAAAAATAGAGGGTTAGAACAAAGCGCGAGAATTACGGTTGCGTGCGGCGCTCGCTTATATGTTACGTTAAGTAGTAATACCAAGGTCGTATATATGGTGCTAATAGGGTATATATGATAGATATATAAGATATAAGGATAATTTAATATATTAACATTTCTATAATTCTACTTGATAATATATAATATTTACTATATAATATTAACTATAATAATAGCAAGGATAGGTATGGTTACCTTAGCGATAACTATCGACGCTTAGTTAATAGAGTGGTATTAGAACGAGGATATAATAAATGTCCCTTATTATATCCTCGTCTAGACCTCGGCAAGGACCGGGACCGGACTATGCGGTCTTTGGTCTTTTTTCAAAGTAGTCAGGACCCTACTACGGTCCCCCGCAATTTTATAATTATGCCAAGACCTTCCTTTTTTGGCCGTATAAACTGATTATTTAGCCGCGTTTTTTACTATTATTTAACACTATTTTTGTATCTACACAAATTTTGATAATGAATCAGGTCTAACAATCAATAAAACAGTTGAAACTACCTTATATCTGATTTTATGAAGCTTGGTATTAAGTTAATTACCAATAAACTTTCAATTTCGGACCATTGTGGTTGATATTTTAGAATTTACTTCTAATCATGCAAAAATATATATATTTTCTATATAGGAGCACTTGTACGCTTAGGAAGAGTCGTGACTATTAATATCCCTAGCCTAGATTTCTGACGGCCGTCAGAATTTAAGCCTATCTATTGCCTAGAAACTATTGATATCTCTACTAGATATCTAATAGCAATTATTATTTAGGCCGATTAATACGCGTTAGATATAGATTATTTGTAGGATCTAATAAGTTCTACTAGTTCTTACGGTCCGTTAGCGGTCCTTATATAGTCCCCGCGGTCTTTATATAGTCCCCGCGGTCTTTATATAGTCCCTATAGTCTAAGACCGTATAGATCTAAGTAGAGTAGGTCTTATTAGCTAATTACGGTCTATAATCTAGTCTATTCTATCTAAAATCATCTATCTATTATTTTCTTAAATATAAATACCCCTAAGGATTCCTTTGCCTAGATAAAAGATAATAGTATATCTTGACTATCACTCTAAAGCCACACTACCTACTGTCTATTAATTATTTATCAATATATTATAGAGCTACGTATCCTAATTCTCGGATAATTATCCCCTATCTATCTTTAAGGACAACCTAGTTAATACACTTTCCTTCCTTATATCTAATAAGCTATTTAACCTAGACGGAGGCGTAACACCAATATCTACTCCTAGTATAGCCTTTACACGACTAGTAGTACCTATCCCGATTCCACAAACTCTTAAGCGTATTAGTCTATTTAGCAAGAAGAACTATATCCTTTAGATAGAGATATTTAACGAGGATTTTATCGCTTAGTAGCTTAAAACCGAGTATAGAAGTGCAACAAAACGAAATATCTTTGATTATAAACAGCTAGTAGGCTCTTAGGAACACTTCTACTAGGTTGCTACAATCTCTGATAGATCCCCTAAGGTAATATATAAGTAGTGTGATTATATCCTTGCTTATCCTATAGACTAGCACTAGGGAATATCTACTATAAATAGGCATTTCTTATAAGCCGCTACCTATCAAAAGGGAAGGAGTAAGACACAAGATATTAGAGAGATAATCTCGAATAGGGTATAAATACTATCTACAAGGCTTACTTTATACTAACTTATATAGTTCTTTATAGACAGATCTTCCCTCCCGCAAATAGGGGTTTTTACTAGGAGCTTGGATAGATAGGTTAACCACCTTTATTGTTGCTCTACGCCTACTATTCTAGCTTATTAAGCACCCTAAATTTCGCGCCCTTATCGAAATAGCTTCCTCTACCCTATCTATCCCTAAAATACCTAGTACTAGGACTATCTATCGGTATCTTTAGGAGATAGTTAAGGAATATTAGGATTCTCTACTTTAAACCCTCCTAGAGGGCGCTAAGCTTTCTATAGCATTGGATTGCTAGACCTCCCCTTTTCGTCAGGCGTTTATAGTAGTTATAGGCTACTTTATCGACCTTTAGTGGAACTACTGTAAGATCTTACTCGGCTTTAAACCTCTTCGTGGCTCCTACACTAGCGCCTATCTTAGTAGTATCCTACTTAAGCTACTTAAGAAGTATCAAATTACTAATCGTGTGCTTACGATTACTACCGATAATATATCGAATAATAGTATATTCCTAACTACTCTCGAAGAGGCTGTTTCGTCTCTTAAGCTTCTAAGTTATATACCGATTATTCGTATACCATATATTGTATATATTATATAGCTTAGTCTAAAGGAGCTTCTTAGTTAGATAGATATAAACCTATAGAATAATAGGGAAGAAATAGAGTAGGCCGATTAGAGATATACCGCCCGTCAAAAGAACAGAAGGATTGTGCAAACCCTTAACAAAGTATACTACCCCCTCCTTTTTCTACTATCGTATCTCTATTTGATACTAACTATATAATATCCTTTAGGTTCGTAAAATTGTAGTCTATATCAATAAAAGCCCCTAGCGCCGCAAGAGCTTTATTAGACTTTAGACAAAAGAACCGAAACTTATGCTAATACAAGATATCCGAACACGCTAGAATTCTACGTTTCTTATACTTCGACGCGTATATTAGCTATAGACTATATTTGATAGATTTTGTGCATAATTTAATCTAACTAATATAAAGATAGATAAGGATAAATAGCGATAGGTTGATTATCTACTATTAATCACCTATCCCTTCTTTAAGTTTATTTTATCTTTATAAGCTATAACTAATATAACTATCTATAATATATTTAGAATCTATAATACCTTATTTACCTATATTAATAAGGCAAAGGCGTAGCTAGCACGAAAGAAAGTTGGGTAGAAGAAGGTAATAAAACTAGCGCTTAAATGTAGGCGCGATAAGCTTACGGAGTATTATAGCAAGACTAATGATATTCCGAATAATCTCTATACAATTAGGACTATCTTAGGCCTACGAAATAAGCTTAAGTTCTTCTTAGCACTATAATAGGAGAAATACTAGGTACCGCGGTATAAGGAGTCCCTCGAGACTTATATCTAGCCTTACTAGAAGCGCTATATAGAGGCATAGATAATATTAAGTTCCTAGTCAATAAGTAACGATATCTCTAATATTGATATACTTCTAAGACCGACTACTCTAGATAAACTCACAAGGTATCTTAGAAGTAGTAAGTTTAATATCCCTCCCTCCTATTATATATTAAATCTTTGTTTTTGCTAACTTTATATCTCTCTAGGTACTATCTAATTAATACCCCTAGTCTTCTAGAAGGCTTATAAGGTAGAGTATCCTATCTTAGTAAGCCTTACCCGAGATATCCTTATAACTCTAGCTAACGGCTCTAGGGTAGAGAGACTTTTTAACTCTACTTAGGATATATACCACTATCGCTAGGGCTTATTAAGACTATAGACTATTTAGAATCTAATAATATTTATATATTTAACTAGATTTAATATATAGTCTAAGTAGCTTACGCTAGTAGATAAGTTCCTCTCTACCTAAGAAAAGTATTCGAAGGAGTAGGATAATACTAAGCAAGAGGATAAAAAGTTTAATCCTATTAGCGATAATAAGGAAGATCTTATAATAGAAACTTCTATAGAAGTATCTATTAAGTAGCCTAGCCTACGAGCGCTAGGGAAGAGAAGGGCTATTAATAATAATAAGATCCCTCTACCTAATTTTGATATTAAGAGGCAGTCGTTAGGGCGTATTCTAAAGAGACTAAGACATAATACGGATTTTATATATAATTAATAGATATAGAGGACAATTAATCCTTTCAACATAAATCATATATATAAGTAATTTCTAGAAAAGTACTCAAAGTTTTTGGAAAGAATACGTTTAGGCTATATATAACAAAGTATAAAAGTGAAATACTAAAAAATACCAATAGATTCTTCATAAATTATATAAATCACGGGGTTCTATATATTCGTCCCGTTTGTAGGACCGCAAGACCGGACCGGACCGCAGTGGTGCGGTCCTGATAGTAAGGACCAAGCCCTGCATGGTCCGGTCCGGTCCGCGGTCTGGTCCGGTCCCTTGCGGTCCTTGCCGAGGTCTATCCTCGTCTTACCTTTATTCAAGGTTATCCGTTATTTGTTTGGAGCCACACAGGTAGTACTGGAGGCTATTAGTGTTAGACTACGCTAAACCCCGCGAATAGGTTCTACAACCTTCCTTGCATAGAATATAGGTCTTGGCGTATATAATTTGGCTAATATATCTTAATAACGTAGGGGGTTTTAGCACTACTTACTGTAGCTACTATAGTAATTTATCGACTTAATCTTGAAGATATTAGTAATTTGAAAAAATTGACCAGATGATATATTTCTTTATAGTAGTAAATAGTCATTTGTGTAGTTATAGTTTGATATAACCTTAGACTTATATTTGGAAAGTTAAATCCCGCTCATCAATCATGATACAGATGCGCTCAATGCGCATTGCGCTACAGCACTTCCTGTATAAGATTAATGCAGCAGATTCAGAAAAATGCCCGTGTGGAGAAGGCTCTCTGACCCCGAAGCAGTCTTGCTTCAATGCCAGACCTTCGGGAGTCTAAGGAAACAGCTGTTTGACCAGTTGGTTTAGGCAGGGGTTTCCGACCTTACTGACTATGACGCTCCAGTGTCAGACCCGCTGGCGATCCGCTACGTCGCCAAATGCATCGAACCGGCCTACTTGCTTAGTTTCAACATACTGCATAGGTAGAGTCCGATAACGAAACTGGAGACCCCACTAAGGTCATGGAGCAGAGTCCCGAAGACGCTAGGCACTCACTAATGCTTACACCGACGTTTGAGGATGGAGAGAACTTCACTTAGCTATTCGAATACACGCTGCCGGACTAGGCTGAAGCCCACGCTCGGCCTGACGAACGATAATCAGCCATTGAGGCTGAAGTGAGGATGTCGGAGAACGGGGTGTGATCTTGCTGCAGTAGGAATTAGCTGGCATCTTGATCGAGAGGTGTTTATATAGGATATGAGATGAGGACAGGGTAGGTGGACGGTGCATCCACGCATTCATTTGTATTTATTGCGTCCTAGTATTGAATTTCTCATTTGTATTGGGGTTTTGGGTTTACGGTTCTGACTTACATGTAGGGCTGGTACTCTTTCTCGTTTCGAGAACCAGCCCAATTTTCTGTACTGGAGCATGATCCGGCGTACGGGACACGAGTTCTTGCTTCAACTGGAAAGAAGCGCCTGCATAGATATTCGATACTAGATAGGCTCCAACAGGTTAATAGAACTTTGATTGATTGATCGGTTAATATATTTGGAAAGTGATATAGTAGGAAGAAGCTTTTATTATCGTAGAAATATATGAAAATATAATATATTAGATATTGAACAATATTTTGTTATGAGGATCTATATTTAACGTACGTAGTATACGTATATCTCTATAATTACTACGTTTTGTGGGTCTTGATTAAAAGGTGCCATAAGGCCATAAGTTTAATTATAAATTATGTTACTTACCAAGATAATATTACTATAATACTAATTATATTGTATATATTTTATGAAATAGCTTTAAGGTTAGTGGTTTCATCGAGACCCGATATATAGGCCCTAGATAATGCAAACAGAGCAGAGACTCGTGACTACACAAAGCATGCAGTTTTCGCCTATATTTTAGGTATTTCCTTTACTTGATTCTCAATTTTCTCTGACAAAAGCCTTGGTTTAAAGGTATCTATTTGGTAACGTATTTCACCACCGAGTGACGCACGTAATGCTATCTATTAAATTTAAATATATTTATCTCCACCAAAACGCCATTAAATTCAATAAGCTAAAGACGAGGTCTATTAGGACAGGCATTTCTCTTATGACTCTGAATTCCACATTCTCTATACTTTGGTGAGGAAGGCTCTTGTACGTGGCTGTCAAGGTGCCGGAGCCGGTCTTGTCTCACGGGACACTTGCGCTAAAATTGCTTGCTCTGGCTGTATTGCTAATATAGAGGCCTCTAAATCTAAGAGACCTCTTTCGGAAGGTATTTGCCTTATCGGTCTAGTTCTTTTGCGCTTTTTTTTCTTATTTTTAGCGCGTAAATCGCTCACTTCTTTCTTGGGAATAGCTATTGGTTATATTGTGATTTAATAGGCTTTTAGAACCTGATTTATTGCGCAATTAAGTAGACTCGGTGGGCTTTCTGAGCGTTGTTTTAGTAGGGCTTTTATTGATGAAGCTTATTTTTGGACCTTGACATTTCCCATGGGGCTAGCGAAAATCTAGTCCCATGGAAATTCCTACAGAGGTCTAGTCCCGTGGACTCACTCCCATGGGACTAAAAAAATTTCCTATCTAACATTATTTTAATAATAATGATGGATAAATTGCTGAGTTATCATGACAAAATACGGCAATTCATAGGTGTTTTAGCGAGTATTAAGACCCACTAAGTATTCATTACTTTTGATATATTCTGACCATGGTTTTGTGATTATTTAGGGTATCTTGAGTATTATCTAATATACATATTCGTCACCTTAATCCTATTTTATCACACTTTCTGACTTACCTCAGAAAGTGAGGGCTAAAACAGATATATCTATATTTAGGAAACTCCAATTTGAATCAGGAAGTGAAGCTTTGATAAGCATCCAGTATACCTATTCCGATATAAATATTCGTTATTGGGTATTAAGGATAATTAGGAGAATAAGGAGAACTAACTAGCGGTAGGAAGTGATATATAGACATAGATAGCAATAAGAAATCGAGGTTAGAAGCGGCTAAGGCGAGAGGATAAGGATCTTGTATATAGATAAGTCTATATATTACTTAGTCTAAAATCATCTATTGTTCAGAAAAAGCTATTGTAAATGAACTACCGTTCGGAATCGCCAAGAAATGCATAAGTCATACAAGTCACGAGATAGCTTGTGTTTGCATTGTTTACAGTCTCATGGGAAATGTCAAGGTCTAGTTAACTAAAACAAAAGATAAAGTTATAAATATCTTAATACTACCATATTTACCTTATTTTATTCATAAGAGTATTAAGATAATCTAGAACTTATAGACTCCTTATCTCTCATTTTTAGAAAGCTTACTAGCAAAAATACCTAGTAATTACTAGACTTCCGCAGAACCCAACTTGGATCCAGTACTGGGCCCCCAGTAAAACCCAATTTTGACCCAACTCGACCCAGTTTCGGCATAAAAATTAGTATAAAATACTTATACATTATACTTCGGTATTGGCTAATACACCTGAAATCTCACTTTTTATATGGATTATATTATAAAATAACTATATATGGCTATATACCGCTATTCTATTGATATAGTTACTTATTAAGGAAGGAAGTATATATGTTATCTTATTTAATAATATATATATATAACTTTGAGTGTAGTCACACCACTTTTTCTATTATACTATGTATTCTATTCAAATTTTAGAATATAGATATATTAGGTTATAGGGTATAATATATCTATAGTGTAATTCAAATTAAATAAAATTACCTTCTATAAATGGATGAGAACGGCCCTTAAACACGTGTATTTTTGCATCATTTATGTTTGCACTATTTGTAACCAAGTTAAGGCCCCAGAACCAGTGCCGGGTTAATAGGTTCTGCGGAAGTCTAGTTTTCACCTTACTTATAGGGCTAGTGCTATCTCTCGTTTCGAGTATCAGCCTAATTTTTTGTACTAGAGCATGATCAGACGTACGGGACAACGAATTCTTGCTTCAACTAGAAGAAGCATCAGCATAGCTTTTCGATACTAGATAGGTTCTAACAGGTTAATAGGACTTTGATTGATTGATTATACTGGCTAGACCTAGGCTAACAGGATAATTGATTATAGGAGCCATAAAAGAAGGTACTTGGATATAAGCATAACGAAAGCGAAGAAACAGGAAAAAAAAGAGGCGCAAAAAGAGAGGCCACATCAAGGTGGGCATTACACAGAGCGGCACACTCGCTTCAATTGGTTCGTGTTGGAAACTTTCAACCTTTTAGTAACCCCAATGTACCACACGCTGTATATATCGACCTACGTATATAGTGTCAGAGTAGTGAACTAGATTAGTATTACGATTAGACCGGCCTATGAACACTTTGCCGTTTAGGGCGCCAGTTGGGCGCTCTAAGGCTATTGTTATCCTCTTTATAAATATCTCTTTCATGACACATGTACTCCCACCACTCTAAACCAAAAGACAGCTATAAAACGCACACAGCAGTAAATGAAGAGGTGCATAGATTTCTTGACTCCTACAAATGCAAACATGGTGATAATACAGAACCTCATGAACGCCAATCCAATGGAATAACTTCCTGTTGTTACAATCAGGCAATATTACCGGCCATACCCATGAAAATTGCCTGAGCAGCCAACTGAAGTGACCAAAATCCAACTTTTTTGAATCGTCGTTTCCGGGCTTGATCATCCACAACATCACGGGCGAACGCATCATAGGTCTGCAAATTCATCAGTACTGACGTTGCACGGATCAAAAGGGAAGCACTCACCGCAGCTGAAAGGTCGTCCATCAAACTGCTGTCAAAGACAGTCCAGCTTCCATCAAAATCTCCAACGCGCTTGACCAAACGGCAGTTGACTGGGATAAATGTTCGCTTCGAGTTGATATATGCAACAATAGGCCGGATAAGTGCGTTATTGATGTAAGAAAGGTCCCGGGTAAAAATGGGCACCACAGCCCGAACATTATTCAGATGCACGCGTAGGTCCATGACCAGGAATCGGCGGTCCTCATTCTCAGATTCTTGACCAGAGGTTGACGACAGAGGCTCTGGATACCGATTGGAGATCACAGTTGCCTCTAGTCGATCATAGAAATCGGCCATCACCTTTGCCAAGCTCTCATTATTCTCAGCAGGGAACATGATATCGGCTACAATATCCACGGTCCCCTCGTGGATCCAAGAGAAAGGACCCTGGACACCGCGATTGAGATGATCAACATTGAGTCCGTCGACGCGTATCCTGTTATGCTTCTTCCATGGACTTGCTTTGCCATCGCTCTCTGCTCCGCTATCCAGCCTAGTTCCCGTATGGCCATGGCTCTGACGAGCGTGAATTGTGAACAAAGAGTTATCATAGGACCCGGACATCATGTTGGCAGAAAGGAAGTCATAAAAAAGCCATTGTTTCCGCAATTGGGGAAGGTCGCAAGAGAAAATGCTCACAGAGAATGGCCGGAAGTTGTCAGGTTGGTATATGGTGACAAGAAGATCATCCATTTTGAATGAGTCAATTTCAAAATCACCGGGATTATGCTCATGCCGGTAGGACTTGGGGTCCAAGTCCTCCTCTGGCCAGTAAACATGCCGGCGATCGACGACTCCCCGTATGCCTTTCACCTCCACATCACGAAGTGGACCTTTTCCATTAAGCCACTTGGTGAATGACAGTGTCACATTTACTGTTTCAATCGACAAATCGAACTGGGTATAGTTGGTATCCTCCTCCTCATCGGATAAGAGCTGGGGATCTTCGTGCCCAGTTTCACCCCGAGCTGCAGCTGCAGCTGCAGCAGTCTTTGACGAACCTTTACTGACATGACCTGTGCCTTGTCCCGGCCGCTTTGACACAAACACATTCTTAAATGTGATGACACCATTCCTCCACTTGGGAACGATTGCAGATTCGAAGACAACTTTCACCCCAGAGGATTTGGTGAGATAATTGCCTACCCACCCTGCTAGAGTCTCTGTAAAAGACAAATTAGTGGTGAATACGAAAAGGCCAATGAAAAGGACGTACCCTGAGCGAAAACCGTATTGATCGCGAGAATCAGAAGTGAGAAGAAAGTCGTAGTTCCCACGACAACCCAGACAACATGACCCAGTAGAACCCATGAAAAGAGGGCGGTCATCTCATCCAAATTAAAAGGACGCACACTCCGTATAGAAAACCACTTGAATCGTACTTTTAACCGTGACCAGAACCCATTCGCGGCGGCCAAAAGCTCTTCCTTTGACGGCCGGTGTAGATGGGGCATGTGAGGTAAGCGATCCATCAAATGGCGATTGGATGCTGGCTGTTGAGGGTCTTGGTGTTTTTCCTTGACGGTAGATGTAACCTTGTCATTGCTGACATTTTGGAGATCATGTTGATTTCGTGGTTGGGTGTCTTTAGAGACATCCGTACCACTTCGGGAATTATTGGAAGTATGTATGCTGCGGCTCCAAACATATTGGGCGGCAATTTTATGGGAGGGGATGATGCGTGCTGTGGTAGTTTCCGCTGCAGTGGGAGTGGGCGAGATACCGAGGACGAAGCATCCACCGGTAGCAAATCTCTTGGTAATATGGGTTGTATTCCGTGGATGTGTCGAGATTCGGGGGCGACTTGAAATGAAGTCGAAAAGTTTACTTGTAGAAGTATCCGATATACGAGTTATTCGTATGCCAAGGAATGGAGTTGCTGTTTCCCAGATGTGGGCGTACAGCCGGCGTCCCAGGTTGGCAGACATATCTTGCCTTCACATCCTGCAGTGAAAATAAGGAGCTTGAAAACTGAGCTCCCGCAAAAAACCGAGAGACTTGTTGACGGGACGGGAAGCTTGGAAGAGCCAAATGAAATCATTGCCCGATGTTTGTTTTGTTTGCACCAAAAAATTCCACTCCGCCCACACTCATTTTTCCGGGAGGGGACTGATAAATTTTGCGATAACAACAAAAAGTTGCTTCAGTCACATCATGTCGGCACCTACAGCTCTTCGCCAGCCCGAAGCCCCAGGCTTTCAACCCGAAAATGTCTCTTATGGTATGTGTGATTCAACCTCTATCCTTATCGCAGCTGACCATCAAAAGACCATGGCGATGAAATCTTGATTGACGCACACACTTCGACTGATGCGATCAACCCCGTCGTCGAACCTACCGATGATAATGAAATGCGCATCGACGAGGAAGGTCGTCCTGTCTTCACCCCTGCCAAGGACGTCGCCACTGCGTATCGCATCGAGACACGAAAAGTGCCTGTCCCTCCTCATCGGATGACACCACTCAAAGCGAACTGGACCAAAATTTGCCCCCCCATTGTGGAACACCTAAAGCTGCAAGTGCGCATGAACATCAAAAGCCGCGCAGTGGAATTGAGAACCTCCAAATTCACCAACGATGTGGGTGCTCTACAGAAGGGCGCGGACTTCGTGAAGGCCTTTACTCTTGGCTTCGACATTGACGATGCGATTGCGCTCCTCCGACTCGACGATCTATACATTGAAACCTTTGAAATCAAGGATGTAAAGACGCTCAACGGAGAGCACCTCGGCCGCGCCATTGGACGTATTGCAGGCAAGGATGGAAAGACCAAATTTGCTATCGAAAACGCTAGTCGGACACGAGTGGTACTTGCCGACCAAAAGATCCACATATTGGGTGGATTCAAGAACATCCATATTGCCCGAGAAGCAATCGTCAGCTTGATCTTGGGTAGCCCTCCGGTAAGTTCCAGACGTATAAGTTGAATGATCAGAATTCTAACATAAAGCAGGGCAAGGTATACGGCAATCTCCGAACTGTTGCCTCACGCATGAAGGAACGGTTCTGATCTTATGAGGTATCTCATCTCATTCGGCATGGTGTGGGCGTTAATACAGGAGCACGAGGGTTTACGATTTTTTTCTTCTCTTTTGAGAATCTATGATGTTAGACATGATGACATACAAAAGTATGAGTTCCGCCAAATTTCTAGTCATTCCAATTATATTCATGTTGAAGTAGATAGAGAGCCCAAGCACCTGGTAGCAGGCCAAGTGGTCATCATTTCTTGCACTCTAATCCTTCTTCAAAGGGTGGTACACCTCCTCAATTCCTTCCCGGGTAATAATCATCATTTGCAAGCCATCACCAACCTCGATATGTCTCTCGACGGCACTTGTAAATGCGTCCCGTACAAGCTGCTTGACTGTGTTCTTGGGAAGAGGCTCAGCCTTTTTGGGTTCCAGTGCATGTCCCTCCCCACTTCCTGGGATGTATTGGTTCTTGAAATTGACTTGGTTGTCCAGGAACGGCATGATCAAGCTCGATGCTGCCCCAGCAGCACGGCACTGCTCTCTTTCGTACGAGCCAACCGGGTCGTAACTGTACAATGCTCCCTTGCCCTCCTCATCCAGACCGGCCAGAATGGCGTGTACATAGTAGGGGAAAAACCGCTTCTCGTAGAGAATTGTCGACAATCGTTGCGCACATGCTCCGACCGACATAGACTTGCCGTGTTGATACTTGTACATCCTCACCATCGTGTCCAGCCTTTCCTTGAGGGCGTTACCATCCGCGGCAAACCCAACGACGGAGAGTAGAATCTGAGCACCTTCACCAGTTTCGTCATCACCGCCAATTCTGAAGACTTTGGGAACCATGCGAGAATTGATATTGTATCCAGATGTGGAGCGGGTATCGCCGGCGAGAATGGCAAAATCAGAGCCCGTGATACCCAGGGTGGAGCCGCCATTGTCAGTGTAGCTAGCATGTAACTGTTAGTCAAAATCCAAGCGAAGTGGTATCGACTGGTTCCATACGGGTAGAAGGAGTGTTGCTTGACAGGAGCAGCTGTTGGCTCAGAGAAGGAGTATCCGATGGTCTCACCACGAGACTGGTGACCCATAAACGACGTCATCTTGGCAGATAAATTGCTTGGTCAAAGAAGTATCACAAGTGTATTTGGATAGAAAAAATAGAGAAGGTATTGGGTAAGAAAGTCGCGGTTGGAGTATGGAAGACTGGAAGCAAAGAAGCTGTCGGGGTGTTGTCTGACGCGATGCGGTAGCTGCCTTCTGCTTATGTAAGGACATCAAGCTCCACGGCCTCAACGGGCGCGACAACTTGTTACCAGGCAACACAATACGTATTGTATTCTATTTGGAAAAGCAGTATATCACTATTCCTTCTCGCAGGACAATTTACTCGTCAGGTCTCGGTATTTGTACCGTAACTCACCAAGCTACACCATGCTTGGTCTTGGAGCATATGAGAGCAGCAGTGAAAACGAGGTAGAGCTTGATGGACCCTCTCAACCCCAGGTATGACTGGTCCGGCTCATAATAGCTATGTCTCTAATAAATGTGCTGACTATTTATTGCTCTAATAGCATACCAAGGAGCCTCCAGACACAGCAGCACGAACAGACCAGGGTAAGCCCATTGCGATCAAGTCCATATATCTGGCATTGACACTGACTTTATTTCAAGGCCCAATTGAGTCACAATATGAAGAGCAAGTGTCAAACGTTTCTACCAATGCCACAAACTTGGTCCCAGATGGGCCTGTTCTTGGCCCTGAGTCAATTGACCAGGCACCCAATTTGGGGAGTGCGCACATAACTACAGGACGCTCATCCCCCTTCCTGGCTTCAAGGACACTCATTCAAGACCTCACACTTCCCCCGGTTCCTAATCTAGACATACCACCATCTCCCCCTGGATCCCCCGATGCAGCCGCAAATGCCAAGTTCGAGCATTTCCTCACGCTCAAGAAGCGGGGTGTACACTTCAACTCGAAGCTTGCCGGCTCCTCATCACTCAAGAACCCCAGCCTGATGATGAAGATGATGAACCATGTTGGGATCAATGAGCAATCACAGCATGACACTTCGCTGCCGGTTGATTTATGGGATGCTTCCAGTCTACCAAGATGGGGATTCAAGGAAGAGATTCTGAGTACCCAACAAGCGTTTCGTCAAAAGATGGAAGAAAAAAAGTCATCGGGTCAACGAAGCTCTGTTGATTTTGTATCTGGCTCTGCCTAAGGGCATGGTCGCAAAGAAGGTCCATTATGTTCAAGTCCGGGCTAAAAAAATAATAACCTTCTGATGATCCTCTCGGCCGAACTATGATTTACGTGTATTTATATATACCCCGTCAAACCGTTCACCAATTACGGCCTGATCCGAGAATGGGGTTAAAGCCCCAAGCCCAAAAATTTCCAACGCTCAGTGATACGGTGTATTGCTTGCCGAAAAGTATGCGTTTCTGTCGCTCGAGAAGCAGTACTGATCTATATTACTTGATATTGTCATTGTTTGCTCGCAGAGAAAGGACTGTGAACATAATACGAGCAATACCCTCCTCAATCCCCTCGGGCAATTTGTCTAATGTTGAGGCAGTTGATATGGATAGCATGTCACATACGCCCATCATTTCACTGCAATTCAACCTCCTCCACCGCCACCTGCTGCCCCTAGGTGGTTGCGCCTTCTGGCTTTCTCATACAAACTCAAACAAGAAATCAAGACCATTCGATCACATTCCTCGCCGTATTCCACTCTGATTTGAATTGTCCCACATTTTCCCGGTTTCCTGGTGCCCGAAAAGACGGCTAGTACCTGCCCAGAGCGCTCATCCACAAGCTTATAGTTTTGCGTGGTCCATTTGGACGTTGCCGAACCACCAACACCAATACTGCGTGTTCTCTTCCACACAAAAGACCGTCTTGCTCCGGCTAATTGTATTCGCTCATTTGGAACAGCCATTTCAAAGCGGTATCTCGAATTATGGATATTCTCTTTGGTCATGTCCTCCCACTGGACACTGCTCATATTGCCGGGATCTCCAAGGCCTAATTTGTAGTCACTAGAGAGTTGCAGAGAGTTGGATACGGCCACAATTTGCGCTTGGTTGCTAGCACTAGCATGAAGGCTAAGGTCAGGCTTGTTGCGAGTGAACAAGGAAATATCCGCATAGAAGAGCGGCATTCCGTCTGCGGATTTGATGTCAGTGCCGGTGGAAAAGTGACTTAGAAACATCATATGAGCGAAAAGGGCCCGAGGTTTCAATGGCAGGGTCAGATGCAATTGATGCTGCTCGGCTTGACGAAGACATGGATAAAGCAAAGTAGACAGAGAAAATTAAGGTAATAATCCGTGGTTATTGGGGAAGGCTAAGAAAGTGAATACAAAAATCTCCTTATTTTCTTAATTGACGCCTAAAGACATTGCAGAACCAATCAATAGGAATATCTACCTAGGTAGGGCTATTAAGATAGCTTTCTACCTAGGGAGGTATACAGGAGTGGAAGATTCCATGGGCTCCAGCGCGAATCTTAGTCAGCCGGTAGCTCTCCGTCAGCTCGACTGCCTGTAGCTCTCCACCGTCATCATTGCCCTGTACTATCCATCTTGGTTGTCCTTGTCAACACTTTGCTTTCACCCTCGAATCACTTTACCTGCAGATCTCTCTGCTCATCTCGTTCATCATGAACCATTTCCCTGAAGCCTGGGGCCGAGTAGGTTGCACACATTTGCTAGACCTTGCTCTCCTGCTAACGATACCGACAGCCCAGAAACGATGTCTACGGTGCATACGATCATTCATATTTGCAGACCTCGGGCCCAAAGGCTCACACATCATCGCCTGCTGTGACTGGAACATCAGTGGTGGGTGTCAAGTTCAATGGCGGTGTCGCTTTAGCTACCGATAACCTGGGTATGCATCCTCTATTGCAGCGTTTCTTTCCATCTCTGTAGCATCATCTGACCTGATACAGCTTCCTACGGATCCCTCGCCCGTTTCTCAGATGTCAAGCGTCTACGTTCGTTTGGCGACAAAGCCATGGTTGGATTTGGCGGTGACGTTTCCGACATGCAATACCTCGACCGTTTGCTCGAGTCGATGGATATCAAAGAGAACTACTCAACTCATGGCAATATGCTTAATGCTAAGAATTTGCACACATACCTGGCCAAGGTGTTCTACAAACGACGCTCCGAATTCAACCCGCTGTGGAACCATGTCCTTGTCGCAGGCTTTGATGGAGAAGGGGAACCGTTCCTCAGTTCGGCAGATTTGTTGGGAACAACATTCTCTGCCCCTCACCTGGCTACAGGCTTTGGAGCTCACCTTGCCGTCCCGATTCTGCGCCGCAAGTTCCCGGAAGATACACCCCTTGAGGAAGTTAGCCAGGAAGATGCCGTGGCGGCCCTGAAGGAGTGCTTGAAGGTCTTGTTCTACCGTGATGCGCGAAGTCTCGACAAGTATTCGATAGCGGTGATCACCAAGGATGGCATTGATCTGAAAGAGGATGAACAGATTCAGGGCCAGAGCTGGGCTTTTGCCGAGAGAATCAAGGGATACGGAGCCCAGACCGTCTAGACTTAGGATATACATGAATACACGCAGATCTGTTACTTGTTCAAGACCCAGACAGCCAAACGTTATGTGATGATATAAACCAGGCGAGTAGGTCTATCCCTGTATTCAAAAATTACAACTGCGGTGCCTTTCGGGACAGCGAAAGCTCAGAGCTTAGAGCTAGGCTTCTCAAACACCACGCGGTTGGTACAAGAACCGACACCCTCGAGGGAAACTTCGACTTGATCACCATCTTTCAACCACAGAGCAGGCTTGCGGCCCATTCCGACACCTTGAGGTCTATCAAACAAACAATCAGCGTGACCTAAATCATGATATGGGGTTTACTTACGTTCCAGTAAAGATGAGATCCCCAGGTAGGAGCGTGGTGCCCTGAGATAAGAAGGCTATCGTCTTCGCTACACCGAAGATCATGTCCCTGGTTGAAGAGGATTGAACAGTCTGCCCATTCAGCTTGGTGGAGATATGCAGAGAATTGGGGTCTGCAATAACATTGGAAGAAACAATTCCAGGGCCAAAGGGCGCCCATCCATCAAAGCCTTTGCCCAACCCCCCACTGCCCTCCACCCCGCTTGATCTGCCAATCTCGGTGAGAAACATCATTGCCAACAGCATAACCCAGAACATATTCAAGGGCTTTGCTTTCGGGGACGTAGCTAGCCTCTTTCCCGATAATAATAACTAACTCACACTCATAATCCAGACCCTCACCTTCCTGAGCAATTTGGGGAACGGGGATATCATCCCCCGGTGCAGAAATGGAAGTCAGAGGCTTGAAAAACAGAACTGGATACTTGGGAATAGGCAGATTTGACTCTTTGGCATGCTGCTCGTAGTTGAGTCCCAGGCAGCGAACTGTTCCAATATCCTTACGGGCCAAAGGCGCAAGAAGCAATTTGATCTCCGCCACTTGATCGAGGATCCGATACTGGCCAAATATATCACCCTGAATGACTCTTGCCTTGGTGGCTTTGGCAATGTCGCTCACTCCAGATGGGAGAATAGCATCGCCATAATAGATCTGGCCATCCTTGGCCAGGAAGCGAACAAGACGCTAGAACCAATTAGTACAGCTCTTGAAGATATCATTAATACTTACTGTAAAGGTAGACATTGTAGTTGGAAAGATAGTGAGAAGGGGGGGGGGATGTAATTGATGTAATATCTCGGGGGCCGGGAAAGGTGATCGCCGGGAAACGGACCTCCCTCTCTCCCATCCTCGCAAATGGCTCGACTCTCCGGTCTCCAACGAGACGTCCTAAGTCTATACCGAAAATGTCTGCGTGAGATTAGAAAGAAGCCTACGGTAATCATACCAATCTTCGATCTTTGTATCTCATCTGATCGTTCCTCAGGAATCAAGGCCTAACTTCAAAACGCATGCGCGGTAAGCATCTCTTTTCCCGGCGGCTTTCTCCCATCTAACGCGGGCTTTAGGGCAGAGTTCCAAAAGCATCTTTCGGTGAACAAAAAGGACTTTAGCGCCGTGGAATATCTCTTGCGCAAAGGCCATCGACAGCTCGAGATGTATGCTTCCCCGGGCATCCGCAACATCCGTTGAGGCCTAAGCTTTACTACTCCGTATGTTTCTCGTGTTTCTCATGATTCTGGTTCATGTTTGTCTCTTATCCTCGTTGACTCATTCAGCAGAGGTCTCGCCCATTGCACTCAAGATGCCATGTCGAAGCCTGACACCCGTTTTAAAGGGCAAGTATACTGTCTTTCTGTAAAGCTTCGGCGAAGCCTTTGTACCATATCTCCAAAAAAATAGAATTTCTGTATTGCATATTATCCAATAAGCAGTGACCTATATGCCTAAGCCAACACCGATAGCCACCGCCTGGGCTCTGAAGTCTTTGCACCCAACACTAGAACATTGCATTACAAACTAAAATCCACAACAGTAAGGACTTCGGAACCTTTTACTTGACAAGTCATTGGCAGTGGTTGATTCTTGAAATTTGTGGCTGGTTGTAGAGTACGCCACTGGGTTCTGGATGATTCCGGAACTATAACATCTTATACACATGCGCATATATAAAATGCAAAACAATCTACCAGTTTAAATTCTATTCATCCACAAAGCATCCAAACCTTTTCAACTCAAAACAACTTCAATCCCCAAATGACTTTCTTCTCACACACCGGCTTCTCGCCCCTCCTCCAACTCCTCGATGACTATGAGAGTTGCCGGAAAGCTCAACCACGCACGTTCGCCCCAGCATTTGACGTGCGAGAATTAGACGATAGCTACCACTTGGACGGCGAGCTCCCTGGTGTGGATCAAAGCAACATTGAGATCGAATTCACCGATGCACACACGCTTGTTATCAAAGGCCACACCGAGCGCAACTACCCCAATGAAGACCTCGCTCCAAGCCGCAGCCCGTCCCCGGGCTGGCACCAGCCTACAGTCGAAGAAGAAGATGCAGAGTCGATCGCCACAACCGACACCGCTTCATCCCATGGGATGGCCCAGCCTTCTCCGGCCCATTTCTGGGCTTCGGAACGTTCTACCGGTGAATTCCAGCGCACATTTAGCTTCACTGCTCGTGTTGATCAGGACTCTGTTCGGGCGAACTTGAAGAATGGAATTCTGTCAGTTGTTGTGCCTAAACTGACTCTTCCCAAGATAAAGAAGATACAGATTCTGTGATACGAAGAGCTGGGAAAGACTATTGGACCGGACTGCATTTGAACAGGATCGCATTAGCTTTGGGGGCGTTCGTACTGCATGTATCATAATGTTTAGTATTAATTTGATATGTTTTTGATGTTTGACCGCACTGTGACACTTGTCAATGTAAGAGCCCAAGCCACATTGACGCAGGATATGTAATATTAAAAGTATACCCCCTTGCTTGATTCGAGATATACATTTAGATTGTACTGTATCTACACAGGGGCCGTACCCAGCCACGCGGTCAATCCAATGGGTGAGATTGTATTTCGGGGACTACTGTGCATCTCCGGGACATATCAAGCTACGTCTTCAATTGACATGTTAAGCAGCCAAGAAAATGCTGGCATTGTGAGATAAATCAAGCGCATAAAAACAAAGCCATGGATCCGGTGTGCAACGCCAAGTATGATCTTCGCTCCAGTTCCAATTCCAAAAGGGTATACCTAAGACATGTATGTCTGCCCTGAACTCCACAGGCCAACTTAAGAACTTTTGTAAATCCAAAATATAAATCAAAACGAAATCAGAGGTAAATCAATAAAGCGCATAAGGAGAGGTCGTCATATGAACATCGGGCTGAGGACGTGACTTCGTCAACTGACAGCGGCGGTAATCCTGGCTCCGGCTTCGAGGCCGGCCTCGTATTGGCTCAGAGCCAGTTAATTCGGCATCATTGTCATCCTGCAAGAAGCCCGGGGACAAGATCGTGGGCAACGGGGGAACTTCAACGCCCGGCTTCAGGCTCCAGATACGACTGCCCCCCTTACTTCTGGATCGAGAACGCCGACTAACAAATGTATTGCTCTCTTCGGAAATGTGATAAGCAGAGGCTGATCTGCGGAGTCGTTCCTTATTTCCAGTAATCGTCTTTTGGTGACTTAGGGCTGTCTCCACATTGGTTGAGTCTGTGACAGACAAGACATCAAGCGTGCTGACCGACAATCGATCGCCATATAAAGGGCCCCGAGTAAAGCCTTGTTGGGGTTGAGGAATTGAGAGGCACCGGGACTCCACAGCAGGTTTTTGTTCGGGACTGGTCCCATACGTTGAAGAATATTCCGTGTAGCGGGGTGCACATAATGTTGATCGACGTGATCGCGTTTGAACGACTGGAGTTGGGTTGCTTGAGTCATACCATCGGCGAGAGGCTGGGAGCAGCCGTGAGTAGCTCTCGGGTTTTTCTTCCAGATTCGAATGACGCTGCATGCCATCGCCTGGTCGACTTTGGGGGGGAAGATTGGAGATCCACGCATTTTTTGAACTGTCCGCGCCACACGAACCAGACGTCTGTGAATCGATGGATTCCCGAGTGCGGCTTCGATGAATCGAGTGGACAGACGTGGCAGAGCTGTAACCACTGTCTGATTTGTTAAGAGATCTGGACGTGCTTCGGGCAAGGCCATCCAAAGCACCTTCCTCCAACTGGACCCTCGTATTGTCACAGAGAGCGATCGCTTCATCATCCGTGTCTCCGGGGAACAAGGACTTGTTCCGTGGGCGCACGGTGATGGTGGGAGACTTCTCGAATGAGAAAGGACTGCCGGGGACATCATCAGGCTTCTTCAAATCAGGCAAAGCAGGAATCTCTAGTGTAGATCCTCTCAGAGGGCCCACGACTTGAATATTCCCAAGTCCTACTCCAGGCCCATCTAAAGGAACGCGCTCGCTGGGGCATGGAGAGGCTGAACCATTGACCACCCTCAGAGATCCAAGCTTGAGAGCCCCGAGTTGAGTATATCGGGCATCAGTTGGACTTGTCGGCCGCGCTGGCGATGGGAGACGCATTCTCTGATTTGAGGGCAGGGGCCACTGCAAGACGGCCGACTCGCTGGGATCGTCGATTGGCTCTCCAATCGGGGATGGAACGCGTCGAATTGCACCGGTTGTGCGTCTCGTAGCAACCCCAGGTCGAGTCAGGAGCGATCGCCGGCGCGTCAATGAGAATCGCTGGTTGCCAACCAGGAAATGAGTGTTGGAAGAGGTTGCATCGCTGTTCTCAAGGACAACACTATTTTGCCTTTGAAGAGGGGTCTGAATTGAATTGGCCCTTCTTGGCTGTTCATGCACCGGCGAGAACTGAGGAGATACATCTGGCGTTCCAGGCTGATACGAAGCCCTCTGAGAACCCGTTGTCAAAAGACTCGGGCGATCTTGACAATTCTCAGGGGCCTGATCATCTGTGAAGGCGGCGTATATATCTGTCGGGCTTTCTTCAGATGGCTCTGCCTCAAACAGAGTAGGGGGAATCTCGGCTTTCTTTGGGTAAGCGATCCGTTTCTCCACGGGTGTGCTGGAGATGCTGTATCCCACCCAAGGATTTTGCCATCCAATCAGTCCCGAGGCCGATGAATTGCACTCTGGCCGGAGATGTTGAGGAGAATGAAAGGTGTTGAACTTCTTGGTTAGGGGCTTTGAAAGTCGATTGGAGCGGCGCGTCTCATTTGGGCTTGATTGAGTGTTGCCCATGATTCAGAAGCAGGTGGGTTCCAATGTACTTCAGGCCGTGAGCGTGAGTGATATACAATTTCGAGGGGCTTTGGTGACAAGCACTGTCCCCCCGCACGAGGGGTAACCTGGCTCAGATATGCACGATGGACTCTCTAGATTAGATCCCCAGACTGTGACGTCTAAGTCAAGCCACGCCGCGAAGCAATCCGAGCTTCAAGCTCGTGCACCCGGTGAGATCGCAATTAGGCGTGCGATTGGCGGTTGATGGATTTCCAGCCAGTAGGCCGGAGATGCGGACAGAGCCGTGTTTCAGATTGGGTGCTGATCCAGGAATCGGTTGGACTGGAGAGACGGAGGTAGTGGAAGTGAGGTTACGTCAAATCCAACAGGGTCCCAGGGTCACAGAAGAACAGAATTTGAGAAGATTCACATACATTAAAGATTACAGCGAAAAACAGAGAAGAAAAGAAGGCCAAAAACAAGAAAATCAAATAGAACAGGGATTGACAGTAAGTCCAGGGGGAAGGGAAACAAACGATACATAAGACAAGAAAGGCATCATGCAACTAAAGAAGACGAAAACGCCATGGAAAAGGGATCCACTGTCTGCATGCAGAGCAAGGAACAAGGAAGAAAGAGAACAAAGAGAGAGAGAGAGATGGATAGTCTCCCGCAAGCGGGGAGAGGTACCCACTACACCTCATCCCTAGCATCACACCACCCAACGGTCAGGTACCAGTTACTACACAATCAGCTTTGTTCTGTTTTCATCTTCACCGCATTCAGATGTGCTCTCACTTTCCTTTCCTAACGCAGTCGGAGTTTGAGGATGCATGTCAGGCTCTCTGCACTTCCTCAAATGGACTTGTCACAAAGGTATTTTTTAGTCTTCCTTTTTCGAGAATGCTGGCTAGTTGCTAGTTGCTAGTTGCTAGCTAGCTCCTAAATACTAGCTACTAGCACTGTTGATGGATAGAATTCTCTTACTGAATCTGAATAGCTAGAGACTGGCCTCAGAATCACACAATGTATTAATGTACCGATGCAAGCCACAGAAGATCCAGAGGAACAGGAAGACGATCCGGTCTGCAGATGCCAGCCCCCTCCCCCGAAGAATGTTTAGTCCTAACCCTTCACCGCAGGAAGCTCTCATTCGCATCAGCCAGCCCAGTTTACAGGTAGATTATGACATCCTGCTATCCCCCACATATCAGGTCCCCGTCTTGTACTTCGGTCTGAGGTGGCACAACCAAGGTCCGCTCGGACTCGACGCCGTCTACCAATATGTGGTGCCAGAACAATACAGGCAAGGATTGAGGAGTGTAGGTGTCATGGGTGGAATTAGTATGGGTGTAGGTGCAAGCTCCAACCTCGTGACAAGAGCTCACGTCTTCATGCAGTATCATCCAGACTCTGGCGCCCCGACATTTTTTGTCCACCCGTGCAACACGGCCGATGCCATGGCGCATATCGCTGACGCACAGAGTGTCACTCCTGGGTCATACCTACTCATCTGGCTCGGTCTGGTGGGTCATTGCGTGAACCTGCACGTCCCACGCGAGATTTTTGCTTAGATGGTTCAAGACCATCGTGCATGTGCTGAAAAGAAAATTGAATGCAGAGCGAGGCAACCCCAAGAGAGTCCTCTATTGGATCAAAAAAGAACTTGATGCCGAAATATTTAATCCTCGTCCGAGGAAGCGTCCATGGGCACATCACTGTCCTCATCCATTGGGGCATCCTCATCACTTTCCTCCTCACGTGCTCGCTTCACTCCCTGCCCCTCAACATTGGCATCAGTCGGAGGTCGTTGAGGGAGCGCACCGGGCGGGCCACTGAAGATAGACTTCTGCAGGTCGGTCGAAACTGGGGCTGGCGCAGTATTCACCCCAACAAAGGTGCCGCGAAGCTTAGCGATGACATGTGATGGCCCTTTGGCATAGACGATTTTCTAGACAACGAATGAGTGAGGGGCTTTGCGATGATAGCGACAGATGACATACCATTTGTTTCCCGAAAAATTCAAATCCCTGCAGAGACCGAAGTGCCTGGGTACTGGCCTGGATATCCTTGAAAACAATATGGGCTTGGCCTCGCATTTTGCTGGTCTTCAAGGCCACAACGTCGAGGACGGTGCCGTAGGTAGAGAAAAGGGTGTAGAGGGACGATCGCAGATCATGCTTGTGGAGCTTATCGGGCAGATTAGTGCAGTATAGTCTGGTATATTGTTAGTAGCTAGAACCAGGCGACACTCAATTATCTTCAACGGAAGCTCACGTTTGGTTTGGAGGACCAGTCGCGACGGCTTTGCCGTCAGGGCCTCCACGGGAGGGCAATGCTTTTGAGGCCATAGTTGAGTTTGACGAGAGGAAAGAACTGGCACAGGTCCAACGTAAAAGCAGCAGGTATCAGATATGATCACTTGTGTGGAAGGCAGCTCAATTGCGCTCTGTATCAAGGGAATACCAGTAGAGGTTTTGAAAAGCAGCTTGAGGTCAGGTGATATTATTACCTAACCAGCCTCAGGGCGTCATCAGCTCCCCTCCCTCGTTCCCGCATCCCCCAAGTACACAATCCACGACTCGACGGTAGAGAGCTCCTCCTGTCGTACTTTATTATCCACTATGGCCGCTCCTCAAGTACACCACCTCTTCCACGCACCAATTGCCGACCACTCGTTCTCCTCTGATAAGCAGACACTTGCTGTCGCCCGGGAGAACAATGTGGAGCTCTATCAGTCGTCAGGCAACAAGTTCACATTAAGTGATGAACTCAAGGGCCACGAAAAGACCGTGACCAGTGTTGATATTGCTCCCAAGAGTGGTCGAATCGTCACTTGCTCGCAAGGTCTGCTTTGATTCGATGCTTCTCGACCATGCTTTTTTTACTAACGGATAATGGCCGCTCCTTAGACCGTAATGCCTATGTTTGGGAAAAGACACCTGAAGGCTGGAAACCCACCTTGGTCCTTCTGCGGATTAACCGTGCCGCCACCTTTGTGCGCTGGTCTCCTTCGGAACAGAAGTTTGCCGTCGGATCTGGCGCTCGAGTGATTGCAGTCTGTTATTTCGAGGAGGAGAATGACTGGTGGATCTCGAAGCATCTGAAGAAACCCATTCGCAGTACTATCACCACTCTCGCATGGCACCCGAACTCCGTTTTGTTGGCAGCTGGATCTACCGACTCTCATGCGCGAGTCTTCTCGAGCTTCATCAAGGGCATTGATGCTCGCCCGGAACCCAGCGCATGGGGAGAGCGTCTGCCTTTCAACACAATTTGTGGCGAATTCCTGAATGACTCGGCTGGATGGATTCAGGGTGTGGCATTCTCCCCCAGCGGCAATGCCCTCGCCTTCACCGGACATGACAGCAGCGTGACCGTCGTATACCCAAGTGCACCAGAGCAGCCCCCACGGGCGATGTTGAACATTTCCACACGATTGCTGCCCTTAAACAGCCTCATCTGGAACGGCGAGACTGAAATCATTGCAGCTGGCCATGTCAGTCGCTCCATTCCAATACTATGTCACTTGTGCTAACTAACAAATGTAGGACTGTGAGCCGTTCCGATTCCGTGGCGATGAAAATGGATGGCAACTTGCTGGTTCCATTGAGAATAAGGCAGGTGATTCCGGAGGTGCCCGCGAGGAATCTGCCTTGAACATGTTCCGACAGATGGATCTCAAGGGTCAAACTCAAGCGGACACCAAGCTCAAATCGACCCACCAGAACACCGTGAACACTGTCCGCGTTCATGAGGAGGCTAACGGGGCTGTGAATTCCTTCAGCAGTAAGTAAATCCTCCATATGGTTTCATTTTAAAATGCTAATAATGTCATAGCAAGCGGTGTTGACGGTCGGGTTGTTGTCTGGTCTGCATAATGTAGACAAACCACCTTCTTATGCCAGTGTTCCAACAATAGCATGCATATAGTACTAAATTCCCAGTAGAACACCGAGTACATGATATTGAATCCTTACACACGTACGTAATGTAAGCCAAGAGATGCGATGACATAATGAGGTTACCCCGGATTCCAGCGTTCTCCACATCACACGACTTCTGTTCCTGTCATTCACACCTCAACCATGCTTGACCATGGCGAGCAGTATTTTCTTCCTTCTACTTCTACATCTCCTGGGGATTGTCGTAGCTTGCAACGAGACTAGACATGTCTCGGGCGATCTTTTTAACTCTCTTGAGGAGCTATCCCGCCTAGTGGACATATCCTACTGTGTTGGAACTACCGGAGTTCAGCAGCCATTTCAGTGCTTGAGTCGCTGTATCGAGTTTCCCGATTTGGAACTAGTGACTGTGAGTTCCAACAGGTGTCAAGGACCCCACAAGCGAGGAAACTAGGATTGACATATGCCCTTGGTAGACCTGGAATACCGGCGTTCTCCTGACTGACTCGTGCGGATATGTTGCAATCTCACATCCCCCTTCACCAAAACGTATCATCATCGCTTTCCGGGGTACCTACTCAATAACAAACACGATCATCGATCTCTCGGCATACCCCCAAGCATACGTTCCATACACTGGTGATGACAACAAGATAAATGAAACCCAATCTCTCAGACCGTCAAGGCCACGCTGTGAAAACTGCACGGTTCATGCTGGATTCATGGCCTCATGGCTTGACACTCGGTCGATAATCTTGCCACAGGTTTCAGAAGCAATGCAAAATTACTCAGACTATGAAGTGACATTGGTAGGCCACTCGCTCGGAGGTGCCGTGGCCGCACTAGCAGGTCTCGAGATGCGCTTAAAGGGCTGGGACCCATTAGTAACGACATTCGGCGAGCCGATGCTTGGAAATGCGGACTTTGCACAGTTCTTTAATGAAAATTTCGACTTGCAACCCACCAACTTAACCTCGAAACTTTCTCAGGATGAGAGTCGCTTTCGTCGGGTCACTCATACTGATGACCCAGTGCCACTTCTCCCGTTACCAGAGTGGGGATATGAGCCCCATGCGGGCGAGATCTTCATTTCGAGATCTGATCTTCCCCCGTCTCTAGGAGATGTACACCCGTGTGTGGGTAATTATGATCCCAGGTGTATTGCTGGGTCAGAAGCCCCTGCCCTTCTACGGGAAATGTATCATGATGTTAACATCCCGGTCGACCTGTCCTCCAGCATGACACCTTGTCAAAAACATCCTGCAAATCATGCCTCTGAGTCTGATGAGCAGGTTGCCGTTGGGCCGTGGAAAGGCCAAGATATTGTTAGCTGCAAGACTGGTCATTCCGATGACAGGCTATCCCCCCTGCGATGGGATTGGTCCCTTATTCCGGCAAAATATCGACTCTGGGAATTGTTTTATGCCCACCGTGACTATTTCTGGAGGATTGGCTTATGTGTCCCTGGGGGTGACCCCACTGGATGATGGGCAATATATGGCTAACCAATTTCGCGTACGTTTCTGGCAATCCGTAGGTTGTCTTGTCTCAAACACTCTCATATACCCCATTTTGTATATAACGACCATCTCCGAAATGGCAATTTGGTTGGACTCTATCTCAGTGGCCTTCATTTCAGGTTCTCCTAGAACAATATCTAAAATTAAAACAGTAATGCAAATTTGTATCGTTAACACATGAAACAAAGTGGCTAGTAGGCACGAACATCAAAGCGGAAATCCGATGCGCCAGAGGCCAAATTAACTATGAAACGACGAGGACAACAATATTCATCACCGACCATGCTCCAGACTTGGCACGATGACAGGACCAAACTTGACCACATTTCCATAGGCACCTTCGCCCTGGACCATAAAATCAGCCGCGAGACTCAGCTTGCTCTTAGAGCCCTGTGATCCGTTGCCATATGTAGGGTTAACAGAGTCCGGGTCATAGGCGACAATAGCGACATAATTACGGCGGGCCATGAGCTTGCGATACTCACGGGCCTGGCCATTGACATCTGTCTGGAAGATTTCCATCATATCTTCCTTGGTGTCGCTCGGTTGGGCCGATGATCGATGGCCGTTAGCAGGAACATATAGTGGCTTGCTGTGACTATGCAAGAGCTTGATGATATAAGATGGGGGCGGGGTGTTGACGACGGGAGAAGCGATAAGTTGATACATGGTCTTGTGGTCTGAGGGCTGAGAAGGATCATGAACGAGACCGGCGCCACAGACGTTTACTGCACCAGAAAGGAAGGTCATACGCAGGGACTTTTGGTGTGCGATACCCTGAAGGGTGCGGATCAGGTAAGTCCGTTCGAGATCCTGGATGAAGTTAGTACAAGAGAGCCTATGAGTTCAAGATCATGACCGAGAACGTACCTTTGATTCGTGCGTCCACTGATCGCGCAACTCGTCCATGAGATCAAACTCGCCGAAGGGACTTAGAATGCCACCCATAAGTCCAGACTTGCCCACAGCCCTCTTCACCGAGTCAAATCCTGATCCCACAAAGTCCTTGGCGCCTACAACGCCGGCCACAGAGCTGGTCACCTTGCCGAGGACATTATATGCACCGGTTACTGCGCGCTTTCCTGTAGCGACAGTTTGGGCAATATGCTCTGCAGTCTCTAGTCGGGGATAGATAAGTGGCATAGAAACCATCCAGAGGCAGTGCTGTACGCTAGTAGGTAGCATTGCAATCTTTGGGAAGAGACCCTGGTACGTAGGACCAGCCATGACCTGATGGGGGTTTCGTTCCGAGCGACAATCGGGACCGACGACAACTACACCAGGGCCCAAATACTTGACAAAGTGCCAGCCAGTGCCAGTAATAGTGAAGAGGTCCATGTCGTTGTTGACATTGCGGAGGATATCGAGAGTTGTATGGTGCTGGAAGAGAAGATACATCTCGATACCAATACGGCCAATGTTTTTGAACATGTTTGAGAACTGCATGTGCTCAGGATAAGAACCGAAACCATCAAAACTGTGACCATATTAGTGATGTTCATTTGGCATGTTTTGATTGACTTACATATCATGGTCGTCAATTTGGCAGATGTAGGGAATTTGCGCAAAAGACTCTCTCATGTAGGGTTGGTCGAAGTGACTGGTATAGTAGTGGAAGTACGCATGGGATACATCCTGTTCGTTAGCTGCGGTCCACGGTGCGTTCTTTCTAGCTTCCTTGCCACTGAGAGTGAGCCACTGCTTGAGAGACGGGATTTCCTTCCACATGCGATCTGCATAGATCTGACCACCCAAGCATAATTGAGTATGGAATCCTCCAATCTCACTGTGCTTTTGCATAATATCTTTCCACATAAAGCCAACACCACCCAGGCGAGCGCGCTCATTGGCATTGACGTTCAGCGAGAAATCATTTCCAGAGGTGGCAATGAACCGCCAGTTAGTTTCATGTCGGCCAGCGACAAGGAACTCGTAGCGAGTGCAGCCCAGATGTGAGGTGATCGCATAGGTCCACTTTGCCGGACCTGCGTCGTCCATCTGCAAATCAATCTCATACTTGTAGAATGTCCACCGCTGATGTGCAGCAATATTGATTGCCTTGAGCTGTCGTGGGTTGGGAGACAGATCCACACTCTGGTGCATGTGAATCGTGGGTGGCTGGGCAGCATCTGTTACAAGAAGAATTGATCCCAACCAGACCCCTCGCTCGAGATCCATATTGGTATAACGTAGGTAAGGACCAAAGTAGACACCGTTTGTAGGGGTGGTCTTGTATAAGTCCATGCCGCTACTGGGAGGAGGTCCTGAGAATCCAGCCATAGGAGACTGCAAGCTTTCAAAGCCAGGAGTCAAAGGTACACCTGGGGATGCAAGAGGTTTCCCGAAAGCCGAAAGGCCTGGAGAAGCTAACGGATGAGCGCTGTAAACACTCCCAACCGGAGACAAGGGTGTCTCATTGAGGTTCAGTGGTGTAGGTCCCTTGGGGAACTCCCATTGTGTTGACTGCGTAGGCAAATGGATATAATAATATTGCCCAGAGCTCGGGTCCATATGAGCAATCCACCCCTCAGGAAGAGGCGGAGGAGATGCTGGAGTTGAACCAGCAGGACCAGGAGAAGTAACTTGAGCTGTCTGTTGATGGAAACCGGTCAAATCACTCGCAACAGAAGCTTGCGGGGACTGTCCCACTTGCTGCTGCCTGGGGTCATTTGCAAATGCAGGATGATCCTGTGTCGAGGCTGGTGGTGCAGGTGAAGGCGCATTGGCAAGAGCAGGATGCTGATCAGCCAAGGCTGGGTGCGCCATTGCAGCTCCAGCCCCGCCGGCGGCGGCAGCCGCGCTTTGTTTTTCATTAAGATACCCATTCGAAGCAGCGGGGCCAGAGACACTTGAGTAGGCAGGAGGGGGCGAAGAACTGAGGCGCATTCGGTCCATATCTTGCTCCAGGGCATTGGCAGGTCTCTCTGGTTGCTCCTGCTGTTGTGGCAACGCAGATGCCGGATGTGGCTGAGATGGCGAGCCATTGTATTGGCTTGGGTGAGGTTGAGGAGGGGGGCTGCTACATTGACCAAGATGGGATTGGGGAGCAGGGCTGCTGTATTGTCCCGGAAGAGACTGAGGGGTTGGGCTGCTGTATTGTCCCGGGTGTGACTGGGGAGGAGGACTGCTATATTGGGCAGGGTGAGCGGCAGCTGGATGACTGTCATCGCTTACAACCTCTGCCCCTTGATAAACAGTAGGAGGTCCATGGGGCTGAGATCCAGGCTGCTCGGTTGGTGTCCATGGCCGAGGCTGTGGAGGCTGCTGGAAAGTCGGCTGTTGCCCAAAGTACTGCTCGGCTCGTCTTTGAGCCGCAGCATTGTGCAACGAAATACCCGCGAGGGTTCCTGTCCCTGCAATACCTGCCGCCGCATAGCGAGCCTCGATATCAGACCCAGGCTGCTGACCAGGCCCGACTATGGGAGTCTCTGGTGGTGGCGGAGAACCACGCTGGGCACGAGTTGTCGAGGTCGAGGCAGTCGAGCTGATACGATTGATTGAGCCCTGCGCAGGTTGCAGACTGGATGGAGGTCTAGCCACCGAACTCTGCCGGGAGGGTGGCGGGTAGTATTGTTGACGGTAGTCATATTGATTCACATTTGCAGAAGCCTCTGCTGGGGGACCAGGCGCTAGACCAGCAGGCGGCCGGGGGTAGGGTCTAGCTGCTAGGGTCTCACGGTCTGGCGCATCCGGACCAGGAGATTCGGGTAGTGGCTTCGGCGCAGCACCACGTCGCTCGGCCAGAGTCGCAACCCTCGGCTCACGACCGTCCCGCGGACGCAGAGCTGAAGGATACTCGTTGGGGCTCATCGAACCAGAGCCAGCTGGCGGAGACCCATATCTCACATTGTCGGAGTGTCTTTCATTCGAACTCGCGGTGCGTATCTGGGGTCGTGGTCGATCATCAGGGTATGGCAGCGGGGCATTCGGTGGGGGGCTGGATCCCGCTGCCGAGGCTGGAGATGACGAGTCTCGTTTGTTGATGCGCAGAGGACCGATGACAGGCGACTCTTGCCTGCCAGGGGAGTCGTTGAGGAAGAGCTCCTCGGGGTGAAGGGCGCGACTGTCGCCAGGATTCATGGCGGATAGGTAGAAGCCGCAGAAGACAGAATTGCGAAATGAGTCAATTACGGAGATAAGCGCGAAGATCGCAGAGGCGGGGTCACAGGATCGGAGATTACACAGTCAAATTCTTCATCTCGAAAAAGAAAAGAGAAAGGAGAGTCAGGGGAAATGTCAAGGTGTAGGCGCCAAGTTTGGGCGAGACGCTGACCCCGCAGGTGATGAGAATTATCACAAGTTGCTGCCTTGAGGCCTGGTATCGAGGCCCTATCAAGTATGTTATGAGTATCTTCACTTCTACAGATATTTTCTGGGGGATTTATATACCCGGCTTAGAAGTCTTGAGGCCATTTAGTCATTTTCGAGGGGTCTACACGATATTATCAAAGTACTCACTATACACATAGTCTTTTACAGCAGGCTATCAGTAAGTAGTATTGCAATAACAATATAGCGATGTAAACATGGACATGCTTGCTTGGGAAATGTAGTGTACTGGGTCGGGGTCGGCCCGAGATCTTTGACCATGGGTTCTTCGTTTCTATATATACACTATCGTCAATCATGCTAAACATATTCAAGATACAATGCCACCCTATGCGCCGGTGCCTTGCAAATCAAAATCCGAAATTCACCATCTGAAGCCCTTCCTGGGTCATCAAGTCGGACCAATCTACGTCAAATGTGTGACCCACACGCATGAGTCGTTCCAACTGTCGCTCATACACGATTTGAAGAATGGCACGGGTGGTTGCCGCATTGCGTCCCATGCCATCCTCTTCATCCTCCATACTCGTCATCAATTCCATCGCCATCATCTTGAGACCACTGGCAGATGCCGTAGCGCCTGCCAGGAATAAGGGGAACACCAGGAAGTGACGGTCGGCTCGCCGAGTGTGTGTAGTTTTCTCAGCCAGGCGCAGGATCTCTGTCACATGGTGATCAATATCCCCATCTGGCGAGAACTCAGACTCAACCCGTTGCCCGGGCCACATGCTACTATAGGAGAACAGCTGAGAAGCATGGTATAGTGTTGCCGACTATAGAGATGTCAGTATAACGTACAAAAGTACTTTGAAAAAAGTAAGCTGACCTGCTGGAGAATTTCCCGAGACCGTCGCGGGAGATTGTCTTGATGCTGGTGCAAAAAGGCAACATCAGGTGCCTCCCACAGCCTCCCAAAGGCCTGACGCAGATCGGCAATCTCTTGGGCTCTCTGGTCAAACTCGGCAAACGGTAAATTTTGTTTGTCGTCGCGAAGTCGAGTGGCCAAGAACCCAAGCTGAGCGGCCAACCGGAATGTGTCATGGTAAAGTCGCATGATGATCGGCAAGCTGTCGAGTTCATCGGAATAGATCACACTGTAACCCTCTGGAGCTGTAGGGTAGAGAAGGCACTCTGACCCAGGAAGCATCTGGTGGTCGATGACAGCACGAACAAACTCTCCAGCTCCTGCTCCACTGAGCAGGGCGTAGAGGTCAATGTGGCATACCCACCACAGAATGAAGGGATACGGCTCCTGGCCGTACTTAGAACGACGGAGGAAGGCGATGTGAAGAAGACGAGAGATGTGATGGGACCAGAGATTTGAGCCGTGAGGCTCAGCGGCTGCGATCTATGGTAATGTTAGTAGGCCCAAGGTATAACACAAACTGCATAATCTTACCTCGTAGATAAGCAGCAGGAAATGGGTTAGGAACAGCCCGTCTGAAACTAGATCGTCGTTGTTCCGTAGGCTGACTTGGAGCGAGGGGAAAGCTTGCTGATAGTACTGTAGCGCATCGACATTGTGACCTGTGCCGCTGTGCGAGAGACTAAGGGCTGAAATAGCCATCATAGCGTGGGAGAGCTAACCAATGTTAGCATACCCGGTCTGACCATTGGAGCTCGATATACCCACAGGAGGGAAATGAGTGGCTTCCTGTTCAAGGAAATCCACACTGAGTGACATGAAATGACTGTCAGATCCATAAGAGTCATCCAGTCTGTGATCATGAGGGAACAATTGTCTCCACACGACGTGACGGAAATGGGAGAAGAGAGTGGAATCTTGACTTTGTTGGTCAACGTTCAAGTAGGTTATGTTCTCCAGCTTCACCGATGGTGAAGGGAGAGCAGGCATGATTGGAGATAACGACAGAGCACAGAACGGATCTGAGATCTCCGAGGTCGGGGATATTCTTGACACTTTGCCATTGGGCGAGCGCCGAGTGACATCTTCAAAAGTCTTTAAGATTACCACGTTGGGATCGTCGTCTCTGACACTGCATTCACTCTTGGCTGCGCTGGTAGGGCTGTTGGCCACCGAGCTCCTACAATCGCTCGAGGCCTTGGATCTAGACTTCTCATTTGGATCGTCTGCATACTCTGGCAGCGACGAGAAACTGTCTGGCGTCATCACCACATGGTACGTGCCTGGACTAAAGGCCTCTGCTTTCTTTTCGCGGTCTTCATCCGAAGTAAGCAGCGAAAAGGGTGGCAGTGAGTCTCCTAAAGAAAAATAATCGGTCCTCTCATCCATAGAACTTGGCGAGGTGACTACTACGTAGTTAGTATAGCCTCCCAAGATGAATGAAGACTGCTTACGATCCCAAACAACATGACCATCCGTCTTCACATCGGCCATTCGGCCCATGATACGAGGGGTATCATCGCGAAACGCCAATCGTGGGCGGTAATCGCAAGTATGGCCCAGACGAGTACATTGCTGGTAAACTGTTAGTAAATGTGGGTTGCAAGGAGCCCGAGGAATGCATACATTACATTGCGGGTGTCCTTCATCACATTTGACTAGAGGAATGTCAGCGGAATCCCAACCAGGACGAGAAATGAGCCACTCACCCTTTCGACTCTGCAGAGAAATAAATTCCAAATTAACAGTCTGCTTTGTTTTGCGGGAAATAATCACTCACACGACATGTCCTAGAAATCAATTAACTAGAGGTTCTGAATAAGAAGTCAATTGGCTTACCAGCAACCCGTCCGAGACCGCGGAGGCAGGCGGATACGCGGTGGCGCGATCAGACCCTTGTCAGCCTTGCTAAAGGCATCTGTGAATACATCCTCCTTGGGGGCGATGATAGGAAGTCGCAGGGGTGGTTTTCCGGAGACTTTGCTCCGACGGTTTTGCATCACCAGACTGGTGACCGTCATGAGGCTGACGGGGGTACCTGAGAGATGCTATCAGGGATTAGTGACCTACATCTCTGTAGGTGAGTTTGCAACTTACGGGTACGGGTGGCGATAAAATATGCAGAATTGGAGAATAGAGAAAAAGAGGGCTAAGAAGAAAAGAGGGAGGCAAAAAGAATATAGATGAATCAAAGTGGGGAAGAAAAACTGCGGAGAGGAGTTTATGTATGTTCACATCACGAGAAAAATGCAAAGCTGCATCGTATGGTTCGAGGGATGGCGCAGCCTTCTTTCTGGCTTGACGGGTGGCGGGGATCCTAAAGAATCTCTCGGATGCGAAATGGAGCCAGAAAGAGAAACAGGTCAGATCCAAAGGGGATAAGCGACAGGAAAGGGTAGAAAGGGAGGGAATGGCATGCAGGTGCCAACCATGTGGGAAAGGAAAAGTAAGAGAGATCTATAATTACAAGGACGCTAACAAGAAGTCTGGGCTGGCTGAAGCCACGTAGGGAGGAAAGTGTAAAGGGTTTTAGGCTTAGGAAGGCCCTGTATCGGAGCCGAAAGGGACTGGGAAGAACTGGAAGGGACAGCAAAAGAAAGGTTTCTGGGGAAAAACCCAGCAGGAAAAACCACTACAATGGTCTCGATCGGCCCGGCCCCGTCTGGATCGACGTGAATCGAGGGAATCGAAGGGATCACACCCGCATTCTCTTATACGGACATGGCCGAGTGTTAAGCGAGTGGCGTAGACACTATTCCCTTTAGGCTCTCGGATTCTGCACCCGATTCTGCACACCTGAATGGTCAGAGAAAAATCAAGAGACATGTAAATTCCAACGAACTACCGGCGCATTTCCCTTTTGGTTTTAGTCTCTGCACGCTAATTGGTTCGATCGAATCGAATCGTTCATGAGAGAGCCATCTGCTCAAATCTGCTCCCAATCTGTCCTTCATGATTCATGGGTTGTTCCTCCGTCGATCAGCCACGTGGTTCAAGACCCAGGGCCTCGTCCAGGATTCGTTGAACTCCTCCAGACCGTTCGCTGGTCCTCCACCTCCGGATTTCGGCCGTAAGCGTGTCAGGCACTTGGGTAGGCAGTTTCAGGTACGCCAGAATGGCCTCTGCACGACCCTTGCGGATGGACTCAACAGACCCATCCCGTTCCTCCGTGAGGAGATTAGCCAGAGCAGTAACATGTACATGTATCTCACCGGATGAATCCGAGATCCAGGTCTCCACTCGCGTAAAGAACGCCCGGAGCTCGTCATAGCCCGTGCTGATGACCTGTCGTCCACCGTGTTGGAAGACTCGGTCCAGTAGACCGGTCATCTGTTCCACGTACTCTCCCAACACTGTGGTTAGGCTTAGCATGGCATGACGCTAGGGGGTTCAGGGAACTGACCTTGGCCCGAACCGGCGGTGGGGTTGAAACACTGCAGTAGGCATTGGATACACGCCGCAAGGGTGTCGTCCTGGGTTCCAGCCTTTGAGTCGATCTCCATCTGGTCCTCATCCACCACTTCTTCGATTACTGCCGGCACGATCTTATTGGCATCGCTCATGAAATTGAGGTCCTTGCGTGCCAGTGCGATCTCGCCCATTGCTCGTAAGCCATGCGGCCGGTAGATAACGTTAGCGCGCTTCGCTTCGCGCACCGTAATCGTCTGACACCCGGTTTAGCATTCCAAATCTTTCTCCCCCTCTACCGGAGTGGCGATATTGGCCCACTTACCTTCATCAGATTACTCAACTCCTTCGCTTCCCAGAATGTCTGAGCTTGACTGCTGAACTTGACTAGCGCCTTGAGCACCGCCTCTTTACCTTCCCATGTCTTCCCCGCTAGAGCTCTTTCTAACACCGGCCACACTAATTGGGCCGTCGGGAGGTCGATTTCGGCGTCAAGTGACTGAATCGCTTGCGCAATCGCGCGTGCGGCTGTATGCTTAATGGCCCACCGGGGAGATTCCAAATTGTCCGAAACAAGGCCGACGATTTCACGGATGTAGAGGGTCACCGCGCGAGAACCACCGACGTTGTCGGACCAGGTTTTTTCAAACTGTTCCTTCACGTGCTCATCTCCGTCATGCTTGCACATGAATACAAATGGCAAGGCTGTCGCTGCAAATGCCATCAACCGGTCGTTGGACAGTTTCGATGCCGAGTACAGGATCTCGCCGGAGATGACTCGCGGGGTGGTATCCTCCGCATTCAAGTAAAGGCTTTTGGCAAAGTCGATTGTCTTGAGTACACGGTCGTCGGAGGCAAGTCGTAAAAGGTAGCCCATTGATGAACAGTAAGAAGCGCTCACGGTGTCATTTCGATCAACCACATACTTGGTTAGGAGTTGGATGAATTTGTCCGCGTATGGGCGGAACATCAGAGTCTTCATGCTGAGTAGTACCAGCACGCGACTGCAACCGACTTTGGATGGCAGGCCCACAGCCGACCGAAGCACATCTTCGAGCCGCTGGGCCAGCTCGTCCAGGTTAGATTCATCCAGGTTGTCAATCAAATACCGCTCAATCACTTCCATCATGGGAGATGTACGGATGCTGGACAAGCGCATTTTGTCGATCTCCTGACCAGTAAGGCCGTACTTGTCGGCATTGAGATGAACGTAGTTCACGGCCTGCGGTTCGAGAGAGCTGAGAGCAGTCAAGAATTTCTCCAACATGTTGGGAACGTGTGGGCGCAGGAGGGAGCCAGGGCTTTTCTTGATCATTTGTATGAGAGCACCAATGGCATATCCTTGCACCTCCTCGACACTAGAGTCCAGTCCCTTGTCGCTCAGAAGGAATGGGATAGCGCTTTTCAGTAGAGTCGCTGCTCGTTTCTCTGAGCCATTCGTCTCAAGAGTGCGGATGACAGAATTGGTAATGGTCTGACACAGCTTCAAAGCGGTAGTTCGGACGGATTCCTTGATATCATCGAGTAGCTTAAAAGCTTTACTGTAAATCTCATCCAGATATTGAGCGAACTTCTCTGGGCGACGACCTTGGATCAGATCTGCAATGGCAGCACAACTGGCTTGTCGAACACGCCATTCTCGGCCAGCTAGTACGCTTTTGAGAAGATCCTGAATGATATCATCAAAGTGAGTATCAATCACAACCGTAGGATCCTTGACTAGTGCCTGCCAGATGGTGTTCATAGATCGTTGCACATTCGGGTTGGGATCGAAGCGGTAACGGAACAGCTTCGGATAGATCTTGGGGTTTTTAGCCAGGTAGCCATCGACGCTAGAGTCAGAGAAGATGGTGCTGATTCCAAAGCGGCCAAAGGCTGCACGGTTAGTCCAAATGGCATTATTGGAGGCCAGTGACATGAATCGGTAAACCAAAGTCGGGTCACCAGCCTCAGCAGCCAGGTTCATGATATCCTTGTAAGTGTTGACAGAAGACCCTTCGCCAGTGGGAAGGGCGCCCGGCTCAAATAGCTGAGTGTCAGCTGTCACGCTGCCACCCCCAAGATTGGGGCCGGTAGAAGTGAACGACTCAACCAAATCTTGCACCAGGTCATCCTTCAGCGATTGGTCGCCAATTTCATAGACAAGGCTGAGTCCGTGCGCGCCAGTCTCCTGCACCACCTCGTCACGGTTTCCAAGGAGACTGCTAAAGGTAGCTTGGCATTTGCGCAGGCGGTCCTGCATGTCTTGCATGTGGCCGCAGTTCTTGACTAGTGACAACAGCCAGATTGCAGACGCCTTCCGAAGAGATGGCTTGGGTGCAATGCAATCAGCAATAATCTTATCACAAACCTCTGCGAACACCGAATGGGGGACATCCGAGCTAGGGAACTCTGCATCAATGTCAAAGTCTTGAATTAGGGCGCGGGAGTTCCATCCGACAGCGACATTGCACAGGGCTTCGCCGACAGTAAACTGGACTTCGGGACTGCGGATCTCATGTAGGCTGTACAGCGAGCCCAAGAAATCCTTAAACAGGGCGCCGTCGGACCCAGATCGGGAGAACGTCAGAGTCAGGAGTCCCAATGAGCTGATAGGAGTCTGATTCTCGGTCTTTGCATCCCGCGAGAGCTTTTCTTGGACCTTTTTCCAGCCATCCTCGGCAAGAATGTCAAAAGTAAGTACTCCGGAGAGACTTAACTGGCCGATGGCCACCTGCGCGGTCCGCTGGAGAAGAGTATCGCGGGAAACATCTAGAATTTCAAAACTCGTTTCAATAAACTGCTTGACTTGTGTTTCTGGGGTCCTCTTGGTCAAATTGCGGTACGCAAGTCGACTTAGCAGATATGCGAGTGCTAAGATGGCGCCACGGACTCGCATGACCTCTTCACCGACAGCAGTATTCCATGATTGAATGGTAACATTTAGTCCAGCAATGAAGCTTTGTAGTTCAGTCTCGGGGAATTCAGGGTGAGAAACCAGGATTCCAAATGCGCGTGCAGTAATATCCTGATTGTCCTGGTTGCTGCTGGAAATGGGCTCCATCAACGAGGTTGCACGCGAAAGCAACTGCCCGACAACGTCATTGGGTGCCAATGAGCAAATTTCAACGAAATGAACGCCGCATTGCCGCAAACCTTGTCGCCCGCCAGTCACAAGACCTTCGAGTGTCCCGGACAATAGTGCCAAGACAGACTCCTTTGCAGACTTTCGTGTGTACTGTCTCACGGCTGTGCGCGCTTCTTCACTGGTAGATAAAAGCAATTCCAGCTTATAATCCCAGTCTTGCTCTAGCTCTGCAGGAATCCCCGCCGCCGAGAAGGCCTCCCAAAGCAGTGTATTGCGGAGGAATGAAATGGCAGGAACAAATGAATTCTTGTAGGGACCAGACAAGAGCTCCGATGGAGATAGCGATTGAACGTTTGACTGTTCTTCTTGCTCATCTAACCCCAACAGGAAGCAAGTAGCCTCGTTGAACTTGGGAAAATCAAACCAGGATTCATCGTGTTGCGCTGCAGGACCGGACCATTTCTGATCCTTTGTGGGGTTAAGCAATCGGTACCAATAAGGATGAAGGCCTTTTTTTCCTTCCTCGATGATCTCTTGTTGTCGTTCCGGGCCTCTTGCAATAGCCATCAAATCGATCCAACGGGCGACCACATCACCGAAGGGCAGGAATCGGTTCGCAAACCGCACCGCCGCATACTGAACACCTCGGACGATACGGTTGCCAGTTTCGGGGTCAATATCACCGGGTTGCATGCTCATTTGACGAACCAAAAATGGCCGCAGCTGGTCTTGGAAAGTCTTGTCATGACTGTCTAATGAGGAGTTGAGAATACTGCCGAGCGCCTGGTCAATGCTGACAAAGATCTGAGGACTGGAGTCATCTGCACTCAAGGACGCAAAGAGCCATCGAACTAGATCGAACTCGAAGTTCTCCACGGCATCGGCTTGCATGGTGAAGTCAACTTTGGGGACCATGATGCCAATACTTTCGTAGGCTAGACCTCGCAGGCTGAGATCTGTCGTGGGTAATTTGTTTCCACTAGCCGCCGGACTAGGCCATCCTTGCGATTGAATGAAATCCCTCAACCCTGCAATAAGCTTGGGTGCAATTTGTTTGAGATCAGACGGAGAGCCCATACGAACAACCCATGTGGTGAAGGTGAAGATTTGGGTTCTGAGTTTGGATGCTTGCAAGCCTTGGGAGGACCTAGCAGAGTCGGAAAGAAGCCCGTTTTCAATCAGTCTCAAAATCCTCTGCGGATCAGCTGTGGCTTTGATAGACTTTCCTAAGAAAGTAAGGAGCTTAACTTGAAGCGGGGGTCTGGCAGGCGGTGCTCCAGGGGTACCGAAATAGAGATCATACAGTTCCTCAACGACTGTGGGATTCTCGATATCAGCGGCGAATCGCTTGAGTGTCTCATCGCCTAGATCAGCAAGGCGAGAGTTGGCATCAGAAGAAGCGATCAGTGAGGGCAAAAATCTTTGGGCATCATTGAAAGCGCCACTGCCGATGAATCGAAGTGCGGTGACCTTGGTTTCGGTGAGGTTCAAGCCGCCGTCTGCTGACGGATTCCATGTTTCGTTTGCGGGGACCCCTTTGTTTAAAAATGTGTATTCATCCGGAGAGAGACCGGGACACGTTGTTGACTCCTTGGGTCCAGGGGTAAGAAGGAGCAATTTGGCCAGCCAAAGGGACAAGAATTGGGCATCGTCATCTGACAGACCGAGGCGCTTTTTCAAGTTCCGATCCTCCTCGCTGCCTTTTGGTGGCAGCTTCAGAAGTGGTAGCAAGCGCAGCACTAAATTAAACACGATAGCACCCTGGGTGGGCGAAGTTCCGATTTGCGAGATACCCTGGAGCAAGGGCAATAGAATGTCGACTCTGGCTTCAGAACCAAGGCGGTCAATGCCTTGTTGGGCATATATTAGATCAAAATGTCTAACCAGTTGAGATTTTTGTTCTTTGAATTGTTTGAGCAGAGCTGCCACGGGCAGCTGGATAGAGGGGGCCTTCACTCGGGCGTTGACATGCTGGCACACCGAAATGATTTTGTTGCGCACTGCCACACTTTCCGACCCCAGTTTCAACAATAATGGGGCAAGATAAGTTTTAAGTAGTGACTGCAGCTTCTCATCTGTGTCTGCCATGGCAATTCTGAATTCCACCTTGCCTATCAGGCTCAACTCACGAGCCTCGGGGCTCTGGGAGTCCGCCATGGTGAGTGTTACTTTGCAGGGTCGGAAAAGTCCAGAAGATATGTCAAACGAAATGATTCAGGGGCAACAATTTAGCAGAAATCACCTGGTTTTGTTCAGTAGGCAACAAACACTCACGTCATCGCCCTTCACGGTCGTTGTATGCGGGCAGTCCACGATATTAGTCAGCTCGCTTAGTCATGTCTGGCAGTCCACCTGTCGGTGAATATTTTCTGGAGAATTGGTGAGAAGATCAATTGTGATATATAGGAGGAAGTATTTCGGATGTGTTCTCGTTGATAATAGCTCTGTTCTGATTGCTAGCTTGGAGTAGCGAGCCTCTGATACAATACGATATATATCCATGCCTACCTATAGATCAGACTCAAACAACCTCGTCGGCCTTGACATAAATGCTTCCCAGTTCAATAGACATTCAAATTCAACATAATATTTTACAATCATTAGTCGTAGCTCATTTATTCGATCCGTCTTTGCTCAGCAGCCTCGCCCCTCAAGAATCGGCCTACTTCCCTCTCGGCCTCCATGGAGGGATTATTGCTATCTTTATCGACCGTGCCACCAAAGAGACATTGCCAAAGGTCATCCTGCTTCACCAACTCTCCATCTGATGGTCCGCTTGTCATCAGTTTTGTCAGGCTGGCCTCTTGCATTTCCATGGAGTTGGCGGAGTCAATGGCTGTTTCTGTAAGATCTTCGATGAGAGGACCATTACCATTGGGAGCGCCCGCTGAATGACCTATTTTCCCGTGCTTCTCTTTCTCAATGATGTGAGCCAGTCGCCGAGTGACAGAAAGCTGATAGATGGATTCCTCAACAGTGCCAGAGACAAGGTACATCCACACTGTGGTTGGCCGATGCTGGCCAATACGATGTACTCGGGCGATGGCCTGTAGTTCGATTGCCGTATTGATGAGCGGTTCGCAAAGAAAGATGTGGGTTGCATTGATCAAAGTCAACCCAGATGATTGTGCTTTTCCATGCAACAAAAAGCACTCAACCTGTTCTTGTAGTCAGCAAAAATATCCCACTAAGGGGAAGCCTTCGGAGTCCATACCGCGGGATCCTTCTTGAAACTTTCAATACCATCTGGCCTGTCAATGCTGCTGCTGACAATCTTGAAGCGATAGAATGCCTCATGTAGTACAGTCAAGAAGCTCTTGTACTGAGAGAAGACAATCGACTTTGCCCCAGGGTCATGTTCCCGCAGCCACAGGATGTGACGAGCCAGGGTGTCAATCTTCGTTCCGAAAGAATCATCCAGGTCGATATTCTTGATCTCCTTAAGAAGTCCAGAGCTGATGTCACTATAGATTGCGTTCTGAGCATGTTGTTCGTGACCCGGTTTGACAGATGATTCTTCTTCCTGGGCGACTAATTCTTGTGGCTTGTATGTGATCTGATGGAAATCTTTGAGCTTCAGGGTCTTCTTGCACATCGGGCAGCTCTTATGGGAACGCCACCACATGCGAATACAATCACTGCAATACTTGTGACCACAAACCGTCAATACACCTACAAAGGTTAGTCTAAGCTCACACGAATTGGTAGCACAAATAACTCTTACCAACTTCGAAAGTTGATTGGCAGATAATGCAGATCCTCGAGGTATTCTCGGCGCTGGAATCATCCCTCAGATGAATGAGGTATCTTCCTTTAGACTTGAGCGAAGAAATTTTGCCGTCAAGAATTTCCTCCTGCCTGAGTCTCGAGTTGAAAAGCTCGTCATCAAGTGGCTTACCTGCACTTTCCTCGTCGTACGGAGCAACTGTATCTGAAATCTGCTGCAAGTGGCGATAGTACTCGAGCCGATTGTTCATGGTGTCACGAAACATTTCGACTTCTTTTTCCAGATTGGATGAAACCTTGAGTTGCTCCGAGATCATTTGACCGGCATTTCTCAAGACCAAATCGACCATTTCATGCTCAGCGCGAGCACGCGAGCTTCCAGCGCTAGCTTGCCAGTCCAATGATGTCAGAATGGTCCGAAGTTCACTGACAATACCGCGGAGCGACCCAAGCTGGGGATCTGGCATGAGCTCACTGCGAGTGTCCATAACCCTGAGGAAGAGCTGCGGAGAGGGTCCTTCGCCTCGTTGAGCCTGAACAATGCCAGCTTTGACCTCGTGGGAGATGAGAACATTTTTTTGGCCAGTGAGAGCATCGTGACGATCGGCATACATTGAGCGTAGAGCCTCCATGTAGACATACATCTCATCTTGATGTTTTGTAGACCGCTCATACTCATTGCCCTCCAGTTCTGCATCTTCTTCTTGATCGATGAGAGATTGTGAAACAAGTTTTATCATGGCGGTGCGCCATTCATTGTACTGCTCCGCATGTCTGTTAAGTGCTACACATAGGTTTTCAAACCTCATGAGCAGTCGATAAGACTCAAGACCATCGCTATAAAGGTAAGGCTTCAGTTTTGGAATGGTCACAAATTGCTTATTTCGTGTCTTCTCCTTGATTGTCTTCATATAGCGCTCAACTTTTCGGGAGATATCTGTCAACATCTCCTTGCGAATTGTTTTTGCCGCCTCGTAGCCTTCTTCTTCACGTTTTTCAAGGGATTTGAATTCTTCAGAGTCTGGCTGGGTTAAATTTGGATCGCTTTTGATCTGATAGAATGCGTTTGCTGTGAAGAACACTGCGATATGCTGGACTTCAAGGGCACTCCGAAGCCTTAGCCTGTATTGACCAAGGCGACTGTTGTTGTCGGCATCTTCAGCCTCGTCCCCATTCAAGTGTTCCATTGCCGATATAGTTCCATTTATACCGTCTGTAGCACTGTCGCTTTTCAGCCTCTGTTGTCGCAATTGTTCTCTGCTTTTTTCAACTAGCTGGGTTGCATGATCTAACGCCTTTTGCCATAGGACAAGAGCCTCCACGCGGCGCTTTGCGTTCTCCAGGAGCTGGCCTCGTCGGAGTTGAGAAAGAAGAAGTGAGCGCTCTTCCGCACGAATAGCCGTCTCATTGGCTTCGATCATAACCTCCAGAACCTCGTCCACGGTCCGTAATGGTCCATTATTTGCACCCAATGCTCGACGAGTGCTCGACGAGACTTCAGGATGAAGACAGGTTTTGCGTAGTCTTGTCAACCACACACGCATTTTTTCAATGATGACCGGATCTTCAGGATCCCAATTCCCCCGAACGGGTGCCCCTGAGGCGTCAAGCCCGCAATCCTCACACATTTGTTCAAATAATTGCCCGTAGCGTTGCTCTTCTATTGCAGTGAACGGCGTAGTTATGACAATGCGCTTTTGAGGAGGAAGACGGAGTTCGTCACGCACTTGATCCTTGCTGTGTCGAAGGGCGATTTTGTTAATGATGGTGACCAAGACCGGTCCAAATCGTGAAAACAGTCTTTTCCACAACGGATTTGAGAAACAAAACGGCTCATAGTGCAAAAAGAGAAGAAGTCCAAACAGATCATCAATATCTCTGCGTAACGGCGTGCCAGTCACAGCCCAAGCGATTTCTCGAGGAATCAAGCGTGCTACTTTTGCCGCGTTGCTGACTCCGCTTTCAATCATTTGGGCTTCATCTAAACAAACACGCCACCATGAAATCCGAACCAAAGGTGTCTTTCTGGGCTCGAAACGTTTTGTGTGCCTGAGATTTCTTTCTGGTGCTACACCAGCGTAGTGAATTTCTCGCGAGATGACGGGATATGTGGTTAGGACAACGTCGAATTGGGCAAGCTCATCGACGATCATATCATCTGTTTCCTCTTTCCCACGCTTGATGCCGGTATAATGGTGAACCCGCATATTAGGGGCATGCTTCGACAACTCCTGTTTCCATTGCTCAAGAATAGCCGGTGGTGTGATAATCAAAGTTGCACCAGATGGCTTCAGTCCATCCAAGCCAGCCTTCTGTTGCTGCTCTGAGAGTCGGCGGTGAAGACTTATTAGAGCAATCATTTCAACTGTCTTGCCCAGTCCCATTTCCTCTGCAAGAATCCCGCCTTTCAAAAGATTTGAAGCATCATACCACTCAGAGATGTCGGTTGTCAGGGTCATGAAGAGGCGGCTAAAATAGTATGTTTGTCCGTCGGCGTCTTTCATTTCCCTGAAAGACACCGGAAGCTCATTTTCCGGGATCTGTTCCATCGGAACAACTGTTCCATCTTGCTGAACTGCCATTCCCTCTCTCTCTAATAACCATCGGAGGGCTCTCTTCTGAAATGGAAATAGGTCACAATCGATATCAGGACATGTAAGGTTTGAGGCACCTTCAGTGGTCCTGGGAACGTGAACACTGCTGTAAAACTCTCGAGGAGACCATTTTTGAGGAATACCCAGCATCCGTTCGCGACGTTGATCCCGATCATATACAGTTGAAGGGTGATCGATATGCTCCTGCAGCACATATCTTGTAAAAACCTCCAAAGCCGGATCTTGTAGATAGGAAAGGACTGGGATCTCGAGTGAATCCTTCCATAGAACAACGGCGTCTAGAGTGAAGACATCCCTGTCTGGCGACACTGAGATGGAAGCCTGGTAGCAGGCGATCGGAGCATCGTTGGAGTATTTGTTTGCATGGGCGAGTCCGCTGGCGTGCCGTAGCTGCTCTAACAAATCAAACAATCGCGAATCCTGGAATGAGTGCGAAAACGAATGCTTTCCCTCAAGATCATTTATGCGAAGTTCCATAACGTAAGCTTCAAGATCAAGCGACTTTTGTTGCGGCGCATTGTTTTCATCGTCATCGAGTAGACGAATATTGCGGACCTCCGTGACCACTGGAATCCGAGAGGGGAAGGGCTCCAGGCGTTGTAGTTGTTCCCCCTTGATTATGGTGGAAGATGAAGACTTCTAACGGGGGACGGGGAGTCTTTAGTATCTTTGTATTGGGTGGCATGTCATGAGGACTTACCATGCGCAATGTCAATCGTGCCAGCGGAATGTAACCTAGGGGTATTCCAGTCGCAGATTTGCCTTTCTCTGTTACCAGACATTTTGGACGAGACTGGGTGACCTTGCGCCGTTTGGCAGGATGAGCATCGGAGTTCGGCGCAACGGATTGTTCGAAGATGCGATGTAGGGACTCAGAACGGCTCTCTAAAATGGTATGAATATCAGTACACACGTTCTACTATCAATTGAGCAAGAAATGTGATAGTACCTGGCAGTGTGATTTCCTCTACGACCACACTCATAATGAAAACGTATTTGCACGCCTGTGCTGTCGCCACAAATGAATTGAGCGTACGGAGTAATCGAAGGCGGAGCCGATAGCTTATCGCAAAGGTAGCACGTGCTGATACGAGGCTAGATCACATGCTGATACAGCGTGAATGGTGCGAAAATTAGGATTGCGATTGATAAGATACCGGATAAAGGAAGTGGATAAATGCGAAAGTATAAAAACTAAAGGGTCAACTTCAGGCACTACAACAAATTGATGTGGTCAACCTTGGAAGATCCCAAAGCCATACAGAGTAGTATCAACTTACTCTTTTCACATACATCATAAACAGTCCCTGGGACTCGAGCAGAGTGCTCGTTCTCTCGTGGACATTCTGATCTTAGATCCAGCACCTCAAAAGGTCGCTTGCCTCAGTAGTATCTGCCTCGGTCTTAATTTTTTCTGCTTAGGTATCTTTGTCTCATCTAACCGGTTTTGAAAAACCTTTGTTCCTGATATCCTGCTTCTTCAAATCACCCACCCTGAAGTTGCTTTCTCAACCAATCTACTTCGTGCTGCATGACATCCATCTTTCAATACCGAGCCTACGATTGAATCGCGTCTCCGCTTTAGTTGTGTCTACGTATAAGAAGACGGCGGGGTCAGGCGAATCGCTCCAAGGTCCGCATTGTAGACAACCTGAAAGAGCAAGTTGCAAAGCTAGAAAGCGACCACGTTTGACTCTTGATTCCAACAGTTTCGGGGACACGAGTGAGACGCCCGACTTCACTGTTGTGAATTTAAAACAGAAGTTTTTCGTGCACAGGACAGTCATTTTGATGCAGTCCGACTACTTTAGCTAGATGTGCAAGAATGATTGGACAGTGAGTCTCTTATATGATACGATCAGATATAATTCAAGCATGACACTAGGTGCAGAAGAACAGTATTGAGCTCAAAGAGGATGACCCTATTGCCATCGAAGAAACGCTGAGACTTTTTACGGTCTTAATAATTGTGTTCCCGACGACATTCCTCCGATGGTGTTTTGAGCCTCAGTCTAGGAGTTTGCCGGCAAATTTCTTGCCTCGCAATTAAAGAAAGAGGTGTCTGATTTTCTTGTGCCTCTTGTGGCCTCCAACTGAAAACACGAATCTTTTCCAGACGTCATTGTAGAGACTTATAAAAGCACCCCGTCTGAGGATCGTGGACTCCGGGATACAAAGTCGCATACGATATTGCGGAGGACCAAAGAATTCCAACGAGTACTCCAAGAAATCTCTGGCTTTGCTGCCGATCTGCTTCTAGCCATGGATATTCAAGCTTCTCAATTTATACCTAGGCATTGCCTGATCAGTGGCTGTAACACCTGGTGGTTCTGCCCTTGTGGATTTTTGCACCTAAAGTGTCCTGTGTGTAGCAGGCGATCAGTTCTGCATGGCGGATAGGTTGAATGGCCATAATAGTCTCCAAATCCCAACAGATCAGTCATTCGAGGAAGATTGATATGGCAGCGAAGGAAACGCAAGGAGATAGCATAAGAAACGCTGAATTGGCAAGAGATTGACTCGAAACACCATGAGAATTCACTTCTTATGACCTGCTACACAGTAGTGTTAGATGCGAGATCACTTGATTAATGCTCCAACAACTTGTTCATTAATAAAATACCCCACGCCCACGGAAGTATCGGCATCGAATTAGACAAAGTGCACAGTAGTGTGACAAAATAATCCCATCGAATTTGGTACTGACCCCAATGCCATCGTTCATGATCGCCTTGGTTGTCTCAGAAAGGAAGTACTTGTTCATGATGACAAAAAGGGCATTCAAGGAAATCCTTTACATTACCAACTTGGATCTGCCACTTCGACAAACAATCCATGCAAACATAAGACTCGACGATACGCGGCTCCAAAGACAAATTTGGAGGAATGTATTGACGCGAAAGCAGCACAAGATCGCTGGCAAGCCCAGGAATATTCGCGAGAAAATTTTCGAGTTCCTGTTTCTCCCGCAAGTCCCTCCTATGTGTTTGACATATTGCTACGATAAAATCACGAAGACCTCGATCTTGCTTTGGTGGTGGTATATGCTTGAGAACCTGCAACCATGAAATTATTCGAGGCCCAGAGATTTTGCACGGCAGAAGCAAAAGTGAGTCAGGCTTGAACCTTGAGGTACTCCGCTTGGTACTTTGAAGCAATGTTATAGACCATTACGTTGAATAGCATCGGGCACATCTCGTTGGTAGCTTTGTTGATACCGTCGTAAGACAGTCCGTAGAAAGAGCGTAACATGGCCTCGATGATGCGAGGGTTGTCGTCCATCATTTCGAGCGCGAACCGCCCAGTGAGATGAATTTCTTGTGGTGGTATCAGTGAGCTTTCAGATATTGTAGAGAGCATAAATCGGAGAATGGCTTACTCGGATATCTCTCGCGATGAGGTCACAAAGGACCTGAGACCGTGCACAGAGTACTAGCTTATGGACCTCGAAGGTCCTTTCTGTTGTTACAACAGTGAGGTCAGAGAAGGCAGCAGAGTGCCAGAAGCTGCTTCGGTCAGCCTTCACGCTTTGAAGTCAACACGGCTCCATGGACCTACTCTTGGAGTCTGTGGACAAGTAGGTCAGTGCCCTCCACGCTTAGTGCATTAATTTCCATTGCAAATACTTTAAAAAGATGCAACAAGAGAGGAGAAATGGCCTGGTAATGTGAAAGGAGAGAGGTGGTGAGTCGAAAGGGTGTGTGGGAAAAGAAGAAAGAAAACAAAACTGACACGAGAAAGTTGTGAAGAACTGGATTAGAGGAGTGACCATGGCTCATCAACCAGATCAGGCAGAATGACATTCATTGATATTCCAGCGCCTTTTGTTTTGAAACCAGTATGATCAAAGATTGAAAGCTATTTTGTTTAAAATGATCCACTGTCGTCTGTAGCACCCAAGGACGGAGATATAATGGTTCGATTTATTAAGGCACATTAGAAGGATTGAATATTGGGTCGGTCTTTGCGGTCTAAGGAGCAGGAGACCCAGGTCCCTTTCCAAGAATAGCTTTCACACTGCCTCTCCCTGATTCATGATCCTGTGGAGTTGCCTGGACCTTGTCTTGCGATCCTGTGTTATGCACGACAGTCCCATTGATTGCGTGAACAGACTGTTGGTACGCTTGTCCATTCGTTTCGCTTTCATATTTCTCAACTGTATCGCCCCATGAAGTTGAAGATCCGCCAGTGACTGAGCTATATCGTGCTTTGCCAGATTGAGTCGTGCGAAGATACGATGGCCCTGAGGTCAAGCTGTAGGTGGAAATCCCGGGTCCCCCTGTTGTCTCAAAGTTAAGGCCTCTCAACATCCAAGAGTCGATTGTAAGTCCGTTTGCAGTAATGCCGTATGTTGCATTCACAACCAAGGGGTATTTGAATGAAGTGCTGTTTGACGTGGGTGTGTCGCCACGCTCGGTAATGATGTTCTTTCCAGTAGTAAGCTGTTTGTTGACTTGGCTGTATCCTTGCCGATTGAGCAGGCCGGAGTTAGAAAAGGACAATGTTTGAGACCACGAGAATTGAGAAGACTTCGTTCTGAAGGTTCTCTCGGCCACTACGGAGTAAGATAAAGATTCGTTCCCTCCACTTTGATTGCGTGCAAGTTTCCGAGAGATGGAAAATGTTGGTAAAGGTGCCTCCACTTGCGGACCTTGGCTGTCTTTCATAGTGACATCCTTGGAAGGATAGCCTTCCTCAAGATAGAGGAAGATGTTTCCCGTGACAACCCAGTATGAACCCACAGTATTCGCAAATGTAGCTTTTCCATCGGCCGAAACATTGAGACCAGTCACCCGGATCTCAAATGAATGCAATTCACCATCTTGTAGCATGGGAAGAAAGGGAGAAATATCGATCTCTGGCTGACGGAGATCAAATGTATCAATGCCAACAATTGGGCGCCAGTACCCTGGAGCCACGCCTCCCGTGAAGATGATAGGGAATGGCCAGACTAGCCCGGCAAGGATGCCGTCGATATAGAGCTGAACTTCTCGGAACGGAGTGTAGCCATAAAGTCCACCGACGGTGCTTTCAAAGCCTTGAGTGTCCTCATTGGGAACATTGGACCACCAAAATTCTTCCTCTGATTGCCCGCATGCTGAGATGGACACAACGGCGCGCATTGCAGCAGCCGGGATCTCGACCATAACAGTTGTATTATCTGTTGGGACCGAAAAAGAGCTTGCGGAGTTGGACACAGACCTTTTGGAAGATATGGGCAGGATGATATCCGCAGTCCTCGCAGCTTGTCTGTAGGAGAAATGTGCTGTCAAGGTCACATAGAATGAACCGGTGTAAATGTCATTGATTATGTTGCCCAAATCAAAGATCAGCTTTTGGGGAGCTTGCCAGAGCGAATTGTATTGTGACATTTCCTTGATATAAGTCCAGACAATTCCGTTTGTTGTCGGCTCTGCTGTTGAAGTCCGGAACACTTCATTGTCCCCAAGATACATCAATGCCAGTCGGTCATACTGCCTCCCCCGGGCAGTGACCTTAAGTTTGATCCGGACAGTGTCGAAAACGCACCTGGGGGGCTTGTAGTCGCCTTGTTGATCGCAAGTTTAGCTTGATCCAGATAGAAAGAAGAACCAGGGCTTTCTTACCCACGAACGGCGATCCGTAGCTTGCCCCAAAAATATGATCCATAAGCAATAGCTCGACATCGCAGCTGTTGTCCCCACTGGGGTCGAATAATACTGGCTGATAGACCTGAAAGGATTCTTGCAAGCTTGTCGAGCTAGGTGTCTGGGACGAAGACTGAAGCAAAGACTGTGAATTGGGATTCGATGAAGCAACCAATGCGAGATTTCCCCATAGCAGTAATCCACGAAGAGCAGTTAAAACCATTGTAACAGACAGTCTCGGAATTGGCTTGATTGCTGTAGGTCACCAGAGCTAGCGGGGAACATGCAATACTTGTGATAATTGAATTCTTCCAAGGACTCCAATATTGAATTGACTTAAGCCCACTTGAAATGCGATTCAGATAACGGGAAGAAGAATTGACAGGGAAGTACAATACTTATGTCGGCAGTTGCGAGAGAAAGAAATTTGATGCAGACTGGGAGCTAACTGGCCCTGAAGATAAGAGAGAGGGGAACCCGGAAAGGTGCATCGCACTAATCTCCTACTCCTCTAGTCCATTTTGAGAGGTTATTCAGCCTTTGCACCAAGAGCGCAGAGTCAGTCAAGTATCCAATGGTCGTCCACTGATAACCAAGCAAATCTTGGTTTTGTCTAACCCATGATTTGACCAGACGAGTAGAGAGTAAGCGTACAAAACAAAAAAAAAAAAAGTCGGAGATCCAAGTCTCATATCAAGCAAAATTCACTCCATATCCATGCACGGGTTCTTTATCCCATAATTTCACATAAACAGGCGCCAGGCACCAAGAATCAAAGCGGCGGTACCGGTACAGACACCCCTGGAGAGAAAACAAAGTCAGTATATATTGATGCAAGAGGATGATTTGGGTATCATACATGAGCCACTGTAATGTTGAGAACTTGACAGCCTCCACCCGTTCTCTCAAGCCTGCAACTTCCTGCTCAATACGTGTTTCGGTTTCCTTGATTCGCATTTCCTGGCCATTCGCTTCCTCGCGAATTCGACCCTTTTCAAGATTCAAATCCAACCGGACAGAAGCTTGTGTTCGGCCGATCTCATCGCGGAGTCGGGAGTTGAGTTTGGCAAGGTCTGCTGCAATTTTCTCGTGCGATGAGCGAGTCAACTGCGCCTCGGTAGAGTCTGCATTGAGCAGCTCAGAGCGTAGTTTAGCAAAGTCCACTTTCTGTGTGTATGTTGACCTCTCCGAGTCTAGTAGAGCGCTTGTGTTAGATACCTAAGGAATACCAAGCGCATTGCCCAAGCGCAATGCGCCAACTCAGTAGCAAGCACATACCTTCTCGGAGAACCATAGTTCTGGTCAAGTTCTGGATAGACTCTTGAATGATATCGTTCAGCACCCGCATCATAGCTACGGACTGCTCCTCGCTGAAGCCTTCGGCCTGGAGGCGCTTCACGAACTTTAGTGTGTCGAAGTGGTGTTCACGAGGTCGAGCCGGTGTTGCATGAAAGGCGCGCCGAGCTGGATTGAAGGTTGCCACATAGACACCATTATGACGGATAGGATTGCTTGGGGGAGTTGAAGATGGTGCCGTTGACAGGGAAGGTCGTCGGGAAAGGAGAGAGCTGGAGGAAATTGCCAGGGTAGATGACGAGATGAAGCGGGATGACTGATAGGTATGGCTGAGAGAATGGGTGTGTCGGTTCAGGGGACTCCAGCCTCGAAGGAGTGGTCTTTGACTTGGGAGTGCGGGATGGTGGGTGATGGTTATGGAAGGGCGCGACGAGGCACTGTTCCAGGTCAGGCGGGGAAGGAGAGTGCGCGGGACCTCGGCGACATGTTTTTGGGACGCCATGTCAAGGACAGCGGGCAGTAGATTACTTCTAGATTTGATGCTGAAACCTGAAGCTGGGAAAGATCCCGATCGAGACCTCGGGAAATGGATGACTAAAGCGCGGAAAGATCGACGTTTCCCGACGGCTCCACGAATTGCCCGCATTCTACTGTGTTGACAGTTCAAAGTGAAGAATTAAGGATCAATTTGATCTAAGTTATCTTTTAATATGTCTCAATGGAGATCAAACTTGCATGCAAACGCTATCACAAATCCATGCCCGTGGGTATTGCACCAACCTCAGATTTACAGGTTAAACAGCTTCTTGAGCTGGTTCATAGTGTCCTCAGGGCCATCGACAGAATGTCCAATGGTGCGGGAGTCTTCATAAATCTCATAGTCGTTACCTCCAACAAAGGTCTTGTCACCGAAGAAGTGGATGATACTGTATTCGATGCCCGAGATGCCCTTCTCCGCCTCGATGTGCTGCAGGCAGTAGGTCTTGTCCCAACCAGTGGGGAAGACATCGAAGGAGATTTGGCCACCGATAGAGTATCTGTAAGTTTTGTGTTAGCAGGGTCATGGAAGTGACTTGCTCATAAAGCACTCACGTAAGACCGTAGTCAGGGAACTCCTTCTTCAGGGCCTCGACAAGGCTCTTTCGGACATTGTGGATCTTGTCATAACTATAAAGCTAGTTAGTCATGATGTCCTAAGTCCATATATCGTTATATCGTACGCTTCGAACTCGTTGCGCTCATCGTGACTGGCAGCACGTCCAACGGGGCTAATGTTGACCATTCCGTTGCGGAACTCAATGAAGGTACCGCGCTTACGGGGAAGCTTGGTGTTGGCAATGAACTTGAGAACAAAGTCCACCAGGGCCTGGTACTTGTCCTCTCCAAGCCATTGAATAAAGTTGTTGCTGGCAAGCGACTGGCCCAGACGGAATGCGGTCAAACCGTTCTCGGAGAAGCAGAAATCGAACAGAGTGGTGACATCGATCGAAGAAGTTCCGAGTTGCTCTTGCTGCTTCACAAGGTTCGAGCCGCCAACCTGCATCGCGTTAGAAAATGAGTATGTGTATTGCTTGGGTGGGTACAAACAAATCCAATGGCGCACTTATGACGCAATCGCGAGAGAAGCTCAAGCATCTCTGGAGAAGCATGCTGCAATCACCATATGTCAGTCAAATGAGTTCAAGACAACGCTTCCTACAACATACACGTCTTGCGGGGGTGAGAGTCTCGTCGACATCAAACAGAACAACTGTGTTCTTGATGGGACGGTTCTCCAATGAAGGATAGACACTGGCAGCTTCGGTCATTTTGAATAATTTGCAAAAATTTTGGATCTCCGGGGAATAAATTAAGAGGGGAAATTCCAGACTCGGGGATAAATATAGAGGGGCGCTTTTTGACCGCAAGCGGTGAGCCAGGGCGGAAGCTTAGCGCGTCCAGAATCAGAGAGAATGCCACCTGGTCTCAGGAGTTGAGTGATTGACTTGATTATATTTTGTATAGATGAAATTATATTGTTACTACATCTACCTAGTCAGCGATGCGTGGTTGATGATCCGAGCCTACTCCGTACCTGATTGTTATCGATAAGATAGTATGAGGGGTATCAAGTGTATACTACTCTATACCATGTGTGTTATTCTACCTAAATTGTACTACCTATATACAAATTCCTATTCCACCCCATACTATTCCAACTCCTAAACGCCTAAGCCAATAAGCAAAAGGCACAGGCTCAGCGTCCCATTGTGGACTGGAACATCTTGGCTGCCAGTTCGCTCAAGAGCCGCGTTCGATCTGGCTGTGGAAGGTCCAAGAAAACTTCATAGACACTTTTGCCCTTGGCGTCACGGACAGCACCTAGTCTATTTCCAGCAACAGCACCAGCTAGCGCTCCCGGGACATTTCCCACGATGAAACCCAAAGCACCTCCACTGACACCCCCGACTAGTGCCCAAAATCGGCCGGTTGGGCGAGTTCGCCTGCCGCCCTCTCCATCATTTTCCTCGGCCAGACCTTCTTCGCGCAGCATCTCTTCGAAAACGGACCCAAATTGGTTGCTGTCACGGTCATCGCGATTGCCGCTAAATCCAAAGTTGGACCAAGAGAACCCACTGCCGCCACTAGGTGGCACCTCCTCTTCCGCTTCCTGGTCTGCTGCTTCGTATGCGCGAGCAGCGTCGTACTCTCGGCGACGTGCAGGGTCAGATAGAGTATAGTAGGCGTCGTTGATATCCTGAAACTTTCGTGTCCTTGCAGGTCTCTCTGGGGAGTCGGCCGGGACTCGATCAGGGTGGGATTTCAATGATTCCCTGCACACTTTTTAGACAGTCACTGCTAATACTGATTTAATGCACTAACCTCTTGTATGCGCTGCGGATCTGTGATTGCGTGGCATCCTGAGAGATTCCTAAAATCTTGTCTGTAGTCTATGTTAGGTGGAGTCGTCGTAAGGTACTGAGGGGCATACAGTAATCGGGGCCTATTCAAGAGTCAGTATAAGTAATCAAATAGTGGGGTATGATCAACGCACTCGACATGGTCCAGACTGTGAAGATATGAAGAAAGAGAAGTAATACAGAATCTACAAGGCAGAGTGGAATGCCACATCACATGGAGTGACGTCGCTCACGCCTGAGGCAACAATTCCAGGTTCCCATGGTTCACTTTAATTGTAGACAAGTGTATTTTATATAGTCAGATATATACTTGAATTCATCCCGAGATGAAATTGCCAAATGGACTACATGTACTCCAAATGGAGGGGCCAGTCTCAGACATGCAGTGTCTAAGGCAAAACGGGGTTCAGGACTAAGTTCAGCTTGCGACACCCCAGCCACCTTATTCCGCACAGGGGTAATTACTCTCTAACTCCTGAGATTCCTGACTTTGATTCGTTCGAATGAAACCTACTGTGTTTCTTTCTCTCTCTTCCCCTGAGATTGCAACTGCCAGCTGTCACAGAAGAGGACTCCATACCTGCACAGCACATCTGTGGTGGAGCAGATGCACACAGCGGCCTAGACCACACACATTGCGCATCGCTGCAGCTCTTAGTGGCTGACTTGCATCGGTCTCTTTTTGCTCTTTTGAGTTGCCACACAGAAGGGCAAAAAAACCCAGTCTCAAAAGGAGCCATCTGGGAATTCCTTGCGCAATCGCATCTCCAAGAATCTTCAACTGTGTACCAACCCGCAATTGCCTAGGACAACCTCAATCCAGGACACTCAATTCCCACACAGTGCTGTACCAGTAAGCAGCTTCACAAAATCAACACCATGGGTTGGTTCGATGGTCGATCATCTGTGTCGTCGGCGGGCTATGTGCGCCGTCGGTCGCCGACACGCCCCAAGTCAGGCTACTCAACTCATCATTCGCGACACTCTGCGCCATCCTTCTTCGGTGGTCTGGGTGGAGGTCGAACAGGAGGACGCTCAAGCCCATCGGTCTTCTCATCTTTCTCGTCATCTTCGTCGCGACGAGCCCGGCCTCGGGAGGGATTCGTCCAGCGCATGATTCGCGATATCAAGCGCCTGTTCCGTGATATTGCTCGCTATGCCCGTCGTAACCCCATGAAGGTCTTCATGATGGTCATCCTGCCTCTTCTGACTAGCGGTGTTCTGCCCAAACTGCTGGCTATGATCGGAATTCGCTTGCCCCATGCAGTCATTAGTGCACTAGGCGGCAGTGCGGCGCATTCTTCCCGCGGACTCGAGGAGGGCGCTGGCAGAGGTATTGGGGAGAACATCAGTAGCCTCATGAACATTGCTAAGATGTTTGCTTAAACATGCACAGCCGGGCTAGTTATTCAGTCCATTCCACGATTTGCGATACTCCCTTAACGATCATGATGATACACCATTGTCTCTTTTTGCACTTGATTCCTCTGAAATTGCGTTATTTTTCACATTCTTTCTGCGTTCTTGTCATGTACTGGGAGGCTCGTCTGGATTCGATAGAATCATTATCTTGAAAAGCTTTTGTTATCGACAATGAAACTATTCAAATCCCCACTCAGACGAACCATGGGGGCCTCCTCATTATCTAAGTCAAGAATTGGTACCCAAGTGGGTATGCCCCGTTGGACAGCTATACACCACACTAGAGGTGTGTCTGCATCTCACTGGCAGGATATGATTTGGCCACTGCGTAGACCCGCCGCTGAACAGATCTTCCGATGTGGCTGGCAAATCGTAAATGTCACATATCACAAGGATTACGGAGCATATTACCATTACTTATGGCTCTTGGTCAACTCGTGTCATTTTGCTCTACAAAGTGAACTTTTCGGTCTTCTTCTTCTTTTTCTTCAAGTATGTGTACAGTTAAATTCCCATGGTATTGCCTATCCGACAACTCTATAGCCAACTTTTGTGATCAGAGAAAGCAATGACCAACGCCCAAGATGTTTGATACGATTGAGTATGCACCCTTTTAAGCAAGTCTATGATCGCTGGGAGCGCTTGGAACGCTTGCGAGAAGACCGGGTCGAAGTAGCAGTGGTCTCACTAGCTTCCTCGACTGGCTCATCGATATCCTCAAACTCTTCCTCCTCAGCGGGAGAGATGCCCAACACCCGGCCAACAGTCCGGTTGAAACACCAGATGGGAAGCTTGCACAGCATCGTTTCACGGATGGTAGGGCGCTCGATCTGATCAATGTCAAGCAGGAACTCCTGACGTTCACCATCCTCGTTCTGCTCTTCCAAGAACACATTGCCAATGGAGTCGACAATCAAAACCTTGCCATTCTCAGCAACAACGCGCTTGCGCTCGCCAGTGCTGCTAGTGATCTCGGTAGGTGTGGATGTTCCAGAGGCACGAGCGCTACCACGACCTCCTCCCTTTTTGTCCTTCTTGTTCTCCTTGTCCATCATTCGCTTCTGGCGGCGGTTCACGGCCACGGCTCCGGCTTCAGACTCGGAGGCAGAAGCAGGAGCAGCAGCAGCAGCAGCCGAGTCGATTCCAGGGATACCACGGACACCAGTCTCGTCTCCCCAGGCAGCTCTGCGGGCCTGACGAATGTAGCGATCCACAAACTCACGCTGCCTCTTCCAACCAAGGATCAAAGCAGCGTAGTGTGCACCACCGCCGAAGACCAGGAACAAACCAGCCAACACGGAGCCCAGACCAGGACGGAAGCGGGAGTAGTAGTATCCTGTCCCCTTCCACAGGGGGAAACCATGGCGGAGGAAGTGATCGTAGCGTTCACGGCCTGGACCACGCAGAACGTTGGCAACCAGGTTCAGACGGGTAGAGCGAGCATCGGCATCCTTGACAGCAGCCGCGATCTCACGCTGAGAAGGACCCTTATTGACATTGACACCCTGCTTCGACTTGGCCTTGGACTTGTCCTTGGAGTAGTTGGCGACAAAGGCGCGCTTCACTTTGTCGGGGTGGAGGATTCTCGACTTCTTGCGGTAAGCCTTGGTGATCTGTTCCTGATTGGCATTGGGGCGGATCTCAAGGAAATCTGCAGGATGATGGAAGTCAGATGTTTATCCCTGAGGCGCAAAAAAAAAAAAAAAAAGAACAATGATAGAGCAAAAACCTGCAATGGCAAGGATCTAGGGTATCTTCACGCACCATAGAAGGTCACATTGGCACCTTCATTTGAGGCCACATCATCGCGTAGACCAAAGATCTCATAGTCTGTGAAATACTATCAGCATGGAGCTTTCAGGGTCAGGGTAAACAATCCCCACCTTCCTTGGACCAGGCGGCGACCAGACTAAAGCATATAAAGAGAGACAGTAATAGGAACTTCATGATGGCGGTCAATGCCGCAAAGCCGAACAGATGCGTGTGGACGAATAGGCAAAGGAGTTGGACATGTATTCGAGGGAAAAAGCGGTCGGGCTTCGATCCACCAACGTGGCCCAATCGAGACCTCGACTTACAGCTGCATTACTAGTGATTTGTTACAAGTAGACACGTATATATAGGAGTCTGTAGCCTTTTCTATCTCACAGATCCTTGGTTCTTCTGGTTTGGTCACGGTCTCGCAGGTCTCGCAGGTCTCGCATCCGGAGTGGGAACTTCCGCTCCCAGTGAGGCCTGAAAAGGAACCACTTTCTATTCTTAGAGACATTTCGTCTACCTAATTTCACGCTTGTCCTTTTGTCCTCATCTTGACACCTTTCACCTTTCAGGGCTGACAGATCGGCCGTTCTGTGACTGACTAAACTCGAAAGGGGCAAGGTAAAAAAAAAGTGACTGCCTCAAAACATCTCTCTTCCTTCTTATCTGGCCAACTCTCGTTTCTCCACCTCACCTTTACCTTCAGCCTCTTTCATCTTTCATCTTTCAGCTCTCAGCTTTTTTCCTCTATCTTCAATATGGTCTCCATCCCGATTGACGCGATCACTTCGCGATTTGGCGATCGCTTCAACAACATCCGCAGCACCTCCCTGACCACGCGCTTCGCCAACCTCAAGCCAGTCTCCGAATTCCTCGACATCAAGCGCCTGTCCAAGCCCGCCAACTTCGGTGAGGTCCAGAGTCGCGTCAACTACAACTTGTCCTACTTCTCCAGCAATTATGCCGTCGTCTTCGTCATGCTCAGCATCTACAGCTTGTTGACCAACCCTCTCCTGCTGTTTGTCATCATCTTCATGACCGGAGGTTTCTACGGAATTGGCAAGCTTGAAGGTCGCGACCTGGATCTGGGCTTCCAGCGCTTCAACACCTCCCAGCTCTACACCGGAATGCTCATTGTCGGCGTTCCCCTGGGTATCTGGGCCTCGCCCTTGTCCACTGTCCTGTGGCTGATCGGCGCAACCGGTGTGACCGTCTTCGGCCACGCGGCCCTACTGGATAAGCCGATTGAGAATGCTTTTTCCGAGGAGGCGGTCTAGGTGGTCGACCGCGAGCTCCTTACGATATGCCCTCATGGGGAAGACCACCGGGGGCACGAACGGGGAGACACAACCGGGGACGCGCGTGGGACGAGGCGCGAGTGGAGGAGGTGGACAGCGAAGAGGATGCTTATGGACGGGAAATGGTGCGAAGTGGGCGCTACATGCGACAACTGGAGTATGGGGGGCGAGGGCCGCGGAGGCGGTCGGACTACGGTGACTTGACGGATGATGAATTGGTGGATGGGGGTGACTTCGACTTATACGACCACGAGGATAGCACAGTGGCCTATGCGGTTCAACTGGCTATGCGGGACAAGGAGGATCAGTTGGTGGACAAGGCGCTGGAGCGAATTCGTCGGGCCCAAATGTTAGGACAGAAGAATGTCCGGCTATCGAACCGCGAGCTGGATGCCCTGGAGAGAAAGCGTCAACAGATGGACGGCCCAAACGGATCGCGGCGTCCAAAGCAGTCTACTAATTCCGCCAGTTCCGTGTCCCGTCCATCATCTCGACGAAGCGCCGCACCAGAGCCACATCCGGGATCGTATCCGGCATTTGCCCCTGAGACCAATGGATGGGCTCGTGGCCCAGGTGCTTCGCGACCTTCCAGTTCCTCGTCTGCGCGTCCGCGGACCCCGACAACCCAATCACTTCGTCCGCAACAGTCCGGCTCGCCTCTTCGACCTACCTACTCGTCTTATACCCCTGAACGTTTTGCTTCGAATGGCCGGTCGCAGTCCCTGCAGTCATCGCCAATGTACCAGCGGCCTCTACCAGATGATCCCCAATGGGCGCCATCGTATTACAACCAAATGCAGATGACGCCATACGGAGAAGCACCCTACCAGCCGCAACTCCCCACCGAACTTAGAGTTGGACCCCAGAGTCGTATGAGTTACCCTTCGGGCTCGGGCTCATCATACCAAGCCTATCAATCCCCCCGGGATACACGCACTCAACCCAGGGGTGAAAAGGCAGAATCCGAGTCTGAGATATCCAGCGAAGAGGAATCGGAGAGCAGTGACGACGAAGTGCAGATCGTCAAGGTCCAAGAGCGGCCGGCCCCGCCAACTGTGAAGCGGACGGCTGTTTCTGGAGCAAGTCGAGTTGCTCGTAAGCGGATTAATCGATGATGGAAATGTCTCTCGCGGTTGCCCTGATATACGCATAAAATTATTTCGGTGTTTGTTTGCCGGGAGATCCCCGAGTGGCGTCGGTAGAAATAGAATGCATATAATGCTACAACCATGGCTGCAGATTATCATCCATAGGTATAGACCGGCTATGGCGGAAGTGTAAGCCCCTAAATGCGCCAAGGCGTTCAGCCACCCGAATTATAGGCAGATCATCGTGGCAGGACAAATAGGCATTCGAGTTTTCTTTTCATGTCTGAAGACCTATATTTTGCGCTGTGGGTCCTTTACGACGGTTTTATTGCGACGCTGCCTTGGCAGCTGATGACGTCGGTCTACCTCATATAACTCATTTTTCCCCCAGTCATTTCATCTTCATCTTCTCAATAAGCGGTTGACTTCTCCGATTCTTTGCAGGAGATATTCGCCCCTGGCGCATGATAATTCCTCTGGTCTCTCGATATCCCTTGCCATCCCGCCACTGTATTTACCGGCTCTCGACTCCAGAGAGCGCCAATCATTGCTACCCTGGAATGCTGTATACCAGCCCGAAACATTGTAAATAAAAGCGAAATAGGTGAGTTGCACACATCGGCTCCACAGGATCTTGCAGAAACAGTCGCGTGGAGAACTTGCGACTAACGAGAATCTGCAGATCCTATTGTACTTCCTATTCGACCTCGAGTCGCATTCTCTTATTGAACCGGGCCTTCCGACGCGTGGAACCACCCGAGTCCAAGATTTCCCTCGCTTTATTGCATTCGTGTCAAAGCCAAGAATTTCCCAAAGATGTGGCTCGTATCATTCTGGTTATTCCCGCTAGTCTCAGCATGCATGTGGGTTGGTAAGTCAAGCTTGGATAGATGTTTCAGTCTGAACTGCAGCTAACATTGTACTCCAAGCGATGCTGATTGCTATGCTTGTCACCTGGGTCGTGGTGGGCAGGCCACACTATGCTAGCATGGAAACTGGACAGAACATTGCGTATGTCGCCTTTTCAAACCCCACCGAGGCACAAGCTAACAGGATTGCTGCAGGTACATCTCGGATGTCGGAGCGCAGGGCCTGAAGCCACTCTTCATTGCAGGAAGTGTGGTCACAGTTGTGTTCTTCGATTTGGGAATCATTTCGGAGCGATGGCTTCGACACGCCGGCCAACTGGTCCCGAACAAGGGTAAATTCGACAAGGGTTGCGCTGGTGCCTCGATCTTCTTCGCTGTTGCCGGTGCCGCCGGTCTCATCCTGCTTTCATGTTTCGACACACTGCGCCACCCAAAGCTCCACGATGGGTTCCTCGCCTTGTTCATGTGAGTCGTCAATATCAATAAGCAGCAACAACTTACTAACGCTTTCTGTTTAGCGTTGGATACGTGATCAGTGCGATCCTCATCTGTATCGAGTACCTCCGCATCGGAATCTTCTACCGCCACGAGCACCGCATCCTGCTAGTCAGCTTCTTCATCAAGGTCGCCTTTATCATCATCGAGGTTGGACTTGCCATTGGCTTCGGTGTTTGCATGGGCAGCAATGACATAGCCAAGAAAGACCCCGGTGCGGTTTTAGAATGGGTGATTGCCTTTGTCTTCACCGGTTACGTTCTCTCCTTCTTGATCGATCTCCTGCCTTCTGTTCGAACCCGCCACCACTTGCCCCAGGGCCACAAGCACGTGGAGATGGCCCAGGCAGGATACAATGGAAACTCTGAGGGCGTTTCCATTGAAGAGCCCCTGACCCACGACTCCATGGGCCCGAACTCAGGCTTCTATCGTGGCCAGCGTGTTTGAGAATTTCTTTTCCTTCAAGATTACATATTACATTGCTTGCTTATATTTCCCATGTGTAATTATATGATGTGGACGATTTTTGATACACCTATGTTTTTGTTTTTGTTTTTGTTTTCTTTCGGTTTTCGTTGATACACATCTTCTGTCTGGTGTTTGGGATATACTGCTACAATTTTGCCACGGCTTTAAAGTTTTTAAATCATACAACTTTTCACTTCCTCAGCAATACTTGTCATTGCCGTAGGATCAAGAACCCGAAACACAAATCAAAATGATAAAATAGGAGTGACAAACTTGTATACAGTGCCATGAAGTATAGGACAGTCTGCACGAAAGCTTCAGCTGTGAGTGCACCGTTTCATTCATTGTTTTCATCCATCTTATATTCAGCTCTGCAGACCAATTCTAGTCTCTTCCTCGTGTGATCGTCAATTTGCTGTTAGTATTAAGCTCATCAAGTCTCATTCTTTGCTATGTCAATGCTTCCAATTCCACAGTATGCCAGGGTAATTAACGTATTTACAATTCCCATATCGAAATACAGAGAGACAAGAATGTACAAATCTCTCGAGAAAGAAAAACGAACCAAAAAGACCATCTCAAGCCAACAACTTCCGCCGAATGCAGTCCTGCATCTCAGAGTCGATCCCAATCCTCTCCAGATACCCCTCGACACCACCATATCGCTCTTTCAGATATTCAGTGGTATCAGTAACAAAGCCGGGAGGACAACGCGTATAGTCTTCTCCAAGCCCAAGCGCCCGAATCTCCTTCATGCGCTCCTCAAATTCAGGAACAAGCTCCAGCTCAGACCGAATATAATCATCCACAACAGCATCCGTTGGTACGGCCTCACCAGCAAGAAGTAGCATCAGCAGAATCACCAGTCCCGTCCGATCTTTTCCTTGCGTGCAATGCACTAGCGTAGGATAGCTCTCTTCCCGAGCAAGTATCTCAAAGACTGTGCGCATCTCTGTCATACTCGAGTCCAGAGTATCTTGCGCTAGACCTGTTAACCCGCGCGGCTGCATGGCTTGTCCACATACTAGACGGACTGCATCATTGCGGTAGCCTGTTGTTACGAGGCCGATCGCTTTCCTGCAGAGGTTCATCAGTATATGCATTCAATTCTGATTCCTCTTCCATCTCAACTTCCATATATGACATCATATGCAAAAAAAGTTGACAAGCAGGGAAACATACAGGTAAGTCATCCAGTCCAATTTCCATAGTAACGCGCGCTCGAACCCCTTGCCCGTCAGACTGATCAAGACACGTTCAGAGCCGGGAATTTGAAGCAGGTGCTCGTCAGGATTTGAAGGGACAGGAGCATCAGTCAGGTCGATCTCAGACGAGTTGGCATTCTCGCTGCGACGTTTCCGCGTCCCCATTTGGTGTTCTGTTCTGTATTGGGTTAGTTCGAGTTCATTCTGCTTCTGTTTCATTTTCTCTGGGAAAACATACGATGAGCGAAGATCAATGACGGTGTGAATGTGTAGTCCCTCGGCTAGACGCCGTTTATCTCGTTCTGACGCATCGTCAAGCTATAACATCGTCAGTGAGATTGTGTACAACGCGTACGTCTCAGAGAGCGGGGTCACTTACCCTTGCGCTGCGAAAGAAGACGCCTTCCTTGAGAATTCTGGATGATGATCAGTGAGGAGTTGAACGCGTATAGAGACAAGACATGACTTACTCTTTGCGACAGAATTGATTTACCGATCGGCCAACATCGCGAAAGTTGATGATGTTGTCAAAGGGCCGATCGGGCGAGTCTAGATCCACACTTGATTGACGAGCCATAGTGAAATTAGAAATTAAAAGAAGTAGAACATATAGACATAGAGATAGAAGTCAGAATACAAGTTGGTCCGTGGAAAGATGGAGTTGATAAAAGATGTGGAGTAAATGGCGGTGGACGTTGGGCAGCATCGCCTTGGTCGCCTGGACAATGGACTCGCGTTTCCCTTTTTCTTGTGATTTCAAGTTTCTGGAGTATTGTAATTCGGTTCAATTGGAATTGAGGATATTATTGCATCTATGTTGGTGAAGAAGCAAGTTATGTATATACATATATAAATCCGGTATGAACCGTAGACGTTGACAGGAACATGAACTACTCCCGAGAACAAGTGCAATGTACCTTTGCATATCAACACCCAACTACACATATGCAGCTCTACTCTTCCACTGTGGCTGCAAGTACGACCAATCGTGATTGAAGTTGAAGCCAGTCTGATAAGCACCGTATGCAACTAGCTCCACCTGACTTAAGCTCGCGCCTTGATCGGTCAGCGCCCACAGGCTGATCGCCAATGTGTTCTCTCCACGATTGTTGATCACTCCCGGCGGAAATGGGAACTTTGTCTGTGGACCAATGTGCGGCAGATAATGGCCAAACTGGTATCCATTCATGAAGATCTGGACCACCGCAGGCGTATCGGATGCAGCTAGCTGGAGACCAATTGGAACATCCAGGTCGGAGTCAAGGTTCAGCTTGAAGGTCGTTGTGTAGAATCGGCCTTCGGCTCCCGACACCCCGTCAAGGGGACTGGAGGATGTTGCAGCTTTGGACGCCTTATACCCTGGAAGATGCCAGCCCATGCGCTCTCCATAGAGACCTCCTTCGTTCAGGGGTCCGCGAACAGGATCAATATTGGCTTCGCCTCCTGCGTTGCCTTGGATGCGCCAGGAAGTGAAGTTGGAGCCAGTGAGTGTGGCACCCAGGATACCACGAGGGTTCTGTGCGCCATTCGGCTTCACATTAGCTTCATCATGGCCGGTATAATCGGCGACGATAGTCAAAACGTTGTCAGTTTCACCAAGGATAGCCTTGCTGAAATCGAGCTCGTCTGATGTTGCTGCTAGTGCAGGATCACCAACAGCTCCTCCGACGTAGGCTCCGTTCAGCCAGGCGACCCAGCCAGCAGCGACACCATTTTGAACAGTGATATTGGCGCTTGTTGCAGTGGTGCCATCAAACCGACCGCGGTAGATCTTCGATCCAGCATGATAGCCATAGTCCCCAGAGTAGAGTACAGGGAGTGTGAGAGGAGCCACAGAGTTGACCGAGCTCGTCTTGTTGCATACTGTCCAACGAGAATCATCATAGTCTGCCTTGATTTCTGGGAGGGTATCTTGCGCCTTCCATGACTTCAAGGTTGGCAATGAGATTTTGGCATCTTCGGCTCCTGGAGCCAAACCGATCAAACTACCATACTTTGTCTTGGTGGTCGACACTGTCTTGCCATTCCACTTGATCTTGGTAACCTTTGAATCCCCAGTGTACACCCTACTGTTATCAGCAAGGTTTCCTATCACAACAAGCATAGTAACTTACTCGATAGATGTCTTGTTAGCATTATCACCAACAAGGCTGACCGTGTTTCCGCTAACAGAGGCGGTGCGAACCAGATAAGGCCCAAGAGCAAGAATTTGCTCACTAGGAGACACCGATGGATCAGAAGTGGTAGGAACGGCGAAGAAATTCCATGCCGTCTCTTTGTCAAGCAGATAGACAAGCACCCCATTCGAGAATTCGAGCACGGTAGTGCCATCGCCTTGGGTATAGGAGTATTGAGTCCCGTGGTCTGAAGCAGTAGAGCTCACGTTTGAATTTCCGTATGTCTGGAAAGTGAGGGCCGGGGTATCTTTGAAAACGAAGATTCCTTTCTGTCCGATGTTCAAGTAGAAGACAATTACATCCACGTCGAGAGTGGCGTAGGTCAATACTTCAGCCGATGAGTAGAGAAGACTCGAGACCTTGCCAATCTGGTAGTCGGTGACTATGATCTTGCTTTGACGGCCAGCCAGCTCAATATCTGGAATAGTGATAGCATCTGTGGCATGACAGTTAGCGTAGATCCTTGATTTGAACTTGTATACATACCGGCCGAGGTGTTGACATTCAACGAAAAGGTAGTCACATCACGGGACGAACTGGTAGCATGTGCGAGAACATAGAAGCCAGCTTCGGATTCCGGATTCCGCAAAGCCCAAGTATAGATACTTGCGTCACTGGTATATCCCGTTCCGTTTCCTTCCATCTGGGTCTGAAGAAGACCAGAAGAAACACGAGTAAACAAGCCCAACAACTTAGTCTGCTTGAGCTTGTCACGGACCTCACGAGTCTCTCGCAAAGGAGCAGAATAGTCATAGGAAGTATAGACAACAGGAGCAGCGCTGTGACCCCAGCTAGTGCCACCAAATATCATATATAGGTTCTGCAAGGTAACCCTGGAACCGACGTTATTCTTGTAGTAAACATCCGCAAACTCAGGCGAAAGCTCCGCAGCACACGTATCGTAGAAAGACCCTGAGCCCCACGCTGAGAACCAGCCACCCTCAAACTCGGGGAGGTAGCTAGGTTGGGTGTAGCTGTAGTTGGAAAACCATTGCGCATAGGTACGGACGAGATTAAATCCCGTGTTAGGATTGGTGCAAGACAAGCCACCGGGATAAGAGTCCAAACCATAGACATTGACAGCACCACCAACATCCTCGTAATCAGTGGACCAACTCATAGAGCGCATTCCCTTCTCATTATGCGAGCTCGGAACGACAATACCAGCATCATCAAAAGCAGCAGCAATCTGCTCCATGTATTTGACAAGGGTGTTGTCAGCACTATGGGTAGTCTCTTGCAGCTCATTTTCATGTTGGTTGAGAATAACTGAACCACCATTAGTGATCTGGTTTGCCGCGATGATCTTGCCGACCTCCTGAATCCAGGGATACCATGACTTATGGTAAGCCGAGTCACTGGTGCGCGCACTACCCATCTGGCCATTAGAAGCCCACAGCGCGAAACCACCAGCAGAGGTCTCGGCATTGACATAAGGACCGGCTCTTGCGATCACATACAGACCAGCCTGTTTGGCATAGTCGAAGACGCGCTGGATATCGTGAGCACCGGTTTCAAAGTCAAAGGTATCCTTTGAAGCAGAGTGGTAGGACCAGAAGAAGTAGACTAGAAATGGAGATTAGCCAATGATAATTCCATGAAGACTTCATATTCAAACCACTTACTTGACACCGCATTAAACCCATTCGAGCGTAGCTTCTGAAACACATCGAGCCATAGCTCCGGCACGGGGAGTCGCTGGTAATGAAATTCGCCGGAGAAGACAAATACTCTTTCCCCGTTAACGGAGAGACTATATTGATCCCAAGTCACATCGGTAGTCTTGCCGTTGTCTGTCGCAGAGACGAAATGGCTGGATGAGAGTCCGAGGACGAGGAGGAGAAGCGCGAGGATACGCATTTTGGGCGCTCAGTAAAAGCCCCTCCATACTTGAGTATCGTTGAGTATTTAATATTAACAAATAACTCGGTGTTCGTGGTAGCAATACTCCGTGCAGCTGGGATTGGTGGATGTTTAGAGATGAAATGTCTACTTTGGGTAATTTTCCAGGCACCTAACGATGCGGGGAACGTCACATCATATATAACCAGAGCATCTCGTTTAAGACCGCAAGTTACGGCTTTTCCTTTCCATCCATTGCTTACTTACCCCTTGCAGAGTTTTGACAGGAAATTCAACATCTCTGAATTATGTAATTTTGTATAGTGACTTCCTGCATACTGTAAACGTATGCGGGGCTTATATTAAAAACGTATAGGGAGTGAGCGTTTTCTCTCAAATTGTTGGTGTATTCAGATACTTGACATTGAACCAGCATCCTTCCAAGAGAGGCATCTGGGTAAGTGCGTGAAGCCACGAACCTCGTAGGTATACTGCGGACTAACCCGTAGTAGCAGGGATAAGTCACATAACCATTCGCTTCTGAGTCCTTTCGCCTTATTCATAGACCAAGAGAGGGCAAAGAAAGAGAGAAATGAATTATATAGGAAGAGGGCATAAATACATAGCTCTTTATGACATGAGGTCTGACAACCAAGTGCAAGGGTGTACTGATTGCCCAACAACTATGAAATCCTAAAACACAAATTTGAGACCTGTTGTTTCGCTCTTCGGTCACTGTGCTCGCTGTTAACCATAGACATCTTCCAGTTTGCTCTGATGAATGACTAGCCTCTTAACCAAGATTTCCACCATCCATCTATGAGATACTTTCAGATACTTTCACACACCATCACCAAGTAGTCACATGTTCTTCAGATTATAGGTGGAAGTGGTCTTTCTGAAAAGAGTGAAAGTGAGGATGAGACGATTGCACGCACATAATTCTGGCAGCTGATGCTAGCTCTACTTTGTCTTGAGAGGTAGGATTTTGGCCAAGGCGGGACAGCCAATTTTTGTTTCGCTACTATGAAAGTAGTTTTCTTGACTTGTCAAGTATTATAACTGTAGATGTTTATCGATTCGACGACCTTTATTTGAATAGCATGAGAGATTTGGTCTTCAATATCTATGTCTGCTTCGAGCATTAGACCTAGAAACTGGGCGAAAGGCATGACCGACAAACTTACTATGTCGTTTTTGTCGAAGGTAGTTTTGTATAAGGCCCAACGAGGCGAGTATCGTTGCTGCGATCCCAAAGACAATCGAGCAGATGAGTTCTGGGTTCATAGTCTTCTGTCTGCCCTGTTATGGATCAGAATTATCGAGCAGGTTTCAAAGTCGCTGTTATATATCGATAAATGCGAGATCGCTTAGTGAAAAATATAGCAGCTTTTCCAGACAATAGTAACCAAAGTGATCCGCCAGATAAATTTTGGAGTCTGTGCATGCTGCCCCTTGAATAGTAATGTCAAAGTAGCCTGTGTTTTTGCCTGAGAACAGAAGTTGAGCCAATCCTATTGATTTCCTTTGATAAGAAACCGAGTCACAAACAATATTGAAAAAGGCTTCAGGAGGCAGATCGGGCGGCTGGTCGCGATGCACAGGCTCAGTCTGCAGGTTTGTCGATCCCGGAAGGAGGAGGAGCCAGTGCAGAACGGACTGCTCGTACACTGTTCACATGTGTCGCCCGAGCCGAGAGAAAGACAGAGGGTGCCAATGCAAGAACGGGGCAGTGTTGAAAAGTAGCCAATAGGAGGACAAGCGCCACGGCCCGGGGCGGGGCGCGGTCCTCACCGAATCGTCTGTGGCAGGATTGAGCCTGTGCAAATGTCTATGGGCGCTTACCCATGGTCTGATATCATTGGAGCCAGCGAGCCGCTGCAGTGTGGCTGTTCGGTCAGGGCTGTGAGCCTGTGCAAGCCGTCGGATATTTTATAATTTGAAAGACTACTCAGACATTTCATCTTCTCATTACGCTTTACTTCTCCACGTCTTTGCCACCTGGTACGCTGGAAAGCACGAAATCGCGCCTGCGAAGGAGCTGGCAATTTTTTGTGGGCGCAAACAACATTCAGTCATCAATCACTTCAAGAATGGGGACTCATACTGCGAGATTCAAGTGTGATTTGTGTCCGCAAGAGTACACTCAAGCATTTTCCCTGCGAAATCATTTACGTACCCATACGGATGAGCGACCATTCGTTCATACTGCGAGATTCAAGTGTCATTTGTGTCCACAAGAGTACACTCAAGCATTTTCCCTGCGAAATCATTTACGTACCCATACGGATGAGCGACTATTCGCTGATACTGCGAGATTCAAGTGTCATTTGTGTCCGCGAAAGTACACTCGATCATTCACCCTGCGAAATCATTTACGTACCCATACGGATGAGCGACCATTCGTTTGTGGAGTGTGTGGAAAGGCCTTCACTAGAAAGCATGATTGCAAGTCCCATGAACAGCTTCACAACGGCACAAGAACGTGGATTTGTCGAGGTCTACTGAAGAACGGCCAGTATTGGGGCTGCAATAAGCGTTATGGTCGCAAATCAAATCTCACGCGGCATTTTGGGAGTCATTCTGGCCGGGAATGTATCAAACTACTTCTGGCCGAGACTACAGCAAGGCTAGAGATAGGAAATCTTTCGAATCTGACCCAGCCGTCATCCCAGGCGGATGCAGAGCACACCGGAGCAAGATCTCGGAATATCATTCAATGCCCAGGGCTGCCATCAGCGCAACCTGATATTCCCTCAGCGAAACCACTCCCCTCAATAAGAGGTTCTCTAGTAAATGTGGACTGTGGTAAGTGGAATCGTGAAATCATCGTCGGACAGATGGACATGAGCTGATCATTTTTTCCAGAACAAGCTGCAGTCCCACACAAGGAACGGATCTGGCCTTAAATCTATCAACCAAGAGTCCATTACAGATCCAGCTTTTCATTGTGACGCTTGAAATTGGCCTTGCTGCATTTTGGAAGTCTTGTCGGCGTGTACCCGGACATGGTAACGGGTCACTTGCTGGAAGAGTACGTCGCTCTGCATGTTGCAGGTGTGTTGTCGCTTGCAGACGTCTTGTATCTAGTTGGTCGACGAGCTCTTCTGCTACTCGAGCGATGTGAAGTTGGCTCATGCTCCATGCTGGCCCTGAATGCGTCGACGGCAACTGTGCAGGAGCTTTTGGCAACTCAGCCACACTCTCCTTGCGCAATTGCTTTGGCTTGCGGTCACAGCAAACCAAGTCCAAGATGCTCGACTGAAGGAAATGGTGCATACGGATCGATGGGAAATTCCGTAAAAGTATTCAGATCATGCTGCGAAGATGCCAACATCGAATCTGCCACTGGTGCAGGAAGATTGGGATAACATTGTAAACTCATGGGCAGCCCATCGTTATACACGATCGAGGAGGCCGTTTCCCATATGCTGTCGTTCAAGCTAACCTGCATTGCGTTTCCATCCACACGCGTTGGAATGTCAGACATATAGAAAGGGATGCGCACAGTCTGATCTGTATCGTCACGGGGGTGAATTTGCATTTGTTGGCTACCCTCCCTCATGAGATTCACGTAGTTTGCCAGGAGCATTTGAAGACCACGTCCGATCCAATGGATGAGGTGGTAGCTGGTACACTCAGTGTCGAGGCAAAGCTTTATAACGGGCTTGACGGTATCCATGACCAGTGTAGCATCAATGCTGATATGACTTTGATACCTTTTCGAAATCTTCAACAGGAAGGAGCACGCAAATGCAATCATGGTGTGATAATAGTGTGGAATGCTAACAAAGGCGATTATAAGGTCTGCATCATTTGCTATGAGCTCTAAGACCGACTTTGCTGAGGAAATTGCGACATAAGCCAGGTCTTCGAACTCAGTAGGGAGTGGATCCGTATTGGAATCTGCTCCCAGGCCACGGAAGACATGAGAGGAGATGAGAAGTTTAGAGAAATAATGGTGGAGCATGATCGCTTTACTCGGGTAAGATCCAATAGTCAGGTGGTGTTCTGTGATCCAGCACTATTAGCAAAGAAATCCGGCAGAACTCCAGGTATAAACAAAGAAATGAAACGCTTGACAACTGTTTAAGCGTAAGATCCTTTTTGAGAGAGACTTACGAGACTTTCTCAACCATTCGAGAGCCCACTGGTCAATCCTTTGATTGAAAACAACCAACTGCGGCTTTAGGAAAGTCGGCACACGTCGCTTTAGATCTTGGCCAAAGGTCTCTGAGACAGACCTCAGTATCTGCAGCAAGGAGATTTGACTGAGAATGCGTATTTCTATGGCGGAATCTGAGCGGGCTGCAAGATATAGTGGCCACTTGCTGATGCCTTCATCCTCCCGCATGATAGATGGTCGTCCATATAGAATGGCCAGATGTTGGTCGCAGGTATACAGCAAATACCACAATCGCACACTGTCTGTTAGTCTTCTCATCTTTCGATCTTCGGTCTTTGGAGCTTCTCCCGTCTTTGAAGACTCCAGAGCCATTAAAGGTGATTTATGGAGGTCCAATTCAATGGCCCGGCGGATTGCAAGGCTCGAAATCGTCCACGAAATATCACTTATCCAGAAGCAGGCAATACAAAGACCTCGAAGATCTTCCAGAGAGACCATATGAGAAAAGGTAAAATCCGCTATTAATTTGCGAAACTCTGAATAGCAAAGCTGATACCAGCGTTGACCGTTCGGATTTTGTAACGCTTCCACCATCAGGATGGCCGTCAGGAGAACCGGTGATGCATGACGAATAGCACTCAATCCTTTATGGTCGCTTGCTATCCCATAGAGATAGTGATCTGTTCGCTGTAGGTAATGACCTACTAACATCTCTGCATCTTCAATGCTGATCACCTGGCGGGATATAAGGTCATTCGGCTCATTTATTCTAGCACTAATATTTTCTTCAGATGCAAGCATTGGCTGTGACCGGAGGCTGCGAAGATGCGTGATGTGATAAAGTGATTGAATGGGAGGTTGCGTAACTGTGATTTCGTCGCAGCTGGGAGCTTCGGAATACCTATCAATGAGCTCGGTGCTTGCGGCCATTGGACCCAAAGGTTGCGAGGATATATTGTCTTCATTAACACTTGCTGATTCTTTGCCTGAGCACAATTTGGAGAGCAGTTCTATTGACTGCAATGGCGGTAGATTTTTCATAGATCCCGCTGAGCGGAGTTCATTTAGGGCGGCGTGAATGGCTCTCAGATCGCTTCCCAGAGAATCAAGTAAGCTATTTGAAATATGAGCAATTTCACCTCAGTCGCAGATATTATTAAGCGCACCGATGGTCAGAGGATGGCAGAGAGTGAGCAGGATCTTTCTTGAACAGGCACGGAATTTCCCGAGCCAGGCAACGTTGACAGGGAGGCTTTTTTGAGCGGGATATCACGCATCGCACCTGTATCTGTTAGCTATAGGGTAGTTTCCCCAATATATGGACGATACCTTGTGCTTTTTGCACTGTATGCAGGCAGTCGCACGGCGTGAGTAGCCCAACGTGGGGCTCGGCTGCGTGTCCATTAGGAAAAATCTCAGTTGACAAGTCTACAATATCATCTCATCTCCGACATCTTCAACAGATATGTGATGCACAAATGGGAAGTGTAGTTTTGCACAGTACAGATGGAGGTATCCCCTCGGCCCGAACATCAAAGTCCCCAGAGGCTTAGTAATACCCCCAGGGCTTCAGGGCTGCTCTTACGCCGTTCCTTTTCTATTTGGATTTTTGTTAAATGATATCTACTTTCTCGATGGCTTTGAGGTAACCAATGGATATCTGTGAGAAATCGCTGGTCTAGAGTACAAAGTAACCTCATATAATGTCGGCTTCTTACAAGTAGTCGCCGACTTGTGTACTATGGACATAACCCCATCTCTTCATGGCCTTCGCAAATAAGTTAAGATATTTGTTGAGAAGATAACTTTGAGGAACGATGTGCGGGTCTTCAATTCTGCATCAATAGGCAGGGGGCAGTGATGTATACATCGCTGTCGGCGCTATTCGGAGTCGGCCCCGACGCCGGGCTTCTCCGAGGTGGAGTAAGCCGAGTTCTCCGGAGAATTTGATACCCCAGGATTGACATGTAAACTTGAGACTACTGGCTTTGGCTTGTAATGATCTGCCCAGGAGCTTGGAGAATGAGCGAGATGGTGAGGCCTTCTGACGCTTCATTTGACGCAGAAGTACATGCAATTTTGTCATATATAAGTAGCCTCCCAGCGTGCTTTTTGAATTCCCAAATACATTGACTCACCCCTTCAGTATTGCTCTATCTCATACCTACCTTACAACAATGACCGTGACTCTCAAGAAGCCTAGCAATATGTCCAATGAGGACTCCAGTGCTTTAGCACCTGACGTTCCTAGCATTGTTCGCGGTGTTATCCATGACATTCGCCAGAAGGGTGACAAGGCCGTGCGCTCATACTCGGAGAAATTTGACAATTGGAGCCCCAAAAGCTTCAAGCTTTCCCAGCACGAAATCGACCAGATCATTAGCAAAGTGCCAAAACAGGTCCTTGACGATATCAAGACCGTCCAACACAATGTCCGCACTTTTGCTCTCGAACAGCGAAAGTCCATTACTGATTTTGAATATGAAATTCGTCCTGGTGTCCACCTAGGCCAAAAGAATATTCCTATTAATGCGGTTGGGGCGTATGTTACTATCCTTTATATACCCGAGAAAAGCAACCTCGAAGCTTACACCGTTTTCTCACTTAGCTATATTCCTGGTGGCCGTTACCCCCTTCTTGCCTCGGCACATATGACGATTGTCACCGCTAAGGCAGCTGGCGTTAAACGGGTCATTGCTTGCACACCTCCTATTCAAGGAGAGATCCCCCTTTCCACCATTGCCGCTATGCATATGGCCGGTGCGGATGATATCTATATCCTTGGCGGCGTTCAAGCTGTAACAGCAATGTCTATCGGCACAGAGACCATAGACAAGGCCGACTTTATTGCGGGGCCGGGAAATTCCTTTGTTGCAGAAGCCAAGCGCCAGCTATTCGGCGAGATTGGCATTGATCTTCCTGCTGGCCCAACTGAGGTTTTGATTATCGCTGATCAGGCAGCGGATCCAGCACTTGTTGCTACCGATCTGCTCTCTCAGGCTGAGCATGGCCCGGACACGCCAGCGGTGTTGATCACAAACTCATGACAGGTGGCGGAGAAGACTTTGGTGGAAGTCCAGAGACAGTTGAAAATCCTGCCCACAGCTGGTATTGCTTCTGTATCCTGGGACTGCTTTGGCGAAGTCCATGTCGTCGAGAATCTCGACGAGGCTTATCGGCTGGCCGATAAATACGCAAGCGAACATGTACAGATACTGACTACGAACCCCCGGGAAGCATTAGAGAAAATGAGCAATTATGGTGCTCTCTTCCTCGGCGACAAGACATGTGTCTCATACGGAGACAAGGTGAGCTATCCAACCTGTTATCATTATTCGATGCTTTTCCTACGAGGGTATGAGTATAGGCTAACGCAGCGCAGTGTATTGGCACCAATCACGTCTTGCCTACGAAAGGAGCTGCTCGGTTTACCGGCGGTCTCTGGGTAGGCAAATACCTCAAGACCGTCACTTATCAAGAGGTGACTTCTGCGAAGGAGAGCGGAGAATTGGGTCTGTTGTGCGGTCGTGCAGCACGTGTAGAGAAGTTCGAAGGCCATGCACGTTCGGGCGATATCAGAGCCAGTAACTTCCTCAACAAGTCCTTCGATTGGCTTGAAGAAGATGCTAAAACTTAGAGTCGTTTCTATCGACGGTGGACCGAAAAGACTGCAAAATTAGTACCCCGAATTTCTCCTTTGATGTGAGAAAGGAACCAAATGAAGTCATTATAATATTATACCTTATGTAAACTTTCCGGTAAAAAGACGAGCTCTAATAAGCTGCTATTTGACCTGGATGATTGGAAAAAAAAACACTCTTTCGACGAGTAAATCGCTGCTTTCTACTTCCTATATACTAGAGAAGTGAAGAAGTCAAATGGAAATTTGACTAGCCAGACAGTCAACAGCGGTGGAAGCATCCTTCTTGACCTCAGCGCAGTTAGAACTATAGAACAAGGCTAGAGATACATAAGGCCCTGATGATCAGCAATGGTGGGTAGACCTGGGCTTCAAACCATGACAATGAATCAAAGTTCTAATGAAGACGATACATCTAATTCAAGCTATCGGCTAATCAATCTGGTTAATACCGAGTTCGGCGACACCCCGACGTACTCCGATCTTGTATACTTCCACGGAGTTGCCTCCGACGTTTGCCGGGACTTACAGTGAAGCAGAAAGAAAAGAAAAGATTTATTTATTTGACCAGTAATGAGCATGCAAACTGCTATCATTCTTGTTTTTGTTCTATGATAAGGTAACTTCTTCCGCCATGAAAGTTGCACTCGTCACAGCATCCTCCGCAGGCCTTGGGACCGCCATTGCAAAGAGCTTGGCCCCGAACATGCGAGTTGTGAACAATTACTGGTCTAATGCCGAGCGTGCCGAACTTATTCAGAAAGAAATGGGTATCATTGCCGGAAGTGATAAGTATGCCGATAGCAATGGTAAAAACCAGCCCCGTTTCGCTTCTATCCGTGCCAATTTGGGCAATAAAGAGAGTATTTAAAAGGCTTGTTTCCGACACCATTGATACCATGGGGCGATTAGACGTTGTTGTATCCAACGGAGGATGGACTCGAATCAGAAAACTCGATGACTTGGATCAGAACGTTGATGAGAATGACTGGGATCAATGTTTTAACATCAATGTCAAGAGTCACCTGTTTCTTCTGCATGCGGCACGGAAGTATCTTGATGAGACCCAAGGCTCATTTGTCACAGTTGCCAGCGTTGCAGGAGTAAAACCAAGCGGGAGCTCAATAGTACTGCCCCTACCTCTGTACCCTCCTGGGCACCTTCATTACTGATGACCAACCCATTGTTAGTCATACTCGGTGACAAAAGCAGCTCAGATACACATGGTCAAATGCATTGCTCGTGCAGTTGGGCCCAAAACCAGGGTGAACTCAGTGTCGCCCGGAATTTTGATGACAGTAGGGATCTAACCATTTTTCTTCCATCCTACCAGATAGGTTGATATAGCGATATATATTAAAGCTATTCATCAGGGATGGGGCCAAAAATTCCCAATTGAGCACCTACAAACCGCCAAAGATGTCACTTTACTCAAAAGGTTTGCTACTGTCGAGGTATGAAACCCTCCACAGTGACGAAATAGCCAGCGCTTACTGACTCACCACGGAAAAGGATGTTGCTGAAGCAGTTCAGATGCTAGCTTTGAATACATCATTGACTGGACATAACATGGTTATTGACGCGGGATTTTCTGCCTGAGTGCTTTGGTTTGGAACTCAATCTGTCCATGCTGGGCTTGATGGGAATCTGATCTGAGTGACCGTTCAGCTGTGGGGGAATGTTGAGCCCTCTGCTTTTCATGTCAGGTTAACGTGGGATTTGGCAGAGAGGCTACTTCTTATAGAGAATACTTTACACGCCATGTGAATTGCCCAATCGAAACACCAGAATATCTCAATTTTCGAAATGCCGTGTGAAGTCTCCATGCATCACGGTATTTTGTAGTACCTGAATACTTTATGAAGCGTTTTGGTCTTTCATACAAGCAAATCAAAATATCCTAGGCCTTTACGTGGCATTTGGTATCTGAGGTCGTGGAGGAGCCAAAAGATCTCCTTCCAGCAGCGATGCACATCGCATGTGGAATTACCTACACCAATGGTGCTGTGATGCGAGCATTAACGCAGTTGATTAACCTCGGCTATGGAATTTCCTATTCCGAGGCAAGGGAGCTGGAGCTTAACATCGACACTAAATCCTTTGAGGATCTTCGTAGTTCTAGGGAAGCAAGTACGTCCAGAGATCAGCACGCTTTAACCAACAGGTTTCCGAACTTGATCACCCTATGGGTATGAAAGGTGGAATGGCAGATGACGATAAATAGTCTGCTTACTTGCATAGGACTGCAGTTACAGTTCCCCAGCTCTCTATTCCTCGTCTTGCGCAACACACGCATATCCAGGATACCAAAGCTGTGGACTAGTTTACCATGAAGATTGTTAGTATAGTAATGCCATTTCGTGTACGTACAAAGTCCAAAATATCCAGAGAAAGTACCAAAGAAAGTAATACACATCACTGATATATACTCAAGATGTAAACCACAAAGCCAAGCATAACTCCGCATAACTCCGGCCCTCCTCCTTAGTATCAGCCTCAATTTCCAAAAATAAGCGCCGCTTTTAATTAACCCAAAAAAACCTCCAAATTGAATTACATCATGGAACATAGACATCATACATAAGAATCACAGATCCTCAGAAAACCTCGACTCCCGGGCAACACTGCCAGTCTCACCGATTGGAGGCGGAGCAGGGAGACCCTGTTCAGCAGCACTATTACGCAGATTCTGGAGATCAGTACCAGCAGTATCCTTAGACTTTGCCGAGGGAACCTCAGAGCCACGACGGGAATCCCCAGGACCATTCGTCATGGGCTCATCAGAGCCACGCGAAACAGACTTGAGGAAAGTCCTGCGAAGACGGCTTGGCTTCTTGCCATTGCCATTCTGCTGGGTGATGGATTCCGGGGAAGAGTCTTGCGTTCTGCTCTTGGCCATGTCGTAATCATTACTGTAGTAGCTGGAAGACCGATTGTGGACTGGGACGGAGTCCGACCCAGCCATAGGATGCGAGCTGAGAGCCGCTCCGCGAGTCTCGTCTCGGCCGGTCAAAGCCGCTCCGCCTTGAAACGCAGGTTCGCTGTCCGTGTTGAAGTCTGGCCCGGGCTGATGGGGATAGACAGGGACCGGCCCGCTGGAACGGCGGACGAGACGATCACGGAACCAAGTCTTGAGCTTGGAGTCAGCGCGGGGGCTCGAGACAGGACGCTCGAAGTGGTGGATCATAGTTGAACCCGAAGTACTAGCGGCAGCATCTCGCGGCTCAGTTTGGAGTGGTGCGGATTGACGCCTGGGCACCGCAGGTGGGACATCAGTTCCGGTGGTCCTATCAGCCTCTGCTGCTGAGGCTACTGACATCGAGGGGGCAGTTGCGGCTAGAGTACCTGTAGCAGCCGCCACCTCGGGCTCATTGGTGGCCTCTTCGGGCTCTTTAGTGCCCACCTCAGGCTCAGTAGCAGCCACCTCGGACTCACTGGCAACCACCCGAGCTTCACTAGACGCCTCCTCGGGAATAGTCCTTATAGAGGCATCGATATCGGCGGTCCCACTGGGTGTCGGCTCCACCACACCCACAGTGTCCTGAGCCACAGGCGAGACAGGCTGGGCCTGTGCGGTTTCGGATTCTTCTACACGAGCTCGCTTGCCCTTCTTCCTCCAGAGAAAGAATTTAGGGATCGAAACTTTGCCCTCAGACTTGTTTTCACGCTTGTTTGTACCTACTCAGGGGTCAGAAGATGTCCGTACAGTGAAGACAGGGGAACTAACCTTTCTCCTGCTTTTCCAACTCGCGGAGCTCAGCTTCGCGTTGGCGTTCAACAGCCGCATGTCTTTGCTTCTCCTCAGCATCGAGTCGGGCCTCTAACTCCTCGGCCCTGCGCTGCTCGGCATTATCGGTGATCTCATCGAGCGCGGGCTGGAGGCGAGTACGAGCAACAGCTTCGACATCGGCCATGTCCATGTACCGTTGACCGCCGATGTTGACGCGTTCGCCTTCGGCGGCAGCTACTTCGGATGCCTCTGCCTCCTGTCTAACCCGCTCCTGGGCGACCTCATCCCAGCTCCTCTGCACAGAAGGTGGAGCTCGGCCAGTTTTGGCATAGTACCTCGTCTCCATGTCCTGGAGAGTTGCGTCCACGTTGCGGCGAGCAGCTTGCATGAGCAGTTCACGATCCTTTGTTCTGCGCGTATCTACTTGGTCCATCTTGGTCCGCAAGCTGGACATCTGGTTGCGGATATGTCTCGACTGCTCTGCATCAATCTGAGAGGCATCTGCATCGCTCGAAGTTCTCTTACGGCGAGTAGTCAGGCGCGAACGTGGCGGCTGAGGAGCGGTGCCGTAGTACTCTAGATACTCGGCGTTCTCATCATGCATGAGCGCGAGCTTCTCAGCAGCTCGCTTTTGTGCTGCATCTTGCAAAGCAATTGCGCTTCGGAGGGCAGACCTATCCGTGCTAGAGACAGTCTTGCGATAGCCTAACTGACTCTGGCCTTTCTGGGCTGCTAGGACAGCGGGATCCACTCCCCCGGTCTCTTCCTTGGTCTCTTCCTTGGTCCCGTTGACTTTGTACATGTCTTTCGCCATTGAGATCGACGCAGCGCGAAGAGAGTTCTTGTAATTTTGCTCCTCGATCTCAGCCTGAACAGGAGGGTTCGAGGTATACAGCTTTGCGTTGGTATTAGCGATATGAGAGATCCGGCTCACTTCATTGGCATTATCCAAATGACCAAGGGGGACGTCGCTTCCCATACGAACATGGCGCGACGCGCCGGCAGCCGAACGAGACAGCGGAACCTCGGAAGGACCTGGCTCACAGGGTGCCGAGTCGGCTCTCTGACACGACTGGGTATACGCCCCTGTCGCAGCCTGGAGAGCCTTTTCCTGAGGATCCCCACCAACGGCAGTGTAGTATCGGTCGCGGTGCTGGTCAACGGAGATGCCACGCTTGTGAGTGGGTTTCTGAGCAGGGGCAGTTCGCTGTTCACCACGGACGGCGAGCAGCGCAGCGCCCAAGCCCGCAGCGCTGTGCCCAGTAGGAGCCTGAGGTGGCTGCGGAGGAGTGTAATCCTTCACGCTATACGCGGCTTTCTCGGCAGCCGGCTGTCGAGCAGGGGGTTGCCATACTTCCACTGGTTTGCGATTCGCATGCGCAAGGGCAGAGGCGGCCGATGCGTGGCTGAGGTTGGGGGTTCCACCAGCTCGTGGGTCTACAAAGCGCATCGTTTGTCAGCTTGCGATACATCTTATCTGGTTTCAAGGGGTGATGCTCACTAAAGTAGGTGTTCGGCGCGGTCGGGGCGCGCATGGACGCCTTGCGTTCGGGATGGGTCACATAGAGGGCAGCTGTTGCGGCTGATTTTAGTTAGCGATCAGTGCTCAGCAGAGATAGAGACATGCAGAGATTTTCAGGATTTGCAGGATGTGCAGTCGATCATGTTCTTACCGTCATCTGCTAGCCGAGAAGACCGAGCAGGCATCGCGGTTGCCATAGTGGTAGACCTTTGCAGGATGAAGAGAAAGGGAGAAGCCTGGATAGAAGAAAAGCCATTGAACTATGGATGGGATTTGAAGACCGAAAGCTTCTTCTCGTGACGTATGTAAAGATCGGGTTAGCCATTGCATCATCATCATGAAATTGAGTCGATGGCGCTAGTGATCGACTAGTGTTTAGTGGGGTCCACTTCAGCCCTTCCCTTTCCGCTTTCAACATTGGTGACGTGGGGACTTCGGACTCCCGGGATTCACGAACCCTGATCTACACATTTCCACGTTCCTGATCTGATCGGAAGATATCGTATTATACTGATTACATTCTATTTGGCATCTCAATGCGGAGTAAGTCAACAGCTCACTAAAAGGTACCCTATTGGTCTCCTATCGCAGGTGCAACATCTCCAGGATGTCATGACGCGCAAAGAACGAGCGGTTCCATTTCCCAAAGATATCTACAGGAGAGAAAAGTTAGTTCAGTGGAGACAGATGATCGGATGACAGACTCACACATGGGGATACTCAACAGGCAGATCCCCACTTGGATACTACCGATGATCACCATAGTGTGTTTGATGCCCCCGTGGGCAAACCATTTGTAGGCGTAAAATGTTAGGACGAAGCTGAACAGATTCTTGAAGACCAGCATGCAGGTGAAGGCCTCGATGGCCATTTCCCCTATAGTCAATCAGTATAGATACTCGGTAGGGGGAGATCGACATACGGTGGGCATCGATAATATAAAGCGACGCAGCAACTGCGCCCATGACCATGCCAATGATCAGGAAAGCGAAAAACACGTCCGGGAGTATATACCCATAGTGCATGACATCGTTGGCTGTCCATCCGAAACCGTATATCCCGATGCCACAGAAAATGAGCTGGGGGAGCACTAGCAGGATACGGAACTCCGGTTCATATTTGCCATGGTTCAGGCGGATCATCAACTTGTTCATGGAATCACTGAGTAAACCAGATAGCACAAGGCCCACAATTGCACCGATGAACGCGCCTGTGTAAAGGTACCCGGTTTTGTCTTCATCGAACCACATTGGCGGGCCGAGGAACACAATCGCTAGAACGACACCTACAAAGACCGCCCAACCAATCACGACGCCTTGGATCAGGCAAGCCTGTTATCAGTCAGTGTCCGCTCGCATGAACATGAACATGAACATGGACTGGGCACACTTACCCAGAAGATCCCTGGATGGAAGAACAGCGGGAACGGACGAAGTAGCAATTTGAAGAAGCTCTCGTCTGTCTTTCGGCCATTGAACAATCGAAGGGATTTGACAAACGAGTCTTTCTCAGGAATTGGAGCAGGAACCTCTGTCCTCGATGTTCCCAGTGCATTCCTGTCTTCCGGTCTGAGTTCCTTGGTCTCATCATTCGACGCTCCGCTGATTGAGGTAGACTCGCCGTGGCCATCCTGATACTTGAAGTCCGTGTTCAGATAATCAGGACGTCGGAAAGCAGTCTCCGGCACGAAAAAAAACATCAATGGAAATGAAGCTCCAAGGAAGATGGCGACAAAATAGAAAGACCATTGCCATCCCATGGTCTTGGTGATCTTTCCTACCACAACAGGAGTCAAGAAGGCAGCTCCAAAGAGAGCGACATTGGACACAGCCATGCGCTTGCCTCGTTCCTAGATTCGGATCAGTTTCGTCCTGTACCAACACCTACAGAACACAGAAAGACTTACATGAACAAAGTATAAATCTCCCACGCAGGCATTAACCAATGCTTCAAACGGCGCCAATGCAACACCCTGGAAGATCCGTGACCACAGAAGACTGCTATGATTCCTCCCACTCGCACCAGCCCAGATACAGCTCACAGTCATCAAGACATGCCCAATCAGAAATAGATGGCGTTTACCCCAGACTCGCGCCGTGGGAACAATCAAGATGCCCGCCACTCCAACGCCACACAAGTGATATCCGGTCAACAGAGCAGCAGCTGTAAAGGTGATATTCTCGTAGTCGGCAATTGTGACGGTATTTGCAGCTAGAATGGAGCTGAGAGTTGTGCAGAGGACAGTCACGAATGATAGGATGGAGAGGATGAGGTCGCGTCGCCATAGCGGCCAGTTCTGCTCTGTTGTTAGCCGGGGTCTGTTGCCTAGGATATCACATTGTGATAGAGCGCTTGGTGCCTACCAATGGATCATTGGGATCATCACTTGGCTGGGGGACGAGGATGACTGGCTGCTTGCCCGACCAGTCGCATTTGAGGCCTGCAGTGCCTGGTGCTAGATCGCTCGCATTGCTGTTTTGTTCGTAGATATCGGAGGTACCTGTGCACGGTAAGCATCATACTCGACCTAGGCTTGGAACGGCTGTGGGATACAAACCTGGAACGTGGGCCGCCTTGGTATCCAGTACTCCAAGACCCATTCTCGCAAACTAGCGACTCTGCGCTAGCAAAGACAAGCCAGAAAGACAAGATAAGTAGTCCAAGAGGGGAAGTGGAGGAGTTCCGAGGGGAACTAGACCTACAAGCTTCAATAGGACAGACCAATAGGGGCAAGTGCAATGGAGGGACAAGGCGACTTGCTTTCTCCGACTGAGTTTCCAGTTCCCAGTTCGCTGGTGTCATTTGTATTGGTTCGGCTGAATGTAATGGAGCTATGCAGGTTTTAGCCCGACAGATCTACCTCGCCGTGCTACGTGCAGGTACAAGGGGTCTTTTTCATACATTATGGACCCATTTTGAACTATGAATTGAGGCACTTGTAACTGAGTAGTAGAGAGGCTAAAAAAAAAGAGAAGGCAAAAGGCAAAATATCTCGCAGAAACAGTATACCAGGAGGGTTCTGTGTACAAACTTGCCCCCTCTGTTGAAGTTCCAATGATCTGTTTCTTTACAGGCTTTCACTCTATTCCATTTCCGTTTCAGGCGCGGGGAAAGGCGATCCACTGGAAATTGGGATTCAGCTGAGATCTGCAATTTGGGACCTGTGGGCCGAGGCATCACATTCGGCTTGATTACAGGTTTCCTCCTCTTTTCGGTCTATATGGATATATTATCCTGGAAAAAGAACCACTTTACACATGAACAAAGACTTACTGGCCGGAGTATGCAGTGCACCAGCAACCCGATTTTGTAGGGAATAGGGGAGTAGAGAAGACCAGGGACTGTGATCCACTGTGGAGCGAACCCTACAGTAGCGCTGAGTGGCTTGTATGGCCAGGTATCGAGGCAACAGTGGCCGGGGTAGAGGGACGTGGGAACAGCAGGCTCTGACTATAAGTGGATGTTAAACAAAGCTATCTCGTATACACACTAATGCCACAAAGGTCACATCCAAAGCCCACGACAACGGCAAACACCTGCATACCTGCATATGGAAATACAATGACTTTCAGTTACACAATAGATGTATCCATTGGATCTACAGTACCTACAGTAAAGTAAAGTACAGCCCCTGGGGTCAAACCCCCAAGCTCAGTTTTAAAGCGGGGAGAGCTTGACTTCTGCTTTGCATCTCTCACCTATTCAACCATGAAGTTCAACATCATTGCCCTGGCAGCTTTGCTGACCACTGCCGCTGCTCAAGGTCTAGGTGACCTGCCTGACTGCTCGGTATGTACCAATTATAGAAGCAATGAGCGGTCTGCTAACTTGTTTCCTCTCTTCAGAAAGACTGTGCTACTGGTGCCATTCCCCAAAGTTGTGGCATTGACTTTAAGTGTATCTGTGAGGCCAAGTCCTTCCTGAACGATGTTTCCTGCTGTGTAGCAGACAAGTGCTCCAAGGCAGACCAGGAGAGTCAGTGTTTCCAATCGCAATGAAGACCCGAAGGAACAAACCCCGCTAACCTGCTTAACATCACAGCCACCCTCAAGGTCGCCAAGTCGATCTGTGCCCGTGGCGGTGTGACCAACCTTCCCACCGAGGTAACCTGCTCCAGCAGCAGCTCGACCTCCAGCTCCAGCTCGACCTCTACCGGAGCCAAGTCTGGCACTGAGGCGACGGCCTCGACCTCGACTGGTTCGACCTCTGCGTCGGCCTCCGATGCTTCTACCACCAGCGCTTCCAGCACTAGCTCCGATAGCTTGTCTGCATCCTCTGCATCCGCTGCCGCTACCAGCACTGGCGCTGCCATGCCTGCTCGCAAGGATTCTTCTCTTGTGGCTGCTGCAGGTGCCGCTGCCGCTTTTGCAATCCTCATCTAAGAGAACAATGATGAGTCATGTCGAATGAATGTGCTCTATTATTAGCGGTATCCAAATATTTGATGATGAAATGGGACAACAATGGCTGGTCTCTTAAGTATGACACGATGAATTGTATCTTTAATCCACAATACTGCCACAATTAACCAAGTTACGCGGTTTTCGTGATTCTCAAACGAAAAAAACAGGTTTGATTTTATAATACACTGGTAAAAAAGGACATTGATATTCGAAGAGGACTCAGAGGTCGCGAGTGTCCTCCAACAGCTTGGTCAAACGTTCCTGGCGCTCCTCGCGGAGAGTAGTAAATATCTGTAGAGGCCATCAGCGGCTGAATCAAATATACCATACCAATTTTACTCACCCAGAACCAGAACATCATCTCCACAAACGCAAAGGTGAAAACCACACGGTTCTTCAGACAGTCCAGGCCAGCCATAGCCGCAGCGGAGGTATAGGAAGATGCCAGTAATTCACTTCGACCGGTATAAATGAATAGCGCGAGACCCGCGTACACGAAGAACCGGCACGCAGCAACACCGATCCAGACACTCCAGTAGACAGTCAAGGATTTGGTGATATACTCGGGCAGGTTCTGAAGGACCTGCAGGTCCTCAGCCGGGAGGTTGCCATTGCGCAGGGGACGGATATATGGCAGGGCTTCGTCGAGCGCTTCATGGAAGGGAAGGTTGGACAAGAGGACGAGGTCGATGAGGGCTTCGACGAAGAGGAGCACGGCGCAGAAGGTGAAGGGGGATTGTTGCGGGCTTGACAGAGATGGGAAGTCCTGGGATAGCAAGATTAGTACATTCATTCAATCCAATTGAGCTCCAGTCCAGTCCAGAGCTGGAGAGCTAGGATGTGGTGCATACAATTTTCAAGGCTTCTCCCATCATAAAAACAAAGTCGGAGTCGGTGATCAGCCCTGGGCTTTTGACCAGGTAGCCGGCAACCACGACCAGGAGGATGCCATGCACCTGGATAAGAGTTTTAGACGAGACGAAGACCATGTTGGGCGTGCAATGGCGGAAGGAGCTGGGAAGGGACAGATAGATGTCGGAGACTTGGAGTTGGTCCGAGTGTTTGTTCCCAAGGCATGTGGGGAAAAAAGCATCACTTCCCCCACCACAGCTTAACGATTTGATCTGAATTACGATTGATGCCTCACTAACCGGAGCTAGAAGAGGCCTTGTTTCAACAGAGCTTAAACTACAACCCTCGGCAATGGCCGATCCACTCTTCAACACGGAGCGCCATGTCAAATACTACCTCCGATGCCTAAAGACCTTCCTGCCCTCCGCTTACACCTCCAATGACTCCAATCGCATGCTCCTCGGCTACCTGACCCTCTCAGGATTGGACGTACTCGGCGTCCTGTACACCAAAACCACACCGGAAGAGCGACAAGGATACATCGACTGGCTCTACCACTGCCAAGTGTCAACAGGCGGATTCCGCGGATTCCCAGGCACTGATTTCGGACCAGAGAAGCGAAACAATGACAATGAAGCTTGGGACCCGGCAAACGTCCCCGCGACATTCTTCGCGCTGGTCAACTTGCTCATTCTCGGGGATGACCTGTCCCGTGTCAAGCGGCGGGAGTGTCTCGAGTGGCTTCCCAAGGTGCAGCGCGCCGATGGAAGCTTTGGAGAGCTTGTTGGTCCTGATGGGGGTGTAGGGGGAGCTCGTGATTTGAGATATTGCTGCTGCGCGACTGGTGTGCGGTATATCTTACGCGGACGAAATGGGGCTGGGCTTGAGGGTGTACCGGATATTGATGTGCAAGGGTTGGTCTCTTTTATTGAGGCGTGTCAGGTAATTGGAAATCCTCTGAGTTTGTTTGATGAAGTGACTCATGCATGTGGACTAGACGTACGACGGTGGCATGGCCGAGTCTCCTTTCTGCGAATCGCATAGTTCGTGTCTCCCCTCTGCTACGGTCGACCCTCCTAACTGAAAACTTAGGTGGACATACATATTGCGCAATTAGCTCGTTGGACTTCTTAAGTCGCACATCCCCTGATCTGAAATCCGTACCGCTACTATCGGCCGGGTCAGACAAGTTTGAGTCTTTGATTACATGGTTAGCCTCGAGGCAGACGGCCCGACTTGAAGAAGATGATTATGAAGATGACACTGGGAATGAGGCACCCAAGGCCTCTGAGGCAGGATCTCTCAATGAAAGAGTTCACGGGCTTCCCAACGTTGAAACACTCGAGGCAGACACAATATCATGTGCCGGCTTCAACGGTCGATGCAATAAAGTTGCCGACACCTGTTATTCATTCTGGAACGGAGCGACACTGGTAGTATGTTATCTGTGGACTCCCAGTCTCAACCATTTACTGACACCGCATCAGATGCTGGACCATTATTCTGTGATTGACGATGTTCGCAACCGTCGATACTTGCTCGAAAAGACCCAGCATCTTGTTGGTGGATTTGGAAAGGCGCCCGGGGATCCTCCAGGTAAGGCCAATCGACCTAAATAAAGACCTCGCTGACCACACAGATCTTCTTCACTCATACTTTGGCATGGTTTCCCTGGCTTTCCAGGGCGAAGCAGGGCTCAACCCCGTCGATCCCACGATGGGCGCCAGTAAACGTGCTGTGCATCATCTTGAATCGCTGCCTTGGCAATAGAAGTATATCATACCTTATGACGTTGGTTTCAGCCATTCATTAACTGGCCCATGTCAGCGGATATGGGCCAATAGGTGCAGCCGCCCAAATTAATCGGGCGTCGGTGTACATGTACAGCTACACCAGTAAGGGATCTGTGAACAGAGAGTCAATCCGTATGTTGGATGATCTTCCCTGATTTTAGTTGTTTTTAGTTGATTTTAGCGAGAGAAAAGTTGGGAAAAAAAAGATGGGGTCGGGAGTCGGGTTAGGATTAGGGGGATGGAATGATATAACCGACACTAATTACGGAGTACATACAATTGCAAGACTAAAAAAAGGAGACGTTCGAGTCCCCACACGGTCCACGTTCCCGTTGACGTCTTGGAAACTTTGTATTGAATTCTTAACTCTTCCTTTCCAGCCACCCCTTACCCACACCACCTCCCGTGTTTGAATGGCGCCCGGCCCTGCCACTTTCACCCCTACTCTTACGCAGAGACTTCCGCGATTGACAGGCAATCACACATGCCGCCCCGAACGAGAGCGGGGGTTCAAAGCCAGAAACAAAAGGAAAAGGTGAGCATGCAGGAGCTCCGCAGCTCCGGTGCGGAGCGGAGCGTTGCGCGGAGTTCAACGTTGGCTAACTGGGGATCTCGACTACAGCTTGCGAGCTCCTACAATGAACTTCTCGAGTAAGCGGTGACCTCGATCCAGGGTTTGATGGGATTTGCGCTAACACGATACGTCTACAGGGAGTTCTCGTCCAAGGATCTCCGGAGTGTAGGCAACTATACGCTGGGAAGGCTCATTGGAAAGGGATCCTTTGGCAAGGTCTACCTCGCGTCACACAAGCTCACCAATGGCTCCAAGGTGTGTTTTGGTAGATCAAAATCCCCGGACAGTGCTGATCAGTCGATAGGTCGTGCTCAAGTCCTCCAGCAAGGAGGACACGAACCTCGTGCGCGAGATCCATCACCATCGCCAATTCCTCCATCCCCATATTGCGCGGCTATACGAAGTGGTGGTGACCGAGAGTCTGGTCTGGCTAGTGTTGGAATATTGTCCTGGTAGGTCGCGTGCTTGACGGAAGGATCCCAGGAAAGGACCATACTGACAGGGGACTGTCTAGGTGACGAACTTTATAATTACCTCCTTCGCCACGGCCCGTTACCGGTAGAGAAAGTGAAGCGGATCTTCACACAATTGGTGGGAGCCGTAGCGTATGTCCACAGCAAGTCCTGTGTTCATCGTGACCTCAAGTTGGAGAATATCCTTTTGGACAAGCAGGAAAATGTGAAGCTGTGCGATTTCGGATTTACGCGCGAATACGAAGGAAAGGCCAGCTATTTGCAGACCTTTTGTGGGACGATATGCTACAGTGCACCAGAGATGCTGAAGGGGGAGAAATATGCCGGGGAGAAGGTGGATGTTTGGAGTTTGGGAATCATCCTCTATGCGCTGCTTGCTGGCGAGCTGCCATACGATGACGACGACGACCAGGTCACAAAAAGGCGGATTTTGGCAGAGGAGCCCACGTACAATGACAAGTTTCCAGATGATGCCAAGGCATTGATCAACCTGCTGCTGTCGAAAAGGCCATTGATCCGGCCAAGTCTAGATGAGATTCTGGCGCATCCTTTTCTCTCTGAACATGCCCCTGAACAGCTTGCTATATTGAAGATCCCACGGCCTTCGCCATTCACCACGCCGTTAGAGAAAACTACCTTGCAGCGGATGAAGAGTGCCGGCGTCAACATCGACGAAGTTATTGAGAATGTTCTAGCTCAGCGCTGTGACCCATTGGCTGGATGGTGGGCGTTGCTGATTGAAAAAGAGCAGCGGAAAGAGCAAAAGAGAGAACGCAAGCGTCGCGAGCGAGAGGTTGACGCTAAGAATCTGCGTCGTCTTAGCGCTGCTAGCAGTCGTTTGGAAAAGCGGTCATCGGCTTTGATGGAAGTCAAAGAGGAAGGTCAGGCAAACTTGGGATTGCATGAACGTGGAAGACGCGACAGACGAAGCTTACCATCGCAACTGGCAGTTCCGGAACTTCCTGCGCTTCCTGAACCGCTACCGGTGTTCCCACCGGAGGCGACGACACCACCGTTGCCCGTTGATAAAGATTCCATTCGATCCCACGGTTCATCACGACGCCGCCCAGTTCCTCCGCCCAAAGACCGACGTCGATCCCGGCCCAGCATGCTGCATGTTAGTGCATCGCAACCTGAGCTAACACAGCACCATGGTATCTTCCGACGTCGTACTAGTCGCCGCCATCAGTACCCGATACTCAGCCAGCTGGCCTCTCTTAAGCACTGGTTTGTGGAATCCGCAAAACGAGCACGGTCTCCCCATGCTAAATCAGGCAACTCTCGCAAATTGTTCTCTGAAAAGTCGAGTCCGGCCAAGAGTCAGGACACCGGGAAAAAGCCGGCGACTTTGTCGTCTCCGGCAAGTGAAATTCCCGGGGAAGAAGTGGTGACACCAACCCAGATCAAGCGAATCTCCGGTGCCAGCAGTCTCGCTCCTAGCAGTGCTTCATACCGCCAAAACCGACACTCCTACCCTCGTCAACCGCGTCCATTGAACACCGGTCACTCAAGTCATCGCAACTCTCTTTCACCTTCCCCCATCACCCCACGCGGTTCCTATCGGCGTTCATCGGCCGGACTACGAGGACGCAAATCCACGTCGTCCTCGGTTTCCTCAATCCGCAGCATTCACCACACTCGCGCCCACTCTAAGGCATCATCCATCTCCTCTAATAGCGTGGATACTATATCAACACCAACTGCCAGAGCCTCAAAATCACCCCACTCATCCATCAAGGTCCTGCCTACCACACCAGGTGCTTCTGCTCGTTTCCCTAGCAACATTCGGTTGGTAAGAGGACCGGGTGGAGCACCTCGAGAACTGGCTGATCACGATCAAATGCCTTCGGCGTTCAATGAGGTGGCACCATCACCATTATTGTACTCGCCTTCATCCAGCCTGGTGTTTGCGCGACGCAAGCGATCCGCGTTCAAGGGTCCCATGATCCACACAAGTAATTTGATGGGAGGCGGTGGAATGGCCAGCTCACCTGTTCCCGGCCAGCCAGTCAACACCAGCGAGTCTAGTATCCCGGCAGGCCGACCTGTGGCACGCAAGAGCCAAATCATCGAAGAAGAGGAAGACATGGACGGAATCGAAGAAGACGTCGAAGAAGAAGAAGATGGTGATGGGTTTGTCACTGATCCTGGCACGCCAGGTGACCCCGTCAACCCATATGACCAGCTCACCGACACCACCCCGAGAGGCTCAATTGACCAGGAGGCTGGATCTCCCTCGGGTGAAAAAACGCCTCTTGCCCCTACGCCGGGTCTTGAAAATAGCCCCCTTCGGCCTCCTCGTTCTTCTTCTCTGCGTTCGCCAACCGACGTTGCAGAGGACAAGATCGGGACAGCCGAGTGATGTGTTCTCGGCCCGACAGATCTCTCTGACAGTTGCTTTGCTTTGCATTAGATGCGAGCGTTCTCGCGTTCACACGATATCTCCTTTCTATGTTCGGTTAGACGATAGATCTTTTATACCCCCACTTACACAGCGTTTCCTGCGTTTCATTTCCTTGACTTGACCATCGATGCTCCATTGGAAACGATCCAATGAAATGTCCTGCCCTCTCTTGTTCATTTTCCTTGCTGTCCCCCATCTCACGAAGCGCTTGTCCCTTGGGATTTCTTATAATCCTCACGACTCGACATTCGCTTCTTACCATGCTCTTTGATCATACATCACTCCTATTCATCCATAGACTATTGCTTGTTGTGATCGCTTGATCAGTTATATCATCGCCAGATACTGCATAATGAAATTACATATATACTGGATCATGTCCGGCAACTCTTGGCGGTCCCCTTCCGTTCTAGTGCTCACCCCCTCGCCGGTTTTGCTCCCCGGCACACCCCTGATCGACCTGAGCCGGTCAGTGATCATTATGTAATCGAACTTATCCACTCACTGATCGTGACCTGAGCATCCGGTGTGCTTACTAAGCACGTTATTGGAGGAGCGACATGAGTCTGTCACCCAAGTAGTTACGGACACCACAATGTATCACGTGATTTCCGAATCAGGTAGCTCCCTCACCAGACATCATCCAGGATATACCAGAGTATAGTGGTTATACACACAGGATAATGTCAGCCCTGAGGAAACGGTGTCCTCGATCACCCCGGTGGATCACTGATCATGGGTGTGTAAAACGCCCTTTTACATGCCCCGCTTTGCTCCTAGGAACTTATCGCACTGCCTGTTTCGTTCCTAGGAGTTTATTAGTTTGTCGTCTGATTGGTTCCAGTAGGTACATCGAGGCTCTTGGTGGGATGCCCCCACACAGCCAGGGCAATATCCGCCATGGCGTCCTGCCCTGGGGTCATGTGACTACCATTCAGCTGGGGTATACCAGAGGGACCACTCGAACGGACAGTCCAGTATACCACACCTAGTACCTAACTGTAGACCACACCACGGAGGACTGTATATATAAGGACACTCATGAGTCCAAATGTATCTGGTTCTTCGCGATTATTTGCACATTGTTACTTGGATACCACCTTTGCAATCCATAGTTTGTCAAGGATTGTGGCCCGGGGGAAAAGCCACTAGAGCAAGTTTGACTTAGCGTTTGTCGTGATTTCTTTGTCTTATCAAATGATTTACGACACCCGGAAAGTTCCCGAAGGCTCAACCCTACATCTACAGATATATAAGCAAGGACACTTCAACAAGTCCTCGAGGGTGTTTGGTCTCTTCTTCAATCATCTCAATCATCTCAATTCAGATTGGTTCCCCTTGCTTCTCTAGCCCCATTAAATGCGTACAAGGCCAAACTCTGGTTCTATAACTTCACAATAGTTCACCCTTAAGACACCCTATCCTACAAGTAGGGGAGCTCACTCTGTGACTGACTGTAAGGGTAAAGGCTGTCCGGTAGAACGATGCTAGTTGATCAGGTAGAGAATCTGATAAACAAGGGGTAGCGTAACGGAAGCGACAGTGGTGAGTAAATCTATCATGTATTGATAACACAAAACTCAATCTTGAAGAGATTTAGACAGAGTGCCTGGCGGAGGAGCCCTAAATTCTTAAGTCCCAGTTGCAGCCTGATCGCCGCCCAATGTCCTCAAACCGTAGCCATGCAGAAGTCCACGCTAAGAAGGCGGGGAAAAGGGTCTGAGACGGTCATGAAAATGCAGGGGTTCCATCATAATCAAAGGGATCCCCTAGCTCTGGTCATGGGACAGGGCGTCCTCTATACTTTCCTTCACACACAGTCTGAGTTAGTCAACCCGCCGCCCTAAGCTGCCCACCGAGCGACCCTAAGCTGCTTGCTGAGCGGCCCTGAGTTACTCAAACGTCAATGCAGAGATGAGTCTATCTATAGTTCAAACTAAATGGAATCGGTGGGAGAAGCCAGTGGGAGCACACGATGAAGCAAGTGGACTGTGGCTGAAAAGTTGAACGAAATTAACATGAGAGTATAGTGATATTTGATTCCAATAACAAAGAGAGATACGGAAAGCCAAAGCTGATCATGATTATTCTAAAGGCCATGCGACTGCTACGGAACACGAGGACAGCCGAAGCAATAATACTGGATCTCTTTGTTGATGAGTTCAGAACTAAGAAGTTAGCTAAAGATAGTGGTCCGGTCAATTACCTGGCCTAACCTGTAACTGCGACCGTGACAACCGCTTTCCCGATTATGCAATTTCGTATGCCCATGGTTTATTCTCAATGTCAGAATATTTCGCCCGTAGGCTTCCTTGCTTTTCCGTAGGACGTTGCTTCTCTGTAGATTTTTGGGAATCGGACGCTTCGTCGACATTCGGGGGTAGCAGTGAGAGGCCGCTCACTGCATCTTGCTTCTCCGGAGGACGTTGCTTCTCTGCAGACCTTTGGGAACCGGGCGTTTCGTTGGCATTCGAGGGTAGTAGTGAGAGGCTGCTCACTGCAAGAAGGTCTTCGATGTTGGTGCTTCCACTCGGGGCAAGCCCACCACAGTCTTCAAAATCTTTCAGGACCTTGTCGATTATCTCCCCCTGGCCACTCATATATGTAGAAAGTTTCCAATACAAGCTTGGATCTCGAGAAGTTGAGGATCTGGAAGTTCCCAACTTCCTTTGTGAACTCTGAACTTGACAAGCCGATTTTTAGGTAAATTTCGTATTGGCCCTGTGGCGGTATCTGGAAAGGTCTTGATTCGATATTGGTGAGCAACTCCGGTTGCTTCAAAAAGGAGTCTGAATTGACCGAATTCCGTGTGAAGCTGGGAGTCTAGCATCAGGACGTTCTTTTCCGAATTGATCTGTTCTGAGGTAAAGGACATATTGCGAAGGACTAGAAAGTAGTGCCTTAGGTTGACCCAAAATTTTGCATGTCTGTCTACTGCCTCCCCGTTATTGGCCTGAAAGGATCCAAGTGCAAATGGAATAATGTGGGCCGCTTCAAGATGGGTTGTTATTGCGTTCCGTGCATGGGTATGGCTGTGACTGTACTGCCCCGTTGCAAGACATTTGTTGCCATCTCTTTCTAAACAGCGGTGCCGGAGTTGCGACTGAGAGCTTCTACTGATGGGCTCGATGTTTAGGCTCTTGAGACCAGAACGCGGAGACGGAGAGATTTCAGTGGGTGTTTTGCCACCCTGTGCTTTCATAGGAATCAATAAACTATTTCTGATGCGTTGGACCAGTTGCCGAAGCTTCTCATCGTTTGCACACCTTGAAACGTCCCCCGCCAGATTTGTTTTTCCGTCCGGAGGAAGGATCTTGAAGAAGTCACCGAGGAAGTCCTTGGTTTTGTCCGTGGGTTCAAGTGGTGCGTAACTATTCAGCTTTCGATCCAGCCTCTAGCCTGATTATGAGTATCAAGACTAGAAGGCACAGAGGGACTCGCCGTCTTTGAGGATGATGACATTCTGCCGATTACCCAGCTTGGGATGCGCTTGGGGCCAGGCGGCCGAATCAGGTGATGATAGATGAGTACGATTAGTTGAAGCCATGCAAGGAGATGATGAATGGGTGCGATTGGTTGAAGGAGAGTTGGGTGGGGGCGGGGAGCCAGGAGTAAGCAGTGACTGAGTGATCACATGACTGCACTGACCAGATCACTGAGCATGAGCGCGTGCTGACATGTACTCGGTGAGCCTGAGCCTGATCGCCCTCATTAACGCGGCGGCAACCCAGACAGGAAAGCCTCACCCGGCGGACATTATCCAGTGTATATAGGCACATATTGAATAATATTTCTTGGTTAATACAGTAGACCTCCACATGCCAAGAGTCCGGGGTGGAGTTGCCATACGAGAGCCCACTAGGTTAAACTGTTGAGACTTCCACTTTCCAGGGGTTGGCTACTGTCCTTGGACCGCGCCGAGACTTAAGAATTCCTCCCTTGATTCTGAAAGTCTGGTCAGCAATCAGGTCATCTAGGGTTACGACTCAAAGAACCGCGAACGAGGGATTTGGCAATCATTTGGGTAGCTAATCACTCCATACCAGCAGGAGAGTTGCTCTTTTCTGTGGCTGAGATTGCTGAATTCCGGCTTCGAGTTCAGGTACGAGACGCAACTGGGGCGAGAGTTAGAATTTCTTTCTTTCTTGCCGTCATGTAGGGTGCAGTGAGGCACTTTTTGACTCTTTTCTCCATTTTTGGTCTCATTACATGTGCCTCCGTTCCTTTTTGATTCGTCTTTTCCACGTCGAGGCTCTTCGGCATTGGGTGGCTGCGGGGGCTCTCTCGAGGCTGGACTCGAGGACGTCTTAACATGGCTTCCTTTCGAGGCCCACCTTGCTAGGGCCCCCCTTTTTATTCTTGACATTACTTCACTCCCGATGGATACTTAGTGTCATCTCGCCATTTCATGATTCGATCTGGATTTCCAGAGAGGACTACTACTGTACGCATCCGACTCAATCAAGCATCCCGAACAAGTATTTCATATCACGTAAGATTATTGATTATCCCTCTATAATTAGAAGACCCGAGCAAGTAAAGCAAGTCCCAAGCATCCACCAACGCCTCTGGGATCCCCTTCAAGGGCAATATAGAATCACGACACTACCGCTCCACATGGACAGCCTGGTGCTTCTCATCAAAAGCCGAAGAATCATGATGAGTCTCCATGGCAGCCTCTTCATCCTTGCTATCCGAGCCCTCGAGACCAATCGTGCTCTCGCCGACTTTGTCAACCGTACTCACGTATGCAGGAACGAAGTTGACGGCGACGGCGTAGGTCCAGGCGACGACCATAAACTGGAATTTTGTGAACAATGTGCCAGGCAGAGATGTCGGAAGAGGTCATACCATAGTCGGAACGATAAATGCAAACCCGGTATCATCACGCATATCAGCAACATGACCCAGAATCGGAGGAACGACAGCACCACCACAAACACCACCGACGAGGAATCCAGATCCACGTTTGTAATGGCGGCCCAGGCCGCGGATGCCCAAAGCCATGATTGTAGGGAAGCAGACGGACTCGAAGAAGAGTGTCAAGAATAGCATGGCTGTAGTACAACATTAGTCTCAATCCCATCAAACCAATGATTATCAATAGGAGAAGTACTCACCAATGCCAGCTTGCTTTGTCTGTGTCACGGACGCCGCAAGGAATGCCACCGTGCATGACAGATATACCAAGAAGACCCAGCGAGCCTTGACATACTTCATGATGCCCGAACCGAGGAATCGACCAACTGCAAAAGCGCCCTGCGCTCCGGCGAGATACTTCGCAGCCGTGGCATTGGACGTACCCGGCCAGGTCTCTGTAGCATAGTTGATGAAGTAGCCAGCGATAGCGACTCAACATCAGTCAGCATAGAAATCCCGAATGTGGATCACGGATAGACCCGAGGGTACTTACCTTGGGCTCCAGTATACGTAAACTGCGAAAGCGTCGCATGGAACAATTTATAATGTTTCCAGAACGGCCTATCCTGCTCGTCGACATGAGTCTGTGCCACCTGGAAAGCCATATCCTCATCGGTGACTTCAGGGATATTCGAAAAGAAGAACACAGTGGCAAGGCAGAAAACGAAGATACCAATGGCGAGATAGACCCATTGCACGCGTTGCAGAGCAGCGACATCATCCGAAGTCTCGGTGAAGAAAGCGTAAGAGCCTAGAACAGGCCCAACGACAGTGCCAATTGCATTAAAGGCCTGGGCGAAGTTGATTCGAATCTCAGAGTAGCGGGGTGGACCGCAGACTAGAAAGAAGAAATAGACACGGTTAACGAGAGACTGATTCAGACAGATGTATATGTGAAAGTGCCACCCCACCCGTTAGATATGGATTAGCTGCTGTCTCCAGTGAACCCAGTCCGGATCCAATGACGAAAGTTGCACCGCAGAAACCGCCGAAGGATTGATTCAGACCTGCCGGCCACATGCATAGAGCACCTATGCCGTAGAGGACTAGACCGAAGATGAAGACGGTTTTGTAGCCATAATGACGGAGGATCCAGTTTGCGTAGCCGAGAGAGGCTAAGGGGTATGCACTGGGATTGTTAGTTGAATTGATATCGGGTCGAGTAGATGTATGTTGTATGTTGACATACCCAAAGTAAGCAGCTTGGAGACCAGAAGAACGTCCTCGGTCAATGTGGAGGGTATTCTGGAAGTGTTTGTTCAAGGTATCCAGCAATCCATAGGCGAATCCCTACTGGCGGTTAGTATACTCCATCCCGTCCCCTGGGGATGCTTGTCATCGCCACATACCCACAAAAAGAACAGAATGGTAACTAGTGTCAGCGGCCACAAACTCTGACGCAGAGTCAAAGTCGCAGCCGAGGTAGTCTTTTTGTTGTCAACGCGCAAGCCAGAGCGGCTCTTCATAAATTCCTTGAAGCCCATAATAGCCAAAGAGCAGATCAAAGAAAAGCAGACAAGAAAACGCAAAGAAGAAAAAAAAGACAAACAAGGGCCTGGCATTTAAATGTAACCTCTCCGCAACTCCACACTTTCCCCAATCCCCAGTCCGGGGAAAGCCAAGCGGTGATCCCTGGGGTACGTCGATTTTGACCACTCACGGAGTTGCCTCGACGTGATCAACTTGGCACGGTTGACACGGTTTAAGATGCCCCTCAAAACACGGGAAGCTGGGACTGGCTCTGGCGTCAGTGTTGCATGTCTCAGCCTGAATGCGGGACTTCATTCCGCTGGCTGTTCGGGTTATTGTATCCCGAGTACTTTATACAATGTCGAAGACTTTTGGTGCCTCCTTGTTACATGGATCCTATTCAAGATTGACCTACGAGGTTTGATTTGGCTACTTCAATCCAAGGTTATCTATCATGTTTTTATCGTGATCACGCGCCTGCCTAACTTTGACTCCGGGGTCATGTTAGACTTGGAGAAACGGTGTGAGAAGGTTTATTCCAAAAGTCGGAGTTTCTGGATGGCTACGATGTTGGAATAACGAGGGTTACGGTAGTACCTGGAAGGTTAAACATTCGGGGATAGTGAATGCATCTTCTAGGGGGCGCTATTGTATATGTAAAAGGAAATCAATCGATATTCATACGACAAAAGGCTCAATTAGAAGTAAAGAAAAGAACATTCATTACATGTTCGAGCTTCCATTTCAGGGTCTTTCTATGGGCATGATAGCATGTCATACTTGATCCATCTCACCAAAACCAACAGCCAGGCATAATCTATCTCTATTCACGCCTCTAGCACCGGCCAAAAAAACCCCGGGAGAAGAGACGGTATTCATTCGCCTTTATATCTTTCCTTTAAGCCCGCTTGGGCTTACCGGCGGCGCCGTTGACGGCCGGGGAGACGGAAGCGTGAGTGTTGTAGAGGCAACGCTCAGCAAACTTGAGGACCTCATCGATGAGAATAACCGGCGCACTGATCACCAAGACGGCCTGCCATTCGGTCCAGTCCAGAGGCAGAATCGAGAACAGGTTCTGGAGGAAGGGAATGTAGAGAATGGCAAAGTGGAGGGCCATGGACAGAGTGATGGCGTAGACCAGCATGGGGTTGTTGCCCAGGAAGAAAGTAAAGAGAGACTCGCTGGAGGACAGGGCGTTCATGGCATTCAGCATCTCAATCACAACGAGAATGGAGAGAGAAACAGTGGAAGCAGACTTGGCCATGTCGTTGGTGAACATGTCACAGCCAATCTCGGGGAACTGAGCAGAGCACTTGTGGAAGTGGGACTAGAATTTGTTAGACAAGTAGGACGAATGACTGTAATATGACAACTTACCAACTGCCAGAATGTAATGTGGGGACCCTCAGGGTTGTAGATGAACCACCAGACGTAACCAAAGACGGTGGCAGCACCGACGTAGATACCGATAACCATGTAGCGGAACAACAACCAGCCACCGACGAGAGCCTCGTCACGGCGGCGGGGAGGACGCTTCATAACATCATGGTCGGGAGGGTTGAAGGAGAGAGCAGTGGCGGGAAGACCGTCGGTGACAAGGTTAACCCACAAGAGCTGGACAGGAACCAGAGCCTCGGGCATGCCCAGGGCAGCAGTCAAGAAGATAGACACGACCTCTCCAATGTTGGAAGAGATCAGGTAGCGAATGAACTGTTGAGTGTTGCTGTAGATAGAGCGACCTTCCTCGACGGCAACGGTGATGGTAGCGAAGTTGTCATCCGCAAGAACCATATCCGCAGCCATCTTAGCAACGTCGGTTCCAGTACCCATGGCGACACCAATGTCGGACTTCTTCAGAGCGGGGGCGTCGTTGACGCCGTCACCGGTCATGGCGACGACGTGGTTCATAGATTGGAGGAGATCAACCAGCTTGGACTTGTGGCTAGGCTCAGTACGGGAGAAGAGCGAGGCAGTCTGAACAGCCTTCATCTTCTCGCCTTCGCTGAGGTTATCAAATTCGCGACCAGTGAAGCTCTTGCCAGTAAGATCCTCGTTGGCACCAAACACGCCAATGGCGCGGCAGATGGACTCGGCGGTGTTGGGGTTATCACCGGTGATGACAATAACACGGATTCCGGCGGCGTGACACTTTTGAATAGAGCCGGCAACCTCAGGACGAGGGGGATCCAACATTCCAACCAGACCAACGAGAGTCATATCCTGCTCCAACTTGGCGTAGTCCTCGGTAGTAGAGGCGTTCTTCAGAAGGGAGTTACCAGCGACACCGCTGACATTTGCGATAGCCATGACACGGAGACCGCGATTACCATACTCAACGACCTCCTCGCTGAGAAGCTTCAAGTAATCCTTGGTCATAGGGACACGAGTTCCGTCAGCGCCACGAAGAACATGAGTGCAGCGTTCGAAGATAGTTTCGGGAGCACCCTTTACGAGCAGCTTCTGATCCTTGCCCTCGCCAACGAGGACGGACATGCTCTTACGGTCACGAGAGAACTCATAGGTAGCCTTGAGAGGGAGACGGGATTCGTAGTGAGCACTAGCGGCATGCAATCTTTCAGACGCAGGGAGGCGGTAGAGCTTCTGGTTCAGGGCAGTGTCTGTGGATCCAATCTTCTCGACTAGGGCACGAAGAGCTCCCTCGGTGGGCTCACCGATGCTGGAGAAGACTCCGGTCTTAGGGTCATGGGAAAGAGTAGCAGCGTTGCAAAGGGCAGTGACCTCGGCCAATTGTTCGATAGTAGAAGAAGAGACAGCCAGGTTTTCGACGACCTTGCCGTTCTGAGAGAGCTTGCCCTCAGGGGTGAAAGTGGTACCCTCGACATCAATTTCCTCGAAACCCTTGCCGGAGGCTGACAGGTAGACAACCTTCTCCACACTCATCTGGTTGGTGGTCAAAGTTCCAGTCTTGTCAGAGCAGATAACGCTGCAGCTACCAAGGGTTTCAACGGAAGGAAGAGAGCGGACAACGGCGTTCTTCTGGGCCATCTTGCGAGTACCAAGGGCCAGACAAGTGGTGATGACAACGGCCAGACCCTCGGGAATTGCAGCAACACCAAGCGAGACAGCAATCTTCAGGTAGTAGATAGCACCCTTGGTCCAGCCACCGAAAGCGGGATCGTTGAAGTTCTCATAGTTGATAACCCAAACCAGGACACAAATGATGGTAATAACCTTCGCCAGCATATCACCGAAGTCGTTCAACTTCTGCTTCAGGGGAGTTGGCTCAGAGATTTGGGAAGTAATGCTTTCATGAATGTCACCAATAGCGGTTGAGCCACCGGTCAGAACAACAAGGGCAGTAGCATGGCCGTTGACCACAGTAGTACCAGAGAAGAGCATGTTGACCTGGTCCTGCTTGACAGCCTGCTGGTCCTTGATAGCCTTGGTCTCCTTGCCAACACTCTCACTTTCACCAGTCAGGATAGCCTGGTCAACACGGAAGCTGTTGCTGTGGATAGCAAGCAGTCGGCAATCGGCGGGAACACGATCACCAACGGCGATCTGGATCACATCACCAGGGACCAAGTCCTCGGCCTTGACACGGCGAGCCTTTCCATCACGAACGACCTTGGCCTCGTTGGCCGAGTATTCCTGAAGAGCCGAGATAGCCTTCTCCGCGCTGCTTTCCTGGGTGACTCCGACGACGGCGTTGAGGATAAGGATGGTGAGGATCTGTAAGTTGCCAATTGGTCAGCACGGTTGATCAAGCAGAACATGGGCGATAACAAATCACGTACAACGACAGGGTCTACGAATGCAGTCCAATCATCGCTCTCTTCGAATAGAGCGAGCACAAACGACACGGCGGCCGAACCGAGGAGGATAAGGACGAGTTGATCCTTGAATTGCTCCAAGATCAGCTCCCACATAGGAGTTGGGGGCTCTTCGGCAAGTGCTAAACAAAGCGTCAGGTCAATGCGTCTCCGGGTCAGTGTGGATGTGGACTCACCGTTGGGCCCATATTGCTTTCTGGAATTTGCAACCGCATCCTGGGAAAGACCAGTCTGCTCGGTCACCTTGAAGTGCTCCAGCGATTCAGCTGGAGTGCGGAGAAAGGCATTCTCCATAATGGCTAGCCTCAAGGGCAGAAAGGTTCAGGAAAATGTAAACAAGAGAAAAAGAAATGGGAGACCTGTTTAGATTAGATACATAGGGTTCCCAAATGAAGCAGAAAAGAGAAAGAAAAGAGCGAGATCAGCCAGGAAATAGATCGAAAGCCGAATGGGGAACCTCCAGTGGGGGACGAGGCACAACGTGTTCTCATTGCTTCCAGGCGCTGAGTAAGCTACCAGGGGCCACAGGGCTGCAGGGCTGAGGTGCGGGTCAACTGCAATTCTCCGCTTTCTTGCGCTTTTCTCTTTCTTGGACGTTGTCGACATAGCTATTTCTGTGGTCTATCACTATCTCTCATTCAGAATTCCCCACATATATCCCTTCTAAGACCTCTCAAAGATCCTCTTGGCCCTACATCGTCATCGATACCTTTCCCCAGCTTGTCTGCTCAACTTGAAATGACTTATGGGGCGCCACTAGGCTGCATCGTTCTTTGCCTATCGGATGGCCAGTTGTGGATAACCTCTCTTCTTGGCGGCTTGGTGCTTGGAAGATCTGAAAAGGACACCGCTACCTGAAATGGGGTATCCAATCTTAAATCGAGCCAGTCAACTCTCAAGTTAGAGTCAACTGGAAGGCCGCTATACCATCCGACTGGGCTTTCTTATCTCCTGATGTCTGTGCCTGTATCTCTTTCGGAGACCGTGTGATCAGGAGGACGGCAGTCTTCGGATAAAGACTGAATCAGGCGGGACCATCCCAGTCTACTTGTCATTGGGCTCTGTTGCTGTACCAGGGCAGAGATCATCGAGGCTAAGGCGGAGCCTTCTGCTAGACGCGCAACCTATGGAGTTTGCAGGAGGTCTCCTCGCCTGTAAGGCTGAAACTAAAAGAGTCCACTGCTGCATCATTGGGATCGATGATCTCACCGTCGCCTTCCGGAAGACGATGATTTGAAACACATGGCACACATGGTACATATAGACGTGTAGTTCCCCGCTCTGTGATCATCTCCTTGCTTTCCAAAGTTCTCTTTGCTCCCGGTAGATCCAATTTGAAGTTATCTTCGCGCTTAACAGTAGGGAGTAAAGGATGAAATTATATGAATAGCTTTGAGCTCAATGTTTATCCTAATGAGACTACAAATTCTAAACCAAGTCCCAACCAGGAAATTATGCTTATTTTAAATATTAACATGACATATTGCCCGTGCTGGTTAGTTGCTTAAGCTAGACTACATTCATACTCAGCCCAGGCTAGTCTATAGATATTGATGCCAAAGCTTGACTTGACGTTCATTTTTGGTTTTATGTCCCTGATATGGACCAAAAAAAAGCAGTAATCATGATTCCTAACACGAAGACTACCCAGGTATGCAGTGCTGGATGACCTATTCGGTCAGGGAAATCTCGGACTATTTCTTTAGTGGCTAACTAATTAATTTCAGTTGTGCAAACTGTATAAATTATCTTAATTTGTTTCTCAACTTCATCTAAATTGTTATGTTTGCCGATACTTCTGGTACATGTGATGTCGGTGTGCGGCTGATCAACTACATCATACAGGCACAGTGTCTAGAAGGTTCCAAAGATACTTGTCTCATCCCCAGACCTCATCCTATAGGCACTGTTTTTACTTATATATACTCATTTGACTACTTGTATCTGACTACTGTCTAGATATTCCTAATTATTATATCCCAGAGTAGACTTAAATTGCGGTCATGTGCTTTCAGCTGATCCTCGGTGACAGTACCGGAATCTGGTACCAAACACGTTGGTTAGGATCACTTCACCAAACATCATACATCATATTCACTGAAGACTTATATATATCTCGACTATTTCTGCCTCAAATCCACGGTAAATAGGTACCTACCTAAGTAACTATGAAGGCATGCAAGTCAGCACTGTATCATGTACTGTCATATATACCTCTCCCCGCTAAATAAATTACTGGGTAGGGGGGATCAGCAGTAAACCCAATACTGGGCCGCAGCACAAGTACCCGGGTACCTCCACTAACTAGTGTCACACTATGACACACTAGGTACCCAGTACAAGCTAAGTCTGTATTATTGTTATGATTCAAATGCCCCCAAACTCCCTTCACCTTTTGGACTCCATCTCTCCCCCCCCACTTGGTCCTCTTTACCCATCTTCTCCTTCTGCATCTCGCGTTCCCCTATCTCTTATTTAACTCTCCAACTCCAACACTTCTTTCGATTTTCAATATGGGTTCTGAGGTAAGATGCTATTCACCCCCTCCGCCGGGCCCCTCTTGCGTTGTCACCGCCATCGCAATCCCACATTCCCTTAACGTCCCCCATCTGGAAATTCTGTCGATAAGAAGGCTAACATCTCCACCATGCAGCGTGAGAAGTAAGATCGCTATCGTCATATCCTAATCTGTTGCCCGACACTGACCCCTGACTAGCAAGACGTTCCTCGCGAGGCTCTGCGAGCAGGCCGAGCGCTACGATGGTAAGTTGGCTCGTGAGGATGTTGTCGAGCGCGTTCACTGACGTGTCACTTTGTGCTTTACAGAAATGGTCACCTACATGAAGGTTAGTCGCAACCCCTCGTGCTGTTTACTGCAAGGGAACCCATGCTAACCGCCCAACAGGAAGTCGCCAACGTATGACACGGTTTCCCTATGACCCTCCGGATCGCCTGAACTTGGACCATTGACATATATCTAGATCGGCGGCGAGCTTACTGTTGATGAGCGTAACCTCCTTTCCGTTGCTTACAAGAACGTGGTCGGTACCCGCCGTGCCTCCTGGCGCATCATCTCCTCCATTGAGCAGAAGGAGGAGAACAAGGGCTCCGACGAGCACGTTGGCATTATCCGCGACTACCGTCAGAAGATCGAGACCGAGCTTGAGCAGGTCTGCCAGGATGTCCTTGACGTCCTCGACCAGGCTCTCATCCCCAAGGCCGAGACTGGCGAGTCCAAGGTCTTCTACTACAAGATGTTGGTCAAACTGAGCCAATTTCTGACTTGGAGATCATCGTGCTAATCTGCCAACAGGAAGGGTGACTACCACCGTTACCTTGCTGAGTTCGCTTCCGGCCCCAAGCGCAAGGGTGCCGCCACTGCCGCCCACGAGGCTTACAAGGTATATCGTCTCTTGCTTTATTCTCTCTTTTGAACACTTGCTAAACTCAGGATAGAATGCCACCGATGTTGCCCAGACCGAACTCACCCCCACTCATCCCATCCGCCTGGGTCTCGCCCTGAATTTCTCAGTCTTCTACTACGAGATTCTCAACTCGCCGGATCGTGCATGCCATCTCGCCAAGCAGGCCTTCGATGACGCTATTGCAGAGCTCGACTCCCTTTCCGAAGAGAGCTACCGTGACAGCACCCTGATCATGCAGTTGCTGCGCGACAACCTCACCCTCTGGACCTCATCTGACGGCAACGAGGGCGAGGGTTCCAAGGAGGACAAGCCCGAGGAGGAGACTCCTGCCGCTGCTGCCACCGAGGCCGCTGCTCCTGCTGAGGAGAAGCCCGAGGAGGCTAAGCCCGCAGAGACTGAGGCTTAAATGGCCGTTATGTATGCCAATTGCTAGGTTGGGCGTTCGCATTTCTTCCTGGACGTGGTCATGCAAGTCGCTTCTTTGTTTTCATTGCAGCGCTGGGTTGGACCGGCAGATATCTTGCACGTGTTCGGGGACCGTGTGGGTCGGCCGGCGGAGTTTGATATTCGGTTGACGCGAGCGAACAAAAGGGGCTGAGTGGAAGTTCTCTCTCTTTTATTGTCTCCTATTCCCACTCCAGCACGATTAAATGTGTTTATTTTCCAATTCCACTCGGATCTCTTCACCCGATGTGTACCCGGTATTCGGTTTGCGTAGCGAATGATTTCTCTGTTACATTCACTGAAGCATATCGAGTATAGTACAGTAGAAAAGTCAGGCTTGTGAATTCTGCCGTTCGTCCGACTAGATCTACAATAGAGTACATATACAAACATTAATGGGTTCTCTCTGCAGGACCTCTTGACCAGGGACACGCGAGAGACACGCTAGGAACACGAACCGCCAGGCAAGACCTCACAAGACCTAGGGATAACCACTCAAGACACTCCACACAATCAAGACCCTAAGCAGCGCCACCAAGGAAGCCATGTCATCCTTCGCGAAAGGTGTAGAAACCATCAACCTGGGGAACAAGAATCATCCAAGCGATTCGCCAGCATCCACGGCCAAACAAGACTACTTCTAGAAAAACCAAGCTCCACCACACCAAATTCACTATCATCTCTCTCCTCAACGGCCTCGTCGAGTACACATCCCTCTCACGAATCCAGTGGACGAATCAAAGCCGTCCAGCTCAGCGCCACGGAGGGGCCGCGCACAACCTTGGACGGGCTACTGGATATGACAACTGACAACTGACACCTAGACAGGTGGACGATCTGCATGCTGCAACTTGCTGCGCAAATTTATAACAGCGGGGAAACGCCACGAGGTGGAAACGGTAATGGTTGGCCAATTGTAGCACCGGCTATTGGTGTGGATGGTGATTGGGTTTGTATCTGGTGTGTATATTGGCAGTATAGCTTCTTTGGGGCAGATTTCTATTGCAGTGAGGATATAGATACAGTACACTTGCATTTGACATAGATACCGGTTGTCGTTGAGTTGTCTTGGTACCGATATGGAGCTTCTCTGGGTATATCTGACAGATGAGTATAGATAGCAACACAAGCCCAGTCTGATAAGAATTATATCCGCCATAAGGTTGCAGCAGACGAACTCCGGATCGATAAAACCATGAATCAAGTATTGGCAATAAAGTCAGACCGATATCAAATTGAGGTACCAGTAGAGTTCCGACTCATCCAATACATCATACAGATAGAAGACAAACATATAGTAGAAGAAAGTGAACGTCAAGACGAAAAGCAACCTCCATCATGCATGAACAGTGTCCAATTTTGGACAGAGATGTCACGTCAAGGCTATTTTCCCGCTCTTGTCGCGCGTCAAGCACGCCAGAAAGACTTGCATTGGTTGAAGACGCCCGAGATAGGACGATCGTCCGAGTATTCCTGATGTACAAGCAACTTTGGGTTTCTGCCTTGGTGATCCCCATTTCAGGGGCATATCAGGGCAATTATAGGGACTGTTATATTTGCTTGGTTTTTGGCTAGGGTTGCGGGTGCATGTTCGATGTCGATCTCGGGTTTTGACTACCGAAGGCCTACTTGTAGTGGACAGGTAATAAGTTATATAAAGAAACAGAGATAGAGTAAAGAGAGCACGAAACAAGTGCCACTCTCCGTCTCTTAAATGTACCAAAATTTCTCAGTAGATTCCTCTAAGAATACCAGGACCATAGAAATAAGAAATACAAGTACAAGCAGTCCCTCAACATTCATGCTATACTGTTGACGGGTCTAATTCCAGCTGCAGAACTCCATGCAAGCGAGACGAATAGTCATCAAAAGTAAACTCCACCACATGACAAGAAAGCCAGCAAAGCCCCGGCTATGCCAGATTCGGCTATATCACCTGAAATGCGCAGCAAGATGCATAAAGTGTAGATGCAGGTTAGCCAAGAAACGCCTAGTGGTATTCGGTGTTTTGATTCCACCTAGCAAGCTCCCTTACGAACCTGATTCGTCTGATCGCTAATAGTATACCCAAAATTCATGCTGTCGGATCTTTGAACGTGAATCCGGCGTGGTGTGTGGTATGTGGTGAGAGCGGACGATAGGCACAAATGCACTAGTTCACCTGAAACTATCTTAGACGAGGAACTAAGCATCTATAAGCAGAGTCTATAAGCTAGTTTACCCAGCCCAGTCTTCTCACTTTTCTACAAGATAAACGTTAAGATTAAAAAGCGTTCATCCCACAATGGCATTCCCACAACCCCTCAACCTCGAACCAAACACAATCTACATCCTCCTCCTCGACCGAGAAAACACATACCTCTTCCACTGGGTACTATATCTAGCCCAAACTGCCACGACAGATACAGTCTTCCACATAATCAACAAAGGCGGGCCTATAGCTTGGGAATACAAAACCGAGCCTACAAACGAATCCCAACACTTGGTCGACTGATACTCGCCCTTCAAGTTGGGACTGTGTCGCCGGTTCTACATGCTGCGCTGGCGGGTAGACTGGCCATTGCACCGCTCACGCTGTACTCGGCTCGATATCGAGAAACCTTGAGTTGTGTTGGATGGGTACTGGAGGCGCTGTTTGCCCTTGATGGCGAGGGGTATGTTTCTCTAGGTATAGGGATTCGGGAGATTGAACAAGAGGCTAAGCAGATTGGTATGATGAATAAGAGTCGGGGGATGAGGACTCTTGTTAGGAGTCGTGCATTTGCGAGTTAGGCGTGGCCAAGTTATGGAATGTGGGTAATGGACTTGTATACAGTCATGTGATAATTGATAATAGGATGATGAATTTAATCTTCTATGGGTTGGATATTGTAGATTGTAGAGTTTGGGGGATGTACATGGGGAGTTTTGAGATCAGAAGCAAGGTCAACCTTTTGAAGTGCCGGGGCAATGAGAAAGAGATATACCCTGTATGCGTGTTTTCGAAAAAAAATCCAACGGAAAGCAAACGCGAAACAATTCGGAGACTAGTCCATAATCACATAAAGTCATCTTCGGCGAGACCGTCATCACCATCGTAGTTGGTGTTGTCGACAGGGCCACGGCTAGCGTTCAGCGAGATCTTAGTCTTAGCAGCCTTGGTCTTCTTGTTGCCCTTGTCGGCAGCGCGCTCCTCGCGCATCTTCTCGTTGCTAGCAGTGGTCAGGGCACTGGCAATCTTCTTGATCTCAGCGCTGGGCAACTCCTTGACAAGCCTGCGGGTGAAGTCCTGCGCCCAAATGGTGTACTGAGCCTTCTTCGCGTGAGGAGTCAGGAGGGGAATGAGAGCGTCGCTCAGAGCGTTGAACTGGTCCTTGGTGTTGGGCTTAAACAGAGGCATGGAGGACAGGTCGATGGACTTGGTAGGGTCGGTCTTGTCGCTGATGACAATGGCCTTGGGGGCACCCTTGTTGCGCTTGGTATCGACGGAGCCGAAGAGGTCCTCGGCGTGAGCGAGATCGGCGTCCTGCTCGGTCCGACGCAGACGAGCGCGGCGCTCAGCCTCATCCTCATCAGAGTCCTCGTCGGAGTCGGCCTCCTGTCGTCGCTGTTCCCGGTGTTCCTCTATCCGCTGAGCCTTGGTCTTCTTGTTGGCTGCGGCGGCGGCCTTAGCCTTAGCGGCGGCTTCCTCGGCCTTCTTAGCCTTCTCGCGCTCTACCTCGGAGTCTTCACCGGCATCCCATGAGTCGAGGACCTATTCGGAGTTAGGTTAGTGCCTGTCGCGGAGGAAATGTCGCCTTGGTAACCGGCTTTGAGGGTCTGTCTTACATCCTCCTCCTCTTCGTCGTCGAATCTGCGGCGAGGGGCCACGACAGGTGGAGGCGAGTCGCTCTCCTCTTCATCTGCAGGAAATTAGCAAGGGCTCGGAGGCGGGAGATGCTCGATAGTGAAGGATAAGAACATACCCCACTTAGAAGGTGGCATTTTGGGCTATAGAAAGGAGTTATAATATCTGATAAGAGAGAGAAAAACGAAGGTACGCAATGCGCTAGACGCAAGACCAAGTAACAAGCCAAACAGACCCAACAAAGGATGGAGGGGCGAGGGCAAATTTTATGTGGGACACACTTATCGTCCCCAGGTGGCATGTGCACGTGACCTCTCGGGGCCTTTTGATGCCCGATGAGCTGATGTCTACAATTCATTTGTCTAATTTGGTGTGTTTGGGTACGTAGTGAATTGAAATGGAAATTTGTTTTCATTGAAATTCTTAATTAAATTCATAATCATCATGGGTTGTGACGGAATCATCAAACCATCTTTTTGAGCCTAAGCTCGATCTACGCTGAAAGGCCGCATTTACAGGTTAACAGCAGTGCGGAACTTGTCACCAGCGTAGACAGCGTTGGCACCGAGCTCCTCCTCGATACGGAGAATCTGGTTAAGCTTGGCCAGACGCTCGGAACGGGCAGGGGCACCGGTCTTGATCTGGCCGGCACGGAGACCAACAGCGATGTCAGCAATAGTGACATCCTCGGTCTCACCGGAACGGTGAGAGACCATGACACCCCAGCCGTCGGCGTAGGAGTCCTTGGCGGCCTGGATGGACTCGGTGAGAGTACCAATCTGGTTGACCTTGAGGAGAAGGGCGTTGCAAGACTTGAGCTCAATGGCCTTCTTGATGCGCAGGGGGTTGGTGACAGTCAGGTCATCACCAACAATCTGGAAGTCAGAGGTCTTGTAGAAGTAGCTCCAGGCCTCCCAGTCGTCCTCAGCGAAGGGGTCCTCGATGCTGACAATGGGGTACTTGGTAGCAAGGGACTTGTAGAGGTCGGCAAGCTGCTCGTAGGTGAGCCACTTGGTGGGGTCGCTGTCGGGGTTCTTGAAGTCAAGATCGTACTTCTTGGCATCGGTCTTGTAGAACTCGCTGGAGGCAACATCCATGGCGATCTTAACCTGGCCAGTGTAGCCGGCCTGCTCAATGGACTCGGTGATGAGGTCAAGAGCCTCCTCAGCGGTCTGAATATCGGGAGCAACACCACCCTCGTCACCAACGTTACCAGCAGACTGGCCGTACTTCTTCTTGGCGAGAGCCTTGAGCTTCTGGTAGACCTCAGCACCCTGGCGGAGAGCCTCGGAGAAGGAAGGAGCAGTGCTGCGTTCGTCAGTGTGGGGTCATCAAAGGCATTTATAACGGGGGAACGTACTCGGGAACGATCATGAACTCCTGGAAGGCTAGACGGCCACCGGCGTGGGAACCACCGTTGAGGACGTTCTGGAAGGGGACGGGGAGGACGTAGGGCTTCTTGGTGCCGGCAAGGTCGGAGATGTGAGCGTAGAGGGGAACACCCTTCTCAGCGGCGGCAGCCTTGGCGATGGCCAGGGAGACACCGAGGATGGCATTGGCACCCAGGTTACCCTTGTTGGCGGTTCCATCGAGCTTGTTCAGGAACTCGTCAACCTTGGCCTGGTCCTTGACATCGATGTTCTCCTTAATGATGGCAGGGCCAATGGTCTCGTTGACGTTCTTGACGGCCTTGAGGACACCTATAGAGTGAAGCTGTTAGGGCTAATCCTGGATATAGTTCGAAGCTGATGGTTCACTTACCCTTACCACCCCAGTGGGTCTTGTCACCGTCACGGAGCTCAACGGCCTCGTGCTGACCTGAAGATAGATGTAAGCTTTCCAATCCAATTTCCAATACTCGTTCATAAGCTCGGGGTTCAGGTGTACATACCAGTGGAAGCACCGGAGGGGACAATGGCGCGGTGAAGGCCGGTCTCGGTGACAACGTCGACCTCAACGGTGGGGTTACCGCGAGAGTCGTACACAGAGCGAGCGTGAATCTTAGAGATAGGCATTTTGAAAGGCTAATATTTAGTCAGATGAAGAAAAGGGAAAAATGAAACAGGAACTGGGCAGATATATGGCAAAAGCAGTGTGACTAACGGCGGGGGGTGTTCACCGATGACCGAAACAGAATGGGCGGGATGGAGAAGGACGTGATTTGCGAGCTCAACCACTTGTTGATGGGGCAATGTCGGTTTGCCTACTTACGATCACCGGGGAGAAGTTTTGGGGGATTCTTTCTCTTTCCAGAAGATTGGGGGAAGATGTGAAGGTGAAGTGTATAGGGGAGAGGGGTGGCGGGGTATATATGACTTGCAACTTATGATATCTCACAACTTACCTGTGAAAAAGTAAACAACTTCAACTAAGAAAAGATCATCTATACGGAGGGACCCGAGTCTCTTATATATTCCCCATTAACCCCGGAAAAGATCACTGCTCCTCCGATTCTTTCCAATGCGACAGTGGGGCTCCACGGCTGTTCTCCAGCTCTTGCTGGCTGATCCGACCGTATGCGGCACCTCAGCTACGAGATCTTCCGAGAAACGGAAGGGCTATGATGGCATAGTCTTCTTCCGAGCATATGATAACCTTGGAAGCTAAGAGTACTGTACTTTGTACTCGTAGGCCTGTGTATATAGTACACCCCTCCGTGCCCCTCCTGGGCCGTGCTTCAGCTGGTACTCGAGAAGCTGGGGGGTTGCCCACTGTGTTAGATTGGACCAATGTTACCTTTGATTATTATAATTGACCAATCGAAGCAAATTGACTTGTTCATCTAACGTAGCATTGCCATCGGATTACATGTAGACGAACACAGCTCAGTTGCGGCCTGGCTTTTGAGGTGTTCACATTGCATTTCGATGAGCTAAGTATTACGTAACCAATGTTGCTTCCCATGCTGGTGCCTCGTCGCCTAATGCCTTACTTCTTGGCCTTATCGCCTCAGGTGTCTTTAGCGGCCAAGAACGTGACATAATAAAAGTCATGTGACCCTGTTTGGCTCATCGCTGCGTTGCGCTGGAGCTCCCCAGGCAAGGTGCTACTATTCAGTCAGATCCATCCATTCTGCATCCACGACCCTCCACAACCCTACCTCTCTTGATTGCAGTATTGACTCGGCTTTCCTATCTATCCATTTACACTCGGTGAGCCGTCGTTCGACCGACTTTCATCATGAGCGACCCGGAGCGCGACCAGTCGCTCGAGGATTATAAAAAGAGCTTGCTCGAGCTACGAGAATGGGAGACTAAGCTTAGGACTCTCCGTTTGGGCATCAAGGATCTCCAGCGGGAGTTTGATATCTCCGAGGAGAACATCAAGGCGCTACAAAGTGTGGGTCAGATCATCGGCGAGGTGTTGAAGCAGCTCGACGAAGAGCGATGTGAGTATCATCCCCATTATCATTCATCTCGGGCTTGTTTCGGGTGGCTGACAAATTGATAGTCATCGTCAAGGCGTCGTCCGGTCCTCGATATGTCGTCGGTTGTCGGTCAAAGGTGGATAAAGCCAAGATGAAGCAAGGCACACGTGTGGCTTTGGATATGACAACACTCACCATCATGCGGATGTTACCTCGTGAGGTTGATCCCTTGGTGTACAACATGTCTCTGGAGGATCCCGGGTCAGTCAACTTTGCCGGTATTGGTGGTCTCAACGACCAAATCAGAGAGCTCCGAGAGGTCATTGAACTGCCGTTGAAGAACCCAGAGCTCTTCCACAGAGTCGGTATCAAGCCTCCAAAGGGTGTCTTGCTCTACGGTCCTCCGGGTACTGGTAAGACGCTGCTTGCACGAGCAGTGGCCAGCTCGATCGAAACCAACTTCTTGAAGGGTATGTGTGGACCAATCCTTTCTCCCTGCAGATTACTAACTGTGATTAGTGGTCTCATCGGCTATTGTTGATAAGTATATCGGTGAATCCGCTCGACTGATCCGAGAAATGTTCGGATACGCCAAGGAACACGAACCCTGCATCATCTTCATGGACGAGATTGATGCCATTGGTGGACGAAGATTCTCGGAGGGTACCTCAGCAGATCGAGAAATTCAGCGAACGCTGATGGAGTTGCTGAACCAGCTGGATGGTTTCGACTACCTAGGGAAGACCAAGATCATCATGGCAACCAACCGACCCGACACACTGGACCCCGCTCTGCTGCGTGCCGGTCGTCTGGACCGAAAGATTGAGATTCCTCTTCCCAATGAGGTTGGCCGTTTGGAAATCTTGAAGATCCACACGAGCGCAGTTCAACAGGAGGGTGATATCGACTTTGAGAGCGTGGTCAAGATGAGTGACGGTCTTAACGGTGCTGATCTTCGAAACGTTGTTACCGAAGCGTAAGTGCAATCTGGTCCATTGGGCACAAAGAATACTACGAACGAACAACTAACATTTTATAGTGGTCTATTTGCGATCAAAGATTACCGCGACGCCATCAACCAGGACGATTTCAACAAGGCTGTACGGAAGGTCGCAGAGGCGAAGAAGCTGGAGGGCAAGCTTGAGTACCAGAAGCTGTAATTGTAACTATCTTGGGCTAGTGCACGGTTTAGATCTTTCTCATGAAGCGCTAATACTATGCGTTCAACTATCTGTTTCCTCCAACTTGTGGCGTAAATTGCCAGTCATTTTCGGAAGGACCTGAGCAAAATGTGAATTGAATCCTCGAATAATTTGAGAGCCGTATAGTCTGATTGGCTTTCAATTATACAAAATGTCCTGTGCCGCCATACATTTGAAACTTGGTTACGCGTGCAAAGAGATGATTTGCGGACTCCTGATGTTGGCTCTCCACTTCCCCAGCTTCCTTCAACCTAGCCACGGTCTTCATTGTCTTCGCCAGGCGCGCAAATTTCAGGTTGGAACTGACATCGAAGTTGCCCCTGGGACACTTGGCTTCAACTTTAGGACTTAGCAACTGAGAACACGCGGGACAGTCTCCGCCTCCGCATCTCCGAGAAATTGTTTACGGACCACCCACTATACACATCTGGATCAGGGCCACCTTTGCCTTGTGAAATAGTCCCTGGATGACCATTGCGACCAAGATTACGACGTAAGGACGGCATTTTTGAATGGACAGGCACATCAGTATGTCTCCATTACAACGAGGGGTTCCCTGTGGAAGAAATCAAACTGACTCCCGTTGAAGAGCAAACTAGAACTTCTACTTGAATACTCTCAACCTACCTCTACGATAGCAGTCAACGCGGTACCCCAGTAACATCACACCGAAATCCCACCCCTATGTGTCGCGATCGATAAGCGCAACCCAGGCAGGCATTCGCGAAGCAAAGCTCCCAAGAGACACAATGGCGTATCAACCATCGCGCAGTCCATTCGCGCCAGCGCAACAAGACAGCTTCTATCAGAACTCCCGCAACGGCCTCCGTGGCTACGGACTATCCAATCAACCGATCCCCCTATCCAACAAAGTGAACGGCTATTTCGAGAAAGACCGCACGCTACCGCTATACAAAGACAAGCCCTACTTCCAACCGCGGCGCACAGGTCCTCGGAGACGATGGAGGCCGTTCATTGTGCTCCTGGGAGTATGCAGTTTGGTATTCTTGTTGTACTATAACTTCTATCTCCCGTCATGGACAGGGTCACGATCAAGCGATAAAGGGGTGGACCTTTGGAAGTGGGCTCAGGCTTTGGAGGATGAGAAGGTTTCTTCGGATACATCTGACTGGGCTGAGAGGCGGGAGAAAGTTCGGGACGTTTTCATTGTTAGTTGGGAGGGCTATGAAAAGAACGCTTGGGGTAAGTTGTGGTGTGGCTTTTGCGTTGGATGCAGGACTGATACTTTTTCAAGGCTACGACCAGTACCGTCCCGTGTCGAATGTCAACCAGGAGGTTACTAGCGGCGGGTTAGGGTGGATGATTGTCGACTCGCTGGACACCTTGATGATCATGAACCTGACCTCCAAGGTTCACCGAGCCAGACAATGGATCTCAACCTCGCTACAGTATGATCAAGACCGAGAGGTAAACACATTCGAGACGAGTATTCGCATGCTCGGTGGTTTGCTTTCTGCGCACTATCTTTCGACCCAATTCCCCGATCTGGCACCGCTAAACGACGACGATGTCGGCGCTGCGGGTGAAGATTTGTATATTGAGAAGGCTGCCGATCTTGCCGACAGACTGCTTGGAGCTTTTGAGTCTCCGAGTGGCATCCCATGGTCAAATGTCAACCTCAACACGTCCGCGGGTATCCCAGTTCACTTTGATGAGGGCGCCACATCTATCTCTGAGGCTGGATCAGTGCAGCTTGAATTCAAGTATCTGGCCAAGTTGACCGGAGAGGCAGAATACTGGAAGATAGTGGAGGATGTCATTAAGGTAGTTGACTCTCAAATGCCCCAGGATGGCCTTGTGCGTTCTGCTATCCACCCCGACAGTGGGACGTTCAAGGGAGACAGTGTGAGTCTCGGCAGCAAAGCAGACTCGTACTACGGTATGTTTGAATATTTAGAATGGGATTGGATATCAGCTGACCCCTCTAGAATGCCTCATCAAGCAATACCTGCAGACCTCACAACAGGAACCCGTCTATAAAGCAATGTGGGACGAGGCCCTGAAGGGTATGCGCAAGCATTTGATCACATTTACCAAGAATGCACATCTCATGGTCATCGGCGAACGGCCCCAAGGCCTGGACAAGGAACTTCTACCCCGAATGGACCACCTGGTCTGCTTCATGCCCGGAACAATTGCGCTCGGCGCCACAGGTGGTCGCTCACTGGCCGAGGCAAGAAAGTCCTCGGACTGGTCCCAGCAACGCGAAGAGGAAATCCTTATGTCTCGCGAACTGATGAAGACCTGCTGGGCAATGCACAAGAGAACAGCAACAGGACTTGCCTCCGAGATCTCTTACTTCACACTTGACTCTCAGCCAGTGATGATGGGAGACAAGTACCCAGACTTATCCACCAACCCAAAGCAAGGAAAGCCCGAAGCACTCAAAGGGATTTCCAAGTCCCTGGAGACGTACGATGGCGCAGAGTCATGGCGCGAAGACATCGAAATCCACCGAAACGACCGCCACAACCTGCAACGCCCAGAGACGATTGAGTCCCTCTTCTACATGTACCGTATCACCGGCGATGACATGTACCGCCAATGGGGCTGGGAGATTTTCAAATCTTTCGTCAAGCACACAGCCGTCGTAGAGAAGAAGAGCGCCTCTCGCATCCCAACGACAACCAGCAAAGAACCCATTTTCCGCATCAAGGGCTTCACCTCGCTCGGAAACGCGGATGCCATCCCACCCTACAAACGTGATAATATGGAGAGCTACTGGATGGCAGAGACGCTGAAGTATTTCTATCTCCTATTCTCAGACCGTGATTTCATCTCTCTTGAGGACCATGTCTTCAATACTGAGGCTCATCCGTTCCCGCGGTTTAAGCCTAGTGGTGATCTTAAGACTGGGTGGGAGAGGAAGCCAAGGCAGTAGATTTCAAAATTTCTTGACGAAGCATGTCCTTTTTGTCCGTGATATGTTTGTACAGCGCTTTGTTTCTATGTTTTATTCGGAATCTGGTTCTCCAGATTATGTATACCAACTTTTGTACATGACCAACGTTATTTTCAGGCGCAATATATAAATTTGGTGACATGATTCGGCATTAGAGATTGCTTTCCAATATCCCTTTTTGTAGGAAACTGATCAGACCCTACTGGCATTATATGCAAAGTAGCTAAAATAATGTGATTACCCGAAATAATGCTTCCCGGCTGTCGTATCCATGCTATGCAAATGCAACGGCCAATTATACTGTGAGGCCCTGCTCCTCTCTATCCAAAGCAGCCTGGATCAGCTTCTTAAATCCACCAACGGCGTCCTTGAGCTGGCGCACGCTCAAAGCCTCATGGTCACCATGAGCAACAAAGATACTGCCAGGGCCATAAAGGTAACGCTTGACGCCAAACCGAACAGACAGGTTCGGAACATCGGTACCATAGTTCACGGTAATAACATCAAAGCCTTCAACATCGGTATCAAGATCCACAGGCGCATAAGACTCACCATGCGAGCTGAAGTCCACAACAACCTCAGCCTCCTCGTCACGGCTAGCATCCGCAACAGCGCGCTTGATAATCTCATGCGCCTCGTCAGGTGTTCCAGCGGCAAGACGTACGGAGACATCAGCATACGCCTCAGCGGGAACGACATTAGTCGCAACACCAGCGCGGACAACGCCAACATTCAGCGTCGTCTCGCCATACTTCGGGGAAGAAGGAAGACCGCCCTCCTCTGTCGGGGTACTGCCCAACTTGTCGACGCGAGAAAGCGCGGGTAGGATGGCTGAGACAGCACTGTGGCCGAGCCATGGGTATCCCGAGTGTGCGGCCGAGCCGTGGGCGAAGACCTCGAAGCCGAGCATACCTTTGTGGCCGGAAACCAGGTTTGCTTCGGTGGGTTCACCAAAGACGAGGGTATGGTAGGCGCTGTCTTTGTTGTACTCCGAGTTGGAGAAGGCCTTCATTCCATCACCACCGACTTCCTCGCCGACGACGAAGAGGAGGCCCAGCTTTGCGTCGGGTTGCTCGTTCAGCGTTTCCAGTGTGGCGAATATTTGCGCCGCAACGCTGCCCTTAGCATCGACAGTACCACGGCCAGCCAGGACGAGATTTTCAGAGTCAAAGCTGCCCGACTTGTCAGTCTGAGGGCGATGTACCGAGTATGGAATGAAAGGCGGAACGGTATCGATATGACTCGTAAGAATGATGGAGGGAGACCCCGAATGCGAGTCAGGATAGGCGTAAATATTGTATCTTGTCTTTGGGCTTTCATGGCCATTCAGTGGAGGTACCTCCTGCTTCACGACGGTGAAGTTCCTAGCCTCTAGGAACTTTGCGACAAAGAGGCCGACATCGTGCTCATTGCCCGAGACTGACTCAATTTCGACTAGGTCTCGGTGGAATGATAGTAGAGGCGAGTTGTTGATTATATCCTCTGTGTCGGTCTGGCTGTAGACCGGCTGAGAAACGGTGGATGCTGCTCCTAGGGGTTCCTGTTGTGCAGGTGCGGGGTGCGGAGAAGCCTTCACGCCGGTGATAGCAGCCGCGACTGCGAGGTATGAAGAGAACTTCATTGCGGGTTGAGGGGATGGACAGGTATCAACCAAGAGAACTTCAGTTCAGTTACAGCTGCAATTCTACAGCATCAACTCCAGATAATTGAAACAAGCGGGTTGAAGCCTTGCAGGAGGTTGGATGCCGATGACGGAAATTCCCGATAGATAAGTATAGGGTCACGTGAATCGGAGATAGTTATATTAAATTTATAGTCATGAGGTGATCTCCTTTGATCCCGATTGGATTGAGTTGTGTGTGGCTTTGTGAACATCCATTATATATTCCTGCTGTTTACAAAGAGGCTATTCGCATCAACTTGCTAGAATGGATGTGCTAGGTATATCACGACATCTACGCTATTTATATGATTATCAGGTTCACTCATTGGGCTATCTGCAGTAGTGGGATCACACTGATTCGGTATCACAATCCATTCTCATCCACGTATCTTCAATCCAACGGAAGCCAACAAAAGGCACGAGACACAATATGGCAGGAGATTAAGCTCGTTCGGTGTGTTCCTTTCTGTGAATGGGTCTGTCCAGCTGCTGATAAATACCAGGTATGTCTCTCAGGGAGGAGGGATAGATCGACAAATCGCATGCTCTCAACGGCCGTGTGTATCAACAATCGGTCACAGTGACTCAACACTTCAGTCGTGTGCATAAACCGGACGTGTGCTTTAATAACAGCCAAATGTATGTAGGAAATATAAACATGCCTACGGGCGTCATACTGGGAGTATCATCAGAATTTAAAGCCGGAGGGGCCAACGTCGCCGTAGAGGTGCTGCAGGTTCGGGTACGACTATTGGCCACGCTGGTAGATGTTGCCAATGTTACTGGAGGGAAAATGGACAGCCTCAGATCCAGAGTAGTATTAATGAAATACTTGCTCAAAATTATCAGCCGAGATCCTGCTCGGACCAAGGCCGGTTTCGGCCCAGTTATGGATTGTTCCAATGTTCATAGCGGAGATATTGATCGCTCCGGGGTTGGTCTGGTGTTGAGGAAAATGTGACCAACATTTCCAAACGTGTAGTTCATGGGTTTTTCGTCACCACCCTGGGGGAGCCTGATCTGAGGATTCTCATCATAAGCGAGTTGGACGACATTGTAGCCGGAAGACAGATTGACAGCTTAAGCAGCGCAGCGATGGGAAGTTGTAAGAAGAGATGGGGGTATGAGAAGAAAAGAATAAATGCAGACAATGAAGCGAGAAGCCACAGGCCTGAGAAGTTGGGATTGTTGAGGTTTGCTGTTGATGAGCCATGCGTTGTCTGTTGCTATGACTATTCACGTTTGCCCAGCAAGCATCACCACGAACAGGGGTTCTGTGATCACTCAACACATAAACCCATAAGGGCAACTTCAGCACTCGATCGATTTCAACGCGAATCAAGTGGGTTCCACTGTTCTGTTAACTTGGAAATATATTGAGTATAGATGTTGATATGTACCTTGGAAAGATATGCGAGAATTCACCGCTAATACTTGTTCAGTAAAAGATCATTATTAACTAAAAAGTAACGTTCCCGAGCGAGTTCCCTAACGTCGACTATTTACCCAGGAGTCTCCCGAAGTCGTAGTATTGGGGTCCACAAGCACCGAGTCAGATGCCGAAGATCATGGCAATCAGTAAATGACGGATAGCATGAAATAAGCAATACTAAGCTCGGAACTTGGAGGTATCAGATACAGTGAGCTACAAGTGTGTATTGGGCGTCAAGATGTGACAAGTGATATCACAACGCAAACATCGGGATATCGGCACCATGATGACTATAACTAGCATACTCCATTATCCGCGACACATTACTCAAATAAGAAATATGCACAGATACTCGAGACGATCCTAGCTGCAGGGTGGGCCTTTTTAGACTTACCCACAATAGTACGTAGACTGCAGAAATTTACGGATAGCATGATGCCATCGAATTCAAACCGAGTACACAAGTTGAGGTAAATAACTCATATGAGGCTTGTATAGTCAATGTATCTTGGCACGTCGGTTGAGGCTGTACATCAGCAGAATGTACCAACACAGGAAAGTTAACTCCGAATCAACTGTCCGTGGAGCCCGAACTAGTCCTGGACCACAATAATTCAAAAATAAAGACTCTACTATCCACTATAGACTACTTCTATACAAATCTTGCAAGAACATTGGGTATTACTAGCATCACGCCACTAGATCCTACTTCCGCATTTCAAGGAAGCTGCTTAGTATGACGCCTAAACTATCTTCCATGCATAATGTATATTTATTGCACATGATATTATGCTTTGAAAGTTACATAGTGTACATGATATGGTACCTTATTTGCCTATTTGTTCGGGAACATGCATATGCTTAATGAACGCCACACTATACACAAAAAAAAAAGACAAGCTTCTTACCCCTGTCAAAAGTTCGGCATGTTGATGCCGGGAGGGGTTCTTGTGAAGGCAGAACCAAGCATAGGTATGCCCGGTCCGGATAACGGGTACTGTGGGCCTGTTTTTTGAGAAATGATCTGCACATGCAACAATGTAGCCCACACATAATGGAGCCATCCATGAGTGAGCGGCAAATCGGCTGTTCAAGAGGGCATTTTTCCGATAGTAGAGAGTTTGGTCAAGATATTGGATCAAGTCACTCTGGTCAGAACTATAAAACTCGACATTCCCGCCGTGGACAGTCCATCAGAGCACCATCTATTTCTGCATTACACTGTTTATCCAGCTTATTCATATTTTATTCACCTGATTTAATTATGAACCAACAAAAGAGACTTCTAGCGATAGCTGTCGATGACCATGCAAAGCACAACCCTAGCAATATCTTTGCAGTCATCCCGCAAGGCTCGGAACTTAGCCATGGCTTCCGTAGCCTGACCATGAAAGACCTGGCACACGCTGTTAACGGTATGTGTTGGTGGATTGAAGGAACTATCGGACTAGCACAGTCGCCCGAGACACTGGCGTACATGGGGAGCAATGATGTGCGCTATTTCGTCTTCATGCTTGCCTGCCAGAAGACCGGTTACCAGGTGAGAACAATCACCATACGGTTGACATGGAGGTATGCTGACCGATTCTTGACAGGCTTTCTTGCCTTCGACCAGGAACTCGGATGAAGCTCATCTCCACCTATTGAAAGTGATCGACTGCACCAAGTTCTTCTTCAGTGAGGAGCGACGGGCAAGAGCTCTGGAGATCCAGGGGCTCTCTTCGAAGGCCTTGGAGCTTTTCCAGGTTCCCGCTCTCAAGACCGTCCTCAATGAGGAGCCTGGTCTGCGCTATTACCCATATAACAAGTCGTTTGCCGATGCCGAAAATGACACAATATGTATCATCCACAGTTCAGGAACAACAGGTAGGTCTTGGATATATGAATTGTGCCGTCCACTGCTAACTTCCGTAGGCATGCCAAAGCCAGTATACCTCACCAACGGCTTCTTTATGACTCTCGACTCGCTCTCTAACCTTCAATGGCCAGCAGGCCGCATTCCAGCTCCCTTCTTCCATTTAGGCCAAGAGGACCTGGTGCTGAGCACAACACCCTTTTTCCACCTCATGGGACTGATGGCCTTGATATTCACGGTCTGGTTTGACGTTCCTGTCCTAATTGGCCCTGAGAAGCCACTGTCCGTCGATCATATGGTGGGACTTATGCAAATCGGCCGTCCGACATTAGCAATGTGTCCACCATCGGTTTTGGAGGACATGAGCTATTCTGATGAAGCACTGTCCTGTGTGAAGAACCTCAAATCCGTACTCTTTGGAGGCGCACCACTTGCACCAGACGTTGGAGACCGTCTCCGCCAACACACCACAGTTGTGACAGTGATCGGAACCAGCGAGATTGGCTGGATTGCATCGATGGTACCAGAGGACCCAGCTAACTGGGGTTACTTTGAATGGAACGACACATATGGTGTCGATATGCAGGATATCGGCGAGGGCATGTTTGAGATGGTCATTCCTCGACAGCCGGATGCTCGCGACTTCAAGGGTATCTTCCATACATATCCCGACATCAGTGAATATCACACCAACGATCTGTACACTCGACACCCGACACACCCCCGTCTCTGGAAGTTCCATGGACGAAAGGATGATGTGATTGTGTTGAGTAACGGAGAGAAATTCAACCCCGTGGGAATGGAAACCATCATTGAGGGTCATCCGTTGGTTGATAGTGCGGTTGTAGTTGGCCAATCCCGCTTCCAAGCTGGGTTGCTCATTGAGCTGAACCATGATGTGCCGGACATGGACACCAAGCTATTTATCGAGCAGATTTGGCCGACGGTGCAGGTGGCTAATTCAACCATTGCTGGCCACGGACGAGTCATGAAGAACAGGATCGGCATTGCTCCCAAGACGAAGGCCTTCAAGAAGACGCCGAAGGGCACTGTACAGCGTCGGACTGTTCTTCGGGAATTTGAGGAGGAGATTGATGCGATTTATGCTCAAGGAATGGACGACGAATTTGACCAAGATCTTCCGGAGAGTTTGGATTCCGAGAGTGTCACCAAATTCATTCGCCAAACCATTGCGCGTGTCTTGGAGAAGGAGATATTCAGTACTCAGGACTTCTTCAGTGCTGGTCTTGATTCTTTGCTGGCCATCCAGGTCTCTCGAATGATGCAAAAGATCATCGAATTGCGCCCAGGAGTGAAAGCAGCCATTACTGCTCAAACCATTTATGCCAACCCGACAATCGAGAAATTGTCTACTGCTGTGCTAGCCATGCTGGAAGGGAAATCCCAGGCTGAAATTCCACGCGAAAAGAAGCTCCATTACTTGGTGAAAAAGTATACGTCCGACCTTCCCGTCCGGAAGGTCCGCCACAATGAATTGCAAGCGCCTACCACTGTGATTTTGACTGGCTCCACTGGCTCATTGGGCAACTATCTACTTCATCGTCTACTGAGCAGCGAGTCTATCTCTAAAGTCTACTGTCTCAATCGCTCCGACGCCGTATCACGACAGCAAAAGGGCTTCGAAGAGAAGGGCCTGTCCCTGGACAACTGGAACAAGGCCGAGTTCCTGCAAGCATCATTCGGAGCAGAACGCTTTGGCCTTGACGGGGCTAAATACCAGGAGCTCGTTGACTCGGTCGACACCATCATCCACAACGCGTGGAAAGTCGACTTCAATCACACCGTTGACTCTTTCGAAGACACTCACATTCAAGGTGTGCGACGCTTCGTCGACTTCAGCCTGAGCAGCCGCAACAATGCTCACATTCACTTCGTCTCTTCTGTCAGCACAGTAGGGGCCTGGACACCTGAGATGGGATCTTCGATTCCAGAAGAGCCCATGGACAGCAATGTCGTTCTCTCCCAAGGATACGGCGAGTCCAAACACGTCGCGGAGCGTATCTGCCTCGAAGCCTCACGCCGCTCAGACGTCCCTACGACGGTGTATCGCGTTGGACAGATCGCAGGACCAACCAGCCGGAGTGGACAATGGAATCCACACGAATGGTTGCCAATGATCATCGCGACGTCGAAAGCGATGGGTAAAATCCCAACTCGCTTAGGATCAATGCCCGTTGATTGGGTACCGGTGGTAAGAAACCATCCCAAAGCTCAAACAAGCCGAAGGGACCGAAAGCCCCTGGCCGAGAAGAACTCATGCTGATCCGTCTCGAAATAGGACACCCTCTCCGCGATTATGGTGGAGATTGTCAACACACGTCATCGGTCGTCCGACCTGCCCTGGGCCGTGTTTCACCTCACCAACCCGGAGGCAGCGCCATGGTCATCGCTGATTCCAGCCGTTCAAGAGCAATATCCGGTCGAGCCAGTTGATTTTGCTGCGTGGGTTGCCGACCTCGAAAGCATTTCCAATCCCAGCAGCGCGGACCTCGCTTCCAAACCGGCGCTCAAGCTATTGAGTTTCTACCGCGGGCTTTTAGATGAGGGGGGGTATGTCTGTGCCGTTGGATGTCCGGCGGGCGAGAAACGCCAGTCGTAGCATGCGGACCTTGGAACCAATCTTGGCCTCGCTGATGCAAAACTGGCTACAGCAGTGGCAGTTTTAATCTACTGTCTAGATTAATATCTTCTATCAAGAGTCCAATAAGAGACCTCATTTCGGCTTACATCATCCTCGATAAGGTTTTTCTCGTTCATTTAGCCGAGAGATAATGATTGGCTGTCGGTCCGGACTAAGAAAGGCTAGCCCCGTTTCAGCGACAGCGTCGCCCAACTTGGACAAGTGACCTGCAGGGATGTTTCTAGTAGAAGATATGATCGGGGATCGCCAGGGGAAAACAAGTTATAAGTCAAGAGCCGTGTGATATATCCACCCATACTTGAGAACCGAAGGCAAAATGACCTGTTGAGAAAAGTCACAGAATAGGCCTGAGTACACCTCAAGAGGCACACCCGGAGAGGCGTCCCTACGACCATGGGTTCCCCTCCTCTTGGCTCCCAGTCGCCAATCACCATGTAACAAAGCAATGGTTCCCGAATCCCCGTGGCCAATTCTGCCATGTGGATCTGACGTAGTTGCCTTCCCCTCTCTTACCTACGGCTTCCGATATTGCATGTTCGCCTACTGTAAAGGGTAGTCCCCGTTCGGAGCGTACACGGTATTTCCAACTGTACCTGGTCGTCATACTCGGACAAAGTTCTTACAGGGACCGTTGTGCTCCTGAATCACGGGTGGATGCAGAAATGGAAAACGGTCAGAAAAATAGAGAAAAAATAGAGAAAGTGACCCATCAAAACTGCCCAAACATATTAAGAGTTCACCTGTCGAGACTAAAGCGAATAAGGAATGGACGACTGGGTCGGTATGGCATCATAAAAGTAGTTCCCGGCATCCACTCCAGTCTAGACGCTGTCGATCGCACAGTTGGATTTTAGACTGTTGTGTAGCCGTATACAAAGAAGAGAATAGATAAAATAAACAGAATAGATAAAATAGGAATGCAGAGCATACAATAGAGAATGGATGGAATAGAATCACTATATTGGCCACTCTGTGCAGTAGAAAGAAAAAGAATCAAAGAGGAAGGCTTCCAGACTCTTTGCGGTTCCGTGGTTCCCGGTATTTTTCTTTCGGATTTCGCATCGACGATCGGCTCTTAGTCAGTTTTCACTTCCGACGTCTATGTCTTTCTCTTTCTGTATATCTCTTTCTCTCTTGATATTGTACCCTATCTCTCACCAGGATCTCCCTGCATTGCTGGCCCGTTTGCTGATCGTGAGTATTCCCCCGCGAAACGTTCGTTTCTGCCCAGCCAGCTGGTCACCCCAACTTGTTTGGTCCACGTCGCTTGCTTTTTTTCGGTATTTTTGGATAGGTTCTATCAAGATCTCTGCTAACTGGCTCTATCCCTCAGTTCCCGCTTTCCCGGACTCTGATCACACCGCCACCTTTCCTAGGGAATGACTTTTACCTCTCTCTTTATCTAAGCTCGTCGCCAATGCTGAGCTGTGATCCATCTCCATTTATACAGCCACGGGCACCCGTTCATAATGCACAAAGTGTCTCAATTAATCGACGCGACACGAGATTCTCTCGACGATATGTCGCGGCAGCCCTTGTCTCCGTTGACTATTAACACCTCCGCGCCGGCATCACCGGCCATCTCTTTGTTCTCTACCACAGGACACAACCGCGTTTCGAGTTCCGTCTCTTCCCTCGTATCGTCAGATCTCAAGAACTCCATGGATAGCCCTAGGAGTTATTTGACCGGAGTAAAAGAGGAGGAATCGCGTGACTCATTGGAAGAGCAATATTTCCGTATGTATCGCACGGGAAGAGAGAAGATATGTACTAACCGTTCTTTAGAACATTTTGATTGTGGCATGAACGACGAGTCATACTTCCCCATGGATAACTCGGATAACTACGACCTCAGCGATACTGGAATGGAAACTACCCCCCTATCGAAAAAGCGCCGCTCAGATGACGCATCGATGAAGGGAGTCTCGCGCATTGGTTCACGCATCTCAACTATGTCAACCCGGTGGAAGCGCTCCCACTCTTCGGGCACTGAAATTGATGCGTTCCCAGACGATCTACGATCTCGCGCTGGCTCAGCCTCCTCCGCACTAGCCAGCCCCGTGGTCGGTCCTTTGAGCCGTGTCGATTCAATTCCTCCTTCGCCCGCTCGCACCATCTTCGAGGAGCGTGTTAGCGACTCTGGCGCACGCCCAATTGATATTACCCGGGCCAACAGCTTCAGCCAGGACGACAATGACAAGCAGCAAGCCACGACTCCGCTTCTGCCGCCATTGTTGGGAGACGACTCAACAAACATTGTTTCCCGTGTTCAGTCGCCCCTGCAGTCGCCCTCGGTAGCCGATGTCAGCGAGCCTCACCACTGGAGTGTGACTTCCGACCCCCGTTTCATGGGAGTTCTTCCCTCACCCCCGCTTTCCTCCAAGCCATCTGTGGCCTCGTTCAACCGGCCCCGAACTAGCACCTTACGCACTGTCTCGGGTGAAGCACCCCTGGTCCTTTCCGATCCCAACGATGAGTGGGCCAACAAGCTCGGTCACGCCAATTTCACCATCCAACCCGAGCCGTATGTTCCCGTGATTTGCGACATTGGCAACTTCCAGCAGGTGCGCGCCGACTGGGATATTGCGCGATGCAATTTTGCCAAGCACCTTGTCCGTACTGGCGAGCATTACGGTGTTACCTCTACTATCTACAGGCTCACCATTGAGAAGTGGGAGGTCATCAACCGCGCATGGCGCACCCAACACGAGGCCATGCTCAACCAGCTCGGGGCACTAGATGGTGTCGCCCTCACCTTGACCCAGTCTAACATCGACCCATGCGCAAATGTCCGCATTCCCGGTCTTCACGACAAGTTCCCCGAGATGGGAGACGAGGACATCGTCGGCCCAATGACTGTCGCGCCAGCTACAGAAATTGGCGGCCCATGCCGAACTGAGAAGAAGAGGAATTTCTTCCGCTTTTTCCAGGATCTGGTCTCCCGACCTTAGACAGCCGTCCCTGCTTGTCTTCCTTTCGTTTCGTTTCCTTTGCTCTTTTCCATCCAGCGACCCGCAACGATAATGACCATAGAATATTCCCCACGGCGTTTCGATACGCGCCACCTGTCACGACTAATGTCTCTCTCTCACCGTGTTTTCCTTTGCTTGTCCAATAATGACTCACGATTTCCGATCCGGTCGACTATTTCCTCGCCCGATCATGTCCTTCCTTCTCTTCCCAGTCATGTTTTTTTCGGGATACGGTATCTGTCTTGTCTGACAGATACAGACAAGGCGGATACCATATCCCGGACTGGGCTCAGACCCGTCCATTCCTTTTTTTTTTTTGCTTAATTATACCCTATACACCAAGCCTATTCATTGTATCGCATAGACTTCATTCCCAATTCCCTTTTTCATGCCTCTCCGAGCGCAAAGCAAAAAGCAAAAGAAAAAAAGCACATGTTTCCATATCTGTAAATATACACACAGCTTACCTATTGGCGGGCTTCATCTTGTATTCATTTGGCAAATACATACTATACTTCTCTCCTACACTTTCCATATCATATGTTCACCCCAATTGACCTATCTCAAACAATACACTAATAACTCCCGCATATTACATGCACAGCGAACACGAGGATGACAATGCATGGCCCCAGCATCATCCGAGGTCCAGGCACGTGGAGCATCTCAAGCCAGTTCATGCACAGACGACCAGTCAGTTGTACCTGACAGCCCTGTGTCCTTTGTGCCTGACCACAAAACAGCTGTTTCGTTGTTCAATGAGTCACTGGGGTGAAAAGGAAAGCCCTAAGGTCCACCGAACATGCACGACCGGTAAAAGAGGAGCTAGGTGGGGGTCCGCCACGTCTAAGGCACTACCGCCATTCCCTCATTTCTTTTCGCCTTACAAGTCCCAATCAGATAATAACATAATACAAAGATCAAAAGTTACCGATGTTCAAGCAGAACATTACAAATCATTTATCAATCATACAAGTGCAGATTTAGGCTCCGATGTCACAAGGCACCCGCAGAGTGATGCGATACCGTTGGTGTCTGATCCCAGACTAGCTCCATCCGGGTGAATATCTGTAGGAACAGAAGCTAGTGCGATATTAGTCTCGGGTCGACGTGTTCCAGGTGCCTTGGCGAGATTCACTTTTCCGGCTTTACGCTTATCTGGAGTACCTGAGGGGACCTGAGGGGGGGGGGTACCTGAGGGGCAGGGTTAGGGCTTTTGGCTTTGGATACCCGTGGAACTGGTTCGGGGGCTTGAGAGTACCTTTGGACTTGGGTATTGTAATTCAATGCAGGAACTTTTTTTTTTTTTTTCCTTCGCTGCTTCTCGCTTCTCTTTTCGCTTCTGGGTTTTCTGCTGTGGCGAATCGCTTATTGTTGCGGTACAACTATACTGCACTTTACTGTGCAGGATCGGATCTGATCACCTATTGTTACTTATTCACTAAGAATAGTCTGTGTATCTATAACGGTTATTTTAATGCATGGATGTATCTGCACAATCCGAATAATGTCTTAGTCGTACACTCTAATCTCAGACGAGACACTAGGTCTAGACCTATGCTGAGAAGTTTAGATGTATACTGTAGAGGGTATAATGAAACAAACTATATCCCCCAAACCTGTTTTCATTCATGTCAGACCCATTAGATTAGATCTTACATGCGTCGACAAGCAACAAAGGAATGTAAAGAAATGCATTGATTCAGGTTTAGATGGAATCCAGATTCAAATCCCTTTGTCTTCATCGAAGCAGTCCAGATGGGCATTTTCCGCTTTGATGTGGTCATTTGAATGATTAGGAAACCGAATGCTATCAATAGATGTACGTGCCCAGCTGCTATGCAATATTTCATATTATCAACTGTACTGTAGACCTGAACTGAGATGAGACATGGTATTGATGGAGCCTAGAAAGAAGCAAAACCCAAGCCGTGAGAAAGGACCTTGAAAAAGAACATCAAGTGTTAATATCATCGATACTTTCAAATCCAGTACTGGCGCCAAAGAGCCTTGGCCTCGTCACTGCCGCGGAACTGGAACTCGACAGGGATGATATCGTCGAATCCCTCGTCTAACGTGGGTGCCTGGAAGCGGCGGCCGAAGTCGCCAAAGGCGATTCCTGGAAGGGAGGTTCTAGATTCGGGATTCTCGGAGGATGTTAGTATAGAGATGCATCATTGGGTGTTATGGTGTTGGCTGGTTAAGACACGGGATATTGCCGATTGACGCGGGTACGTACAAGGTTTTTGTTAGATGCGCGGACAGCGTCGTTGTGTTTGCAGAGGTCTGGGGTTGAGATGAACTGGACGCAGCGGATGGGCACTTTCAACTCCTTTGCTAGGGAGGTCCAATAGGCTCTTGTTTCCGGGTCGGCATTTGTGTTGTCTGTTCTTGGGTTAGTTTGTTGGTCAGTTTGATGGGTATGGATGAGGATGGGACGTACCGACTACAACTGATTTCTTAGCTTCAAGGTGTTCGCGAGCGACCTTGAGGCATTTCGGGCGCTGCGCTTGATTAGCAGGGAATTCGGTGGAGTTTCCGTATGGGTGATGCGAGTGCATACCGTTTTAAGCATATCCTGGTTCACTCGTTTGTAACCGAGAGGTTCCAGATGAGTCCAGTAGAAAGTAGATTTGCCAGCACCAGGACTTCCACAGAAGATGACTAGTTCCAAGGGGTGCTTGCGAGTAAATGGTTTGGCTTTTATATGAATTAGCCATCGATTTGACCTGGGGATAACTTCTCTGTGGAAAGAGGGATAGCATACCAGGTTCCTCTTCCGACTTCACATAGAGCATCGGATCAAACAGCTTTGTCGCTGGCTCTGTTGTTTCACCGAGAAAGAACTCTTCTGGTGTCTTGAAGGACATGCCCATGTTCGTGGCCAATCCACTAGATCATATCAGCATCCATCGAAATACTAAAAGCAACTGTGAGATGCTTACCGATCCACACCCGAATGATCACCAGGCCGTCCAGCTGCGTCTCCCACAAAGACTGAGCCAGAAAAATCAACACCGGCAACATCAAGGTCATAGTCATCCAAGAACTCGTGCCACATCCCGAGACGGGGCTTGCGGTACTCAGGATCCGTAGTAGCTGCGTAGACGCTCACGGGAATATCAAGTTGCGTCAAGACAACAGTCATCTTCTCTTTGAAATTCGAGAGACTCTTCGATTCACTTCGACCCCCCTTGATGTCTTTCTGAACGCTGATCTTCTTCTGGTTTGAGAAGATCACGACTTGGTAGCTGTAAAGTGTAAGCCAGGGTTTTCTCGCTGAGATATGTATGCTGACCCTTCGGAATTGAGCTCCTTCAGACGACCTGGAACTTTGTCGTTCCACCATTGCCAGTCTGTTGCTGACTTTGGGAACACATTGCCGGATTTTGTCTTGATCAATGTTGAGTCCTGAAGCGCTTTTTAGCATAGCTCTGACATCCAATGCTGTTTTAGCATCATTACAGGTAATTGAACACATACCAGATCAAATCCAGCAATACGGCGTTTCTCAGAGGGACTCGGCACTTGGTTCTTGGAGGTCTGTTTTCCGATGATGCAACTCGTCCCAATGAGGCGCCATGTAATTACTTCAGGCTTCTTCTGCGAGGCCGGAGTGAAGAAATTGGCAACCGACTTCTCTATAAACATATATCAATAGCTAATCAATCAAGGTAGCCAGAGAACCTACTGGTGACAGTCGGGTCGACCTTGCGGCGTAGCGGAGGCGGTGAAATGGCCTGGGGAGAGGCACTCCTTTTAGCTGGCCCCTCGGCCATTCTGACGATGCGAGCGAGAGAGAACGTTTTGAAGGGTTTAGGGCTAATTGGAGCTGCAGCTCAATTCCTTGTGTGTGTTGAAGTTGGAGATCTAGGGACGCGCCAAGACCAAGACGCGGAGTCACCAAGTCACATGTTTGAACATTGAATGGGTCAAGTCAGAAGAGAAAAATGAAAGATGACATAAATTGTGTATATTGTTTTGATCGCTAGATGGGTATCTTCTTTTTTGATGAATTATGTGCGAGTTCTAAAACATTCCATGCCTTGTTTCCTCAGCTAGAGCCAGTCGAGGCGTCTACTTAGCCCTCGTATCAAGAGAGAGCCGGTCTGCCTGCTCGAGACGAATTACCGACTTCAATTGCTCGCGTAGCCCGAAGAGATGCTGCGAGGCTAGCTTCATCGTTTCTTGGTTGCTCCCGTCTTGAACAGTAATGGAGGCCTGTAGAACGTAGCTCCCGCTCTTTTCTAACGGCATCATATCCTTCAATGGAGGCATCTGCTGTCGAGGTTGACTTGGCTCCTGGTCGGTCGGGTATTGCAGAACCCGCTGCAAAAAGATCACAATTTCATTGTGTACGAACAGATCACCCTCAACCACATGCTCGTTCACGAAGCTAAGATTTCATTAGCGCCGCCAATCATAAGATCCAAGTCACACCACTCACTTGTAGCCCCACGCACTCATGACCGGCATGACATCTCCCGATGGCAAGGATGAACTAGACATCTGACGCGATGTGACAGCCGAGCGAGTGCCAGCTTCCGGGATATCTCGAAATTCCAACCTCCATGGCTGATGTTCATAGTCATACCGGTAAGCCTCGGGCTTCTCGTCTGTACCATCCATATGCATATCGGAATCGATTGCAGCACCAAAGTCCTTTTCAGTGACTGGGCCAACCACCTGGGTGTAGTACATGCTTCCATTGAGCATCTTGTTCAGCCGCTGAAGGTCCCCCGACTGGATGTCCTGGCTGGCACCCGTGCGCCCCGCCATGAGACCGGGTTTGCGATAGGCTTTGAAGATCAGCCGCCGCTCCAAGCAGTGGCGGGGCTGCATGGCTGTCAGACCAGCAAGCTGTTGGAGGAGCTCATAGTGTTGGTGTGCCGGGACCGAGGCGAACAGCAATACCTCGTGCATCTTATGATATGCGGGTGAAGTCGGGATGTTTAGTCAGGGTCCAAGCTTTGAGTGGCGCCTTATCGAATTATTAGATGTGGCGATTTGTAATGCTTCAGGGACAGGATTCTCTCGTTAGGGCAGTGAAACCCTTTCGAAGTATGAGTTCCGCGTATTCACACAAGGGGACCGGAAACGTTAACGCAACCGACTGCGGGGTGGAACAAAGGAATAAACTTGGAGATGCTCAGATCGTACGATTGGTGGAGGAGAGCTTCAGAAGAAAAGAAGATCCCAGTCAATAATTGGGGAGCTCACCGGGAGAGCAAAGTGGGAAAGGATCTGAGAGTCGGGGAACCGCGAATGGCTTCACACTGCGGGGATGAGTTTGGGGATCCCAGTCTACGGCGCTGTCTACCAATAGAGGAAGCCGGGTCAAATTCCGAGCAGAAGTCTGACAGACGTACAACCGCAGTGTTAGTGGCCAATTTAGGAGTGTTGCGTGGTTGAGATTGTACCGCGTAGCCGTTAAGCAGTTCATCGGCTCCGACCCGGTCCCAAAGCGGTAACCCTCCCGCCGGCACTTCTTATCTTCTTCGCTCCTCCTCAGTCTCTTTCTCTGCATCTCTGTCTCTCTAGCTGTATTCTTCTCAATCGCAATCTCGCCTACTATCACTTTCATAATCCAGCTCACCACCTCACTTTCACTCTCTCTCGACTCCGGGTCGGTTCGGATACTACCGGACCCGTTCAATTTCGCACACTCGCGTTAAATTGATCTCAACCCTCTCACCTACACCACCTCCATAACCCACCTTCACAATGCGTGTTACTTCCGCTCTCTGCTCTGCTGCCCGCACCCCTCTCATCCGCTTCGTTGGAAAGCGTTCCATCCCTAGTACGTGAATCCCTCGAGTCCCTCCGAGATCCGAACCCTGAGCTAACATTTCTGTCTCCAGAGTCGGTTGACCACGCTCCTCGCGCTCACCCCGCTTCTCCCACTGGAACTCTCCCCAACTCCTTCGCGGCCTACCGCGCGAAGGCCCAGCAGCACGGCCCTCTCGGTCGCGCTTCCTTCAACAGCACCATCGGCGGCCACTCTGGCGCGTCGCTTGGCCCCGTCAAGCCCCAGAACGGCGAGTTTTTCGACCGCGCTGAGCTCCCCTCGCGTTTCGGCCGTCTTCCTTGGACTCAGGCCGAGATGGAGGCTATCGAGACTGGCGGCGCCAGCATGTTCGCATAAGCGCCCCCTGGCAAAGATCAAACTAGAATATGAGCGATGGGGCATGACACTTCTTTTTGGAAGTTGTGTGATGAGCGATGAGCAGCAGATTGGATTCTGTTTCAACCCTCCCAGAGTCGAGGCTGCTGCTGTTGAAAGGTGGTGTTGAACCTGGCCGACCGTGGTGATGCTTCGGTCGCTGGGACTTGGATCTGATGTTCAGATCGGCCACTCGTTTCCTCAACCAAAACTTCTTTCACATTATACCTTGTCTCTTGCTGTTGGTCAATCGCCATACGCAAGGACACTTTTTTCACAGAGCGCTTCTTTTCCGCTCTGTCTCCTTCTTTCTGTACCCGGCGCTGGTGGTTGATTTATTTCGGTGTTCTTCTTTTATATGCAACCGCTTCCAATTGGAAACGCGAAGAGCTTTTATACATAGATCTGATTGGGTTGATCTTTTGAAGATTCACATTCATTGTTCAATAGTAGGCTCTGGGAGCACTTATCATAGCAATGGATTATCTCGAGGCAAGCTTGGAAGATGTGACCATTTAAGGTTATTACTGCAGTAGGGCATATCCTGCCCTATCATGCCAATTTTATAGCAGCAATTAAGGGTTGACGTGGTCTCAAGCACGTGCCTCCTACCTACCTCTAACCCCAGATTTTGACCTTTATCATCCATTCGATCAACATGGGGTCTAGTGAATCCGATAGACTGATCTTCCAGGAGACAGATGAGGCTGGCAATTCCACCGCAACCTACATCTACTCCGGGGATGGCGCCTCGAGGCGAACTTCATCGGGTCGGGTGGATGTTATGGTAAGACATTCCTCGGACTTTGAACCCCAGCATGGCTGCATTCCTGACGCTTTGCATCTCTCATCTGCTTGTTTGTTGCGAACACTACCCTGGTTCCAGGATGACGTGGCACGTACCAACTTGTCCGGATGAACAGGACCCAACCATGTGCACTAAAAACATGTCTGTTCATTTCAATGCTATGGATAACATACTATAATGATGTCTCGCTTTGATCCGAACATGGGATGGTGATATTCAGCCCTGGTACCTTACTGATATTGAACAGACATCTCCCTCGTCTACCTCCTTATGGTCAACAAAGCCTCTGGTCAGCTCACTGAGTGATGTGTTTCTTCCTTCCGGATACCCTCACAGTGTCAGTGATGACTATCTACCGTGAGTCTTCCAAGGCAAACCAAACAAACTGTGCTTTGTCGTCTTGTCTGTGCCATACATGATCTACAAATGCTAACGGGATATCAGATATCAAGTCTTCGTAAGCTAATCCATGCACTAAACACGGATACTGTTCAATCACCTACATCGCCAATCTGCCATATCAAGCCGAATACCAAATCAAGTCTAACCAACCCAACCCATAGGACTCCCTCCAAGCCTTCTGTAGCTCAATAGCAGGTCTCCTCTCCTCCCGCGCCGTTCTCCAAGGTCAATCCCACTCTTCCCAATGCAAGCCCCAATATTTACACATTGCACAGGAGTCGGCGTCGGCAACGCAGATGCATCCCCAACATCAGCCCTCCTGCTTCACATCTTACAAGACATATCCGGCAGGATAGCCACAATCCTCTTCGCTCACCGCGTCGGCACAGCCCTGGAACCAGAATGCAAGACTTATAGACTTGCCGCAGATGTCTTCAATGACATTGCCATGATCATGGACTGTCTCTCGCCGATGGTTCCTGCTGGTATGATGCGGGTTACTGTTCTCAGTACGGCGGGAGTATTGCGTGCATTGTGTGGTGTTGCTGGGGGGAGTTCGAAGGCTAGCTTAAGTGCTCATTTTGCACGGTGGGGGAATTTGGCGGAGCTTAATGCTGTATGTTTTGTTCCTCTCGTGGTGTTGGTTGAGGTTGATTTGGGAGAGCTGACATTTTGTATAGAAAGATTCGTCCCAGGAGACTGTTATTTCGCTGTTTGGAATGCTGGTAGGTTCTCTCTATATTGTTCTATTCTTTTTTTTTTTTTTTTTTTTTTTTTTGCGTTCAGTGTTCAAATTAACTGGGCATCGGTCACTAACTTTGGACAGGTCGGATCTGTGGTCATCTCACACATTAACAGCTTCACAACAACCTGGATAGCACTATTGCTCCTTCTAGCCCTCCATCTTAGCATGAACTACGCCGCTGTCCGCGCAGTACAGATGACAAGCCTGAACAGACAACGGGCGAACATTACATTCTCGGCTCTACTTGACTCCGACGCAAGCCTGGCAAATAAGCTAAGCTTGAACTCGATGTCGGCCTCAGCAGTCACCAGCAAGTTGACAATTTTCACACCCGCAGATGTAGCATATCACGAGCGCATCTTCCATCGAGATGGGGCACTACGATGGACAAGCCATTCATCAACATCAACATCAACATCAACGGAACATCTAGGCTCAGCCCAGATAGGCCTCGCCCTATCTTCATTCTTCGGCACATCAACCAACGGCATAAAGACAACCATGCCAGTCAACCAACTCACAAGCCTATTCTCAAAAGAGTCCTACCTCCTCTACCTCACACCCTCCTCACAATCTCAAGCCCCAAAACGAACATGGAACGCATCAATCCTCCTCAAAAGAAACTGTTCAATCATCGACCAATTAAAAGCATGGACACATGCATTACTAGCAGCAAGAATCCTGATGCAGATGGATTCGTCAAAACAGAGTCAGGCAGAGATTGAACGGGGCAGAAGTAAAGAAAGAGGACGCATAAACCGAGGGAGGAAGGATTCCTCGCCGGGTGATGCAGCGGATCTTTCTGGCTCGGGTCCTACCCTAGATGTCCTTGAACGGACTCTTTCCTGTTTAAATGCAGAGTCTCGGTTTGAGGGGTATCTTGTGCGTTTAAGAGATGCTGGGTGGAATCTTGATATTGCGGCTTTGGAGACGAGGGGTGGGAGGAGGGTTTCTGTTTGATTTATTGCTGTTTGATCTGGACTGAAGACGGATTGCTGTGCTTTTATTGCTATTGCTATCACTATCGCTATTACTATCGATATCAATATCAATATCGAGTACTCTTACCAATCTCTTCCCTGGTGTCATTGCTCTCTCTCCCTCCATCTATACATATCTCCTTCCACGCCCAATCCCATTCGCAAGTTCTAATTGCAATCCCAAATCCTTCACATTCAATACAAAACACCCAGTATCCACACTCAATGCAACATCGAAATGACCCGACGTACCTAACAAATCAATAGGGTTACACATGCACCCAACCCTGTACAACGCCAAGGCCCTAAGAGTCAAGATGAACCTCATGTCCTCCTTCAATTCTTGGATCTGTGTCTGCTTGTACGACGCTGTGAGGTGTAAAGTTCGAAGTGCGAGTCATGAGTTTGGATCTTGTACGGATTGGGATTGGGTTTCACAAGATTTTGGATTGGGAAAGAGAGTTGGGAGATGGATATAGTTGGGTATTCCATGGTTCGGTGGATGGCTTGATTATCTGGTTGTTTAGTGTTGTAGGTGTGGATGTGTGGTCAGTTAGTTTGGAGATTTGGCTAATTAGGTAGCTAGGACGGTGGATGTGATAAGGTGTACATGTTTGAGTATACAGTATGGATTGGGATTGGGTTCAGCCATTTTAATACTTTGGAAGGTGACATTGCGGTGGGAAGTATTTGGTCTTTTGCTTTATGGACTGTGACTGCATTGATTAACAGTGCCAATGATATCACGTCCACATCTTCACTCCTTGAAGATTTGAGGAAGATAGACTACAGATTACAACCACAAGTACAATTGAGAATAGATGCAAAGTGGGGTATCAAGTCTATTGATCCAACAAATAAAACTCCATAGGGGAGGATATGATATAGAGACATAGTCTCAACAAAACGCCAGGATCCAGTCCGGAAGACCTGAGGTCATCCAATCTATAGATGAGAACATGATATGATATATAAGGGTTTCTTTTCCCGTGATGCCATCCGCCAAAAAAGTAACAAGAAAAAAGAAGGAAAACGCCGGTTTCATATGCTTTCGATGCATCATGCTCTCATACACTGCCAATATAAACGCTCGAAAAGGCTAACAAGTCGTAGGAGATGCATATCGGAATTCATGCGAGGGTGTGTAGAGATATCGTTGAGGTGGTCATGGAGATGTCGTGAGTTGAGAAAGGACGAAAGAGGTATGTCCGTTTTGTAAAGTCGGAGAGAAGAGAAAGATGGGTTTAGTCGTCCAAACCGAGGATCTTGGGGTCGCGACCCCCGTTGCTGCCACCAGTAGACCGCTTTTTGAAGCCAAGCTTCATACCCATCTTCTTCCACGGGTTCTCGGTGCGAAGTTTAGGGCTTTGGATGGGGAGATGTGGTTCGCTGGCAGGCGGGGTGGTGGGCGGCGTCATGGGTTCCTCGGCGGTGGGACTGGACTGGGGAGAGCCGCTGTCATCGGTCAAAGCCAACGAGGCAGACTCGCCACTCATACCGAGCAAAGCACCGGAAGTGCGTTTGCCAATGGCATGCGCGGCGCCGAGTGACATGTTCGAGCGGCTGTGGCCCGTTGATGGGAGATCCCGTGTTGATGACTGAGGGGAGGTCCGCTTGGCACGCGACCGGACCTTTTTCATCGGATTCTCCTCCAGACTGGTCGATGACAGGCTCATGATATCTTCCGGGCCCAGGAGGGGACCAGAGGAGGCGAGCATGGAGGGGGATGTGGTGTGAGAGTTGACAAAAGGAAGAAAGATGGATTCCTCCATGAGATCATGAATGCGTTTGACGGCGGAATCCAGCGTCTCCGGGACGGGAGGCGCGGTGACGGTGGAGTATCGGAGAAGGTCGTCACGCACTTCACTGGAGAGGTTGATTTCCCTTGGTGACCCAGGGAAGATGTAGGCATTCATCAAGCGCTGCCAGAGCATGCACAGGTGCCGACTTTCTGGGCCGTCGGACTCCAGAGCGGCGGGGCCTAAGCGGTCGGTAAAGGCGTAGTATGATTCCCGGTAACGGTTGGCCTCCATGGTGAATTCGAGAGTCTCGAGACAGTGATTCTGGGAGAGGTAGGCCATAAAGGCGCTGAGGGTATATGGGGGTGGTGCGACATTGGCCAGGACTTCGTCGAGGGTCGGGCGCATAGAGAAGGCTCCCGCCGAGACGGCCAGGCTGACCGGTCGGGAGCCAGAGGATTCCATATCCTCTTCAGAATCGCTGTCTGAGGAGGTAGGAGACAATTCGGGGGTAGTAGTTGGAGTATGATTCCGGAAGAAGAGGGACGGCGCCAGCGTCTTCTTCTTAAGCATAGCGTAAAGTTTGCGTCGGGGACCCTGTATCTTCGGCTTTTTTCTCACCAGTCCCCTGCGTGTGGGACGAGAATCCAGAGTGATTATTGTAGCATAGGATAAATGGGAAGGAGGGAGTGTGGTCGTGTGTGTGTGAATGTGTATGTGAGAGAGTGAGTGTATATGTAGAAGTGGAGGTTTTGAATGTGCAGAAGGCAGAAGGGGGAGATAAAAGGGAGGAAAACCGTATAATACCAAAGTGGAGTCGAGTGGAGCGATAAGATATTCTTTTTGGTCTTTTTTCTATTCTTTTTTTCTCTTCTTCTTTTTGCCTGTTTGGGCTTTTAGTGGCAATTCCCTGATTGGCTGTGACTCTTCCCAGGTGTGGCGACACGCCAATCATGACGAAATCTTCCACAGCAAGGGAGTAAATATGGACAGGGGGCATTCTACAGCAAAAACGGGAGATACCATTCCTTCCATGTCATGGGTTTCTGGAAAACTGCGTGGCGACTTGACTCCACCCACGCGAACTGAGCCCCAGCCATCCATCATCTTCGATAAAACTTCTACTATAATGTGTTACAATAATAATAATACGGTTCCTGACCTAATTCCTAATGCAGCACCAATCTTAAGACCAGACTGGCCCACGGTGGCCGCTAGCACGCCATCCGAGACCGGAATGTGAATCCATGACCCACGGTTCAATTATTACAGTAATGTCATTACAGCCAGCGTCACCTTGGGATCGCCGGCCCTGCCGATCTCCATCGTTAACCAAAACCGGTTGGGTAAGATTGCACACAAGCTTCATAGTTGGCACATTCCCAACACTCGTGGACGCGTATGTGGCATGTTCAACCTTACATAGGAATTGACTGGCTTTGACACTGGCTTTGACATTGTGGCATTCGTGTCGCATTTGTAGCATTTGATGGAGGCGAACAGGCTAAACCCGAACAAACGACTTAACAGACTAATAGACCCGCGATGAGGTTTTCTTGAATGCTACGGTCAGTATAAAAATCTCGACATCTTTAGTTTGCGGTATATCACCGCACCCGGCCTGCCCAGCCCTTCTAGATTTTCTAGAATCCCCGCCGAAGCACTTTAGTTCCTCAGCCCACACGATCGCCACATCCGTGAAAGAAATTTCATGACAGGTGTACCCCTGGCGGGCTTGGGCACAGTTCCACCCAGTCACCTGTAGCACCGGATTTTCACCTTTTTTTTTTCACTTTCGCCACTATCCAGATCTCTCCCGAGTCTACCCACACACAATAATATATTATACATTTACACTATAATTATATCCCCTGCACGCCAAGTCCTTTTTTTTTTTTTTTTTTTTACATATCCCTCACGCACGAACCTCACTTGCATATGTGTTCTCTGTAGGCCATCCAGGATATAGCTGGCGAGGAACATCCTAATTCTTCCGGACTACAGCGTGGGCCACAATCGGCTCCGATACAAGCCGAGAGCCAAGATTGGAGGCTCCAATGTGCGGCCCACTTCGCTCACCGTTTCGTGATAAGGTCGCAATATTATCAACGGGGTTTCGTGATGAAGTTGGGTAGGTAAGTTACTCAAGTTATTGTTACGGATAAGTCAACCATTATGTCATGGTTCTGTAGGGCTCTAGCCAGATAGAGTTGGGCTTGACACGGCTCTGAGATGCTTGGTTCGCCTATCAATTGGCTTCAGGGTATCTGACTTGTCTCTGACTGGCGGGTAAAGGGTAGATAGATGATTCAACATTGCAGCCTTGTGACTTCAATTGAGTTATTATTCTAGCCATACATATATTTCTCTATTTCTATATATCTGTAATTGCGTTTAGAGGCGAATCAAAAGTACAGTACTCGTACAAGGTATAAATCCAGACTATAGTAGAACCACTCCCATTGCAACCTTGGCGGTCAGGTAGCAAGGTTCTATATTGATCTACACATGGTCTGGTCTTCAAAAATTTGCATATGCAACTAACAAATTCAATCGAAGCACAGACCGTATGTCTCGAAGCTGTCAACTTGGAGGCAAACTCGGAGGAGAATGCCGCCTCCATACTGTACAGCATATGTAGAATGACTACTGTTGCATCTGGATGTGCATGTAAGCATCAACAAACCAACACCACATACAGTAGCCATATAGATAGTATCATGAATACAGCAAAACAAACAAAACCAAAAACGCCGAGAAAATCACCGAGCGCCGAAACCCTCGGCATACCATATCGCGCCTAAGCAACTCACAGTTCGTACTCCGAGCACACCTATAAGACACAAGTAAACTTCCAAGCGCACCCACCCACAGGATTAGCTGTTTCCTCGTAGCACGCAAGGTCCCTCCCATCTCTCCACAATTTCCCCGTTTCCCCCTAAAAGCAGGATAGCCCGACACGCCGCAAGGATACTCCCCACATCGTCGCGCACGGGATCAAGATGCGCCCTTACCGTGGCCGCTGCGGGCCATTCCTTTCCACTAGGGCGTCTAGAACGTCGGCTCGCTTGCCTGTGTCGCTTCTTAAACGTATGGGGTGCAGGTGCATGGCACTACTGTAGGTCCTGATTCTTTGGGTTTCTCATTCTGACTGTAGGTTTTGGTCTAGTGTCCTTTTAGTGTTTTTCGGCGTGCTTGTGTGGGTGTATGGGGTAGGCTAGTTGCCAGTACTACCACATTTCTGTATGACTCCCCGTGGTGCGTGGGGCACTTGTGTGGTGTGATTGTTTAATTCTTGCCTACTTTCTGTCTATGGTGCTGGTCAGGTATGGTTGCCTGAAAATAAACCTCAGTATACTGTAAGTGCGTAGGGGCTACCCCTGACTCGCGCATTGCAATCCTACAATCCTGTGTAGAATACATTAGAATATAATAATACAGTCAACCTCGATAGACTCGCCCTTATCTACAAGCACGTGCGAGGGATTGACTCAATTCTCAGTCTCAGTCTCGATCTCACTCGATCTCACTCTGGGTCTCAGTCATCCGATGCTATCCGAGGATCAACGCAAGGATGTAAATTGTAAGCACGACAGTAACCCTTCTTCTATATGACGTGCACCTCCCAACCCCGGGAATGACCTTTACCGATCTCCTCTAAACACCTAAAGTGATGAAAATCGCAGATCGCGCAGATCTGTAACCGTAAAACCAGACAGTAACACTTTCATTCCAAAAAAAAAAAAAAAAAAAAAGCCAACGAGATATGGACTAAGTTCCAGACTTCAAAAGTAAACCAACCAAAACAACCAGCTAAGTCGATCAGACGGCAGAAGCCGCAAATGACCTCATTTGACTCCACAACGCATTTCATTTCCTGATTGTCGATGGAGCAAGAAAAAAAAAAAAACTCATACTATCTGCGCTTATGGAGTACACTGTGGGTGTAGAAGCAAAAAAGGTGAGATGAAAGAACGATCGAGGTCTATAGAGTTGTTTCATGCCATATTAGCCTGAATCCTTTATTCTGGGCGTTACGCTCTGCTACTTTACTCCTTACACGCCTTTTTCGGGCCGGCGCTAGGTGAAACACTTTGGCTTTTGTGGTATCATTTGATAACGTTCTGTTTCTATGATGTACACGATTTGTGTATGACAGTATTGTGGGACTGATCTGGATTGTCTCATCGGCTCAACAGTACGGAGTACCTTGGGCGATAATGCTTGTGCCGCTGTCCTATCCTGTTCCTTGATATTTTTCTTCTTTTTGGTGTGTTGCAACCATGGGTTCGATGTGATCTACAATCCTGAACGGGATTTGAACGTTAATGATATGATCGTCGTCACTCGGCTTTGGTATGATGTACAGGGAACTGTTTATTACGGTAGGGCTCCGGATATCGGACATGTGATTCCTATCTGGCCTACTCTGGACACAAGGCTCATGGCTGCATACTGGCTTATGCTTGGGTTTTGGCCCCGGGACATCCGATGTTATCTTGCTATGTGTAAAGGGGGCTAATTTGTGTCTAGGGTTGTTCTGCACACATGCACCTAGGCTTCAAACTCGGCCTTCCTAGGTAACCAATCTACAGTATAGTATTCGCCATCGCTTAATTGAAATGACATATCATCTCTGCTGCAAAGTCATCATATCATCATATCATCATAGAAATACGATGGAACATACACCAAATCGGAGTATATCCTCACAACCAATCTGCATCGTACACATCTAACCAAACAGTAAACATACCCAAGCACCCAAGCTCAAGCTCACCAATCCCAGCCACATACAACCTATCACCATTCTCGAACCTTCTCTTGCCATAACCAGACAAGGAACATCCCCGTAAGCAATCAGCCCACACCAGAAACCAAAAAAAAAAAAAAAAAACCAAAACCCCTGCCCAAGACTCAGCCAAGGCCAGGAGCCATGTATGAAAACGTCTCTGCCTGAAAACAAAAGCAATCAGCAGCCGAAAAAAGCAAGAAAATAAAAAGAAAATAGAAAAGAAACACACGCCAAGGACCGATGGAAATGCGGGGAAGGGAAGTGTAAAGAGCCAAATCACCCACCAACAGTAACACACACACACACGAACATACCAATAGCACGATCAAACCATGCAGCCTAATCATATCCATCCCTCTACAGTACTCTGTTACAAGCCCCATTTCCTCGCCTTCTCCCTCTAACTGGCCAAACCCACCCTAGTGCGCGGATACTTCGTCACCCTGCAGGGCATGGGTGGACCAAGAAACCGACTAGTCAATGCACCATGCACTCCGAGCTGTAGGGGGGATGCTAAAGGGTTGCCAAGGTAGCCATACGTGGTCGTGATTTGCTACATGGTACATGTACAGGGGGGGTTGTGCATACATCCTCCGTATGGGGTAGTCGGGTCCTGGGGCTAGTGCGGGTTATTCATTGGTTTCTGGATGCTGCAGCTGCACCGCTAGCTTGGGATTCTGATTTCGAGCTAGGATTGGGACTGGGAATTGGGGCTTGGACCTTGGCTTTTGGGGGTGGTGGCTGGTGCGTCTGTCTGAGTTCTGTTATTGGTCTTTGGTGTTCGGGGATAGAGGGGGTGTGGGATGACTTCCTTGATGGCGCAGTGGTGTTAATTTAGGACGTTTATTAGACGAGTATTATGTTGGCCGTGCTTTAGAGGGGGTGCCTGGGGTGATCATTGGTAGACCAGACTGGTTTGTGGCGTTTGCGGGAGTTTGATATAGTGCTGTGTGCCATATGGGGTACAGTAGACAGCATTGATGTTTTGCGAGTATCAGCGTTCATGTGTACAGGAGACAGATACTACTCCGCCTATTGGCTACACATAGTCCATGCAGGAAACAACACAGAACCCCCCTCTCCCCCTTACTCGACCATACCATTCCATGCCAGCCAAGAATGTCAAGTGGTGACACGACAGACATGCAAAGAACGAGAATTAAAGGTAAAGATTTGCCCCAAAATCCGGGGTGATCGACGTCTGCAATCATCAGCCCAGTGGCCACTGTCTAGTGGAGGGGGGTAAGGTTTGCGTTACCTTGAAGAAATCATTCATCATTCATGCCAGGACCTGCCGATGTACAATGTACCGCTATGCCCATATCCACCTGGGCAGTCATGCATGTCCACAGCTGCGGAAACCATACTAGACCCTATACACGGCTAGCACCCTAGCACCGGACGTGGTCGCCAATGATGTTGCTGTGCGATGATATCAAAACATGTATCAAGGTGGTGGAGCGTGCCGTTTTCTGGTCTAGATTTGTTGACGTGCATGGCTCCCGTGTCTACTAATTTAGTCTATACTGTAGTAGGTAAGGATGGGCCGATGTCTTTACTACAGTAACGGGCGGTAGTGTAGTGTAGGTTGGTTGCTCCACCTGTTGACAATAGGACTCTGTTTTGGTTCGACGTCATGCTACAGACTGGTGATCCTTGCATTAGCGTAGTCTCATGGGTTGCTGCAGAATTTGCTGTGGCTGTACAGAGTACATGTGCTCCATACTCTGCTCGGTTGGTACGTGTGCTTGTGAATTTGTCTAGCGGCATTGGGCTTGTGATTGCCACGGGATGTGGGGACTGAGTGTCTGAGATAAAGATTTGGTGATCACTACTGTACATGTAGATATGTTTGAGTGGTGTGGGAGTGAGGTCATTGTGTTACTTCCCACCTTCGCTTGTTTCGGAGATGAAGATGGTGTGATATGGTAATCTATATGTGAGTGATATGTCTTCACCTAGGGGATGATATAGAAAGGATATATATGGTTCTGGTACCATGGCAGGTTTCCTTATTAGTGAAAAGAGACTCACGGTTGTGGAGCTTAAACTGACTGTATGGGCCATGTTTATAGATCAAAGATGGCCGTGACGATGACTCTCAGAGATTGCACCCTGATAGCCGTGGTCCATTTCAAAGCTACAGGGTAGACCTTGCTTACAGCAAAGCAAACATCCTGTGACACTCGACAGGAGAACTATAGCATGTTTGTTTGCAACTCATCGACACGAATAGTCTCCCGCCAGACAGACCACTTCCATTACTGTATCTACAAGTATCAAGCCAAAAGGGAAGCCCTTCATATTACAGGAATTATGTATATACGCCATACGATAAACCACAGACTCAAACACAGAACCAATGAAAAAAAAAGAAGAATGCTATCTTATGCCACAACTACCGGTAACAAAAACTCGCTTCTTGGAACAGACAGAGCAAGACAAGGAAAAACAAACAAACAAAGAGACAATTATAGACACGGCGCAAATAGATCAGAAAGGTTGGAACAATCAAAGAGGGGGCAGGCGTATGATGGAAAGAGAAAACAAGATCAGGAGAGGTGATGAGGGGATATATGCAACATGCTCTCTTCAGGTTCTGCATGCAAGAAAACAATACCATGCAATGGAAAGAAACTTGAAAACTCTTTTGCCCGGAACGGGAAGAAAGGACGAGTAGGACAAGACATGGTCATTATGAAGACGGCGTGAAGGACCCATAAGAGAATGACTGGCGGGATTGACCTGTTGATAAACAGGGCCAAATGATGCATGAGGTATATCCCGACAGAGAGGATGAGCTGCTTGATACTGCTTGTCGTCCCTGGCAGCGAAGCTCATCCCCAGTGTATTTTTTTGGGCCATTCACCATATTGCGAACGAGATTGTTCCTCACAGACCAGCGCGGGAGTCAAGGTCCAGGTGAATGGACAGTCAATGAGCTCAGACCGATTCCAACATCGGCTGTATGCAAATGACCAAGTTTTGTTATTAAACGATGCACGCCGGATATAGTGAGACCAACAAAGAAAACGACAACGCAAGACAAAATCTCACAAGTTTGCCGCTCTGAGCCGTAGCACCATGAAAGAGTGATGGGACGTCATCATGAGAAAGGCTGTTCCTACCCACAGTCAAATGTATAGGCTGAAGGGTCAAATGGGACAAGAAAGAGGGCCAAAGGGGATGTAGGCCGAGAAGCGCAATTCTTACTCGGCCAAGCGGCACTAAACCACTTTATGCCAGATAAGAAAAGAGCGAGAGGTGAAAGAAACAAGAAGAAAAAGAAAAACCCACGCCGACTTCCTGGGCCTTTTGTGACAGACAAGAAGAAGAGTAAGAGCGTGGCTAGTCTAGATGTGCCGTCGCTTCATTTGACTGGATATCAACCTGGATGCTGAGATGAGCTGGCTGCCCGATATAAGGGACAGCCGAATCACCTACCGCAGCACAGAGCCTTCATCACCTTCTGGGCGAAAGTAGGCTGCGGGTCATTGCCCTGAGCCCCGAGAGCTTGCTGGCTCATTGCCTGGTTGCCCGGACTTCCAATGCGGTTGGGCAGGTGAGCATTGGAGTTCTGGAACTGTGCCTGGGTAGACGCGGCAGGAGTTGACGCTTCCAACCCCCCGCTCTGGCGTTTGGGCGGCATGCCGCCGGCGCTTGGGCGCTCGCGTGTCTTTCCTGCTCCAGCTTTGGCCGGAGAAGGAGGCGGGGGCTGCGCGGCGTTTAAACGGTCAGCTGTCACTCCGGGACGTTGGCTGTTGCGGAGCTCGCGAGCGTGGTGATCGCGGCCCGTTGAGCTCTGGTGCTGGTTGTGGAGGTGTGCCTGAGATGAGTAGGACTTGTAGTCCCAGCCGCGTCCATTGTTCAGCTTCATCCAGTCGTATTCACCGTCTTCTACCTCTCCGGCGTTCTTGAGAGCCTGAGTCAAGATATCACGGAGGTAGTCGTAGTCAGGAGTGTCCTCGAAACCGAGGTTTCGCACATAACTCAGATATTTGTTGAATTCTTCTGACGCCATGATTAGCAATGTAGGGAAATAAAAGATTACAGGACAGCATACCTGGGTATCCATCACAGAGATCCTTGATGGCTGTGGTCTGCTTCTTCTCGCCAATCTTCTCGTACTTCTGCTTGTTGGTAGCAGCTTTCAGGCCCTGCCAAGGGAGACCACCTCTCAGGAAATACATAAAAACATGTCCCAAGGCCTCCAAGTCATCACGTCGCGATTGCTCACGTCCGAGATGTGTGTTGATACTCATGTAACGAGCAGTCCCGGACAAAGATTTCCGCTCGCGGTAAGGGATGTGCTGCTTAGTCTTGGGATCACGGTATTGCTTGGCCATACCGAAATCAACTACGTGAATGACGTTGGCGGCCTTGGTCCCGGGGCGGCCAATGAGGAAGTTGTCCGGCTTGATATCTCGGTAGATGAGGTTCTTCTCGTGGATCGTTTGAACGCGCGAAAGCTAATGTCGTTAGCGAAAGTATAACATTGTGCCAGGAAAGAACCTACCATCTGCTTAGCCACCATCACAACAGTCTTAGTAGAGAACCGGCGGTTGCAGTGGTCAAAGAGATCCTCGAGACTGGGACCGAGAAGGTCGATAACGAGAATGTTATGCAGACCCTCCTGACCAAAGTAGTAGACATTGGGTATGCCGGCTAGGACGAAGTCAGCACAGGAGCATCACCGCCCGTGTGTTCAAAACTTACGGCATCCGACCAAGATCTTGTATGTACGGTACTCATCCCGGAGTTGGGGAGCGTCGCTCTTCCGGGGTTCCTGTTTCCGGTAAGATTAGGGATTGGTGTGTTGAGCGGGAGGACTACGAACGAATTTGATAGCGACCTGCTGGTTGTTCAGGAGGTTGGTGCCCTCAAAGATGACACCAAAAGAACCTTCACCAATTTTCTTGCCGACACGGTAGTGGACACCCACAACATTCGACGAAGAGGACGCCATGGATGTGGTATTCAGGGTTGGAGAGCCGGGGAAAGAGAAAACCTTCGATCACGGGGCTGGCTTCAGGGAAGGCGGCACGTGATTGATACTATCACTGGGGCGCAGTCAGCAATGATTTGAGCAGCAATGGACAATAAGGACAATCTTGAGAGGGATATAATCACATACACCACGGAGACCTTGTGTTTTCCGACCGAAGCTGCTGTCACGGCTCAATGGGAGGCGATCTGCGGAATAGCCGATGGACCGGAGAAGGTGTAATCGGAGACAGGGGTACAGATGGACTGCAATCGAGACAGGAGGTAGAAGCGGTGTGTGATCCGGTGCTTAAACAGCGCTAGGAGCGGAATTGACGATGTTGAGCAGGAATTGAAGTCGGGGGTTGACGGTCGGGGATCACGGGATGGAATTGAAGCCGAAGAAAAAAGACAAAGGAAGCAAAAGAGAGCACGCAGGGTACTCGACCTACTGCGAGTACGAGCCGCACTGAGCAGTGGTTCAATAGACCAGAGAAGGGGGAAATGGGGGAGGAAGAGAAGAAGAGAAGGGAGCGGAGAGTATTGGGGGTGTATTTGGTACTAGGGCCCAGGGTAACTTTGAGCCGTTGGACGTTAACCTTCAAGGCTTAAGTTATCCCTCTCTACTCTCTTTTCTTTACTTCTACAGGACGTCTTTTTCTGTTTACATAGTTGCTATCCACTAAATATTTACGATTCACTACTCACCTGCTACTTTGGACGGAGAGGAGAACTCTGCCCAGCTCAGACCTCTTCGGTGGCCCAACCTGCATAAAGCCAGGCACCGAACGGCGTTATGCCTTATTGGAAAGTGATCAGGGCAGGGGAAGCATTTTTGTCTCTTTTTTCAGGAGAAAGATCCCGTCTGGACTTGGTCTGGAATGCGCTTAATCAAGCGGTAATATTACAGTCTTGGCATTCCCAACTCCATCTGACACGTCTAGAGTGCCATACTTAATGGTCTCCAGCATCTCCATCTTCGGCTGCACTGCCAAGCTCATCTCTGACCAGATCCATATCTTCATCACTGTTCTGGGCTTCTTCTTCTTCTTCATCGTCACTGTCCTCTTCACTGCTGGACCCGCTGCCTTCACTATCGTCACTGCCAGGGTCGTAGTCCTCCTCTTCTTCATCTTCTTGATCTTCAAGCTCGCGCTGGGCTTTCTGAAGCTCGCTTTCATCTTCACCGCCTCCTTCAGCGGTAGCTGCTGCTGCATCTTCCCCGGTCTTGTTCACATTGTAGCGCTTAGCGCGACGCGCTTCAGCCAAACTGGCATCTTGAAGACCGTGACGCTTGATATAAGCGTCGATTCCAGAGAAGTTTTCCTGGTCAACCATTGAAAATTCATATTCCTGGATGTCCTCCTCGGTGCCGTTTGCCGCACGAGCCATGACGTTCAAATTGAACGTGTGCAGTAGGACAGATGTGTAAGATACCGAGTCAATGGTGTCAAACGAGAAAAACAGAAGAGGCTTCTTGAATGCGAACAGAATGCCCGTAGGCAGAAGGAATAGGTAGCCTGAAGAGAAGCAATATGTTAGCACACGCCAAACCAGCCCAAAGACTCCACTGGAAATAGGGATAAGACATACCTTCTTTGCTGCCGCGGAATGCCTTAACATGGTATGCTTTCTCGCCCTTTCGGTGCGCCTCTGGCATGGCACTGACGAACTGACGCTCATCAGGGCGCACAACCTTGATGTGAGACATGCTCTCATTCAGGGTTTTGCGAAGCAATTCCTCGGCCGTTTCGCCCGCACTATTGCCAACCTTTTTCCCATTCCCTAAAAATGCAGCCTTGGCCGGCCCATCGGCTATCGTAAACACCATAGCTTCGGAGACTGCCGTTCCCTCGGGTGGGGGTGTGATGCCATCTGCATACTCGGGAATGATGCAGAAATTGAACTGTTTCTGGGTCTTTTCTGGCACAGGAAGGCAGAGCGCATGTCCTAGAAACAATGAACAGAGATTAGCAATTGTTCCAAGGCTGCAAGATCCATTGGTTTTGAAATCTGGTTCAGACTCACGGATTTTGTCCATAGAAACACCGAATTCAATCTCTTTTGTAGCTTGGTTCCTTGCCCGCAGGAATCGGTGTCCAGTAGTAATCTCAAGCGTGAGCTTCTTTCTCTGCGGCGTAGCGAAAGAGACATCTTGAACGTAGAAGTGCAACGGCGCATTGCCGTCCTTCATGTTGACTAACGTCTGCACAGCATCGCCTGAGTCGCCATTTTGAAGTTTGCGCTTTTTAGCCGAAGGGGCGTCATTGGCCGGGGGCCGGGAAGGGAGGGTAGTGTTGGAAGTCCTGGCCAGCAGGCTGGAGGTGTATTTCGCAAGATCCTCAAACAGAGGTTGGTGCAGCGGTGTTGTTCCTAAACGAGGATCGCAATTGACGACGGTCAGCAGGAGGTTGACGGACGGCCGGGGGACGTTGGACGCTGTTTGCTACGCACCGATCGCATCGTAGACTCTCTTCTTTAATGAGGGCTCAGTCGCGAATGCCTCTTCGATAGCGACAATGGGCGCGCCCGAATTGTTAATTGAGGCAAATGCCATGTTGATTGCGACTGCTAGTATTTTGGTCGCAGTGCAAAGAGTGAGAGTTGAGAGGTTGAAGGTGAAGATAGATCGAAAATGCGCAGGGAGAGGCGGGCCCGAAGTATCCGCATAGAAACCCGATACTGAGGATCGATACAGGGGAGCGATTTAAGGAAATTTAAGATGACATTGACAACGAATAGATATAGTGAATGCAAAGCTTGATACTAGAATACAGTGATGTGTACACAATGCTACAGGATAACCCTCTTGATTTCCTGCCTCAGACCTCCTTCAGGTGTCTTGGACTTCTTCTCTCCCTCAGATTATGCCTTGTGCACGTGTGCCCTTTTCCCCTTGGCTTTCTCCTTTGGCGAGTTTTTCCATGACTCCTCGAGATGAGAGTTAATGAATGCTTGAGTTGTCTCAGACAAGCGCATCTTTCCATCTTCATCTGTCATGGCCTTCCTCCTTTCCGCGTTCTTAGCAGTACCAATTCTGATGCTGTCTGTCTTGGGTGTCATCATAGACACAGTTTCTCTGTATTCCTTGCGATAGTCTTCCATCAACTTCTCCTGCACGTACTCAGGGTCGTGACGGGTACGGAACTTGGAGTACTTGTTGCGTAGCTCGTCAATAATAGTCGAGGGAAACGGTGGCTCGCGGAGAGTCGGTACGAATGTGCTGGTCTCGACCTCCACACGGAGGGTATCCATATCTGCATCGGCGATCGGAGGCTCCTCCTCAACTGGCCAAGGGATCTCGATGTTCAGACCAGAAACGTATCGGGAATGTCTCGGGAGTTTGCTGTGCGGTGCGCGCTCATTGTAAGGGCCGGCAGCGTAGGCATGGTCGACAATGACGAGTTTTGTCTCCCCGGTGTCAGTGTCTTCCAGCGGAATGACGTGACGAATGTCGTCCATTGGAATGGGGAAGTTTTGTGCTTGGGTGTCGTTCTGGTGTCCCATTCGCGACTTGGCCCACTCGGGAATGATAACGTCGTACTATACAATGAGGATCAGTGAGAAAATAATTCTAAGGGAATGGGCGGATTGGTAGCCGGTCTGAGCGGTCCACGGCGTGACGTACCATGTTGACATCCTTGACGATGACAGTTTCACTCTCCCGGTTGACTTGTTGGATGACATTGATCTTGCCCTGGTCGCGTCCACGCATGACACAAACCTTGTCGCCTTCAGCGAAGAGGATGTGCTTCCGACGCAGGTGCTTAGGGATGGACGGGGGTTGTAGGATAACACCAGGAATTGCGCCGTAAGTGCTCGCATCGAGACCGGAGTCTCGCATAGGAGCAAGTGAGCCTTTCTCCCAATCCTCCCAGCGGTTCTGGCGTGCTGCCTTGTGCTGAGCGTACAGCGCAACACCATAGTCCTTCCGTTGCCGTCTCATGGTAAGACGCTCCATCAATTCCTGTCGTTCATGGTTTTTGACCGTTCTCCGAAGAGCCTGCTTCCGGGCTGAAGCTGTCCGTTGGATAACCTTCTGCATATTGGGCGTTGTGGTTCAGCAATGGCCGAACAGTGATACTAACCTTTGCAACCCCGATCCGCGGGATCGAAAATTGAGGATGTAGGCACGTGATCTTGGCTGATTACATCAGCCATGTTTCGTTAACCAGATCGAGCATCAAAGACCATTAACTTGACCCAGAATTGACTTGTTCGTCTTTACCTTTTCCATGATTCTGTTTAGTATATCCATCATGTCCGCCTCTGGTAGATATCTGATAATTTTACAAGAAAGGAGATGTGACTCGATCACCCGCTGTCAAAAAGCTTGACCGCAAATATATGGATAGCATCAAGCCATCATAACTAGAGACTAACTGTGTCGAATATTGTGAGACTGCCGAGGGCTCAGCAATAAGGCTGCCCCTGGTCATGATGACAGCCAGGAATTCATATTACAACTTACCCCGGTCTGGATCAAGTACACCAAATGTGTCTACATGCATATTCTAGACATCTGTTTCGTCCACGCTTATATCTGCACACCCATTTGTGTTATGTTTCTTTTGATATGAAAAACGCCATGCTATACAGAATCTGCAGTTGATGCCACCATCATGGCCTGTGCGAGCCTACATGTACCTACAGGCATGGATGCCATATGAACGATCTGATCAAGCACACCAATTGGGATACACATGTCATCATGGGGCCAAATTCATGCCCAAAAAGGCAGGCAATTCAAGCTCCGCGGCCCAATGTCTGATAGGGCTGGCTCTGAGGTGGGCAATCGGCATAGGAACTGAACTGTCTCCAGACGGGACGGAAGACCGATATGGGCGACAAATCAAATCACGCAAAGTTAAGCGATAATTGGGACGGTTCAATTGCAAGGTTAAAGACGGAACAGCAAATAAAAAGTGGAGCGGTACTTTAGAAATATGTTGTGTAACGACGTTAGTGACTCTGAAGTAGAGAGAAGTCGTACGTGGATGAGGAATTATCGAGCGCTAGAGACATCCACTCGAAGCTCCCATTCTCTAGTAATAATTGAAGGATCAGCCCCTGTTTACTATTTTTAGCCGCTATACGGAGTATCAAGGAACTCCACTCTGAACAGCAACAAGAATGTGTGAAGTCATGGAGCTCGGAAATAAGCGAAAGGGGGTTAAAGTTTGGACCTGAACACGAAATGGAAGATTCCACTTGAACAGATTCATGCTAGGACCCCCTAGATAGTGAGATCATCACAGCCGAGTCACGTCAGATACTAGATCGGAGTCAAGCCTTTGACGGTTATCAGGCAGCTGCATAGTACGGGGCACTGCCCGACATATAGGTGGAGCTGAATATCAGTTCTGAAGTAAAGGATAATTAAAATGAAAAGAGGCTGAGATAGCAAAGCCACAATGTAAGACTGAGACTGTAATTCCCCCCTATACTTCGAGATCTGGGGCATATGATATCAGCTATCTTTACAGCCACGGTGGCTGTGTTAGAAACAAAGCGAGTGGGCCGAACAGTTTTTCCCAAGCCACAACGGCAAGGGGATAGTCCGTACTCCATTAACTGGAGGTACTTAGTAGAATACTAGAAATACTAGCCTATTCTACTCATTTGGCCAGCTGTTAGTTGCCTGAAACTCAGGGGGTTGTAAAGTACCTGTATCAGATACCAAATACCATCGAAACACACTATCGGGGGAAAACAGCATTTACAATACTGCCACCGCCCTCTGTTGTCTGGCCTGGTCTTCTATCTTTCTCTCCACCTCCAAATCATCACTCCATCGTCTTTTCCATCTCTCCATCGGACTTTCTTGTTTCCATCGTCCTTATTTCTCTCCACTTTGAGGGTAATAGCTGGTTCACTTTTCTGAAAGGCCCTCCGTTCCGCCAACAATCACCGTATGGGATCACCCTTTTCCTTCTCCCCCTCCAACTTGTCCCTTTCTCAGACGTCTCCTCGTGTCTCTTGTCACCCCCTCACACTTGACATTCTTAACCCTGTCCTTTACTTCAATCTGCGGGGCTTTGCCGTCGTTTCTCACTGATCTACCCCTATACTAACTCTCTTATCAAGATGGCCGAGATCCGTCGCAAGCTCGTCATCGTCGGCGATGGTGCCTGCGGTAAGACTTGTCTGCTCATGTAAGTCTTCAAAAGGCGTCATCAACGATGACTCTTGCATTCCTCTGGGACTCGTTTGAGCAGTCTGACCGAATCACAGTGTTTTCTCCAAGGGCACCTTCCCCGAGGTAAGCTCCCCATCCCATCAGTCGATCTGCCGATCCCCGATATCAGCTTTTCCAACACGGAAGCAATATGAAGAACCACAGATAATCTGACATGATTACCAGGTCTACGTCCCCACCGTCTTCGAGAACTACGTCGCCGATGTCGAGGTTGACAACAAGCACGTCGAGCTTGCTCTTTGGGATACGGCTGGTCAGGAAGATTACGACCGTCTCCGTCCCCTGTCATACCCCGACTCACATGTTATCCTGATCTGTTTCGCTGTGGACTCTCCCGACTCGCTCGACAATGTCCAGGAGAAGGTGTGTTCCTCCAACCGATAACGAATCCAGTTGCAAAATTGCCTTCATAGATTGGTACAAATATGCTGACGCGGCCCACTAGTGGATTTCCGAGGTTCTGCACTTCTGCCAGGGTCTCCCCATTATCCTGGTTGGTTGCAAGAAGGATCTGCGCGATGACCGCAAGACTATTGATGAGCTCGCCAAGACTTCCCAGCGCCCCGTCTCTGCTGAGCAGGTGCGTTTTTTTCCCCCATGACCTGGTGAACAAATCTAACACATCACAGGGTGAGGAAGTCCGCAAGAAGATTGGTGCCTACAAGTACCTCGAGTGCTCTGCCCGCACCAACGAGGGTGTCCGCGAAGTTTTCGAGGCTGCCACCCGCGCTGCTCTCCTCAAGGCCCAGAAGGGCAAGGGTGGCCGCAAGAAGGGAGGATGCCTCATTCTGTAAACTAAATCAATTGTTGGGTGGTCGGGCTCGAGTGGAGATCATATGCACGGATGAGAGCCTCCACGGAAACAACTGGTGAACTCATCTTTTGGAAAGGAGGAGGGCTACTCGAGCCTACATGTGAGATTGTGGATAATATCGAATCCGGGCACAGCGAGTCGTGGAAATTCTCCCACCACTCACTTGGTCGACCTTGTTTTTTTCTTTTCCTGTTGCCTTTGTTTTGCAGAATTTGTCTAGGGAGGCGTTGTCTTCATCATAACCCTGTGGGCTTTTCTTTTTCTTATCCTCTCTCCGACTGCCGTGAATTTCCGAATGCCAACATGCTACGTTGAGTGGCAGTATAAACCAAAGCAAAGAGGAGCCTGTGGTTGTAGCATCCATGCCACTTGCATGCACTTCGGCCAACGTTGTGATTTCGCCTTCCTGGCTGAGTTCCCCCTCTCATGATAGATGATTCTTTGCGGATATCTCCCACATGCGATGAGCTTGACTCGGCTTTGTTTCCCCTAAACTATACTTTTACAGCTAATGCATCAACTGCCTTCCATCTTTAATCTCACCAGCTCCGTGCAGAACCACGTGCAAGTAGACCATCAACCATAGACCAAGCACTGTTGCCTATCACAATACAGTAGTCACTTGTCCAACGCCTCCAAGCGGTGTCATTGAGCAGCGCATGTTATATACAAGTATTTATTCCAACAGAGAGGGTATACCAGTGAGTAGAGAATACCGCAGCCGTATATATATCACACAAAACCAGCGCCAGACATCATCATCTATTCAAACTTAATAACCCCTCAATATACCGCCTAGCATCTATACCCAACCCCTCAACCAACTTCGACGGTGCCATATCCGCCGCCCGAGAAGAGCCCGTCAACCCCGAAGAACCGGAAGCACCTCCCAAATCCCTGAAAAAGCGAGCACCACTACTAACACGCCCGTGTGTAGCAGGTGAGACATAGTCGCTCGCTTTGCGGACGAGGAATGCTTCTTGTGGCGGAGAGGGATTAGGAGTGAAGGAATCTTCGTCGTTTATTAGGGATGAGAGGGCGACGGAAGAAGATGTTGTTGATAGAGGCTGTTGTTGGATTTGTGATTGTGATTGTGGGATACGTACCCAGACAACCCACCAACCGCGATTTGTTTTGCTTGTTCGTTCCAGTTCTTGGGGTCTGGAGCGTGTGTCTGTGTATGTTGATAGGAGGCGGTGGTGGATTGCTAGGCTTTCAAGGCGCGACCAGGGTTGCGGGGATGGAGAGGGGGATGTGGATGGGGAGGGGGAGCGTGCTGGGGATTGGGGTTGGGGGGAGTTGGGGAGGTTTAGGGATGGGATGTTTGGGATTGAGGAGCGAATTGTTAGGTTTGATGGGTCGTAGACTAAATCGTAGACTGGTTGAGATCGGGTAGAGAAGCGTTTGCTTGGGTCTGGAGAGGCCTCCGACATGGAGATGCGGGTAGCTGCCATTTTTGGGGATGTTGATGATAGGAGTGGCTTTTGGAGGGGGCCTAGTTGGTGGTGCATGCTTGAGTAGAGAGATGGAGATGCGAGAGATTGGGTTTCGGGGTCAAAGAGGAATGTGAACATGAATGGTTGGTTCTGGATTTGTTAGCGGGCTGTGTTGACAATGTGCTGAATCTGGGGATAAAAGCCTTACCACGTAGATCACGACCTGGAGCTTCTTCTGGGTATTTGATCCATCCGCCATGTGCAAGTGTAGAGTTCTCTGTACTATTCGAGTTTTGGGCTTGCCATTTTCGGTCCCTGGAACAGGACTTCCTTCTTCCAAGTCATCGAGTTTTTCTAGATCATCGCGAGGTCCTAGAACGAAACGGCCGGAGGTATTGTTTCGAGTCTTCGCATCTACCTGAGATGGGTTGGCATTGGAACCATCCTTTGGAGCTGGAGAGCTAGATGTGGCTCCATCCTGCCCTGGAGTAGAGCTGCGAGTAGGCGTAGATGCTGCCGACTTTGGCGAGAAACTCCAGGCGGAACCATATCCTAGAGTGAGGTATTTCATGACAGTTTCCGTGGGAAATCCTGGACTCTCATTCTTGTCGTTTCCAGCTTCCGCCTCGTTATCTTCGGGTATCTCCTGAAGTGGCTGTGGTGTTGCCATTATAAGCGGACGAGGTATTCCAGGCGTAAAGCTGCGGTCCGGTGTAGAGGGCTGGTTTTCTGGAGGCGGCCTTCCACGCTGCTTTTTTGACTTGCGGCGACGCAGCGAAGTTGGGTCCCGCCCAACTCCATACGTAGAATCCCCAAATCGATAGATCCACTCCATCCATTGTGACACCTGTGCCAGCGAGAGTCTGGAAAGACCACCGACACCAGCGAACACAACGCCATCGGATGGTCTGGGGTCATTGTCTGACCCAAGCCATAGCCCTTGATCGTTTGATCGGTTCGAGGCCGGAGACCCATCGAATTGTGTTGATGAGTCGCCAAATCTGGAGACAACCAGGTCCACTAAGCCCTCTGTCCTGGTAACAAAACCTTCGAGTACTTCTCTTTCTCCGCTTCCCCATTCTTCTTCTCCGACGCCAATACCCAACTCTCCTCCAGCGGAGAGCTTGATACCGTTATAGACTTCAACGATTGGGTTTCCGGTCAACAAAAGCTCCCAGTTCCATGCAAACTTGTCCCAAAACCGTTCAAGGAAGAGACAGAATGAAGCTCTACCAGCTTGTTTGTATAGATCGTCCAACATGAAGTCATGGTGAAGAAGGAATATCGAATGTGCACGGCGTAATTGCTGGATAAGTAGATGGGGTGACCCCATTTCTCGTGATGAATATTGGAAAGCTGGGGGATCTGATGTCCCCGAAGATTTGCGAGCCGAATTAGCAGGAAGTCGAGTAAAATCGATAGACTGGCTTATCATGAGCTTCAACATCCGCACGCTTTGGATTTCAGTCACTCACGGCAACAATCCACCAGCCCTTCTCCAGCTCTAGCAGAACGACACGGGATTTGTCTGTCTCAATATACTCCAGTGCCTTTCCATCCGAGAAGTTGCTGCGTATGAAACGCGATTAGACTTGTTCACTCGTAGAGTTGCGGAGATGCCCACCTAGCAAAGTTCACCATGCCCTGCGCCAGACCTATCTGGCGCAATCTCTCATTCTGTTCATCCTCAAAGACTTTATTATCTTCCTCCTCTGTTGTAGAGTTATCGAGCCGTCGTGCATGGCTTGACTTTGAGGTGTAGAACACGATCTGATCCGCTATCGTCTCGTCGGTTGGTCCGAGGTTCGGGTTGTAGATGGCAAGATAGGCGAGCTGGGCCGGGATCACCGAGTCATGATCGTTATTAGGCATCGCATCTCCAGGGAGCTTCTACAACTCGCGCTAGAGAGCGATCACAGATAATTGCAGGAATGATTGCGGAACAAATGACTGCGAAGTGGGATCTGGGGGTGTTGACATCACGTGTCTTATCGATAAGATCGTATCGTTGGAGCTTCAACTTTCACGGCTTATCACTTACTCAGAGCTGAAGCAGTATGTGGACGATACCAGGTCCAGGGAGCTTGCGTCTCTGCAAACGACCATTGGTTCTCAGGGGGCTTGTAATTAGGCCCTACACTACGAAAACCTCCGATCCTCTCCGCATTCTCTTTTGCGGATCCGATGACTTCAGCATTGCCTCCCTGAACGCTCTCCGTGCCTATCAATTAAAGCAACCAGAACGAATATCCTCAATTGATGTGGTCTGTAGACCTGGGAAAAGAGTTGGCCGAGGTTTGAAGCAAGTTCGAGAAGGTATGTCAATATTCAAATGAACTATATGACCTGAGCTCTGATTCGATGTTTCCTATAGTACCGATCAAAGCGGCCGCAACAGCTCTTTCTCTTCCGGTGCACGAAATTGATACTTTTACTGGCTGGAAGGTATTACGCATATCCCGCCTACATAAAGCTCAGGCTGACAGGTTTAGCCGCCAACCTCCTCGGACGGACCTATAAACTTAGTCATTGCAGTGTCCTTCGGCCTCTTTGTACCATCGCGCATATTGAACGGGGCCAAATATGGAGGGCTGAATGTACACCCATCATTATTACCGGAGTACGTGATTATCATCAGCTCAGAACTGGGAAATTGGAAAATTGACTGGATCAATCAGCTTCCGTGGTGCTGCACCGCTACACCATACACTCCTATCTGGTCAGCGCACCACCGGCGTGACACTTCAGACCTTGCACCTTAAACACTTCGACCATGGAGTAGTACTATCTCAAACCCCAGCTCCTGGATTGGACATCCCCAACCCGGACTCTTGCACAGTGCCCGAGTTGTTAGGTATCGTTGCACCGAAAGGAGCGGAATTACTTGTTAATGGCATCGACAAGGGCCTATACGTACCCCCAGTCGTCGATGCTGGATGGCGCGCCGCTGAAGTTACTGGCGAGTTGACACATGCAACCAAAATAACACCAGAGGACCGACGCATTGACTGGGCGAACTGGACACTGGCAAAAATCAACAGACGCAGCCGCATTATTGGTCCTCTTTGGAGCACAGCCCTTTGCGCAAGTAATGCAGAAGGCGCGGCCCAGTCATTCCAGCAGAAACGATTGATTCTCACAGACATTGAAGAAGTCGATCCACCGCAAGGATGCAACGCCTTTTCGATCATGCCCGGTCTGCCATTTACGAATGCTTCCTATCCAGTCCAACCAAAGAAGGGACGGGAGCTCTATGCTTTCACCAAAGATAGAAAGTTGATGCGCATCAATCGCATGAAAGTTCAAGGCGAGCAAGACGCTGAGGGACTACGGGCTGCTATTAAAGCTCGCATGTTCGGTGATCGAGCCTTCAACTACGACGGCGCGGAATTTACTCCCTTCCGCAACGCCCTTGTATGAGTATGGAGCAATTGTGTGTACTATAATTTGGGTCTATCTAATGTGATATTATTCTCGTGCTCATAGCGAGAACCCAGAATCTAGAGATGTTAGTTTGAGCCTGACCGGTGGATGTTTGGAGCCATACCAATCTGAATTGTCTGCCCAGTCATGGATGCGTTCTTCGCCATTGTGATGAACATATCCGCACAATCTTCCACCTCCGGCTGTAAAGCGATTCATAAGCATGCAAGCGGTTTTTCGAGATGCTTGGGTTACTTACTACTTTCTTAAGAATTGTGGCGTTTGTCCAGGCGTCAATCTTCTCTTGGGGGAACCGCTGGCCCTGCAATGCCATGAGCTTCTTATCCAGGCCCAACAAAACCAAATATCACCTACCCATTCAGTGAGCAAAAGACCGGGCAGAATAGCGTTGATGCGAACTTTGGGTCCTTGCGTTTTGGCAAGGCACTTCATAAGATGGAGGGCTAGATGATTCTGTCAGCGTTGTCTACTATACAGCTGAGAATGACATACTAGCCGCCTTGGTCGTAGCATAGGGCAGGCTGCTGCCAGTCGCCGAGACACCCTGAAAACCCCAGTTAGTACTCGTATGTTCCACCCTGTTGGTCGGGGTCATATAGCATCAGTTCGGCGACATACAGCAATCGAAGACGTGATGAGGAACGAGCCGCCTTCAGCGTTCGCGTTGAAAAAGGGCAAAGCTGCCTTGAACAGGTGGAAATTGCTCTTCACATTAACAGACCAGCACTGTTTCAACAATCAGCCTCAGAGTTCCATTCTGAGTGGAGTGTCATTACCTTATCCCAGTCATCCTCGTCCATTGCATCAAGATCACCAAAGTTGGTCATTTTAGTCCAACCCTTCATGAATTAGCTTTCAATGTACCTTTTCTCAATTGAAGATATGACCCACGGCATTTGAAATGACAATATCCAAACCACCCAGCTTCTCAGCCGTAGTCTTGACGACGTTGAAGCAGTCAGCTTGAACTCCGGCGTCCTATTCCCAGTTCATGACCATGTCAGCGGCTTGTGTCTCCGTATGATGTAAATTCTCTTTAGAATTGAAAGCCATACCCCTTGAACAACAACAGCCTTCACATTGTGCTTGCTTGCAATATCCGCCGCTAATGTATCCGCCGCCTCCTTGTTGGACATATAGTTGATAGCAACGTTGCTTCCTTCGGCGGCGAATTTCTCAGCCGTGAGAGCACCTAATCCCCTGTTCAAGCATGTGTTAGCTCTATTGATAACTGATCACAAAGAGCTTGAGCTCATACCGTGAGCCACCGGTGACCAAAACATTGCGACCTGATAGAGAGTATGGCATGGCGACGTAGTTTTTTTCTGAATTTGAGCAATTGATCTTGAGCAATATTTGAGAACAAAGACAGACTTTAAAGACAGAGAATGGGCCGAGGGACATGCGTCGGATGCCCCGATGCCGCCGATGCCGCCGATGCGGGGCAGCTATGGCGGACTTCATTGCGCATTGCCCGCAGATCCAGGTCGGAGCTGATTATATTCGCTGACGGCGCATTACTTGGATATTTCGGGGCTATTTTGATCTTGTCGGTATGGTCATGGCCCAAGGAGTATACTATATGCAGACATACAAGTCGACTTAACGAGGGCAAAGAACCAACTGTAAGGTCTGCTCAGGCGTGGGCTACGCAGTTCTTCGGTGGATTCGCTGAAACCACTTCGCTCCTAGATTACACGCCAGCTTAGTTTTCACTCGCCGGCCTAGTATTTTCACCCCCTGTCCATTGTTCAGAACTGAAGTTGGCCCCCATGAGGATATTCAGACTACTCATTTTCCATTTTATGTTGTTATCCGAGATCAATGAGTCTTATGGCCATGCTTCATGGCGTTCACGAGATACCGTAAGATATTGTGAGTGGTAGCTCTAACTGCCACTGTAGCTGCAGACTAGATCACGCTTGAAGCCTGGGGCTGGACAACAAGGGAGACCCAGCTCGATGTGGATCCGTCGGCATCTCCTCCAGTCGGGATAGCCGCTGCTGTTGCTTAGCCGCTAGAAGTAGGGGAGCCCCATCCACAACATGATTGTGCCACCGAGACCGAAGACGAGCCGTTCACTGAAATCTGTCGACTTTGCAGAAGTGAGTCGTCCTTATCAGAGCTGGGTAGAGCACGTACCTCGCTTTCCGAAAGTTCCACTTTTCTTTTTGCTTTGAAAAGTATAATATGCGACTACAAAGAGCTGGGTTCTTTCATAGAGACCAATATTGCCACACTTGTACCTCAATCCAGATTTTAACTTTGCGAAAGGTCGGGATAAATGAATTCTTCTTCTTCTTCTACTACTACTACTACTACTACTAACACCACTAGCTGTATCATCATCCGCTCGTTCGGGGTATATAGTATCTTGTTGTTTGCCTTGCTGGAGAAACCATATTTGAAACCCAACCGCTGTTTGTTCCTGATATTGTAGTGGTATAGTTGACTGTCACAAGGGAGCAATGGTTGTCGTGGCTGTTGATACTTTCGACTGAGCCGTCGAACGAGTTCTGGATATTGGATCCCATGAACCTTGCAATCCTCACACAATAGGAAACTGTACTTAAGATGTTCTTCCGAATGGTCTAGAGATATTATCCTCCAAGGCAAGTACATCGGTGCCAGCGAGATTGTGACTATTCATCGAAATGTCATTAGGGCATAATCGCCTACTTCCACTAACCCAGATACACTACGGATAAAGCTGTGATTACCCATTGCGCTTGGGAAAGAAATTATAGTCTATTCAGAAAGTATCCTTGTCATATTGTGGCTATAGAAGGCTTCCAAGAGGCAAATGCGTAAAAGAGTAAGAGTGCAATTATGGTGCGGCAGTAAAACCTCTATAGATAGGCAATAGTTCCCGTTCAATAAGAGGTAGGCTGTCCAAAGGCACCTTCGACAGTATCAATGATAGTTCGGCCTTCCCCTTGTCATCTCACTAGAATGATATAATTGCTACCAAACATTGCCCGTAACGTTCGATATAAATAACCAAAAATCACAGAGTACGACAGGACACATGGATTGTCTCGCCGTGCAACAAGAATGAAGCCCTTCCTTTTCGCAGGCCTTGATCTATAATGTTTTCTCAAGGATTCGATCCTGCATGATTAATGTCTACTAGCAACCTCAAACGTTTCATTCCACAAAGCCGATGGCTATATCTCATTATAGATCACCATTCATTCTTGTCCCTGCTGCGTCCCTCGAAGAAATTTTAAATTTAAGAGAGTCCACCTCACAGCTAGCCTGTCTTCCCACATGACATGCCAGGGGAACTAGGCTATGCAATTGAATGATCCTGGGAGCAATGCGTCTCAAGAGCAGGCAAGTCTAGGGTTCTTCGAGTTGTCCGCTCTTACTATCACTGTACGACGGCATCTTAATTTTTTTTTGTATAAATTCTAGGGATGAAAAGGCTTTTCCCCCGTATATCTACGCACCATTGTGAAGGACGGTTCCAGCGGATGTGGCATACCGGCAGACAAACATCTAGTTTCCTGGGAACAAGTCCAGAAATCCAGCTTTGAGTCTTGAGTGCCTGCTTCTTCTAAGACTCTGGATCCTGAGTTGGCATTACCTAGAGCACCTTCTTCCTAGGATTGGAACCCGCTCTTGTCAAAGTAGTATGCCCGAGACATATACAGGAAGTGGAGGAGCGATGATATACGGGACCCGCATACTGTCTCTGGGGTTGTCTGGACACGAGGAAGCATTCCTTCGCCTCTGGTGGTACCTCTGAAACCTTCCGAAACGAATAATTTTTCTTTACATTCTCTACCCAATCAATCATTCTTTTCATAGTGAAACCTGATTCGTTCAGGTGAATAGTTACAATGTGCCATTAAAAACAGGCGATGTGTATAAAGCGACCGCAGTGCGGACTTAGCCCTCTTTCAGTCCATATTGTTGATGATTGGCTGACATCTATTATTTCCCTCTGCTTCTAATAATAATATTGAATCCGGAGTTCGAGCAGTGCGGAGTCAGCCGGAGTTCGCTGTTTTGCAGTCCGATTGGAAGCCGCAGCCAGAGCTGGAGAAAGACCGAGTCCCAATCACAGGGGCTCCCGCGACGATAAGCTTCTAAAGTTGATTAGACATTGTCTGGGGATGTTGTTCAAAGAAAGTTCACACTTCAATGTCCGAAGCCCGGAGCCCGGAGCCCGGAGTATTGTTTAGTATCTTCGAAGCACTACAGTTTCCCGCCAAGCAAGCTTGCGCTATTACTATTGGCGAATAAATCATTCATATCAAGCATGATAGGGTGCTTAGTTACGCTTGGAATCAGTGCAAATCACTATTTACAGGACCCTAAACTATGCTCATTTGAGAAATTGTCTTCTTGCGTACTGGAATCATCCATCTATCCCGTCAACTGGCACGGAATCTTTCCAATTCAGTTTTACATACCAAACATACAAAATGGGTAGCACCAACGAAGATTGGATTAGCGAGCCCATCGCCATTATTGGCTTAAGCTGCCAGTTTGCAGGAGATGCAAGCAGTCCCGAGAAGCTGTGGGATATGCTGGCCGAGGGGCGAAACGCCTGGTCTGAGATACCGTCCTCACGGTTCAATCCCAAGGCGGTTTACCACCCCGATAGCGAGAAGCTAAGCACGGTGAGTTGAGTCAGCTGGAAAGGGGGCAGCTAAATTGAAATTGACAGGGCTAACGCAACCTAGACCCATGTCAAAGGCGCTCACTTTTTAGAGCAAGATATTGGCCTTTTCGATGCCGCGTTTTTCAATTTTTCGGCCGAGACTGCAGCAGTAAGTGTTGAGCATGTATGATATGGGTGATTTGTCTGATCGAGGTTTCTCCTCTTCTCCGTTCAGGCTCTAGATCCCCAATTTAGATTTCAGCTTGAGTCTGTATATGAGGCCTTGGAAAATGGTAAATTGAGGAGGCTCCTAACTCTGCCTGGCAACGGACTGTTAACCCAAAATATACAGCCGGCCTTGCCATTTCCCAAATCGCAGGGTCTAACACATCCGTTTATGCCGGCGTGTTCACGCACGACTACCACGAGGGGTTAATCAGAGATGAGGACAAGTTGCCGCGGTTCTTGCCCATCGGCACCCTGTCAGCTATGTCGTCGAATCGCATATCTCACTTCTTTGACTTGAAAGGTGCCAGCATGACGATAGACACAGGCTGTTCGACGGCCCTCGTTGCTTTGCACCAAGCCGTTCTTGGTCTGCGCACCGGCGAAGCCGATATGTCCATCGTGAGCGGATGCAACCTGATGTTATCCCCGGACATGTTCAAAGTGTTTTCATCCTTGGGAATGCTGTCACCCGATGGTAAGTCATACGCCTTCGATTCACGAGCCACCGGCTACGGCCGCGGAGAAGGGGTGGGCACCATTGTCATTAAACGGCTCAAGGATGCCCTGGAAGCAGGCGATCCGGTTCGAGCCGTGATCCGGGAGAGTTATCTGAACCAGGACGGAAAAACCGAGACAATTACGTCGCCGTCACAGTCTGCACAGGAGGCGCTCATCCGCGAATGCTACCGTCGAGCCGGCCTCAACCCCCACGACACGCAATACTTTGAGGCACATGGCACAGGGACGCCCACGGGTGACCCCATTGAGGCGCGATCCATTGCCGCTGTTTTCGCACAGGGCCGAACGGAGCCGCTCCGCATCGGCTCTGTCAAGACCAACATCGGCCACACCGAGGCAGCATCGGGATTGGCCGGTCTTATTAAGGTGGTGCTGGCCATGGAGAGGGGCCAAATTCCGCCAAGTGTCAACTTTAAAAAGCCCAACCCTAAGTTGCAGCTGGATCAATGGGGACTCAAGGTGGCTTCAAAGCTGGAGCCATGGCCAGCGGCGAAAGACAGGCCCTGGCGTGCTTCCGTCAACAACTTTGGCTACGGTGGAACCAACAGTCATGTCATTGTCGAGAGCATTAGGTCATTGGCATCATCATTGCCTTCCCAGCTGAGCAACGGCACACACTACCCCATTGACAGCAAGACTAAGGCAGAGAGCAAGGTACTCATCTTCTCCGGGCGCGATGAGCAAGCTTGTCAGCGTATGGTGTCCAACACCAAGGAGTACCTGCTGAGATGTAAGCTGCAGGACCCTGGGATGACAGCCGACAAGACAAATTCCTTAATGCGAGACTTGACATGGACGCTCACGCAGCACCGTTCACGCTTCGCGTGGGTGTCGGCACATGCAGTAAAGTACTCGAATGACCTGGACAAAGCCATCGAGAGCCTGGACGCACCACAGTTCAAGCCCGTGAGGCTCTCAGATACACCAGCCCGGATCGGCATGGTGTTCACGGGCCAAGGAGCACAGTGGCATGCCATGGCCCGCGAGCTCATTGACACGTACCCCGTGTTTCGATCGTCACTGTACGAAGCCGAGCGCCATCTGCGCACAATTGGAGCGGACTGGTCTCTCACTGAGGAGCTGATGAAAGATGCAGCCACGACTCGCGTCAATGATACAGGCCTCAGCATCCCCGTTTGTGTTGCGGTGCAAATCTCACTGGTCCGGCTGCTTAGGTCATGGGGTATTTTGCCCTCGGCCGTGACGAGCCACTCGTCTGGAGAGATCGCGGCGGCTTATGCAGTAGGGGCATTGACTCCGCGCCAGGCTATGGCTGTCGCCTATTACCGTGCAGTCATGGCCGCGGACAAGACGCTTCGAGGTTCCCACGGCGGCCCGAATGGTGGAATGGTTGCTGTGGGTGTTGGCAAAGAGGCTGCTCAGGCCTATTTGGACAAGGTCAAGACTGCCACTGGGAAGGCGGTGGTGGCTTGCATCAATAGCCCCAGTAGTACTACTATTGCTGGAGACGAAGCAGCTGTACAAGAAATTGAGGAGCTTGCTACGGCAGACGGAGTCTTCGCTCGCCGCCTCAAGGTCGAGACCGGATACCACTCTCACCACATGCAGCCTATTGCCGAGCCATACCGAAAAGCTCTTCGCTCTGTACTGACTCAAAATGAAAATGGCCTCGAGGGCCAAGAATGGCTTGACAGCCTGGACGGAGTAGAAATTCCAGACGGGGAGTCCTGGGCTGAGCGATATCGTGCAGCACTGAGGGATGCTATTCCAGATGCAACCGCGAAAGGAAACCTAGACAAAATCATCTTCTCTTCTCCCGTTACCGGTGGCCGAGTAACCAGTGCCGAGGTACTGGCTGATCCAGAACACTGGGTACGCAGCCTGTTGCAGCCCGTGCGGTTCGTTGAGGCCTTCACAGATATGATCCTTGGTGGTGATTTGGATGAGTCAGGCTTCAGCAATGTTGAGGTGATCCTTGAGGTTGGGCCACACACAGCGCTCGGTGGTCCCATAAAGGAGATATTGTCACAGTCCGACTTTAAGGGCGTCACGTTACCTTACATGGGCTGCCTAGTTCGCAAGGAAGATGCTCGCGATTGCATGCTCACGGCAGCTATCAATCTCCTCGGCAAAGGCCATCAGGCCAATTTGGTCAGAATGAGCTTCCCGTGGGACCTTAAAGGAACCGCCAAGCCAAATGTACTGACCGACCTGCCCCCGTACCCATGGGATCACAAGAAAAGACACTGGAATGAGTCGCGGCGCAGCCAGGCATACCGCCAAAGAAGTCAAGAGGCTCACGATCTTCTTGGAGCGTTGGTGCCGGGAACCAACCCAGACGCAGCCTCTTGGAGGAACATCATAAAGCTTTCGGAGGCGCCTTGGCTAAGAGACCATGTCGTCCAGGGCAATATTTTGTATCCCGGTGCAGGATTTGTGTGCCTGGCCATTGAAGCAATGAAGATGCACACGGCTTTGGCAAGCACAGGCACCGAGACGACTGAATTGTTGGGCTTCAACCTGCGCGACGTGGAGATACACCAGGCCCTAGTGATAGCGGACACGGCTGATGGCGTGGAAGTGCGGACGATACTCAGGCCTGTGCCAGAGAAGACGATTGGCGCCCGTGGCTGGAAGCAGTTTGAAATTTGGTCGGTGACCACCGACAGCGAGTGGACGGAGCACGCCAGGGGTCTCATCACAGTCAAGCTGTCGATGAACACAACGAAGACTGACAGAACCACTGCTATCATGAATGGAGGTGCAGCCAGCTTCTTGGACGAATCAGGCTACACCCGACGCATCGATCCGCAAGATATGTTCTCCAGTCTCCGCGCAAAGGGCCTTAATCATGGACCCATGTTCCAAAACACGATGAGCATTTTACAGGACGGTAGAGGGAAAGAACCGCGTTGCGTTGTCACTATCAACGTCGCCGATACTTCATCTTCCAAAGATAAGGGCAGGCACCCTCAAAGCGTGCTGCATCCCACAACGCTGGACTCCATTGTCCTCTCTTCGTACGCGGCAGTTCCCGATGCAGAGTCGGGTAACGACAACAGCGCCCGGGTACCACGATCCATCCGGAAGCTGTGGGTGTCGAGCAGCATCACCAGCACTCCCAGCCACGGTTTCATCTGCAATGTCAGGATGCCACATCACGATGCGCAAAGCTACGAGGCCTGCGTCAGCGTCTTGGATCAAGAAAACGAAAACAATGAAATCCAGCCTGTGCTTGAGATGGAGGGCCTTGTGTGTCAGTCTTTGGGCCGCAACGCAGTAGGAGAGGACAAGGAACCATGGACCAAGGAGCTATGCGCCAACGTCCAGTGGGCTCCTGATCTTGGCCTCTCATTAGGATTGCCGGGTTCACAGGAAGCTATCGACAAGAGGCTCAACACGCTCTGGGACCAAGATGCAGACACAGATAGCCGGAGTATCGAGGTTCAAACCGTGCTGAGGCGCGTGTGCGTTTACTTCAGCCACGACGCACTTCAGTCGCTAACCGAGAAAGATGTTGCCAACCTCGCAAGTCATCATGTCAAGTTCTATGAATGGATGAAAGACACCGTGAGCTTTGCGGACTCGCGTCGCTGGAGCTCCAACAGCGACACCTGGAAAAATGACACCCCTGCGGTACGCCACCAATACATCGACCTCGCTACAAAACAGACCGTTGATGGAGAGCTGATATGTCAACTGGGGCCGCTGCTTTTGTCCATGCTGCGCGGAGAGAGGGCTCCCCTTGAGGTCATGATGGAGGGTCGACTGTTATACAAGTACTATGCCAACGCCTATAGGCTGGAGCCAGCCTTTGCGCAGTTGAAGTCGCTCTTAGGTGCCGTCTTGCACAAAAGTCCTCGGGCACGCGTCCTTGAAATCGGAGCTGGAACAGGAGCTGCTACACGACACGCTTTGAGAACACTTGGCACTGACGAAGATGGCGGCCCTCGGTGCGAGAGCTGGCACTTTACAGACATCTCTTCTGGCTTTTTCGAGGCGGCCAGGGCCGAGTTCTCGTCCTGGGGAAACCTGTTGGAGTTTGACCGGCTCGACATTGAACAAAGTCCGGAAGCCCAGGGCTTCACCCTGGCCAGCTATGACATTGTCGTGGCATGTCAGGTGCTGCACGCAACCAAGAGCATGGCGCGAACCATGAGCAACGTCCGTAGCTTGATGAAGCCTGGAGCAACACTGCTGCTTATGGAGACGACGCGGGATCAAATCGACTTGCAATTCATCTTCGGCTTGCTGCCCGGGTGGTGGCTGAGCGAGGAACCTGAGCGTCATTCGAGTCCGTCGCTGTCAATTGATATGTGGGACAGGATTCTCAAGGGCGCGGGGTTCACCGGTGTCGAAATTGACCTTCGCGATGTCAATGTCAAAGCCGATAGCGATTTGTACGGTATCAGCAACATTTTGACGACAGCGGTCAGTCCCAGCCCTGGATTAGACTCGGCCAAGGTGGTCATTGTCACCAGCGACAAGGCAGCACCTCAGCCTAGCTGGCTCGAGACCCTGCGAAAATCCATAGCCCAGGCCGCCGAGAGTAGCCTTCTTCCGGAGATAGTGTCCCTCGAGTCGCCGGGCCTCACGGCCGAGACGTACAGCTCCAAGCTCTGTGTATTTTTGGGCGAACTTGACAAGCCCGTGCTGACTGGTCTCAACGCCGTCAACTTCCAGGCCATCAAAACCCTGGCCTCAGGCTGTAAGGGCCTGCTTTGGATCACCCGTGGTGGTGCAGTCGAGTGTATGGACCCAGATTCGGCGTTAGCTTCTGGTCTTGTTCGCGTCCTTCGCACCGAATATCTCGGACGCCATTTCTTGACGCTTGACCTCGATCCTCGAGCATCTACAGAAGACAGATCTAAGACGGACATCGCGGCCATTGTACAAGTACTGATATCTCGTCTTGCCGCTTCTGATCTCCCGGCACCTATCGATAGCGAGTTTGCTGTGCGTGATGGCCTCGTCCTAATTCCAAGAATATACAAGGATGTGGCATGGAACGCGCTGCTGGAGCCGGAGATACCTGACTGGGCTTCTCCGGATTCCATTCCCGAGGCGCCTCTCTTCCAGACAAAGCGCCCACTGCGCTTAGAGGTTGGCATTCCCGGCCTCTTGGATACACTCGCATTCGGCGATGACAGCGGAGCTGACATAGCTCTGGCTGATGACATGGTCGAAATTGAGCCCCGAGCATATGGCCTCAACTTCCGCGATGTTATGGTGGCCATGGGACAACTCAAGGAGCGCGTCATGGGCCTTGAGTGCGCGGGAGTTATCACTCGTGTTGGCAGTGAAGCTGCCGCGCAAGGATTCTCTGTTGGCGATAATGTCATGGCTCTACTGCTTGGTCCCTTTAGCACTCACGCCCGGGTAACTTGGCATGGGGTCACCAACATGCCTCAGGGCATGAGCTTCAGCGACGCTGCATCACTGCCCATGATCTTCACTACAGCTTATGTTGCCCTGGTCCAGGTGGCACGCCTTGGCCATGGCCAGTCGGTACTTATCCACGCTGCAGCCGGAGGTGTCGGGCAGGCGGCCGTGATGTTGGCCCGGGACTATTTGGGCGCCGAAGTGTACGTGACAGTCGGGTCCCCGGAGAAGCGAGACCTACTGATACGCGAGTATGGCATTCCTTCCGAGCGCATCTTTAATAGTCGGGATGCTTCCTTTGCCCCGGCGGTTTTGGCTGCCACGGGCGGACGGGGTGTTGACGCGGTCCTGAACTCACTTGGAGGCTCACTACTTCAGGCTAGCTTCGAAGTGCTCGCACCTTTTGGTAACTTTGTCGAGATTGGCAAGCGAGATCTTGAGCAGAACAGCCTATTGGAGATGGCTACATTTTCGCGCGCGGTTTCCTTTACGTCGCTGGATATGATGACACTATTGCGCCAGCGCGGGCCTGAGGCACACCGCGTTCTCAGCGAGCTGGCCCGTCTCGCGGGCCAACATATCATCAAGCCCGTCCACCCCGTCACCGTTTATCCTATGAGACAGGTTGACAAGGCCTTCCGCCTCATGCAGACAGGAAAGCACCTCGGTAAGCTGGTGTTGTCGACTGAGCCCGAGGAGCAGGCCAAGGTCCTGCCGCGCCCAGCGACCCCAAAGCTCAAGCCTGATGCATCTTATTTGCTAGTGGGAGGTGTTGGTGGTCTTGGAAAATCGCTTGCCAATTGGATGGTGAACCACGGAGCTCGAAACATCATTTTACTGTCGCGAAGTGCCGGGAAGCATGACAGTGGCACCTTTGTCACCCAATTGCGCGAGGCCGGGGCCCATGTTGCTGTTACTAGCTGCGACGTATCTAAAAAGGAAGACCTGGCAAAGGCACTGCTTGTTTGTGAGAAAGACTTGAAGCTTCCTCCCATCCGGGGTGTCATCCAAGGCGCTATGGTGCTGCAGGACTCGATCCTTGAGCAGATGAACATAGACGACTGGCAAGCGGCCATTCAGCCCAAGGTGGCTGGAACTTGGAACCTACACACGCAATTCTCGCAGCGTGGCTCCCTTGACTTCTTCGTCATGCTTTCCTCGCTCTCGGGCATCCTCGGCTGGGCCAGCCAGGCTAGCTATGCGGCGGGAGGCTCGTACCAGGACGCTCTGGCACGTTGGCGCTGCTCTTCTGGTCTGCCAGGTGTATCTCTTGACATGGGAGTCATCAAGGACGTCGGTTACGTCGCTGAGTCGCGCACCGTGTCGGATCGTCTTCGCAAGGTCGGCCAGTCATTAAGACTGGCCGAGGACTCTGTGCTACGGGCTCTGGCCACAGCCGTCCTCCACCCCTTTAGTCGGCCCCAGGTCCTCCTGGGTCTCAACTCAGGTCCAGGCTCGCACTGGGACCCAACAAGCGAGTCCCAGATGGGCCGCGATGCCCGATTCATGCCCTTGAGGTATCGAAAGCCTGCCGCATCCCGTGCGCAAGCCGGCCAAGCCGGTAATGACTCGGACTCAGAGCCCCTCTCCGCTAAATTGCGAACAGCCGAATCGTCTGATGCGGCGGCAAGTCTTGTTGGTGACGCCATTGCCGCCAAGCTGGCCGACATCTTTATGGTCCCTGTTGACGAGATTGTCCTTGATAAGCCGCCCTCGGTGTACGGGGTTGACTCACTCGTGGCTGTCGAACTAAGGAACATGCTGGTACTGCAGGCCGCCTGCGACGTATCAATCTTTAGTATTCTCCAGAGTGTGTCGCTGGCTGCGTTGGCGCTTGACGTCGTTGCCAAGAGTGCATACTTTGAGATTGCCGCATAGAATGTTTCCCCTATTTTGGACTATTGGATAACCGGTGTTATTTGAAAAAAAGAATTTTTTGGAGTTTCTTCCTTCCCATCCTGTTGTTAATTTAGGTCATAGATTGGAGCATTGAGAGTCATGTTTGGATGATAGTGGCCAGGCTAAGTGGTAAACTTGCAGTGTACGAAATGACATTTTCGGCGTCTGTAGACGTTGCTTAACATAGGATCTGAAATATGACCGTATCCAGCCTCGTACTGCGTACTATCAAACGTAGGGTCATGGTGAGTCAACCAGATAGCGGAAGCACAGCGTCCGCGGAGACGGGAGGAGCGGAAGGAGAATTCCAACTCTGCAGGGCTTGGCGTAAATCATGTGATGTCGTTGCATGCCATACCAATTTGAATTTTGTTGTTATTGGTGGAATTGGTTGATCTATTTGATTTGTGATTCGGTATCCTCCATCAAGGAAATGGGCAGTACCGAGTGCTTAGATGGAGTTGGTCACAAAAGCTTGATCAAGTTGGATGACATATATTATGGGAACGTAGTCACAGGAAATGGCTGATTAGGTCTCAATTTTTGATCACTGTATTAGACTTGATCTGATTTCATAGGAGCCTTGAAAACTAGTTTGGCTGGGTGGACTAAAATCAAGAATATATTAACCCTGTTGGGTTCTACGAGAACACCGGCGTTCCATGGCCAAACAGATTCTTCGGGTCCCATTTGGCCTTGACCTTTCCAAGCTTGGCCAGGTTGGCTTTCGACCACCAGGCTTCGGGGCCTTCATCGCCATACGCATAGTTGACGTAGATGTGAGGCTCCGAGAAGCCGCTAGTCGCTTGGAGCTTTTCTCGGAGCGACAGCAGCAGCTGAACAGACGGTTCTTCCAGAGAAGGATCAGTGTAGATGTTTTCATGAAGCCTGTATTATTCGTTCCAGTCAGTCTCAGACAGCTTCGATAGCCTTGGGAAAGGAGGTGATGTTGCACTTACCAGAATGTCTTGGTGTCTCTCCACGGGTACACCGCGGTGGAAAGGGGGGTCTTGAGCGTGTTGTTGTTGGCATATCTCTGAAACAGTGTCTCACCCAAGTACCCAGGGTGAGCCTCATAAAATTCAGTCATTTCTTCAAACACCTCTTGCATTGTCTGGGGGTCGGTGCGGCCGAGCCCCATGGTACCGCCGTTGATATAAGCACCGCTCTGGCAAGGTCCATCCAAGTTGGCGAAAAGCTCGACCACTGTTACATTCTGGACGGTGCCACGGCTGTATCCTAGCCTCATTGCAGTATTCCAGTGCGGCACAAAGGTGTCCCAAGGGCCAAAGTGCTTCATGTCCACCGTGAGCTCCGATTCATTGGTCGTGCGATTATACGAAATGCTCAATTGAACGCCTAGCTCAGCTGGCAAGACATAATCGAGTGCTTGCAATTCTTCAAAGACACCAAGAGTTTGCGACGAGTTGAAGACGAAGCTACCAACCACGGCGTTGCCGTTGTTCGGCTGATCAGCCAACCTGAACGTCGCTTCCGTGATGATACCAAAGTTGGCTCCTGCACCACGGATTGCCCACATGAGCTCTGGGTGGTGCTTGTCCGAGACCGTCACGATGTCACCTGTTGCCGTTATCAGGCGGACAGACTCGAGCGCGTCGACACCGAGGCCATACAGGCCCGTCTCGAAGCCGATTCCGCCTCCAATTGTTGCGCCAATCATGCCAACACAAGGGCTGTTACCACGTGCTACATCATATTGTCAACCCAAGAGCTGGTCCAGAAAAAAAGAGCGAAAGAAAGAGGAGGTTCTTACGAACGGCCTTGCCAGCTTTGTACAATGGCTCAGTAATATCGCCAAGCTTGACGCCAGCTCCAACAGTCAAATGGTTTTTGGCAAGATCAATCTTGGTGGTGTTGAAATGAGCAAGATTGATGTCAATACCTGTCACAGTACCATAGATGATGCTAGTACCATGACCGCCATTGGTTGCCATGAAGGGTATGTTGTGTGCCGAAGCAATTCGAACCTTTGTGGTGCAGCTCATGTCAGTACATTCCCCAGTCCCATTCAAGTCGTGAACCTACAATATTCTGAAGGTCATGCACTGTTTGGGGCTTGATGGCACCAGTCCATTTAGGGGGATCCCACTCAGACCATCGCGGCGAAACCACAGAAGAGAAGTTGGCATCAGTGGGCTCAGCCATCAAGCTGCCTGGGGACAAATAAGGCTCAAACAAGGCCTCAATATTAACGCCGGACGCGAAGATCCCCGCAACATTAGCCAGAATGGCCACAGCTAACGATCCGGACAGTCCGCGAACCATGTTTGGACAGACAAGAGATAGCAATACGTGTACCTAGAGAATGGATGCGAATACTAGAAGAAACAAAGTCACAGACTACCAGCTTAGCCAGCACATGATGGCTTTCTAATAAGTCGATGCGTCGGGATGGTGTGATACCACCACCTCCCCCATCACTAGTACACCGAGGCAACACATCCGTTCCGCCGTGTTCGCTAGGGTCTTGGCTGTTCTCTGCAAGGATTGCTGCGAAATCGGAGTGTTTGAAGTCCGGAGGCGTTCAATCAAGGTCTCTGCCCTGCATCTGACATACGAAAGTCCGGTGGCTTCCTGTTCCTGTGCTTACTATGACTCCCGACGTTCAAGTCCTATTGGATAGCGGAGTCCACCCTTCCCAGGTCCGCCAACCTGATTGTGGGAAATAGAAATCGATTCGAATCTCCGAGCGGACAATCAGCACGGCACGCTTGACTGCATTACCAAAGCCTGAATGATACAGAGGTAGATACTACAGTGGCAGCACAAGACTTCTAAGAGAACTGCTGCGGCCCCCTCGTCTGGGATCTGTATTACGAATTTAGACCATTCAGATTATTCACTTAGTACTTTCAAATGTCTTTTCAGATGGGTTGAAATTTAAAATTCTTGCTCTGACAGATTTCAAATGTTTGTAGAAGTTTTTTAGATGGATCCTTTAGTGCCCCCACGACGCATGAACCGCATAGTCTGGTCCTGAAGTATTGGAAATCGGCGTTTGTCATGTCTTTCCTAGTGGTCGTTATGCAAGTTCGCAGTAGAGCGCACTAGTCAAATCATTGGTTAGGCAGCAGGCACAATAATGCCACGGGTGATTCTGATAATATCGCGACGACCCAGGTGGTGGTTTGGCGCTTGATGATATAATGGAACCCAGGCTGCTGTAGCCCACAGCAAAGAATGCATAGAAAAGTGAGAACACATACAAGATACTGGCAAGACAATTTTACGGTGGTTCAAAAGAACTCAGTGGTAATTTTGAGCCATATGAGAAAAAGTTTACTATTTCAAGTGCAACAATAACCAAATGCTAAACGTCTGAGAGCGGCAGTCAATTGTTGGTTGTGATAGATCAAAACAGCAAATTAACACACGACAACGGAAGAAAAAAAAAAAAAAAATAGTGTCACTCTTCGAGACTTCAGTTCAGATAACCCATCTTCTTCCAAGAAGCCACGTAGAGACGGGCCACCTCAGGACTCACAGGGCCCGCACTAGCCATAGTTCGGGAGTGCTCTTGCGTCTTACTCGTATCTAGAACCAGACCGCCGCACGACATGCGCTCAAAGTGGTCATCAAGGAAGTCGACCAGGCGAGCAGCTGGGTTCTCTGTCTCAAGAGACATGGGAGACCGGCGGACCCTCGAGATCCAGCTCTTGAAGGGAATGATGGCTTGGGGCGGGATATCTAGCGCAGCAGCCAGCACGGGTGACATACTTTTCCATTGCTGGCCAATGGGATTGTCGATGTGATAAACAGGATAAGCGTCCGGGGCTTCGTCGCGCAACCCAATCTTCAACAGGTCGGCCATGATGCCGGCGCAATAATCCACAGGAATCCACTGCAGCACACCATCCAGGTCGGGCCACATACGCAGCGACTGGGCTGACTTGACTAAGAAAGCAAAGTGCTCGACGGGGTTCCAGAAGCCACTAGTGGATGATCCTGAAATTTGGCCGGGGCGCACCACCATTGCCCTGAAAAGACGCGGGTACTTATGCAGCGTTTCATCGAGCATACGCTCACACACCCACTTGGCTTCGCCGTAACCGCTGGGAAGAGTGGCAGATAGTGGCACGCGGTGCTCAAGGACTCGCGACTCGCCAGCGAAGCCTACGACTCCAATAGACGAGACGAATTGGAAGCCCACGCGGCTCGGAGGGTTAAAATCTCGGGACGCTATCTCGCGAGCTAAGTCCAGCAGGTTGCGCATAGCTTGGAGCTGCGGTTCAAACGCACTGATAGGCCGTGTGCCACTCATGGGCCAAGCGTTATGCACAATATCAGTGGCGTGCTCGACAAGCCACGAGTAATCGAGCGGCGAAAGACCCAATTGCGCTTTCGAGGTGTCCGTCTCAAGGATGCGAAGTTTGGCACGAGCACTAGGGAGGAGTTTAATGCCACGGTTGGCAAATGCTTCTTGTTGCCTTTTTTCCGCGAGCACGCTGCTGCTGCGGCGGTTAAGGCACACCACCCGCGCAACCTTGGGATCATCGGCCAGCTTCTGGACGAGATGTGAGCCCAAGCTTCCCGTGGCTCCCGTCACCAGAATGACGGCGTCGAGGTTCTTCTTGCGTGATGGAGCCTTGCCACTTTGTTTCAGCTGAACATCCCCTTTTTTGGCGTCAAGGAAACGCAGCTTGGGCGTAACCCAGCCATTGGAGTATGTGGCTACGAGCCTCTCTGCCTCCGCCGTGCGTGTCTCAATATTTGCCGGATTGAGCTCCGGGATGGGCTCTGGGAGGGCAGCTGGCTTTGGTAGTCGTGGGCCCTGAGCCCCCGACTTTAGCGCTATAATGACCTTTTGGAACGCATTCTCAGGTAGGCTGCCGTCGGTCCAATCAACATGTCCGAACCCTGCGGTGTGCAGTTCACGCTCCCAGTGTTCTGCAGCTACAACGGCGTGGCTTCGCCCGTCATCAAACAGCCACCAGCCTTCCAGCAAGCCAAAGACGAGGTCAACGAAGGGGACAACCTCTGTCATCTCCAGTATCATAAGGAAGCCGTCAGCGCGTAGGGCCTTGTGTACATTCGACAGCGAGACCCCCAAATTGTGAGTGGCGTGGATAGCGTTGCTAGCCACAACAAGATGCTGGCCCTTGAGTTCATCAGCGGGTGCCTTTTCAATGTCGTGCACAGCAAAGCGCATGAACGGATACTGTTTGCTCAATCGACGACGTGCGTTGGCTACCATGGATGGAGAAATATCCGTGAACGTGTATTCGACTGAGGTGATGCCCATTGCGGTAAGTGATGCCATCAAGGGTGCCATAATGAGTGTGGTGCCACCCGTACCAGCTCCCATCTCAAGCACCTTGAACGTCTCTCCAGAGAATTTGCCGCTGCTGTGGATACGCTCTGCCAAAATTCTCGTGACTTCACGCATCTGGACGTAGCTCATACAGTTAAAAGTATGCTCGCAGTACATAGCAGCTGTCAGCTCTCGGCCTTCGGGGCTGCCAAATAGCACGCGAATCCCATCCGTCGATCCGCTCAACACGCCCGCGAGCTGCTTTCCTGCGTAGTAAGTAAGCCTGTTTGGCACCGCAAAGTCGGGATTGGAAGTCAACAGCTCTTTCAGGATTGCATGGCTCGTTTTTCGCGGGGGCGCGACGTGTGTACGCGTTATGCGTCCAGTCAAAACGTCCACATCGATCAGACGGGCATCACGCTCAAGGAATTCATACGCCCACTGCATCAAGCGGGCATGCTGAGTGAGAAAAGAGACGCGGTCAATGACTTGGCCAGCAGCGGCTGTACGGAGTGGCGACTTTAATTCGTCAAAGGCTTCCACAACGAGTGCTGCGCAGAGGCTATTGCTGCCGGCTAGCATAAACTTTTCGGTCACATGGACGCCGTACTCACGCATGAGCTTGTCCGTGGTCATTTTGACCTCGCCGAAAGATTCAAGCACATCAGAGGCTGACAGCGACAGGCGACTATCAACTGGGGGCGCTATGGCTGCGAGACCGGCTGGCTTATGAATAGGCACAGCTTTTAGAGGCAATACCTCGTCCTGAGGAGTGAAGATTCCGGTATCTGAAGACTCTCCGCTGGACAACACGTCTTGGTCACTCGCAGCAGAAGATCCAACGGAAGAGTCCTCACTCTGTTCGTCTTCATCACTTTCTTCACCGCTTGTGGTGGAATATCCCTGGTTCGAACCAAATAGAGCGTTGGACACGCATGCGACGAACTTGCGAAGACTGGTAGCCTCCATCTGCTCGTTCTGGTCCAGAGTGCACTTGAAAGCTGTCTCTACCTCCTTGGCCAGCTCCATTCCCATCAGAGAGTCAATGCCATAGTCGGCCATTTCGCCATCAAGCTCCAACTCGTTGGCCTCGATGCCCGAAACGGTAGCCACAAGGCTGCGTACCTCATCAGTGATGTCCCGCCAGCCTGAAGCTACCTTGTCTTTCTTCTTGTCTTTCTTTGCCCTAGTCTTGGTATTTCGAGCCTCGGATATCCTTTTTGTCGTCTTTTTCACATCTTCGACGGGGTTTGGCACAACATAAACTGACTTGACGGGCTGGGAAACAGGTGCTTTGATCCGAAGAACCGATTCATCCTTTGTCATCCGGGCCAGCATCTTGCTCATCGATGCCTTCGCGACCCTACCGTACTGCACACCTATCATAATTTCGATCAGTTGGCCCGTTGTTGCATCAAATACAAAAAGGTCAGTCATGAAAGCCTTGTCGCCCTGACGAGAGTGACGCGCATATACATGCCACACTTCCGTGTCGGCACGACTGGAGGCATTTGGCGAACGCATCGACAACTGGCAACCCGTTGCGATGTACATGTCTCCCGGAGGAAGATCCGTCATCAAGTTCACCCAAAGCCCACCAACCTGGCTAAAGCTGTCGCTCAAAGGTACATCAAGCCAAGTATCCCCACGGTGAGATTTGGGTAATTGGACGTATCCGGCGCATTCATCGCCACGACCCACAACGTAACGGACTCCGCGGTAAATATCGCCATAGTCGACAATAGGACTGAAGGCTCGGTACACATTGCGGCCCTGAAGCACCTCAACGTCAGTTTCGTCGAGATTGAGGCTCAGTACATCGGTGCATCGTTTATGGCTGACGAGCCGCTCAAAGTTGGCAAAGTCGCGAAGGTAGGCTGCATCTGTGGACGCACAGAGTTCAACGCTGGCCTCGGCGTGAATATCAGGTCTTTGATCATTACTTTGAGTCGCAACACTGAATATTTGGAAGCTCCATTGGGTGCGCTTCTTGTTCAGGGGCGTCAGGTCGAGGTAAACAGTTCGCGACGGGTCTTTGCAGATTGGTGAGTGATTGGTCATATCGCGAACCACAGGTCCCCATCCCCCACTCTTCCATTCCGACTCAAGGCTGTAGAGAGCCTCGATAACAATGTCGCACTCAAGTGTGCCTGGGCAAATTGGTGCAGTCTGCGCAATGATATGACCCAAGACGAAGCTGTTGTACTTGTCCGACTCGGTATTAATACGGAACCGTGGCTTCTCCTTCTCTCCGTCTTGGAATCCGACAAAGTCCCACAAAGGCTGTGTCCTGGGATCTTGATGGAAACCAACTTCTTGAATATGCGCCATTCCTGCAACACTAGCCGTCATCAGCGCGGCGGCCGCTTTTTTGACTTGCTCCAGCGGCGACTTCATTGGAAGCCAGTGACGTGGAGTTGTGTCGAACTGATATGGCGGCAGGAGTAGCTGCTCGTGCTCAAGCGTTTGAACTGCGTGATGGGACCAGAAAGAGACGCGCAGGCCCTGCTTCCACAGAGCCGTGGTGGCATCCGTCAGCCCATTCAAGCCCATGTCGTTGGTGATTGACACCGCCTGGAAATGGTGCGAGTCTGAGGACGAAGCCTGGCTTTGAGCAATAGCGCGGCCTGCCATAATGGTAATGGTCGAGCTAGAACCAGCTTCGAGGAAGATGGCTTCCGGGTGTCGCTTGGCCAACCGTTGGACGGCGTGATTGAAGAAGACGGGCTGGCGCATGTGCTGGAATACGAACGAAGCGTCTATGTCGTCTGAGCCAAATGAAATCTCAGTGGCCCGTTCCAATGATATAATCGGCTTGTGGAAGGCTAGAGTCTTCCCGATTTCCTCAAGATCTTCGCTAATGTTGTCAACGAGGGCTGAGTGGAAGGCATTGGTTACGCTCAGGAGCTTGCTCTTGATGGAACTGAAGTTAGAGTTGGACGCTATAACCTGCTGTACTTCGTTGATGGAATCGGTTGATCCAGCAATCGTGAAGCTACGCGGGCCATTGTAGCACGCGATACTAGCGGAGCCATTCGAATCCCGGTTTGCCTCTACGAGTAGCTCGCGGACCAGCGTCTCGTCGGCCTCGATGGCGATCATAGCGCCTGAGTCAGCACCCCAGCTATCGCGAACCAACTTGCTGCGCGCTGCCACTAACTTAACTGTGTCCTCAAGGCTGAGTACACCGGTAATACAAAGCGCCGTGATCTCTCCAAAGCTGTGGCCCACGACGGCTTCAATCTTAGCCTCGAGGCCGCAGTCTATCCAGCATTTGGCGCCCGCGTATTGCAGGGCAAACAACATAGTCTGCAGCTTGACTGTGTCCTGGATCGGCTCACGCGTAAAGATATCTGGGTAGATGCTGTCGAGGCCCTGGGATATGAAGACAGTGTTGACATCGTTGAGGTGTTGCCGCAGGATGGCCACCGAGTCGAACAATTTGCGATCAAGCCCAACAAATCGCGATACCTGGCCACCAAAGCACAGGATGACGGGTCTTTCGGCCTTTGCTGTTTCGATGCCCGCATTAGCAGCGAGGTCTTTCTTGGAGATGACTTTGGCCGCCCGGTCTAGCTTCTCATATAGCTCAGCCATTGAGAGGCAGCTAAAGATGAGTGCCTGAGTCAGGCTACGGTTGGACTGCCTGTTGATATTGAATGAGAGATCGGCCAAAGTTGGCTCTTTGGGGAACGACCGTAGCCACTGGCCAAGCTTGGCGCAGTACGCAGCAATGGCTCTGGTATCGAAACCTGGAATCCAGAAGGGAACCCGTTTCCCAATTTCTCTCGAGAGTGAGCTAGCGATCGGCCCGGATAGGGCCCTATCTGGTTGGGTGATGATCATGCTCGCGTTGGACCCGCAAGCACCATAGTTGTTGAGCAGGGCTGTCTTGTGTGACTCGTCCCACAACTGCAGCTTTGTCACCACCTCCAGATTGTCGTCAGGCTTGACGGGAATCTTGCTGTTCATCCTTGTAAAGCTTGCCTGGGGCGGAACAAAGCTGCCACGCATCATCATGATGATCTTGACAAGTGCAATGGCACCGGAGGCACCTTCGGTGTGGCCAATATGGCCCTTAACGGATCCGATTGGCAGTTTCTTCTTACGGACAGGGCCACCCAGGGCCGCGAGAATACTCTCGTATTCAGCTGGATCTCCGACGGGCGTTCCGGTACCATGGGCCTCGACCAGTGACACATCGTTGACAGTCACCTTGGCCTTGCGCATCACATCCTTGAAAAGCTGAGACAGAGACGGCGAGTTGGGCACGAATAAAGGTGTACAGTTCTGGTTCTGGTAGACGGCACTGCTGGCAATGGTCGCGATAACGGGGTTGCCGTCTCGTTTTGCGTCCGACAATTTTTTGAGGAAGACAAACGCAGCGCCTTCGGCACGACAGTACCCGTCTGCATTGTCATCGAATGGCTTACACTGTCCGGTAGGGCTAACGAAGGAACCAGCGGCAAGATTCTGGAACCAATTCATGTTGGTCACTGTGTTGGAACCTCCAGCCAAGGCTGATGTGCATTCGCCAGACAAGAGGTTTCGACATGCTGTGTGAATGGCTACGGTTGAGGAAGAACACGCTGTATCAAACGTCAAACACGGGCCAGTCCAGCCAAACAGGTGCGACACTCGGCCCGTTATGAAGCTTTTGAGGGCTCCCGTGGCTGTGAAGGCATTAGGCTCGTGGCAGGAGATGTTATGCTCGTAGTCCACTCCGCATGAACCTAGATAAACGCCGACATGCGCCTTGTCGCGTCCATCTGGCGTATAACCAGTGGTGTTCTCTGCAAAGTAGCCCGATTGCTCAACAGCCTGATATGCTGTTTGGAGAACAATGCGGCTCTGGGGATCCATGGCGGCGGCCTCGCGAGGGCTCTTTTTGAAGAATTTGTGGTCAAAGGCGTCGCCATCGCGGAAAAAACAGCCATAATATTTGCGTTTTGGGTCGCTGTCAGCAGACTCACGGAACAGCATGTCGTGCATGAGCCGATCCCTGGTGATTGGAATGTGCTGTGATTTGCCCGTTTTGAGCATCTCGGAAAATTCAGCCAAATCATCGGCCCCTGCAGTCTTGACTGACATGCCAATAATGGCAATGCTCTCATCGTCAAAGTCTATAATTGGCTTCATACCTCCATCATCAGTTCTCAGTCGTTGTTCCTGCTTCTGCTGCCTTTGTTGTTTTTGTCCGCTTGAGACGTTCGGCAACCAGCTGGAGGGCTGCGCAGGATATTTGGGCAAGTCTTCAAAAAAAAATTGTCTGGTCCCGAGACGTCGCATCAGGGTGGGAGGTACGCAACGCTCCAGGCCAAATGTCACGACAGTGGGATCTTGGTGGCCCTCCATCACGGCTGAGAAGGTGTCGTACCATTGGCACTGCTGTGTCAAGATGGACCGCAGAACCATCTCGCTCAGGCTCCCTCGTCCAGGCAACAAGGGCTTCCCCTCGCCTTGATTGTCGAAGGTTGGGAGTGCAAGGTTACCCGCATCAGCGTACTGTAGACCAGGCAAAGCGTTGCACAAATCGACAAGCGTATTTGTTTGGGCTTTCCTGTCCGCATTAGGACTATGGATCTGGCCCTTGATGCCAACTTCAGCTGCCGTGATGCCAGCAGCGCGTAGTCTTTTGAGGAGGAGAGGAGCAATAGTATCTGAAGCTGTCACTGTGGCACGGGCCTCATCGTAGCGGACGGCAATGTAGGCATCGGTTGACAGGTTGTCAATAATGCGTGTCATGTCATCTTCTTGCTTTTGCCCACGCCAGGCAATTGCATATGATGCTGAACTACCCTTACCGGAGCCCTTGTCCCACGCTTCTTGGGCATCTATCAGACCCCCAATAAGCATCGCCAATCGCACCGCGACAGCGCCGTACTCCTGGAATTCCTGTCGACTTTTCGCGCTGGCGACGGCAAGAGCGGCTAATAAACCAGCGCAAAAGCCCAGTATCTCAACTTTGGCTCCCGCCTGGCTTGGATGCTGTGCAACCAAATCTGCCTGCAAGTCTGTTACCTGCGTGCTGTTGACATTTGTCTGCTCCAGGTAACGCCAATATTGAGTGAGCTGTATCAATACCACGAGCGGGCCGACCATTATACTGGGTAGATTTGTATCATCTTTCGACAAGCTGTTTGCTCCGTGTCGAATCCAAGAGTCGAGTTCAGCTAGTGACTGAAAGCCATCAACATCACGAGCCAACTTGGGTATCTTGGCCGTCAGTGCTTCATAGTACTCCGGTAAGTCGGCCAGTGTGTCAAGAATCCATTCTCTCTGGGGGCTTTGAGAAATCGGTTGTACCAGCTTGTCCATTGATTGACTTGTTAAAACGCCAACATGTGGGCCGAAGAGGAAAATCTTGGACTCGCTGGGCGATCTCTCCGCGGCGCTTGTTGTTGTTGTAGTTGTCATTGTGATTGAAATTGACTGTATCAATCCCTAGGTGAAGAGAGCTTCTGATACAAAATGTTCGGCAAGTATTTGCAGAAAGTAATTCTGTTGAAGAGTATGGTGAATTGTTCTAGCTCATGATACAGGTAAATATGACAATGCGATAACTCTTGGTGCTGAGAAATGAAACCGTATTCTCTTGATTGAAACCTCCCATCTGGCGCCCTCGGAGATTCCGGCGCTACTAATTCCGTCAGATATGCTCTCTGTATCGTACTAAAGTCACGATAGACGGTCTAGATCTCATTTAACCGGTCTTACAGCCTTAAATCATTATCGCCTTGGTGGCTTTTACACGACGGACTTTCGGACTCGCTGACTAGGGGGGCATCAGTAGTCCGAAACTCCGCATGACTCCTGATCCCCAGCTTAGTCGATGTTTTCATTACGGACTTGCAGAGGGCAATGGTAATTCAGCCGTGGTAATCAGTTTTGCTGTTGTTCATATTGGCTGGTTTCCATGGCTATACACCGGTTCTCATGAAGGCTGTGGTTCTCATGAAGGCTGTAGATATCTAGACAGTCCCGACTTCTAAGGAAATCAAAACATGTTTAATTATAAACAAAAAATCTCAGAATTTCTTTTTTATATTGCGAGTCGAGTTCGGCGAGTACTTTGAGCTCTTCTAATGGGTGGTTTTTGTCACTGTCCTTCAATATATCATTTGAATGACCTGGTTGAATACTTCCAGCTGGAAAAGCGAAAGATGGATTTACAGTCCTCCCACTCTACCTCCTTAGCTAAGTCGATAAGATACAGAGAAAGACAGAAAAACAGGAAGTCTTATGATGCCACAAATTTCGTCCTGTTTGACTATTGAAGCTGTTAAGATCAACCACAGCGAGGTGATAGTACAATTTGAAGTATAAAAAGACATAGCAGGAGGCAGTTTTTGCAACGAATAGCCTTGTGTACTTTGCTTTGCTCTACAACTCCTAGGACATTCAAATTCATAGACATTGATAGCCCTCAAGTCGTTGACTCACATGGCCTCAAAGAAACATATCTATTGAGCCGAGAGCCTTAAATCTGAGAATCATAGACCTTATTTGCATCAGTAACCATGCCGTCCACATCAAAATCCCAAATGACTTCCGAACGCCTCTCGAACTCGGCCTTGCATCTGTCGCCATCATCTCCAGATGCAGGATATCGCCACTCGTACACGTCTCCCATCTCCCGAGAGCTCTTGACCAGCCATTGGGTGCGCTCAATTCTCACGGAGCTGTATGTATGCAAGGCTATCTTGAGGTTGCGCTGTATCGTGGTGGTAGGCCCAGCGTTGACGCGTGCCAAAAGCTCGGCCAGGACCAAAGCATCCTCAACGCCCATGCAGGCACCCGCGCCGTGAAATGGGCTGCTCGCATGTGCTGCGTCGCCAGCCAGACACACACGACCAGAAGCGTATGATGGAAGCGGATTGTCAGCTTGGTCAAAGATGGCATATTTGCTCAAGGTTTCAGGGAACTCATCAACCATTTCCTTGATATGCGGGCCCCAACCCTGCAGTGCCTCCACAACTTCATCACGGGAGCTGGCGACGGTCATGGTATGCCCATGATGCCACTCCTCTGGATCGTGTAGGAAGATGAAAACATTATAAGCTTGCGCGTTGTTTATCTAAAGATGGAATTAGCTTGGTACTATATCGCCAGAATTTGTGTGCACGAACCGGGAAAGACACGATGTGGGCATCGGGTCCCATATGCGCAATTTGTACATGAGCCTTGTCGGTGCCTAGTGCCTTGATTGCACTCGGCATGGGTACCATGGCGCGGTACATGGCCTTCTGGGAGTACTGGGCGTTTGCGGCCGGGTGGTCTGCACCCAGGAAGATCTTGCGGACAGTTGAATGAATACCGTCGCACGCGATTACTGTTCTAGGTTGTAAGTAACTATCATCAAGACTGCATCTATCGGCATAAGCCATGCGTTGAACGGGAGACAGACCAAGGTCGGATTGGGCGGTGCTTCCGTCAGTGAAGCGCAAAATTACCTTCGCGTTTGCCTCATTATCATCGTAGCCCACAAGTCGTTTTTTGAACTTCACCACGTCGTCAGGAAGCTGGGCAGCCATGTCTAGCAGGAAATGACCTCTTAGACAAGCCCAGTAGGCCATGTTCTTTTCCAGAGTCTCAAATAAGAGTGCGGATTCCTCTTTCATAGCAGACTCTTTGGTTTGAGGGTGGAAGCCATCCCAGTAACGAACCTTGTCATGGGGGCTTCTTTGGGCAACTCGGGCAAGAGACTCAAGTACGCGCGGGTCGAGACGTTCCATGCACACTCGTGCAATGCCCGTGAAGGCAAATGCGGCTCCCACATCTGGCCATGTAGCAGCACGCTCATAGATGGTAACTTTAAATCCTCGGCGCAAGAGGCCCAGTGCCGTCATGACGCCAATGATGCCGCCTCCAACAATGGCGACGTCCAGGTGGGCTTGGAAATCGCCATTACTCGATGCCGCGTCGCTTTTGGTTGCCATTGAAGCTCTTTAGTTTTCAATAATCGCGTTTATCGAAATATCTTATGTGGAAATATCTCGTGTTGTCCTCTTTCTTATAGTACAAGTATTTGTTCGCCGTTAGCGTCACCAACTACTTCAACATGGATTATACAGAGTGATCTCTTCAAGCCGTGAAATTTGCTGTCCATGCTATTTTCAACAAATAAGGGCTGTCAAATGCCTCAGTCATTGCTCATTTGGTGTCCGACTTGGTCGCGTCCGGACCTGCGGAGTTTGCATCTCCGCACGTCAGCACGATCGCACGTAATTCGAGACGCTTCGGGCTTGAAGATTAACGGAAAGCAATGGAGTTGAGACATTTATTGCCTTTTAGACTGCATGCAAGGCTAACAGGGTGCTAGCTTACCCACGGGCTCATTATTGTATGCGAAGGAATTAATTGATTGCCCCTCCCCTTTGAATACGTATAATCTCAGCTCGCAGGATCATTTAGCAAACTCTATGAGCTCGAGACAAAATTGTTTTCGTTTAATCTTTCACGATCTCTTGCCCGGACAATCCAAGTCTACTAAAGTTTTGATGCAGTCGTCGGAGTTTGCGGGCGAGATGGCGCCTGGCGCAGAACGTACCCTAGACCTCCCGCGCATTCTTTGCCTCCATGGGGGCGGCACAAATGCGCAAATATTCAGGGCCCAGTGCCGTGTCATTCGTGCCCACCTAGCGGATTCATTTCGTCTCGTATTCGCTGACGCGCCATTCCCCTTTCAGCCCGGCCCAGACGTGACACCCGTATACAGCGATTGGGGGTCGTTCCGAGCTTGGCTACCGCGGCCAGACATGATGGAGCTCAATGTCGACAGAATTGATGGTTGCATTTCTGCTGCTATGAGGGCAGATGACCAAGCTGGCGCAACAGGCCAATGGGCTGGTTTGATAGGGTTCAGCCAGGGGGCCAGCCTAGCTGCCAGCCTGCTATTGAGGCAGCAAAGAGACAACGAGAGTCAGGCCTCCAGTTGGGGTATGGGATGCAGTGTCAAGAACCCAAGCCCTGGATATCGCTTCGCTGTTTTATTTGCTGGGAGGGGCCCGCTAATGGACATGGGTTCTTCTGGTGATAACACTCAGTTCGGATCTGACCTGCTGCGGCTGCCGACCATTCATGTACATGGCCTGCAAGACCCTGGGATCGAGATGCACAGGAGCCTGCTGCACTGCTGCCTGAAATCTAATACGAGACTTGTAGAGTGGGATGGAAACCATCGAATGCCCGTTACAACCAAAGATGTTAGTGCAGTGGTGGCTGAGATCCAAGGCTTGACTCTCAATCTTCAGGCGGCCGACTCTTCAGGTAAAGAGTGCTGCAGGAAATGTTAGTGGCGGGACTGTGCTATGATCGCATGGCTCTGACAATACTTTTTCCTCCATATGTTTTTGGATGGGAACACGGGTTTCTTCAGACCACAGAGAGTGCCATACAACAATACTAGTATTTTGAAACCAACCCCCAGAATAAGCCCCATTAAAAAAAGAGGCCACTCTCGGTACCATGTTTCTAGGCATATAATTTTGTAGAAAGCTAGGAAGCTCGGGCTTAGACGGAGACAAGCTTCCGATTTCGAAGACAACTTAAGCTCCGGCCCAAATTTGATGTGAGTGAAGAAAAAAGCCCCTTATCGAGCTCGGATTGTGAAAGCAGACTCCGATCCTTCAATCCGGTCCAAATCCGATGCAGATGCAGGTGAAACAAACCCTTGTTCGGATTTGGATTTCGGAATCAAAGTCCGCTTCATTCTAAAACCAACGTCTAAATAGGGGATATGAGTGCAGCGCATTTATAATCAACGTTAGAATAAAAGAAATGTGGCTCTACAATACATCCATCATGATCCTGTAGTCATCACAGTATCTCACTAGCACCGCAAGTCCTTCACCCGCAGCACTCGACTAGAGCTCCTGTCCTGCCATGGCCGAGACGAATTCTTCACCTTTGGATGAGCCTCCTGTAGAATCATCTAAGACTTGGCAGAACCAACCGCTAGAAAAGCAAGACGGCGCCGAAATCAGCGCTTCCAGTGATGGTGGAGAGCCCAAGCGCCAATATCCTTCGGGCCTGGCAGTTACTCTTATCCTCACATCAGTCACTCTGGCCTATTTCCTATTCTTCCTTGACCTTGCCGTCATTTCCACCGCCACTCCGGCCATTACCTCTCAATTTGACTCTTTGGTGGACGTCGGTTGGTAAGTCACTATCTTTTGGTCTGGATCAAAACTGCTGGTCGATCTTTTGCGAGATGCTGATCCATTTCCTCCAGGTATGGTGGCGCCTACCAGCTCGGAAGTGCAGCATTTCAGCCCTTGAGCGGCAAGATCTATAGTCGGTTCTCTATCAAGGTATGTCTTGATTCATGTCATGGCTCATGCATGGTGATGACACGAAAAGTAAATGCTCACAAGCTCAATATATAGTGGACCTTTCTTGTCTTCTTCGTAATCTTTGAAGTCGGATCTGCTATATGCGGAGCAGCTCATTCGTCGGCCATGTTCATCGTCGGCCGCGTTATCGCGGGTGTTGGGTCTGCTGGAGTGGCCAACGGCGCAGTGACAACCATTTCCGCGGTCCTCCCAACGCAAAAACAGGCGCTTTTCATGGGTCTTAACATGGGCATGGGCCAGGTTGGCCTTGCGACCGGGCCTATCATTGGAGGCGCGTTTACCACGAATGTGTCCTGGCGGTGGTGTATGTTATTCCATTTATTACATTGGAGATCTCCAAAACACTGATATTTCTTTTGTTAGGTTTTTATATCAACCTTCCTTTAGGCGTTATCGTCGGCGGATTCCTTCTCTTCAATACAATCCCCGAACCAAAACAAAAGGATCCGCCTCTGCAGATTCTTAGCTCTGCCATCAAGGAGCTCGATCTCCCTGGATTCATGCTTATTTGCCCGGCGGTCGTTATGTTCCTCTTGGGCCTCCAATTTGGTGGTAACCAATATGCCTGGGACAGTTCAGTTGTCATAGGCTTGCTAGTCGGCGCTGGTGCTACATTTGCTGTCTTCCTTGTCTGGGAGTGGCGCCAGGGGGACAATGCTATGGTGCCACTTGCCATACTCAAACATCGAGTTATTTGGTCGGCTGCAATGACAATGTTCTTCAGCTTGTCCAGTGTTCTTGTGGCTGATTTCTACATTGCAATTTATTTCCAGGCAATCCACGATGACACACCCCTGATGAGTGGTGTTCATATGCTGCCAATCACCCTCGGTATTGTTCTGTTTACCATGGTCTCAGGCACCCTGAGTGAGCGCTTTCTTTCGTGGCCTTTGGCTTCCCGTAAAGTACTTTGTCCACTGACCTTCGCTGATACTGAACAGTTTCCGTTTTGGGCTACTATCTCCCATTCCTTCTTGCCGGAGGTGTTATATCATCTATTGGCTATGGACTCTTATCGACATTAAGTCCTACGACTCCAATTGCAAAATGGATTGGGTACCAAGTTCTCTACGGTGTCGGAAGCGGTTGCACGACTGCGGCAGTAAGTTCGGTTTCTATCGAAGAATAAACCCATCAGCTGATGTGTATTTTTATTTAGCCCTACATCGCCATACAAAGCCTCGTGGCTCCAGAGCAGATTCCCCTTGCCATGGCCATTATCATCTTCTGGCAAAACATTGGTGCTGCCACTTCTCTGATCGCTGCAAACGCCATTTTCAGTAACAGCCTTCGTTCAGAGCTTCAAAAACGCGTCGCGCAAATTAGCGTTTCTCCAGACACCATCATCAATGTTGGAGTCCGCTCCATCCGTGACCTGGTGTCTGGCTCCGAATTAACCGCCGTGCTCGCCGCATACGCCAAAAGCATCGACAAAGTCATGTACCTCGGTATTGCTGTCAGTATCGCCGTCTTGGTGTTTTCTCCGGGACTTGGATGGAAGGACATACGGAAGGTCAAGGAACTTCAGGTCCTCACTAACAAGTCTCCTAACAGCGGTGATAAAGATTCCGCAGTGATTGGTTAAAATTAGAGTTGTTGGTGAGCAATCGACTGGGAAATGCTATTTTCATTCTCTTTATTTCATCTACGGCTGATGCGGTCGCATGTTCACCGCCATGGTAGTCGTTTTCGGTTCTGTCAATTGTTGTGCCACCTTTAGCAGTCAACTGGTTATTCCACCGTCTTTTTTTGTGGGAGAAATTACCCTAATTTAGAATTTGCTCTCTTCAGACAGTTTACACAACATTTAGTACTATTCTTTTGTCACAAATTTCCCTGCACCGTAGAACGTTGTTCGGTACGGAAAGATAATTGAGCGATCCGCTTTCCTACCTGGGCATTTGAATCATTGAGGTACTGATTCAATGAAACGATTCATCTCGGTCTCTCTCTCTAGCACTAGTCTGCTGTTCTCATATATACAGCGCCCGAGCTGCGGCAGTCATTAATTTTTGATGCACAACAGGGCATGGGGACCACCTGGGTATCTTTCTTAGCTGCGCCCCTTTCACTCTATCAGTGCCGCTGACCTTCGTACATACGCTCATGTTCATTTTGGTCGAAGAGACGTACCAACTGAGAAAGTTACGTTTATGTAGCGAGGTGAGTGACTGTTTTATGCACAGGGTTGTCAGAAATCGCGGTAAAAGGGTATATTCCAAAAACTATATAACCGATATCCTTTCTTGTCCTGATTAGAATCCATAATTGAGTGACTTCCTTCACCAAGCTAAAGCGTTACGACAAGTTTCTTTCCCGAGACACCCTTTCTCTGGAGATGGAGGGCGTCTTGAATCTTGTCCAGTCCGCTGCCCACAACATACGGAGGAGGAGCTGGCACAAACTGGCCCTGTTCGAGTGCCTGGGGCAAGAAATCCTTGTAGACATGAGAGACGACACTATCGGGGTCAACTAGGCCGTCGACGAGGATGAATTTGGCTTCGACCCCAGTCCTCATGCGCGTCCCGGTCGATTTGATCATGCCGCCCATCATGGCCATCAAGTAAGTGCCCTTGCCAACAAATGTTGTTAGCTTCTCGGCAGGTATGATGGCTCCGGCCACGGCAATGAATTTCCGCGTGAGGTTGGGATCATGTTTCTTCATAACCGCGGTGCATGCCTTGACAGAACCATCGCCAATTGTGTAGGCACCGACGAGCTCGCGGCCTTTCAAAGCACGAAGGAGTTCTTTGGCTAACGTTTTGCTCTTGTAGTCAAATACGTGGGTGGCGCCTAGACCCTTGACATAGTCAAAGTTCCTAGGAGACGACGTAGACAAGACTTGGTAGCCAGCGGCCACAGCAAGCTGTACAGCGTTGCTACCAACACTCGAAGCGCCGCCAGTGATGATGACAGCGCGCGGCGAGCCTGACTTGCCCACGACTTTGGTGGGTGCTGGGATCTTAGGCATGTCGAGACCCAGATAGTCGGGGTGGAAGAGGCCGTACGCCGCAGTGCCGAGACCCAGTCCCAGGACACAAGCCTGCTCATCGGTGATGTTGGGTGGAACTGGTGTCAACAGGTTCTGTCGCATTACTGTGTAGAGCTGGAAAGCTCCCTCGGCCGGGCGATTGACCTCTTTCGCAATGGCCGCAGCACTTCCACAGACTCGGTCACCCACGTGAAAACGCTCCACGTCGGGGCCGACCTCAACGACTTCACCAGCAATATCGGTACCAAAGATGAAGGGATAGTTGATATAACCGGCAAGCGCTGGGCCAATGTACTGCAAAACCCAGTCGAAAGGGTTAATGGCCACAGCTGAGTTCTTGACTACAACCTGACCCGCGCCAGGGCGGGTATAGGGCGCGTCGCCGACTTTAAACGGCAGGACCTTTTTTGCGGGGATCCAAGCCGCCTGATTCGTTGGTGCCATCTCTATACGAAAGGATAATGAAGCAAAATGAAGCACCAATTAGACACAATGAGTACAGGAGGGACACGAAGCAAAAGCGAAACCCCAAGACTCGAACGGGGTTATATGTACATGTATTGCCATACCAATTAATGTTCCCGAAGAGATCCCGGGGTTCATGGCCGAGCTGCATCAAGCCGGAATTTGTTCGGTATTCAGAGAACCGAAGTCCGGTTGAGGTCCGGTTGAGGTCCGTTTAAGGCGCTACGCGGAATAATTCTTTGTTCCCGCGCAACCACTTCCACAAGTTTCCTCGGCGCTGACACTAAGTTCCATTCTCAAGCTCTGCTTTCTGCATATGCATCTGCAATCTACGGTTAGCCCCCTCATGCATTGTAACATTGGATGATAATGTAAAGGAGCGCTAGCCATGCCCACACGGGCCCCCGTACCTTATGATAGGCGATAGGCCGGAAGTATGCATGTAAGACAGCTTTGCGCCAGCGAGCCACAATATGAAATGCGAGAAATTACAATCGCAACATTCACAACAGACGCTTATTCTCTTCTGAAGTCATACCAAAAGCGTCCATTTTTTCTGTATAAAAACACATTCATTAAAGATGAAGGTTTGGATGTCTACCTAAGCACCTAGATAGACTTTGATGAATGATAAGTGAGGCTGCCAAAAATGGGGCATAATACATCGTTCAGCCTACATTTGCTCCGATATATGTGGCGGGCTACTTCCCGTAGCTGGCTTACAGCTTATCAAATGTAAGCGTACTGTAGAGCCATTGGACAGGTTCGCTTAGTCTGCTCTCTCGGCCCTCTAGACTGCCAAGGGCTCAAGGAGAAGGATCTGAATCCCAGAGGCTTTGTGTCAGAGATCTGGTATTGGGGGCCACAAGCACGTAGTATATAGTGGGGTGTCAGACTCAAAGTGATTGTTCTTCCATCCCTGCTTCAACTCACGGTGACAATAAAGAATGGATTTGCCCCGCTAATTACGGGCTGATATATCAAGTTATCCTACACCAGAAACACCAGAGTCATTGCTTCATGGCGTGTCCAACGGGAAAAAGACTTCGGCAGCAGCCCGGCTTTGCCTGTTTGGAGTGCCGCAGACGCAAGGCACGATGTGACAGAGCACAACCAAAGTGCGGCTTCTGTACTGAGAATGGCATGCAGTGCATCGTGATAGAAAAGCGGCAGCAAAGGGGTCCTATAAAAGGCCAGCTCAACTCAATGCAGTCACAACTTGGTTGGTCCACCAAATTTCGTTTGTTTCACAGCATTTCTTTCTGCAAGTAGTTGGGTGTAGATCCGATCTCATCCCTGTCTTTCACATCTTTCGTTGCAGTGATGCTTTCTCGCCACGCGGCCTGTGGGGTGTTGTTGTTGTTGTACATTTATCTGGTTTTTCCTATTTGTTCTTTTGGTTACTTTCGAGAGGATTGTTAACATTTGTTCTACAAAGCATCGCTACAATGCCATCTTGAACAATACCTCAGGCCTCGACCTGCCCTGTCTATGCTGCCGCAGGGATCCATTGAGCCGGACCCCGAGCCCCGTGCGCACATCCCTATGATGCTGGGCGACTGTGATCTTCAGGCGGGCCTCAATAGCCAAGACCTGTCCGTCGCAGCTACAACATCTGTAGGAATGTCAACATCCACTTTTGTGACTTCAGATTCTGCATCAAAGCCAAGAATTTCGGCTAGTATGGAGACTACTGGTATCAGTTTCCCGGTCTGGCCAGATTGGCTAGACTGGCAGGAAATCAATAGCACCAGCTCGACACCACCAGAGTTGCTGGCCAATACATTAGCTAACCCGCCTGATCTTGAAACTCCGAACATGAACACGCCAACAGCAGCCGACTCCAGTTCAAAGATCAAGATAACAGATCCCATTTGGGCCGAACTGTACGAGCACTCCAAACCCTCCCTAACGGTCTCTTGAGCTTGCTGACAACCCCTTGTAGAGATCAGCTATATTTCGATAGAGTACACGCGATATGTCCCATCATACACCGCCGGCGATACTTTGCGTTAGTAATACAAAATAATCACACGCCTGCCCAAACATGTCTCCGTTTGGCTATGCAGACCCTTGCTGCAGCAATGTCTGCCCATTGGTGTCATCTCAGCGAGCAGCTCTATTCTGAGACACGCAGTCTGCTCGAAATTCAGAGCCAGATGCAAGCTAACCCTAGGGACAAGGTTCCTCTTGAGCAAATCCAAACCTGGTTGCTTCTGAGCCATTACGAGCTTCTGCGAGTAGGTATCCACCAGGCCATGCTTACGGCCGGTCGTGCTTTTCGCCTTGTACAGATGGCCCATCTCTCTTACATTGATACCCCAGGTGGGGATGTGCAAGTCTCTAATCTGGTTTCCTGTTCTTCCTTCTCATCTTCAGCATCATCTTCTTCGCCTTCGTCATCTTTTTCCTTGCCGCCTGCCTTTTCTGCGTCCCTCGGTAACGAGTCTAGCGAGAATTTTGTTGACGTCGAAGAGAGGAGGCGAACATTTTGGCTGGCTTTCAGTTTTGATCGCTTTCTCTGCTTGCAAAATGATTGGCCTCTAACACTTCAAGAAGAAACGGCACGTTGTTTCTCTCAAACCTCTTCGCTACACACCTTAGCAATGCAAGCCTGGCTAACTATTCCTTCCAAACAGATATCCCCCCGTCTTCCGGCACCAGAGGAGAATTTTCAAAATAATCAGCCGACTCGCACCAGCTTTCTTCATGAGGCAGTTGCGCAGACAGGACCTAGCACGTTATCACCCTTCGCAGAATGCATCGTCTTGGCAACACTCCACGGCCGCTGCATGACTTACCGGCGCTCCTATGCAACCGAATCCGAGACCGGGACGAGGGAATTCTGTATCCACCAGGGATGGCTGGCCTCAGCCGTGGAAAAGCGAGTGCAGATGCTTGTACCTTCCTCGGCGATTGAAAGTGATCCTATGCTCCTTTTCACTCACATGCTAGCATACCGTGCGGCCGTTGATCTTAGCAACACGGTACAACGGGCTCCGTGGCGCACTCCCGACCAGCAGGTCCTGGCAGCAACATACCAGAACCGCGCCGCACAAGCAGCTTCCGAGATTGTGCGTCTAGCTCAGGCAGTGCCGTATCTTGGCCCCTTCAAGGCTCACCCTTTCTTGCCTGGCACTCTGGCGTGTGCGGCCACCTTTCTCTCTACACATGCCGGACGCCATGGTGGTGACTACTTCTCTTTCGCCCGTCTCAACTTGATAGGAGAGGTACCCACTGTTCTGCCAAAGCGGTGAGCCATCTTTAGACAGCGGCTGCAGTGCAGGGAAAACTCGACCCCCATCACAGTGAGGCGACCTCCAACCGTCTCCCTTTCAACTTCCCGACACGCCATCCCCATCCCTCAACCACGCAGGAGATCGCGTCTCGCATCGCGATCCTTCTACTGGACTCTCCCATTACGCTCTTCCACGCCGCGCGCGCCTTTTTTTCCCCTCCTTTTCGACTTCGTGACGTCCGGGACTCCCAGGTCGCCGGCGCCCTCGTGGCAAGGGCTGCCAAAGGCCTCAGCCGGCCAGCTGCTTCCACACGACCTTCGTTTCATCGTCGCTACGTGTAAATTCGACTTTCAGCACTCGAGCTAGTCTGTCTCTTCAAATTCTGCGACGTCTGCGATAACAGCTCTTTCGTTTTCGCCGATCCACGATCCATCCGCCTGACCGGTTAACTCCGCGTTTTTCATCGGCTTTCCCCCGAAAACTTCGCCAATATGTCGAACGTTTTCTTTCCATACTCCAAGGCGCCTCTGCGCACCATTAAGGAGATTCAGTTTGGTCTCTTCGCCCCCGAGGAAATCAAGCGCATGAGTGTGGTCCACATCGAGTACCCAGAGACAATGGTGAGTAATCATTACTGAGTTTTCGTCGCATCCTCTTCGATCTACTCTATTTGCAATTCTTTTCATGGTTGCTAATGACGCGATAGGATGAACAACGTCAACGGCCTCGGACCAAGGGTATCAATGACCCGCGCCTCGGTACAATCGACCGTCAGTACAACTGTGAGACTTGTGAAGAAGGTCCCAAGGAGTGCCCTGGACATTTCGGTCACATTGAACTTGCATCTCCAGTATTCCACATCGGTTTGTACATCTGATCGATTCTGATGGTTCTACCCGCTGACTTTTTCAGGTTTCGTGACCAAAATTAAGAAACTTTTGGAGACCGTCTGCCATAACTGCGGAAAAATCAAGGCCAACCAGGTTAGTCATCCCTTATGGGATGGCAAATCTTGATGGCAGAATTTGCTGACATGATTACCAGGCCGATTCTAAGTTCGCCGAAGCCCTCCGATTCCGTGACCCCAAGCGTCGTTTCGATCACATTTGGCGACTCTCCAAGGATGTGCTGGTCTGTCAAGCCGACCCTCCTGCTGATGATGAAGAATTCTCCAAGGACCCCCAGCAGCGCTCTCACGGTGGTTGCGGTAACGCCCAGCCCACTGTCCGAAAGGAAGGAATCACACTTGTTGGAACATGGAAGCCCAGCAAGGCTATGATGGAAGACGAGATGGCACAGCCGGAGAAAAAGACCATTACGCCCGCCATGGCTCTGAACATCTTCCGGAACATCTCCCAGGAAGAGGTCCGCATCATGGGTCTCAGCAATGACTATGCTCGTCCCGAATGGATGGTTCTTACCGTCCTTCCCGTCCCACCTCCGACCGTCCGTCCCAGTGTTGTAATGGGAGCTACCAGCAACGCCCGTGGTGAGGATGACTTAACATACAAGCTTGCTGAAATCGTTCGTGCCAACCAGAACGTGCAACGCTGTGAGCAGGAAGGTGCCCCTGAGCACGTTATTCGCGAATTCGAATCTCTGCTTCAGTACCACATTGCTACATACATGGATAACGACATTGCTGGTCAACCTAAGGCTATGCAAAAGGGCAACCGTCCCGTGAAGGCTCTGCGCAGTCGTCTGAAGGGTAAGGAAGGTCGTCTGCGTCAGAACTTGATGGGCAAGCGTGTGGATTTCTCTGCCCGTACTGTCATTACTGGTGACCCCAATTTGTCCCTTGACGAAGTGGGTGTTCCGTACTCGACGGCTCGAATCCTGACCTACCCAGAAGTTGTTACCCCATACAACATTGAGAAACTTCAACGGTTGGTCTCCAATGGACCCAACATTCACCCCGGTGCCAGATACATTGTTCGCGACAATGGCGAGCGCATTGACTTGCGTCACGCCAAGCGCGCTGGCACTCAGCAGCTGCTTTATGGCTGGAAGGTCGAGCGTCATCTCGACAACGGTGACTACATTCTGTTCAACCGTCAACCTTCGCTTCACAAGGAATCAATGATGGGTCACCGTGTCCGTGTTATGCCCTTTTCAACGTTCCGAATGAACTTGTCTGTGACCAGTCCTTACAACGCCGATTTTGATGGTGACGAGATGAACTTGCACGTCCCCCAGGGCGAAGAGGCACGCGCTGAGCTTGCTGAATTGACTTTGGTCCCCAAGAACATCGTTTCGCCTCAGCGTAACGGTCCTTTGATGGGTATTGTACAGGATACGCTTTGCGGAATTTACAAGATCTGTCGTCGTGATACTTTCCTCACTAAGGCCCAGGTCATGAACCTCATGATGTGGGTTCCCGATTGGGATGGTGTGATTCCTGCTCCCGCCATCCTGAAGCCCCGTCCTCGTTGGACTGGAAAGCAGATGATTAGCATGGCTTTCCCCTCTGGTCTGAACTTGTTGCGTGTTGACAAGGACGGTGCTGCCATGACTGAGAAGTTTAGCCCTCTCAACGATGGTGGTCTTCTGATTCATGGTGGACAGTTGATGTACGGTATGCTTTCCAAGAAGACTGTCGGTGCTAGCGGTGGTGGTGTTATTCACACCATCTTCAACGAGTACGGCCCTGACACTGCTGTCAACTTCTTCAACGGTGCTCAAACAATTGTCGGTTACTGGCTACTTCACAACGGTTTCAGTATTGGTATTGGTGACACCATTCCTGATCAAATGACTATCCAGAAGATTGAGGAGGCTGTCCGTAACCGAAAGCAAGAAGTCGAGACTATCACTGCTAGCGCCACTGAGAACACTCTTGAGGCTTTGCCTGGTATGAACGTCCGTGAGACATTCGAGAGTAAGGTGTCTCGTGCTTTGAACAATGCCCGTGATGAAGCTGGTGATGCCACCGAGAAGAGTTTGAAGGATTTGAACAACGCCATTCAAATGGCTCGCTCTGGTTCCAAGGGTTCCGCTATCAACATTTCACAGATGACTGCCCTTGTCGGACAACAATCCGTGGAAGGAAAGCGTATTCCCTTCGGCTTCAAGTACCGTACTCTGCCGCATTTCACCAAGGATGATTACTCTCCCGAGTCCCGTGGATTCGTTGAAAACTCGTACTTGCGTGGTTTGACTCCCACTGAGTTCTTCTTCCACGCTATGGCTGGTCGTGAGGGTCTTATTGATACTGCTGTCAAGACTGCCGAAACTGGTTACATTCAGCGTAAGCTGGTCAAGGCTTTAGAAGAAGTCATGGTCAAATACGATGGTACTGTCCGTAACTCCCTTGGCGATATCATCCAGTTCATTTATGGAGAAGATGGTCTTGATGGTGCACACATTGAGAACCAGCGTGTCGATATCATCAAGTGCTCTGATGAGAAGCTGCGCGAACGCTTCCGTGTCGATGTCATGGATCCTGAGCGCACTCTCGGACCCGAGGTTTTGGAGCAGGCTAACGAGATTGCCGGTGATATGGAGGTTCAAAGATACTTCGACGAGGAGTGGGAGGCAATTCTCAAGGACCGCGACTTCCTGCGTACCGTGGCCAAGGAAGATGAGGAAATGATGCAGCTTCCCATCAACATTCAGCGTATCCTTGAGATGGCCCGCACCACTTTCCGCATTCGCGAGGGCACCATCAGTGACTTGCACCCCGCTGAAGTCATTCCTCAAGTCCAGGCCCTCTTGGATCGCCTGATGATTGTTCGTGGCAACGATGTTATCTCGCGCGAGGCTCAGGACAACGCAACATTGCTGTTCAAGGCTCAGCTCCGCAGTCGTCTTGCATTCCGTCGTCTCGTTACCGACTATTCTCTTAACAAGCTTGCGTTCCAGCACGTGCTGGGTGCCATTGAAAGCCGCTTTGCCCGTGCGGCAGCCAACCCTGGTGAAATGGTTGGTGTTCTTGCAGCCCAGTCCATTGGTGAGCCTGCTACTCAGATGACCCTGAACACCTTCCATTTTGCTGGTGTGTCATCCAAGAACGTCACCCTTGGTGTGCCCCGTCTGAAGGAAATTCTGAACGTTGCTACCAACATTAAGACTCCCTCCATGACTGTGTACCAACAGGGCATGAAGACTCACGACAAGGAGGGTGCCAAGACCCTGCGCAGTCTTGTCGAGCACACCAGTCTGCGTTCCGTCACCGAGTCTACTGAGATTTACTATGACCCAGACATTCAATCCACTGTCATTGAAAACGATCGGGATATGGTTGAATCCTACTTCATCATTCCCGAAGATGTAGGCGATGACGCCGCGTCGCAGTCCAAGTGGTTGCTCCGTATCGTGCTCAGCCGTCCTTCGCTTCTCGATAAGGGTCTCACGGTCCAGGACGTCGCTACCAGGATTAAGCAGGCTTACCCCCGCGACATTGCAGTTATCTTCAGTGATAACAACGCTGACGAACAAGTTATCCGTATCCGTCAAGTTCAAGACTACAAGGATGACGATGATGAGGATGTCGAATATGATGTGACTTTGAAGAAGCTTGAGCAGCATCTGCTCGACACTTTGACTCTGCGTGGTGTTCCTGGTGTTGATCGTGCCTTCATTAACGAGAAGAGCAAGGTCCGTGTCATCGAAGATGGCTCGCTCCACACAAGCAAGTCCGATCCCCTCTGCAAAGAATGGGTTCTCGAGACCAGTGGTTCTTCTCTGGCTGCGGTTCTCTCAATTCCTGGTGTCGATGCCTCCCGTACATACTCCAACCAGTTTATTGAGATTTTCGAGGTGTTCGGTATCGAGGCTGCCCGTACCGCTGTCCTTCGTGAATTGACCCAGGTGCTGGCCTTCGACGGTTCCTACGTAAATCACCGTCACTTGGCTCTCCTGGTCGATGTGATGACTGTGCGTGGTTACCTGACTCCTGTCACTCGTCATGGTATTAACCGTGCCGACAACGGTGCGCTCATGCGTTGTTCGTTCGAAGAGACTGTTGAGATTCTGTTGGAGGCTGCGGCCTTCGGAGAACTTGACGACTGCCGTGGTGTCTCGGAGAACTTGATCCTCGGACAGATGGCACCCGCTGGAACGGGAGAGTTTGACGTCTACCTGGACCAGACCTTGCTCAACACGGTTGTGTCGAACAATGCACGCTTCGGCCTCATGGGCGCTGTCGGCGCCAAGGATGCTATCATTCCAGACGGCGCCGCTACTCAGTACGACACCGGATCTCCCATGGCTAGTTCCCCATACATGACCGACAGTGATCCCGATGCATCCTTCTCGCCCATGCACCAGATTGGTCAGGATGCTCCACCAGGCTTTATCACAGACTACCAACCGTCTGGTTTCGGTGGTGGCTTGAGCCCTGGTCCTCGCAGCCCCGGTGGTTACTCTCCCACCAGTCCATTCAACACCAGCCCTACGTCTCCTGGTTACTCCCCCAGCTCGAGTTACTCCCCGACATCGCCTAGCATGGGTATGACTAGCCCGCGCATGTCCTTCTCGCCTGGTTTCTCGCCTACTAGTCCGTCGATGAACCCGACTTCCCCGGCCTACTCGCCGACGTCGCCTGCCTACGGTCAAGTGTCCCCGACTTCGCCGTCGTACTCCCCGACGTCGCCTGGCTTCTCGCCTACGTCGCCAAGCTACAGTCCAACATCGCCCAGCTTCAGCCCCGCGTCGCCGGCTTTCAGCCCGACTTCTCCCACCTACAGTCCCACCAGTCCTGCCATCGCAGGCGCTGGCCGGCACCTGTCCCCCACTTCACCAACCTCCCCGAAGTTCTCTCCCACCAGCCCGCAGTCATACTCGCCTAGCTCTCCCAACTTCTCTGGCTCCCCAACATCGCCCGGCGCCGGGGCCTACAGCCCAACTTCCCCGGCTTTCAGCCCTTCGTCGCCTCGTCAGTGAAGTTTGGACGGACATGGCTTGCTTGTCTAAGGCTCGTGCTTACGTCTGTACTAACACCATTACAACATTCAAATAACCCAAAAGGATTTTCACGCGTTTAAAATCTCAGAATTGATTGATAATTTTTTCCACGATATCGGGACGTGTCACCCTTTCAATTGTATCTGTTCTTTACTTTTTTTTACCCACACACGTGCCCTTGTTTCAGCCGTCTTCCTTTATTGCGATTGCACACGCTTCTGTTCCCCCGTTTCGCAGGTGGCCATGATTTCTCACGACAATGCGGAGTTGCTGTTTTCAATGCTCGAGGGTTGAGGAGATTGAGGAATGGCGAGCTCTGATTGCCCTGGGAGTTTTATGGCTGCCCACTTTCTATTGCATTGAGAGCGCCTTGGGGGATGTATTTTCTGACTTTTCCTGTTTTGTACACAGCACCTCGTGAGGGGACGAGTAGATCCAAAGAATGGTAATGTCATTTTTGTCTATTCTGTGCATGTAAAATTGTAGACCACAAGCACTCTGTACAAGTAGGGATAGTTGGAATATAGAGTGTCTGATAAAGTACGGAAAAATGAAGCGCCGTCAAGCCAAACGTGGCCCGAACTACATCATATCGCGACAGCTCCGCACTCGACTCCTCTACATAGCTTGCTTTCGAGCCGCGATGTGCTTCTTACTCTGTACTAACACCAAAACAAAGTCATTATGAGGACCCTATCTCTTCTTTCGGCTCTGCGTAAGCTGTCCCCATGCGAGTACCACACCGCAAGCTGACCCTTCCAGTGCTACTACAGTCCTGCGCAGCTGGGCCAAGTCAACACTCCGCTGAGACAGGTCAGACTGTTCTCGATGGCGATGCTAATAACTATGAACCCCAATTCTTTGCCGGGGAACCAGAGCCCCGACCTATGACCCGTGAGTACCTAACTACACCGGAGCTACTATCTCCGCATCCTACCAATGGCCACATCGATCTGACAACTCATCGCAAACAGAAAGAGTCGAGAAAGCCTGGAATACCCTCCGTACCTCCAAACCTGCAATTTCGCAAACAGAAAAATCAACAGGCCTCCTCGGAACAGCCATATACTACGGCCGCCAAACATTCCGCCTCCTCTTCCTAAACGGCCCAACAACCGATAAACCCCACCGGAAACTCGACGAAAATGTTGCCAGCGCCGTGGCCGAGCTGCGCGCCGCAGCAGATGAAGACCACGACGCAGACGCGATGTTCCTCCTGGCCGAGATGAATTTCTACGGTAACTTCTCCCACCCGCGCGACTTTAAAGAAGCCTTCCACTGGTACCACGATCTCGCCTGGCTGGATGGGAATAATACCGCTCAGAATATGGTTGGGTTCATGTATGCCACGGGCATTGGTGGTGCCGTTGAACGGGACCAGGCCAAGGCTCTTATGTATCATGAATTTGCTGCTGAGACGGGGAATACACGCTCTGAGATGACGCTCGCTTACCGGTATCACACTGGTATTGGTACGCCGAAGGATTGTGACCATGCGCTTGTTTATTACAAGCGTGTTGCCGATAAGGCTGTAGAGTTTTACCGCTCTGGTCCGCCTGGTGGAAGTGCACTTATTCGTGACTCTTATCGTTGGGCTGAGGAGGAGGGTGGTGTTTACGGGGCGGGTGCTAGTGTATCGAGTTCTGGGCAGAATGCCCGTGACGCTGCTCAGGCCAGCCCTGAGGCGAGTGTTGAGGATATCCTTGAGTATTTGGATCTTATGTCCAGGAAGGGTGAGCTGAAGGCTACTTATACCCTCGGCAAGATGAACTTTGAGGGCGCTAGGGGCTTGCCGCGCAATTTCCGTCGTGCTATGAGGTATTTCAAGGTTGTTACTAAGAAATATTGGAATAAGGATGGGACTGTCAATCAGAACGCTCCGGCTGGGCTTGATAAGCTAGCTTCGAAAGCGGCTGGGCATATTGGTTTGATGTATCTCCGTGGAGAGGGAGTTGAGCAGAACTACGGCACTGCTCTCACTTGGTTCCGTCGTGGCGTTGTCAACGGTGACTCTTTGTGCCAGCATTGGATGGGCTTGGTGTATCTCAATGGATACGGCGTGCCCCAGGATGGCTTCAAGGCCGCCAATTACTTCAAGGCTGCGGCCGACCAGGATCTCCCGGCGTCAGAATCGCGACTGGGTGCATTGTTCCTCGATCAGGGCGATGTGGCTACTGCCACGCGTTACTTCGAGCTTGCCGCCCGCTGGGGGTGGATGGAAGCCTATTACTACCTGGCAGAGATGGCGAACTTCGGTGTCGGCAGACAACGGCACTGCGGCGTGGCCGCTGCCTATTACAAGATGGTCGCAGAAAAGGCAGAGATCATTCACTCGGCCTTTGTAGAGTCGAACTCTGCCTACGAGTCGGGTGACAAGGAGGGTGCTCTCATCCCGGCGATGATGGCGGCTGAGCAGGGCTACGAGAATGCCCAGGCAAATGTTGCTTACCTGCTTGATGAGCAGCAGTCCTTGCTCTCGCTCAATTCCATTCTCCCATGGGCTGAGAAGAACCGACCCTCATTGCTGCGCAATGCAGCTCTGGCTTTGATCTACTGGACCCGATCCTCGAAGCAGGCTAACATCGACTCGTTGGTCAAGATGGGTGACTACTACCTGTCCGGTACAGGTACCGTTGTCGACGCGGAAAAAGCATCAGCTTGCTATCACAATGCCGCCGAAGCACATCACAGTGCACAGGGCTACTGGAATCTGGGCTGGATGCACGAGAACGGCGTAGCGGTGGATCAGGACTTCCACATGGCCAAGCGTTACTATGATTTGGCCCTCGATGTTAGTCCTGAATCATATCTGCCAGTCAAGCTCAGCCTGCTCAAGCTTCGAGTCCGAGGATACTGGAATCACATCACCAATGGAAATATCAACCCCATCCGCGACGAGGAGGGTAAGTCAATGATGCCCCGGTTTATCCACCACGTTTTGTGCCCTTACTTATACTTTTCTAGACTCGAGAACTCCTCGCACTTTCAAGGAATGGATCACTGCTTTTATTCACAATGACGAGGAAAGCTACTACGACGAGCTTTACGAACAGCGCGGAGAGGACGATGAATACCGCGGCCTTGATGCTGATAGTCACGAGGATGGCTACTATGATGATCTGGATCTCGACATTGACGAAGGAATGCTAGAGGGTCTACTCATTGTCGGATTGGCTGCTACGCTCTTGGTGCTGGTGTATGTTCGTCAACAGCAGCAGCAGCGTAACCAGCAGAACGAGAATGCCAACGCCAACGCCAACGCTAATGTCAACGTCAACGCCAATGCCCAAGGCAATGGAGACCGTGGCTTTTTCCCACGTCCTGGAGATCCAGAATTCGGGCAGTGGGTGGCAGGAGGAGTTGGGCATTGAGTGTAGTTCATACTTGTAGATCGAATTCCACCTTATCGATAAGCTTCTTTCTCCGCATCTCCCACTTTCTCCCTTCAAAACCTCCATTTATAACCATTTCCTGCAACATGGCTCAGCCTCCAAGCAAGCGTCGTCGCGTCGACGCAGCCGCTACACTATCCAAACCATTCAAGTCGCCAATGCGCAGGCCTATCCCAACCACACCCGCATCACCAGCTACACCTGTCGCGACCAAGACCCTCAATGACAACCCAGCAGTAGCTTCTACACCACTAATCTCAAATATACCTACACATATGGCCCCTACTGGAAGTAAACAACCAACTACTATCTCAACTCCAACCCGCTTCCGAACCTCAGACCCGGACATCCTCGCCCTCCAAAAACAACAACGTGCCGTTCAATCGCGCATAGCAACACTCCGCACGAACCTCGACACAGCAACTCAAGCCCTTCAACTCGAGTCTTCAACTAAAGATACCGAGCTTGAAACTCTCATCGTGAAGTGGCGCCGGATTAGCCAGGACGCAGCCGATGAAGCTTTCGTCGGTGCTCAGGAGCGTGTTAACAAAATGGGAGGTATGAAGGCTTGGAAGGAACGATCTAAGCGCGACGCGACACGGTGGGAAGATGATGTTGACAAACGGGAGATTGAGCATGTTGATGAAGAGGAGGAGGAATATCGCAATCTTGGGGGGCTGTCCGAGATGTTGGAGGGTCGGAAGATTGTTGAGCGTGGGACTGAGGAGAATGATGAGGTGAGTACTTGGTTATTGCTTTCCATAAGAGGCAAGCTGGATGGCTGCTAATGCTTTCTAGGAGTTTTCTGTGGGATATATGCTTAAGACTTTGCATATTGATCCTAAGTTGATTGGGTATGATGCGGTGGCTCAGAAATGGATGAAGGGTTGATGCGACAGGACTGGATTTGAATGATTGATATGATATGATTGATATGATATGATTATGAGACCATGCCCAATATCCAATGTTATCCCAATATGATAGATACTATTTGACTCATACTTGGTACAGTAACTTCGAAAATTGGTGTCACCACCTACTCTCTTTCATTGCCTCAAATGCTCGCTTTGGTTGTTAGTGATATAGTCGACCAAATACCTTTTCTAATGGTAGATTCAATAAAGCTTAGAACCTGAATTCCCCCCGGTCAGTGACGGATTCAAGTAATGTGTGCCCTAGAATCCGAGCAACAGCCCTCAACGCAGCCTTCAGCCAAGATCTCTCCAGATGTGGTACGGATTCTATGCTGACGGCTATTGTTAGAGGCCAAGCTAATGATCCGGCCACACCGGGATGAAGTACATCAAGTGTTGTCATAGAGTCCTCTACGATGTCAGCCTGAGGATCTTTAGTGAAGGATCGGGGATCGACTTGGAACTGCACGCCACCGCACATTTCTCCTGCAAGTGCGTTGATGTTTTCTTGACACTTCCTCAAATTTGTGCTGAGTGAATCACTCTTTAGGACCGACTGAAGTGATAGCAGAGAACGCTGGTGAATACGATTTGTAACCAGACGAAGGGCACGATGTCGATTCCATACTGAAGCAAGGCCGACAGAAGCGTAGAGATGTCGGGGGAATTTGGCGGGAGCATTTGTTGTTGGGGGGGACTGTAACTGTGCCGGGGCAATTTCAAAATTCCAGTTCCGGGGCAGTGTCGATGGCCATTCCATGAGGTCACGGTCAAGGGCATCTGCTTCGATCGCCATGGTTTTCGCTTTCTCAATAGTGTGTGGTTCTGCCGCGTCGATCTCTCTAAACAGAGCCACGGATTTATGTCTCAAAATCAAAACACGTATCATGAGTGAATCCAGCTCCAATTCTGGTCCTTCCTCGCCCCAACTGGTGCCATCTTTCAGCCAGTCAGGCATGTTCGCACCCTGAAGGATGAGTAGACGAAGCTTTGGGGGATAAATATCAGCACAACGAACGCATTCTAATTCTGAAGTACAACAAGGTCCACTTACACATTTCTGTCTAATTACTTTTTCCAACGCCACATTTGCAGCCAAGCCTCTTTCTCGGCGTACACTAAGAAGAGCTGCAGCACCTTTTTCGTGGCAGACGCTTCGCCAGAAACGGGAGCCAACTTCATCAGGGGGAGAAGATAACGGCGTTCTCAAGGAGAACATGACGTTTTCATAGCTGCCCATGAGCATCATCGCTAATACGACCTGATATATTTTATTGGCAGATAATGTCTTCATCTCTTCCAGAGTTTGCTCCACGGTCTTCATGTATGCCTTTTCGGCCAAACAGAGGGCTGATCTCACGCCCTTGCTCCGTCCGAAAACAGCGTTTGAATAAGCAGTCATCGCAAGGCGGAGACTCGAGTCCGGCTCTGCATATTCCCAGTAAGGCAGCACGTGAGAAACAAACTCTTGACCAGGCTCGACCAGCATATTCTTTTCTAGAAAGAAAATATCTGCACAGTGATACAGCGCATGCATCTCAAGCGGGAGCGACAGTGCTGGTTGAATGCTGCCAGGCCTTGACGCCAGGGCAAAATTAGAACCCGAACTCATGGCTGGAGGTCCTGCGATGCTTCTTGTTTGGCGTGGACGCCGCGGACAGCCCTTGGCAAATTCATTTTCACTTCTAAAGTGCAAACCAGTTTGCTCGTCGGAGTCCCATGTGCAGGACCGACCACCAACCCGGCACCTGCTGCAGAGAGGTCTTGTGAAGTCACACTATTATTACGTTATCATTTGTGAGGATCCTTGTTATCACAGACAAACAATAACATAACGGCTTGTTTACCTTGACTTTGCGTTTTCGACAAGTTTGGCATCCAGGACTTGGGAAGACCATCGTTTTAAGCCCGGTGTACGGATGTTCCAGAGTGGCGACAGCAGGTTCTCTCAGTGTATACGAGCGAAAGAGAAATCGGGTGATTCGAAGTCTATTTCGCCGCTTACTCACGTAATCAGATTAGTTATTCGGCATGCTTTCACGTTAGGTACCACAATACCACTACTATTGGAAGGCAGATACTGTGAATTTCGAGAGACATGATTTGGTATACGTGTCTAGTTGGGGTCAAGCAATGATGCGCTAAGGTGGTCTTCCATTGTAGTGAGCGTCGTAATATATACAACCCCGGAGTGACTGGCTGTTGAATGTGGTCTGAACTCCCGGAATTCTCTATGATATATCAAGCAGTCAAAGCGCTGAGCTCTCAAGTTCCTTCTTCATAATAATGAAATACAAGTCATCCCGTAACGCCTTCCCATTGACAAGTTGATCATACGGAAACGGCTCTGCCCTTCCTGTGTTGCTGTAACCCCGCCTGGTATACCATTCAATCAGGCTATCTCTTGTCCAGATAACACGTATCTCAAGCTTGGAAGCGCCCAATTTTTCCTTGGCGATGACCTCTGCCTCGGTAAGCAACTTCTTTCCTATACCACTGATCTGCCGCAGCGGATCAACCGCTAGAAGCCCTAAGTAGCCGTCCTGCCCGTCTTGTCGGGAGATTTCGCAGCATGCGGCCAACTTGCCTGCGTGATCGTGAGCCAGCAGGACCATGCCATCCGAGCGTTCAATCTTTCCGAGGAGAGATTCCTGATCGATGCGATCGTCTGCGATAAGGTCGGCCTCCGTAGTCCATCCTGCGCGGCTCTCCTCGCCTCGGAAGGCGGATCTGATAAGTTTCAGGACCGCGGCGACATCGGCAGCCATCGCTTTGCGGTAGTATAATGTGTTCGGGACCGTCATTGTGTTTGTGAATAGCTGAAAGTGGTAGGTAAGACGAGAGCTTACTGGTGGTTTCGTTGAAGGGTTTCGCGGGTCTGAAAACAAAAACCTAGGGTTAAGAGGACGTCGAGTTCATGTAAGGGCCCTTTCATACAATTTAGTATCCAATACTCGTGGTAAGAGCTAAACCCTTTCCGGAAAAACGCGCGAATGTCTCCACGTCTCAATTTACCGAAGAGAGGTTAAGTCTATATTGTGGTACAAGGCGTGCGCTTAACCATTTTGGGACAAACATGCGAAGTCTCCACATCACCATCTGTCAGACATCCAATAGTTAACTCTCAGTTTATAGAGGTATTATAGATTCATCAGACGATGGATGGGCGGCAGCAATGACCTATTATGTTTAATTCCTCGTTAATTCCGCCTAACTCCTCTTTCATCGACGGCCCTATCGGACTTTACACACTTGATTTCACAGCATCGTCGCCCAGGATATGATATAAAAGCAAGATGTAACGTTCAGTTTCCTATTTGCTAACTGCCATACTCCGCTACATCCTTTACAAACTTTCAATTGCTCTCTTTTAGCAACATTAGCCCTCGTGCACCCTTTCCATTCAATCAAGTCTCACCTACATCAAATGGCTCCCTCACTTCCTTTAGCGCTTCAAGAGAAGCACGACGAAACCAAAGTCGAGTATGTGCGACTTGGCATTTCCGGCCTGCGCGTCTCTGTACCGATTCTCGGAGCGATGTCTTTGGGTTCATCTCAGTGGTTACCCTGGGTACTGGACGAAGATGCCTCAATCGAGATCCTCAAAGCAGCATATGATCGGGGCATGAACACCTGGGACACGGCAGATATGTATTCGAATGGTATCAGTGAGGAGGTCATTGGGAAAGCATTGAAGAAGCACGATATTCCGCGCGAAAATCTTGTCATTATGACCAAGTGTTGTCTTCATGTGGCTGATCGGCCGGACATCTTTACGCCTCCTCTCCACCGAGAGATGTCACAGATTAAGGATTTTGTCAATCGAGGAGGTATGTTCGCTTAAATCAGATGGAATCGCAAATGAGTGAGAGGCATTCGTGCATGGGCTAACCCGAATCCGTGCAGGTCTCTCCCGAAGTGCCATCTTCAAGGCGGTTGAGGCATCCCTTCGTCGCCTAGGGACCACGTACATCGATCTCTACCAGATTCACCGCTTCGACTCTTTTACACCAATCGAAGAAACGATGCGAGCTTTGCACGATCTAGTCGTGTCAGGTAAAGTGCGCTATATCGGTGCCTCCTCGATGTGGGCAACGGAATTCGCGCGTATGCAATCCATCGCAGAGAAAAACGGCTGGACGAAGTTTGTCAGTATGCAGAATCACTATAATCTGTGTTATCGAGAGGAGGAGCGGGAGATGAACAGGTACTGCAACGACACTGGCGTGGGGCTCATCCCCTGGTCACCTAACTTTGGTGGAAAGTTGGCAAAACCCCTCGGAGAAAGATCCTCCACGAGGGCGCAGGCATCTTCACCAGTGGGCAATGGGCTTACCGAGGCAGATCAGGAGATCATCTCTCGGGTAGAGCATGTAGCGGAACAAAAAGGCTGGAAGATGAGCCAAGTGGCTCTTTCCTGGCTCCGCAGCAAAGGAACGATACCAATTGTTGGGTTAAACTCACTGCCAAGACTTGACGAAGCCTGTGACCTCTACGCAAAGAAACTGACTGGAGAGGAGGTTGAACTTTTGGAAGAGCCCTATGTGCCTAAGAATATAATAGGGCATGTTTGAGGATGAAGATCGGGTAATAGTATAGTAGAGAGAGGGGTCTCAGTGTTCTTTGCCAGGAATATGGGAATTCTTATTATTGCTACAGTATTGCATTCAAGAAAGAGCGTAGCAGTGACACCGATTCCCGAAAGTACCGCAGCTTGCTATGAATATTGTACTAGTCCTAGCGGTATACTACGTGTCCTTACATCCATAGACGCCTCCTTATTTATCGAATGTCTAGTCAGCGAAGTCCATGATTTCACTGACTGAAGCATAACGTCACATTCCCTTGTTCTGGACCTGGATTTTATGTTCTTCTGAGCTATCGTACAGCCTTTTATTCATTCAACCATTATAACCCTCCTAGCTATTATTATCTGCTTGTACAGCGTCCAAAAAATCTCGCTATATGCCTTGCTGGAGAAGCCCGATTTGAAGCCTCACCGCTTTTTCCCCTAGGTACTGTAATGATATAGACGACTATCACATAGACTTCGCCAAAGCCCACGTTTGGGCCTAGAATCCGGGCCCACAGCCCACCGTGGGCCCCTAATAGGCCCCTACGAAAGCCCAACTTTGCATAAAATCTAGGTCTTGGCGGTTATAAAACTCCTGATTCACCCAAATGAAATACAATTTCTTACGCCTATTGTAGTCACAGCTATGAATTCGGTAAAACTTAAGCTATTAATACCCTAAAATTAAGAGAAATTCCTTCTCAGATTTGGCCTGTATGGCCGTGGGATCTATAGGAGAGATGACTAATGAGGCAAAAGATTTAAATTGCTTCTTGTGCCTCTGCAAAAGTGGTGTTTTTTTGCTGGCCGCGATCCTTTCAACTATTGAGCAACGCTGAAAGTCAAATGACAAGCTGGCTCCAAATTATCACTACATTGTTGGGTGAATGGGCCAACTGATCTCATCCAATTTGACACCCTCAACCTGGTCACCAAAGCTATCTCGGCGATGGTGAGCCCTGTCGGTGAGATCCCAACTTATGCGCAGGACAACAAAATGGCCTTCTCTCATCCTTGCTTGCCTGGGTCAGAGGGCCGAAAAAGATCATTGGAGGCCGTGAGTTCCGAGGGTTCCATATTTGAGACTCTATCACAGAATCCGATGATTTGAAGGGTCTTCCTACTGCCTACAAAACCTCTTTCACATAACTCGTCAAATGTGACTTATATACACTTATGTTCTTGGAAGAGAAATGCAGAGGGTCCCTGAACAACGATACCCTAACCGAGTCTATTTATAATAAGAGTTGTGCTACGTCATTGAAAAGCTGGCTTGAAAATGTCGACTCGACCTATGTTAGTTACAATGTCTCCGGCTCTGCTACTACCAAGTACGGTGGTCAAATTTAGTCCGGATAGAACGAAATATATCTTAAAGATACAATAAGTGGCGAATATTGCAACGGTAAGCACTATAGTCTATGTCCTTAGTCTATATCACGATTCTGACGATTTGTTCCTACTTTTAGATATAATTGCCGGGTTCCTAGAGGTGAATTTTCTGGAGGATATAGCAAAAGATAAGCTCTATTTATTTTGTTTCGTTAAGAAGCTAGAGATTATACAAAGTTCTTCTTATTTATTTTTATGATAAAGGATTCTAGTCCTATTTAGAGGTTGCCAATAAATAATATAGTCTAGACGCACTAATTAGTATGCCGCTATTGTTGGATTCTCCGCCGGAGTTTCTCCTAGTCCCTATCTACGCCTCTAATCAAACTTATACCACGGCCTCTAGCGATATATATAACTCGATTGCCTTAAAGTATAGTGTATCGTCGACAGCCTTGGTAATAGCTAACTCTCGTTAACTTATGATATATAATAGCCTAGCGGCAAATATTGATCTTTGTCTACCAATAAATTACGCTACTACCTATATTCTCAAGAGTAACGATATATATAGCTCGATCGAGAACACGGTATCTTACTCTCTAGGCAGTGTAAGAAAGTACAACTCTTGGGTTGAATAGGACTATTTCAATCTCTAATCGGTCACGGAAGCTTAGGGCCATATAATCTGCCTAGCCGGGCAAGGTGGGAACTATATAGCTACCGCACTAATCCCCGGCGTGACTTTAAGTCCCGGGGAAAGTTTAGGGTATTCAGAATCGATAGTGGACCTACCTTCGAATGCCACCTTCGCGCCGGGCACGACCTTGAAATATGGGAAGTGGTATATTACGTCGGAAGATGGATCTTGTGCGTAGATTTGCGTCTAGAGAGTCGATCACCTCTACGCTTTTCTTGTAGGTGAACCTATCACTTCCAAGCTCCGGTGATTCCGCGGCTTTGGTTGTTAGAAATGCTTACTGTGTTGCTCCGAATACAGGATGGTCAAGCTCCCCTGCTTTGTCGAGTGTTGTCCTAATAGCAAGCGGCGTTAGCTCGGCGTCTGTCACTAGTCTTCTAACATCCTCTTAGCTTCGGCTTTTGTCCACCACAGAAGTATTTAGGCAGGTGTTGGAATAGACCAAGCTGATTTCTCACTGCATAAAGAAATTGAATGTAGCTCGTGCCATGTCACTTATCCAAATGTGGCGTCTGAAGCTTGGTACCTTCGGTTTCAGGAAGATAATAGAGAGCGATGGAGTGACGCGATACGCGTTTGTGAATGATTATATAAAGTGATCCACTAGTGAGTTGATAGTCAAGGGGTAGATATATGTGCTATTCACATGACAATGGGGGAGAGCAATGGATGAAATATCGCTACGCGTGTAATCAAGTCAATTCTCCCAAGTCTGTTCACCGGGTTGCCAAAGAACTAAGATATTCCGGCACTAGCCAGACCAAGCGAGTGGATATTTAATCGAAAGCTTCGGGAAGAAAGCTAGTTCTTCGAAGTGTTTCATGTATGTCAATATAAAGTGGGCCCTTCTATTCTTGATTCTATGATTCGTTGGTAGGTCACAAGTCATATCGGGCATAGAAGTTTAATGGTCGGTCTCTTCCGTGGTTTCAAGCGTATAAGGACGTCATTTTTTCAGACAAACAGGTCTAGGATAGAGCAAATATCGAGCAAGTTCGCCAATATTTTTCCGAGTACCTTCGTGTAAGTAGAGGCCAAGGGACTAGTCGATTCGAAGGCTGCCTTCTTATTGATAAGCGGTCACTAAAGCATGATCCGATGAACTAAATCGACTAGGAGAAGGTCGAGGTAGTAGCTCATCCATGCCACTAGTAGTCATGTGGAAGAGACAGAGCATGCGATAGTATTGGTGTAGGGGAGGTCGAGCAGACAAGGCATTTGCTCGTTTCGAATTCGAGTGATAGGAATATGAGGGTGTCTTCCTATAGTGAGATCCGAGTTAGTATGTTGATCTAGTTAGATAGGTGTTGTACTTGATGCTATTCATGAAGAATCCGACGGTATACTTAAGACCGATCAGTAACTAGGATCGTCATCATACTAGCTTACCGACTAGATCACGGCCAATTCTCTTTAGCAATATAGTCACCAATATGCTATGTTGTATTCAGGTACGTCACTCTCCGGCTGTCGCTTCAAGAAGCCGCGCTAGATACACCGGTAGGTTCGCAAGACGGCAAAGGCGCGTGACGAGCTCATGCGTGACCAGAATTTGTATAGTCGTATCGGGAGACCGCTTCGTGTAGATAGCGAGAGCTTAAGGCTCCGCTGTTCGTGTGAAGGCGGTAAGGAGGGGAAGACGGGATAACTAGCGCGTCGGCCCTAGTCTTATCTAAGTCGGCGGGAATAGGTCACTCGCCATAAGAGTTTTCGTGGGTGGTGATAGCTGCTTCTTAACGGCATAGAGATATTAGTGGTGTTTGTCTAGGGCATAGACTTGGCACAACTTATCGGACCCGGAGCATAAGGCGCGATATTCCACTTACCTGATCGTGGACAACGAACGTCTAGAGTTTATGTGTCCTATTGTTGACCCGCAACCCTGTCTTGCAGAATTCCAGGATATATTGCATTGTTTCAAGTGATAGGGTACTATAAAAGTTTGTAAGCCATGACCCTGCGCAGAGCACTGACGGAGTGCTGTTCGGACTTACTTTGCTGCGCTATCAACAATTCCTGTCTATCATTAGCTTGTTGGTCAGCGAGATAATGCATGACTCACATGATCTGAAAGAAGATACGGGAAGGGTTCCGTGGCTTTGCGCGTGTATTGGATGGAATGCATGGATCTTTGTTTCGCATCGTTTGGAGTCGGTTTAGTTCGGACAGATCTCGCTAGGATCTACATACCTGCATAGAAGTCGCTCTTTTGTATTGATATATTCAAGGACGAGACAGTGGTCGGCTGCTATGTTGGACAGATGTTCGCATAGATACTTTGATCGCTAACATCATCTGTTTCTTTGATCGCTGGCAGGGTAGCAAGGTGGATTGGGTGGGAATCTCAAACACTTTCTAGCTTGTCGGTCCACGATGTAACTTTAGATGTCAGTACAGCGGACAGTAGGTCAAAGGAGGAACTTATCAAGTGCCGCAAACGCAAGGCCCGCTCGAATTTGCGCAGCAAGTGATAGTGTTAGAAAACAAATTGCTGGGGAGAGAGCGACGTATTTATAGGCTTCTCGGCTCCTGTCGCTAGGTAGCAAACGTTGGACACGACGCCTATCCTAAGTGAGGCCTGTTACAAACCATGCCTTTGTTGTACTGCAATTATTTGCGTAAATCTTGGTGCGAATTTGAAGGCTCACTGAGAAAACATGCTAGATTCAAGTTGAGAATAAGCCAAAGTGACTCGGTTAAGAAACGTTGGCTCACTGTTGCATCTACGATCTTAATATGAGGCAATAGAAGCTGTTCATTCTTTGAAGCTACCCAAGAGCGCTCAAAATTTCATCAAAGGGTCAGGGAATCTCTCTGGCCTCGCTCGAGTGTCGGTTCTGAGCTGTGGTCTATCCGTCCAGACTGCGGAAAGCGTCAGGCCGCAGTCGCGCGGGCGCGGGTACTCAACCCGTCAACCCGTCCGTTGAAGCTTGGCCTCGTTGACTTGACTCAACTTTTGAACTTGTTGCAACCAATGTTGAAATACGTTGTTCTTGACTTCCTTTTCCAGTCCTCTAAATTTTACTCTATTTACTTTTGGGATATCTAAACTCTCTAACGAATGTGAAAAAGCGTCGTGATTTGATATATATCTCCTTGACCATTCATCACCAGTGATCCTCTAATATGAGGTACATTCACCAACCATCCTACACGAGAATGATCACCAGCACCATCATTAAACAGACTTAGAAGGTTTGATCACCGCACAGACTCTCATTGTCTGTGTTGCGTTGAATTGTTTTAGATTAGGTAAAGTCCAAGTGTTGGCGTTTTGCGAGGGAGAACTTTGAGCCGTGGGTCCTTACCCATGCTTCTGCTCTCTGCTGCGCCCATTTTAGGGTTCTGCAGTTTTGCTCTGTGTTGTTGCCACAGCCTTGGTCAGCTTCATGATCGATGGGCGTAGTCATCAGCGGTAAGCCCAGCAAGTTCTTTTCATTGGCAAGAAGACAATAGCACGTTATTTGGCTCGACTGGTGAGAAAACATATTTCCATTCTGTAGCGGCACCATGCGGACCAGAGATAAAAAGGGAACGTTTCTTTACTGGTCTGGGCTATGCAACAACTTATCTTATGATCACAATGTGTGAAAGTCAATATTTCCGACAGATTCCCTGAATGCGACTTCAAATCACCAACGGCGCCAACTAAACCCTATCTATTGGTTTTCGAACTTAGATATCGTTCAGGGGAGGGTCTTTCATGGCCATTCGCACTAGTATGATGGGCTACGCCGGCCTCTCCTGCGTCGCTTTTTGACAGAGATGCCGTACCGACCTGATTTTTAGCAGGCCATGCTCTTAACAACTGTTAGGCACGGTGTGAAGATACTCCGTTTCTCGGTTGTACTAAATGTATTGCTTGGTTAGATTGTTTCAGACTCCAACTTTGTTCTCAGGGTCAGCCTCACAAGCCTAGTCGAAAACTCTGGGCGATGGGATGGAGGTATGCTCTTGGAGGTAAGTCATGGTGGGCACTTCACTTCGAAGAATCAAGTCGCGGACTTTCAGCGGGGGAGATGTCGTTCTCGCCAGACGAAAACGAGCTAGCCAGGTGATATCGTCTGCGAAAGCAATTTCGGCGTGACAGTCTTGGCCCCCCATCATGGCAGCAAGGCGCTTACGAGACATATTAACGGTGCAAGGTTTGCCTCCTCTCAGCATCGACGCGCGCTGACACAGTACGGAGTGGTCAATTCGGCCACGCAATCTATCTGTGTCGCGCCTCAGCCGCTGCCCATTGGGCAAAGTAAGTCTCCTTGTTCGCCTAGTGACAACCGTGAGCCAGGTCGGGGGAAACAAGCCATAAGCACATCTACTCATGCCTCAGGCGTGGGGCAGTTATGTCACGGCTTTTGACGGTGTAAGCGGCAGAAGTGCCTGTCAAACAACAAGCAATCTCCGCAGACCTGAGCGGCTGGATTCCCACATCCAGCCCAGTCGCACAACAATTGAGGCATATTCGCACGGTCGTCCCTTATCACGGCTGACGAGAATCCGTCAGGGCCAAAGTAAGCAATCTGCAGAATGATTGACGAAACTGAATGAGTCCAGTGAAAGTGGATTAGGTGTTAGTCCTAGTAGTTGGCACTTTTCGATCACAATTTAGGGTCTGGGTCGATGTACTTTAAGAACCCTCTCTCGTAGTGACTCGGTTGGGGTGCGGTGCACAATCCGCGCAAACTTCTTCCCACCAACTACCGCGCAGATCGTCGTTGTGGTTCAGAGGAAGATTCATTGTTGATATTCACATCTGAGATACTGAGGGCTTATATATATAAGATATATATCAGGTTGATTTCCAATCAATATGCTTATATCCGGAATAAATTTCGTATACGAAGCTCTATTGTTTACTTGGTCGAGCCTCGATTCACAACAGATGTGGCCTCGTGGAGATGAGGGAACGTGTAACCACTCGTGGAGACATTGAGAGTGACTATCACTATCCTCATCATCGACTTGCGTTAAAAAAACTCGTGGACGCAGCATGGACATGATATGAACTCTGGGCATTAAGCTCCGCACAGATCAATATCTTCATTAAAAAAATTCATGCGGCGTGGGGGTTAAAGCGTCTCGTGTCCACAAATATACTGTCCGCCGTTCTGGTGCAACCTTCACAACGTGGGCAGGGCATGTCTGGAACCGGGCGGGCGGGGAAAATGAGGATGGGGTCAAGCGGGGATGCCGCCACGTTTCAGAGCGAGGGATCCCGCCCGGCTGGTTTGGGAAGCTTTCTTTACATGGGAACAATAGGTAGAATCGAGTATGACTTCCCTGCAATACATTCAACTACGCCATGCAATATCTAGATAAGTCGAAGTTTTGATTGCTGGGTGACATTACCATGACTGGGTAAAGCGACCGCGTGCCCGTGACTTCTTCAGTCACAGAGTTCCATCCAGATGTCGCACTGGAGAAGAGATCTACTGGACTGTTGCATGCAGGTCAAGATCCCTGGTTGGTCTGATGATTTAATGCCTGCAGAATCAATACCCTAATCTCCCGGCAGTGATTGCTGTGGGCGTTGCCCCTGACCACTTATTTTGTCGCGGTTGCGCGAGTGATAGATTTCTATCGTGGCGCATAGCATAGGAGCGTTGCATAGTGCCAAGGAAACCTGGCGTTGGAATCCCTGACAAAATGGGTGTGATTACGACTTTGACCCTTCATGCTCAAGCCCAAGTAACATCGTTTGGCAGCTGAACGGTTGAGCATGTGCAGAATATTCGTCTACTACGTCGCGCGGAGGCCTGCAGCGACTAAGCAAGATTAGAGATGGAAATAGCCTCCGAGCCAACATTACAGATTCCAAATGGGAGCCTCCAACTTGGGTGCATGTCAGGTTACAATGCTAAGCTCCGGAGGGAATCGTCTCCTTCCGACATCACTTATCGCTGTTGAAATAAAGCGCTGGCCCCGAGCAAATAAGTGGAGTGCTGGAAACCGTCCGTGTCTGACGTTTAATCGGAATCCAATATCTTTCGCCATCAAAGAGATATTTACCGGCGTTCGCTCTTTTAGCAGCCCTATTCTTCGAAATGCCTTTCAGATTGAGCATTCTAGGCCTGGCGTTGGCCTTGGTCCCCTTCGTCAGTGCTGTATTGAATTCAAGCTCGTCCTCAAATGTTGCTGTATACTGGGGTAAGTATCCACGAGTGACATTAGCGTGGGAATCAATGACAAGAGGGGGAGCTAATATACAGCACGATTAGGACAAAACTCGTATGGCCAAGGCACGGGCCCTTTTGCGCAGCGTAACCTCGCCTATTACTGCTCGAGTAGGTTTTCACAATGGCAAAGATAGCGTTTAAAGTCTGCCGCTAAATCAGCGATATACCGGTCATATTAGACACTGAAGCCAACGTGAGTCTGATCACATCCATGGGCTGCGTTGTAAGCTCGTTGAATGACATGATTTTCCAGATCATCCCTGTTGCCTTCATGAACGGCATTACTCCTCCTATCACAAACTTTGCCAACGCTGGAGACAACTGCACCGCATTTAGTGATAACATCTATCTTCTAAACTGCACCCAGATTGCGTAGGTTAGCCCTTATCATCATTCATGCCCTCACTAATTGCTGCTCGATGTAGCAATGACATCAAGACCTGCCAAAAGACCTATGGCAAGACGATTCTACTGTCACTCGGGGGTGCCACCTATACCCAGGGAGGATGGTCGTCCATAACCGAGGCTCAAAACGCAGCACAGGCAGTGTGGGACATGTTTGGCCCCTCAACTAATGCACAAGTTGACCGGCCCTTTGGCGACGCTGTCGTTGATGGTTTTGATTTCGACTTCGAGACAACAACCAATAATCTCCCGGCATTCGGCGCAAAGCTTCGCAGCCTCATGGATGCCGCTAGTGGCAAAAAGTACTACCTGTCTGCTGCCCCCCAGTGTGTCTTTCCCGACGCTGCTAATGGGGCAACGCTTAACGCCGTTCCATTTGACCTAGTGATGGTGCAGTTCTATAATAATTGGTGCCAAACCTCCAACTTCCAGGTCGGTTCCACTACCCAGAATGCCTTCAATTTCGATGTGTGGGATAAATGGGCCAAGACCAGCCTAAATTCCAACGTCAAGGTCTTTTTGGGCATTCCAGCCAATGCGGGCGCCGCTGGCTCTGGCTATACAGATGGGTCCCAGCTTAAGGCTGCGATTGCTTATTCAAGGCAATATAGTAACTTTGGAGGAGTCATGATGTGGGACATGTCGCAGCTTTACGCCAACAGCGGTTTCCTTGACCAGGTTGTCAGTGACCTCACTGTCACTGTCCCTCCGGTTACGACTACAGCTACAGGTACATCGATGACCACAACAACTTCAAGCACCAGACCGATTCCGAGCGGAGGCCTAGTTGCGCAGTGGGGTCAATGTGGTGGCATCGGGTATACCGGTCCTACTCAGTGCCAGCCACCATATAAGTGCGTTTTAGGTGGTCAGTACTGGTCTTCTTGCCAGTGAGCAGGATATTCGTGTAGCTAAGACCTTGCTGCTCTCAATCGCCGTTCAAGTTTGATGTAAGATGCGCAGTTGGACTTTTGCTATTAGAGGATTTGAATGTACGCTTCCCTATTGTACTATAAAAAGTCAAAACCGTACCGCTAGCCAATTTGGTCCCGCGAGCCTCCGAGGTGTCGCAAGTTCCTGGCTAGACTGACTTAGGTCTGAACGTGCTTGACCCTGCATTTGTAGACATCTCGTTAGGGCGCTGAGTCAACACGAATCACTGGGTGTCGGGCGTCGGCTTTGGAAGTCTGGAACCCCTATTATCTGCGGATCATATACCCCACCAGCGGTCCAGTGGTAGGGGATCGCGCGGTCCCTCGTGCCCTCGTGCCCTCGTGCCCTAAAGTGCCAGGTTCCAGCTAACTAGGACCTCAGGGTAACATTCCTGTTACCACCACGCGGAGTAAAGCCACGCGGTAGTGGCCACATTAGGCTTGAGCGTATTAGAAATCATGGCTTACCGGGCACCTGCGTTGGACTCAGCTCGAATTCAGCCATCACCCTATCACCGCTCGCCCGAGCTCCCGAGTCCTTGAGGCATATTTTCTTGGTACTCGCTCTTTCACTCAAACTTTCCCGTAATTATTCTATCCCTTCTAGGAAGAATCGATGATTACTCTTCTCTACCTTGTGTTGTGGCAGAGCACGATGAGGCAAGTTCTACGAGCCCTTGTATCCTCCTTAGCTTACACCCTGATGGTTTCCATAAAAGCAAATCTATAGTACAATGCTTCTCCTCCGTTTTAATCAAACAATATGAGAGGACTGAGTAATATTCATCTCTAGGTTGAATCGTATGTTAAAGACCTAGATTCTCTGTTTAGGCGTTCCTGAACTGTACTAGAGGGTACCTCCTCAAATGGCCAGCGCCGCTCTCTTGTGACGCAGTTAGAGCGGGGCTCGGTGTCGGAATGGACATTAAGACATACCACGCCATTATATTCCCTCATCCGACAGACTAGGTGAGGGCATTTCAAGACCTCCTCGGACTGATGTAATTTTAGGTGATCGTCAATGTGACTCAGGAGAGTAGTCTTGGTCATCCACTGTTTGAACCGTTCTGCAGGGGCTTTCTTGTCATCTCTAAGGTAGAATGGACAAAGACCAGCGGCTACAGTAGTCTACCGGGTGGGTTTTATTCCACAGCGAGGATGAAAGTTATAAAAATGTATAAAATTGCACGAATATCACTTGATTATCTAAAAGTTGATAGTGAAGCGAGATTTATGCTAGTACGGATATTTTGAGGATATGATATATGACCCGCTGTCCAATGGAGAGGATAACCCGCAGTCTAATTTTCACTGTCTGTCGGTATTTGACGGTTGGCTAATTTTCCAATCCTTAAGCTATTCCTTACTTTTACGGCACACTGAGATAGAAAGATCCTCTCTCCGCCCTATATTACTTGGCTTCTAGATCTGAAGGTCGAAGGGCGTTATCTACTGGAGTAAGTCAAGATAAATACTATAAAATCCACTCGGGCGATTCTACCCCTTATTCCAAGGCTCTGGTCTTCCCTTCACATCAAACTTTATTCTTCTGAATACAGGACAGTTGCTAAGCGCGCAAGCCCAGTAAAATCTTCATTCAGGGCTCAAAGACATCTTGCCGGATGTATAGTAATGGTTGTGATTATCTCGGCTAATGCAAACCTAAGACTAAAATGTGGAAAGACCCCTCCATAATACCAGAAAGCTGAGTATATCTTGCAAGTTAGATCTAGGACCGGCGGCCCAGGAAGGAATTGGATCGGTCGCTGTATATACCATACTAATGCACTTCGTGGAAGAGCGTTTGACCCGGACGTGACGTCGTGGGTGAAGAAATACATAAATACGTATTTCCTATCCAACAATTTCCATATCTTCTCTCCGTGATATCCTCCCACATATTCTCCCACAAAGTAGCCCCTCATCGCTTGACCCAAAAATCAAGGGCTTATGATCTCTTCCGACAATGCCGATCCATTTCACTTCAGAGAACCGTTTTCTCCAAGTGGGGATCAACCATGGTAACATTTATCTATGTACCGAACCAAGACCAGTCATTCAACCCCAAGACAATTTGATTTCAAATTCGGAAAAACATTTCGATGCTGCTACAGCAACAGCTCTGGGTCATGCTTTGAACAAAGCCCGAAGATGTCTAGACATGGTTCAGGACACAGCATCTCAGAATACCCAAGTTGTTGGAGTTGGGAACGCCTTGGCAACCTGCTTCTGAACCTGCAAGGCCTCAGCGCTATGCAATGGGGCTCTCTAGACGGTGTTGTACTATCCTATGTCTTTTAGCTCTTATATTGCTGCATCGCGGAATTCTACGAGCGCGAATCTACTCCGCTAGCAATGTCGTCGCTACGAGATGGCCTTACCGCCTACAAATTGGCTCTTCAATGTGTGCATGGCGCAGCTTTGATGAATGTCTTGATTTCTTCACCTCCTGCTTATCATAATTTTAACCAAATCGCTTTTTATAAATCAGGACAACAAGAGATCATTGTCTTCACGGCAGCAGGAAGTCACGGAGGCCATAGAAGAAGTGGGCAACAAAAGATTCAAAAATGGGAACGGAATGAGCACAGCGATATACCATTCTCAGGCGGTCCTCAATTTGTTGAAGGACACTCGTGAGCCAGGTGCTACGGCGGCATCTGGCGACATGCATGTGAGATTCGGCGGAGGAAACCGGGGTATTCAATTCGCCGAGTATCATGGAAACATGGAACACTTAATCTTTCCTCTCTAGAAGCCCCAGCAGGTTTAACGAGATTTTGTATGCTGTGCATCTGGATATACTGCTCTGGATTTCTATTTGCTGTTTGTACGGACAGAGAGAGAAAATGGGCATAAAACAAGGAAAATTCCACCTTTTCCTAGACTTCATTTTCGCCATCAGCCATGAAAAAAATAAGGCTAAATAAGTATAATTTCTCGCTTACTTCTGGAGGTAGTAATGGTGATGTTGTAAAAGAAAAGATAGTCAATGTACCCAGTGTGTTTTCATGTGTACTCATGGTACGTGCTAAAAGCTTACTCCTTGGTTTCATGGTGATTCCATCTGACTCTCCGAATGAGCATTCTGTTTAAAGGCTTTGTCAATATACCATCTTAGTTGAAACGAATTGACGAATTATTGGGGTAGATGAGGATGAACGAATTTCAACGGTGCAAAAGTTCCTCGTCAATTATGTGTTGAACGGGATATGACAGCAGCAGATGTTGATACTACAAGAAAATTTACATCAATTATTCAACCCCAGCATTGTTGAACGTCGATTGATCCGCTATCCTCGTAATGAAGTACCAGGTGTTTAAAAAGCATGAATTAATGGAGCCTCCTAGCTTTCCCTTCTTTTCCACCGGTTGCCACGGTCTAGGCCATAGTTCCCGTGTTGGGTTAGCGCCACTGACACAACCAATATCATGCGGGAGCGCAGTATCTTCCCTCGACAAGTTCACTTGTTAGTGACTTGCCTAACACAATACAATCATGGAAGAAACTTTCCGGTCTTTGATAGCAGGGAAAGTTCAAGAGTTGCTTGTATTCTGTGGGATCCGCGACTGCGACTATGAAACTATCAAGGAACATATCCTAGGCATTTCTGACTTTGGTGAGGCCTAGATTGCTCATTAGCAGACCATTTCAACTGACACGTATAGTCCGCGACTTAAGGCTATAGGTAGGGATAATAGATCCACTACCTCTCCTTACTCCCGAAGCTAGTCCGGATCCTGAAGCAAAGCGTGGCTCTTAGCGGTTACTCTCCACACCTGATAAAAGAAGTAGGGTGGACTACAAAGGGCTAGATGCGCAGTCTTATAAGAAAAGGAGAAAGAAAGGAAATAATACAACTACAGATGTAGCGCAAGAGACGAATAAGCCTGTAGTACGTCGGGAAGGTGACAGAACAACCGGTCCTCCGTCGATGACTGAGGCGAACGCCATACCTTAGGCCAAGGCTCCTTTGACCGCCATAGACACCTCTCGGTACGGGAAAGCACCGTATAGGATTATTGAGAATATACTTGTGAACTGTATAAAGCTAAACGATCCCCTTGGAAGATCTAGTCTCCGGTCAAAACAGGCAAATATGACAACGAAGGTTGAGGAGATTCAGAGTGTTGTGAATGGTATTATTAAGCTGGAATATTCCGATGTAGTCTAGCTAATCAAGCAGGAAAATGCATTCTCCACAATTAAAAATATCCAATCGCGGCTTAATGAAACTGTGTATTGGGAAATCATCAAGAAAGGTGCCGAGCTCCTTGACCCAAAGGACGCCAACCTCGAGAGGCCCTCTTGATAAATTCACAATGGCCGAGAAAGTCGCCACCGAAAGATTCATGAGGGAAGCGGGCTATAGAATTAGTCTCGCCAATCAACGGCAGTGCCGTCTTTTCTGGAAAAGACTATTCGACATACGAAACGCTGGTGTCGATAAGATCCTTCTATACCGCACAAAGGAATTTGACCGCTTCTGCAGGAGCTATTCATTAGAGGCCGGGTCTTCTTTGATCGAAACTGTCTAACTCTAGGAAGAAAGGTATAGCCTTTATATCAAACAACTAGAAGAGCGAGTGGCCAAGGAAAGCAAGGGTGATTTGACAGGAAGGCTATGGTTAAGCCAGCCGCTTTTAACAGACAGAGTTTGTGTCACTCAGGATTCTTGGAATTGCGCTGTTAACCCGTGGTTCTCGCACTATCTTTCAATTGAGTGGATCGTACGAGCCATCGGCTAAAGCGCTTGGTGGGTTCTTTGACTTAAGGGCAAATACAGAAGCAATGCGAAACAAGTCTATATTTGTCACACTTCAGCCTAGGAAAGATGTTTTTCTTACGGGTTGCCCTATTATATCAGTCCAAGAGGGAGATACCCCCGGGTTATTTTCTGGAGAGATCCGGTACTCTTCAGACTATAATACCGTCTACGGTATACCTAGCCCCGAACAAAATCTTTGGTTAGATTACTCCAGAGTCACTAGAGCCCTTAACTTAATAAGGGTATCAGCTCCTAGAGGTGAATCTAATTAGTAGGAGTTAATTGATGGATAGAGTAGACCTCGGCAAGGACCGGGTCCGGTCCCAACTTTGAGGACCGGGACCGGACCATGCGGTCTTTGGTCTTTTTTCAAAGTAGTCAGGACCGCACCACGGTCCCCCGTGGTCCTTTGCGGTCCCCCATGCGGTCCCCCGCAATTTCATAATTATGCCAAGACCTTCCTTGTTTGGCCGTATAAACTGATTATTCAGCCACGTTTTTTACTGTTATTTAACACTGTTTTGGTATCTACACAAATTTTGATAATAAATCAGGTCTAACAATCAATAAAACAGTTGAAACTACCTTGTATCTGATTTCATGAAGCTTGGTATTAAGTTAATTACCAATGAACTTTCAATTTCGGACTGTTGTGGTTGACATTTTAGAATTTACTTCTGATCATGCAAAGATATATTGAAATGGGGATGGCACGATGGCAGTCTGACATAGCAGACGGGTCGATACTAATGAAGAGGTCACACAACCACTCCCATGGCCTGAAGGCGTAGAGAGCGGTCCCTGAAGGTGTAAATCGTACCGAGCCTGATGCTATATCATGAATCAAGAAGTTTTGCGAGTAACTGTAGTCATATTGAGGTTGTTGGATTATGCTCCTCTCTCTCTGTAGGAGAAGACTGTATGTCTCTTGAGGCATCATAGATGCCTTAGGCTATTAAAATACTACTGTCACGGGATTCACCACTATATACTACCCCCCCTCTTGAATCAACTATCCCTTAGTTGATCAGTAGCGGGCCTAGATAGGCCTCGCCCATACCCGTGGGTAAGCGGGTTTTACCCGACCCATACCCATTTCTTGGCGGGTTTTGGGTCCAAAGTCTATACCCGAGGTCGGGTATGGGTTTTGATAGTCATACCCGACCCGACCCACGGGTTACCCACGGGTTAATAAACAGTGCAAACATGGAGAATCTCGTGACATACACAAATTGTGCATTTTTTTGGCTGTATTTATATGTATTCTGCTTATAGGTAGTCACGTTTACAGATACTAGATAGCAAAATAAGTGTGAATAGCTTCAATTTCATCAAAGACTAATACTCTATAAACTGATCGTTATAAACCCGTGGGCGTTTTCGAGATCTTCCTAAGACACGCTGTTAGGTCTTAGGTAGGGGTATATTATCCTCTTCTAGCTCTTTATTATCCTTACGGCCCTTAGTATCCTGTTACAATGCAATACTCCTTCTCCTCTTTCCAAGAGAACCTTCTGAATAACCTTGCACAGCTACTTTGGTTTGAACAAGAATAACAACCGATTGTGTATTATCCTCGTTCCCCTCCTTATTATCACTAATTGGCTCAATTGTATCTTCTAGCTATTGTCTATCTAGACTATCTCTCTCCTTATAATCCGCTTCTATATCGCCTTCAGAAAAGTACTCCTTCTAGACAGCAATCACGTCTTCTTAGACCTCAAACTCGGTCGTGCAACGATACAACATGATTTCCTAAATTGTTATAGCTTTTAGTGAGCCGCGACGATAATGATAGATATCCCGCGCTGTATTAAATAGCCGCTTAACGCCCGCGCTAGTCGCAGGAATCGAGAGAATATCTTATGCGAGCTTTGCAAGTATAGGAAATGTAGCCTAGTGCTCCTTCTAGAACGCGCGAACTAGCATAGTAGTAGTAGTTGCTAACGAACATTGATTAACCCAAGTTTAACAATATAAAGACTAGGTATACTTACCACTATCAAGATATATTGTAAGTTCGTTCTGCTAATAAGCTTGAGATACCTAGTTAAGGCTGAACATTTGATCAAGATCTAGGCTTAAGCCTTGCGTAGTAGGCTCTTGATCACTACTAGTTTGTTCTTTTAACCGACGTTGCTTATACGGTTCAAAGTAGTCCTCAAAGCTCTATCGATATCGAGTAACTAACTTAGGCCCACCACCCTATTCTCTACTTCGGAAGAACTAGAGCTTTAGGTACGGAGCAAGCATTGTACTAATAGCAAAGATATCACTATAGATATCCTCCGTCTTACTATAGTACTGCCTTAGCTTTTCCTCGGCTACGCGGAGAGCAGTGAGCATAAGCTTTTTCTAGGCGATATTCTTCCTTATAAGCTGCCTAATTGACTTTTCAAGATAATCAAAGAGCTTATTATAGATTGCAAAGATTAGGTGGATAGTGACATCCTTTGTCTTTGATAGTGTAGTCGTAAATCGGAAGAATGGCTGTGTAATTAGGAGTAGATAATCAATCTAACGCCATTGCTTATAATCAAGCTAGAGGTAGGGATAGCCATACTTTGAACAGAATTCAATTAAGTAGGATTGTAGTCGTTTAGCTCGGCGAAGTATTAAGAATATCGAGTTCTAGCGCGTATAGACGTCCTATATTGGAACAAGAGCGTTCGAACCCGTCTAAAGAGATAGGAAAGCTTCACGACGTTAGGGGCTCGCGTTAATAAAGATCGCTAGGCCCCGAAGCTAATACGATATTAGAATTAGATATCTACTAGATTAATCAGGGGCGAACCTTGTTCAGAGTGTCAATAATCTCCCTTTTCTAATGCCTAGCCCGAACTAACTATTCCTAGGATTTAGTCTATTCGGCCTAGGCAGTGTTGTTCTTTAGTTCTGCCTTTATCTATCCGAGAAGTTGCTTCAAACTTAATTATATAACGTGGGCTATATATAGAACTCGAATGATTGCTGTACTATTACCGAGATTAAGAGACTAAACCGATTCTTGAATACTTGCTACTAATATGTTATTGTTTGATATATTATCGGTAGTGATAGTAAGCACTCGATCGGCCAGATTATGATTCCGTAGAAGCCGAAGTAGAATAGCACTAAGATTAGCACTAGAATGTGCTCCACGAAGTGGTTCAAATCTAAGAAGCAGCTCTCGATAGTTCTAGTCTTTGTTAATAAAATATCTAGTGACTACTATAAATGCTTAGGCAAAAGAGGACGTCTAATAGTCAAGGGCAATTGAGATTTTCCTATCTTCGGGCAAGCTCTCGAGTATTTTCCGATAGCGTTCGAAGACTATAGTGCGTAGTCGACTCCGTGCTACCTTTGCAGACGGAATATTGATATCCTTAGGAGCTCTTTCTGAAGATGTCAGGGTTATAGGATCATGTGATAAGAGGAAAGGAAGTAATAAAGAAGAGAGTAAGAAGAATAAAGTGAGAGAGAAGAGTATAGTTGTTTATTTCAGTCGGGGTATCACTCTCTATTTATGTTATTTCCCCTAGGTGGCAAATGCTCTTGCCACCTAGTTGATTTATCAGCATTGGTAATTTGATTTATCAGCAGATGCTTCTAGTTCTTTCTATTAGCTTCTATTGCCGATAGTATCCGAAGGTATTCGGTTATAGCCGAGATCTCGGTTCTTATTGGTTCGGGATCTTATCTTATAGATAAGATCCACTATATTATAATTGGTCTTATAGGAAAAAGTGGCTTTTTCCTACCCTCCATTATAAAAAGGGTTCTTTTATAGTCGTATAGACTTCTTATATTGATACCCCCCCCGTAAGCTATATAGGGTAGGGTACTCTATATAGGTTATAGTATATAGTATATTGGCGTATTATTATTATAGTAGTATTTTTTATGGTATAGCACTTAGACCTAGTAGGTTTAAATGATATTGATATAATGGTGTTGCTAAACACTTAGTGAGTGTATCTGCCAGTTGGTCCTTTGAGCTTACGTGTAGTAGCTCAATTTGGCCAGTAGCTATAGCATTTCTTGTAAAATGATATATAAGCTCAATATGTTTACTTCTTTTGTGGAACTCAGGATTTTCAGCCAACTTCTTCGCAGACATACTATCCACTAGTATTTTTGGAATAGAAGTGGAATATCCGAGTTCTAGTTTCTTATTGATATAGTTGAGCATATTAGCTAAGTAAATAGCTTCTTTTGTGGCTTCTTTTAGTGCCATATATTCTGCCTCGCAACTACTCAGTGCGGGTGTTTTTTGTAATTGTGAATTCCACGATATAGGGTTATTTTGTCCTATAGTAGGACTAAGGCTAAAGATATAGCCTGTTGTAGATCTTCTATTATCTAGGTCATTCGCCCAGTCGCTATCAGAGTATCCTTTTAGTATAAGGTCTTCTCCAGCACAGTTTAGGGTAAGCCCTAGATTAGGGCTTCCTAAAAGGTATTTCCAGATTTTATTTAGTGCCGTAAAATGCTCGCTATTAGGATTGCTCATATAGCGTGCACAATAGATCACTTTATAGGTTATATCAGGCCTAGTTTTTAGTGCTAGGTATAGTAGTGAACCAATATGTTTTTGGTATATTTTGACGTCCTTAGGGTCTGCTATAGTGTCATTTTTTCGTAGTTTTGCCCCTGGTTCTCCTGGTATTAGAGTAGGCTTATATCTTGGGTTATTTATTATATTAAACTTTTGTAGTAGTTTTGCAGTATATTCCGACTGATTTATATATAGCATCTTTGTGCTATAGTTTATTTTTATAGTATTTCCTAAGAAGGTAGACACAGGGCCTATTTCTTCTAGTTTCACGTATTCTCTTATTTTATTAGTTATATTTCTTATATATTGTATATTAGGATGTATAGCCAATATATCATCAACGTGACATATTAAAATACAGCCTGTTTTATGGTTTATAAATATTCCTTCGTCGTACGGGAATACGTCGAATTCGAATCTTAGTAGTATAGTGGCTAGGTGTTTATACCATAGCCTAGGGCTCTGCTTTAGGCCATATAATGCTTTCTTTAAAAGGCAGCATTTCTTATTATTATTATATACCCCGATAGGTAGTATGGTATAGATATTAGCGTCTATATCGGCGTGAACAAAAGCGTTTTTCACGTCGTATTGTCTTATTTCCCAGCCCTTATTCACCGCTACTATCAGTAGTAGGTGCCAGGTCTCTGTTCTACACGTAGTAGAGAATGTCTCTAGGAAGTCTATTCCTAGTCTTTGGTTAAAGCCTTGTATAACCCAGCGGGCTTTGTATCTAATAGTCTTATCACTATTAGTTATATAGGACGGCTTTACACTATTAGGGTCTAGTATAGGTTTTTTCTTAAAAACCCAACGGCCTCTAATAGGTATAATGTTCTTTGGTATATCTATTATATCGTAGGTATTTTGTTTTTCTAGCTCACTTACTTCTTCAGCGCATGCGCGGAGCCATTCATCTTTTTCTGGGCTATTTATAGCCTGATTATATGTATTAGGCTCGTCTAAGTGAGACGTAGTTAATATAAAGTTATTATTAGCGGGTAATTCCAGGCTCGTTATTATATTATTTATAGTGGTATCTTTTATAGTATAGAAGAGCGTATTTTTAATCGGGATTTGTATTTCAATTTTATGTTTTGGGTCATAGTCTATAGCTTTATAGCTATTGTTATTAGTATTGTTATTAGTATTGTTATTGGTATTCTTATTGGTATTGTTATTGGTATTGTTATTGGTATTGTTATTGGTATTGTTATTGGTATTGTTATTAGTGCCTATATATAGGCCTATTTTTGAGTCCTTCTTCTTATCTGTTTTCTTTATTGGTTTTAGGAATTGATTCTCTGTTATAGTAACGTCTCTTGACCATAGAGCCGTCTTTTTGTTATAATCCCATAGTTTATAGTGTTTGTATTCGCTATAGCCTATAACAATAGCTTCTTCTTTTCTAGGAGATAGCTTTGATATATAGGAGTTTTTATGGTAATAAGCTTTTGATCCCCAGGATCTTATATTGCTTATATTAGGTTTTATTCCATAATAGGCTTCATAGGGTGTTTTAAACCCGAGTGATGTATGTGGGGTTCTATTATATATATAGCAGGCATGTATTAGGGCTTCACCCCATAAGTAGTGAGGCGTATTTGATTGTATTAAGAAAGAACGTACTTTATTGAATAGAGTAAGATTTATTCGCTCTATTAAGCCATTAGGCTCTTTTGTATAGGACGGAGTAGTTCGATGTATAATGCCGTTTTTTGCTAGACTTTTAGCAAAGGGCATATTTATATATTCTCCTCCGTTATCAGAGAACAATTCTCGTATTCTTCTCTTTTTATTGTTATTTTCTACTATAGCCTTAAAGTCCTCAAATGCTTTATAGGCACCGTTCTTTGTATAGATAAGGGAAACCCATAGGTATCGGGATTTCTTATCTAAAAACGTAATATAGTAGGTATATTTATTGTACGTAGGTGGTAGTGGCCCGCCTAGGTCTGTATGTATTCGGTCTAATATATCGTATTCTATAAGATCAGATGAGTTCTTATAGATATATCTATTGTCTTTAGCTAAAAGGCATATTTTGCATTTATTAGCTATAAAGTTATTGATATCTTGTTGAGTTATAGTGATATTCTGGGCCCGTAACATATAAGTTAGGGCTTTTATATTGCAATGCCCTAGGCGTATATGCCATTGGGTCATTATTGTAAGATTATTAGTCTTTTTATCTTTTGCTGTTTGCGGAAGGTCTATTATTTTCTGTGCTATTTGAGCACTTTCAGTATTGTTAGGTAGTATTTGAGCTTCCGTATAGTATAGGTTGTTTTGTTTATAGCCAATTGCTACTATTCTTTTATGTTGATAGAGTATAGCCTTTCTAGGGAGAAACAGGCTTATGATATCTGGCATTTTATCAAGACTCATTAGGTTTACGCCTAATTGAGGTAGGTATAGCACGTTTTTTAACGTATAGATATAGTCTGTATTTGTTTTTATAGTCACGTCTCCCTTATATTCTGAGGTTATATTGTTTGCGTCTCCCCACCGTACAGTGGTCTTAATAGGTTTATAGGAAGTAAAATCTTGTATATTAGCTATAGTATTGATAGTAGCGCCACTATCAATAATAAAGCGTATTTTTCTATTTTTCCTAGCTAGTAGGTCACTGTTTTTTGTATTTTTTGTGTTTATAGGGTTTATTTCTCGACCCGTTATTAGACCATCTAGTATATTATTAGCGGTTTTCGCTATATATATATTTGAGACACATACCTCAGTATCCATATCATCGAAATTAAAATCGATAAGCTCATTGGCTGTTATAGTTTCTTCTTGATCTACCTGAGTAGGCTGATCAGATTCTTGAATTTGTGCTATAAGTGCGTCCTTTTTAGCGTTATTCATTTTACTGAATTCGCTTTTAGGGTATTCAGATCTTTTAACAACGCGATTTTTCGACGTTCGCTGTTCCCAACCACTTGGGGCTTTATTTGGGTGTAGAAACCAGCATATTTCAGAGGAATGTCCTGGTTTCCTACAGTTTTCGCAGAAAGACTGGTTGTTTTGTCCTCTTTTTATATATTTCTTACTAGTAAGAAAGGCTTTCTCACTAGTTTTCTCACTAGATATTGCTTCTTTGCCTCTAGCTTCATCAATCAAGCTAGAGGTCAGCGTATCTAGTGTATAGGCATTGGTATTGCCCCGGAAGGCCTGAGTTATATTTTGTACGAAAGGTTCGTACTCTTCTGTCAGGCTAAAAAGCGTGAAAGATATAACAACCTTTTCGGGAAGGCTGATACCCTGATTTTCAAGTTCACTCCTTAGGTTTCTGATTTTATAGAGGAAAGCCTCCATAGTTTCAAAATCCGTAAGGCGAGTTTGAAAGAGCTGTCGTAGCAGCATATATTCTGTTATAAAACCCCCCTATTGTAGGTGGTATCTAGCGCTTGCCAGGCAAGGTAGGCGCTATTATAGTCCGCTATCTGTATTTGGACTTCATCTGAGCAAAATAGTAAAATAGAGGCCATAGCCTTCCTATTTTTCTTCTTCTCAATAGGGTCTTCAGACTGATAGAGATCAGACTCTATAGCTTCTTCGAGGTCTTCTCTTGTGAGAATAGCCTTACAATTTCGCCGCCAGCGCGGGTAATCAAGGCTTCCTTTCAGTTTAGCTATAGTGATTTTTTCAGAAGAGCCCATTTTGGGATATAGTATCTTAGGTATAGGTATAAGGTATGTGAGAGGAATATGTTCCGTATAGTGAAAACTGGCTAGGTGGCCTAGTTTGATATTTGGGTATTATGATCTAACAGGGTGCGGGTTCGAAACCGGACGGTGTCAGATTATTTTTTTTTTTTGATTATTAATCAATTGTTTCACAGTGTCCTAATTGAGCGTAGAAGCCGGGCTCATAACCTCTGAAGATGTCAGGGTTATAGGATCATGTGATAAGAGGAAAGGAAGTAATAAAGAAGAGAGTAAGAAGAATAAAGTGAGAGAGAAGAGTATAGTTGTTTATTTCAGTCGGGGTATCACTCTCTATTTATGTTATTTCCCCTAGGTGGCAAATGCTCTTGCCACCTAGTTGATTTATCAGCATTGGTAATTTGATTTATCAGCAGATGCTTCTAGTTCTTTCTATTAGCTTCTATTGCCGATAGTATCCGAAGGTATTCGGTTATAGCCGAGATCTCGGTTCTTATTGGTTCGGGATCTTATCTTATAGATAAGATCCACTATATTATAATTGGTCTTATAGGAAAAAGTGGCTTTTTCCTACCCTCCATTATAAAAAGGGTTCTTTTATAGTCGTATAGACTTCTTATATTGATACTCTTTAGGCTATGGCTATAATATCCCGGAAGCCTACGTGCTCTAGGAGCTAGAATAGTAGTCTTGATTCAGTAATAAACCGAAGAAGACATGATTCCCACTTTTCTTGGCTAAACGGGGTATCGGTAGAAGGTACTAGCGCCTTAAGAAATCATTAAAATCGACGTATATAAGGATAAAGAGGGTATTATACCGCTTATATGAATTGCCTAATATTTGGGCCTCTCTTCTTTACACCGCAGCTTGCAATATGTTTCTTTATGGTTGAAGTCCTATCACTAAGCCCTAGGTGGTTTAGAATAGCCTTGCAAAGCTTATATATTACCTTCGGTTCCCTATTAGTAGCCCTAGCTACCTAGTCAAAATAATCCCAAATATTAGAGAAGTGCCGTGAGTCCTAGCGTAGGCGCTTCTTTCTTCTAAAGTCTGATTGTAGCTACCATTATACGAACTCGATAGTTATTTCTTTAGTATATACCATATATAGAGTGACACGGTTAGGTCGAATAGTCTCGAGGTTGGGTAGAATCGGAGACAAGAAGGTTTATAGTGTGAAATCGGAGTCGATTGCGGAGCTTGCGACTAGAGGAAATGCCTATTAACTAATCGATAGATTAGGGGTAAGGTCGTCCGAAGGAAGAATTAGAAGGTTATCTAGTAGTGGGAGGTCTATGTTATACGCAGATAATGCGTAGGCATTAGTGAATTAAGACATTAGGGACTATATATATTGAAGGGTTTCTCGCTAATAACTATTAGACGACTTACAGAAGATTCTAAAACGCGTAGACTTATATTTAGGGGCCTCGCGATACCCCTGTTCTTCGAAGACAAAAAGATGATATATCAATAAAGGCCTACATAGGAAGAAGAAAAGGCATATTAATTGGTTTATCGTATATATGCAGAACGGGTAACCCGCGGGTTACCCGCCAAGAACCTATAAACCCATAGGTTACCCGCTACACTTAATACATTCCCTTCAAGTTAGTCCCGAAGTACTAACGGCTATCGAAAAAAAGCTTGTACGGTATATAAGGCTTTGTAGAACACTATAACTTAATAATCGTATTAACTAACGGCCGTCAAAAGTACTAGTGCGATTGCTTATGGTCTATAGCACCCTTTTTGTGACGGCCGTCAGAACTTTGATGCCTTTGTTATTGTGAGACCACGCAGAGTCTCCGGTTTAGTTAGGTAAGCGAAGTAGAAGCCTCAGCTGACGTGTAGTACAATATGGTTCTATTGTAGAAGAGACTGAACGCTGACCCTTCCCAGGGTCAGCGGGGATGAACTAAATACAGGCTGGCCCAGCTTCCGGGCGGTGAGCAGTACTATACTGCCACGATTCCTAAGGCACCACTCGTGCCTTAGGTACCAACATAAGTAGTCGAGGGTCCTGACAATATCCCCCTCCTTAGAGACCACGTCCCTGGGGTCTTGTAATGGAATGGGCCTGTCCAGTGGCTTTTTCGGTCCATTAAAACTATGCATGGCAAAAACCTCCAGCTCTTTCCTGGGGAAAATCTATGCAGGGAAAGGTATCCGATGCCGACTGGCCTATTTTTCGTTCTTGCGCGAGGCATGTGATTGGCGTAGTGAGAAAAGGGTCTTGATACAAGCCTTTTTGCGGGGAAACCCGTAAGGCTGAGAGTAGATAGATGCACTGTTTGCTTGAACTGTTTGCTTGATATCAGGGCTAGGCAACACTTCTTGCGTTGCCAACATAAAAGGCCCCTTTCTCTCTCAATCAGTTCTTCTTCTTCTTTCTCCCCAGCCAGTACGCTTGTATTGCCTGTAAGTCCCCTTTATTTCACTGCCTCTTCCTATCTTTATGCTCTCTCTGCTCGGTGTCAGCTTTGAGATCAGTTGTGTGATTAGTTTGTCCTCAGTTTGTTGTTACTGATATTTCTATGGGCTAGGGCATTTTATCTCCCTCCTTCGGAGGATCGTCCCTGATCTTCGATGTCTTTTGCTGACTAGGGCATTCTATAGTTCGAAATGCCGCATACTCGTTTTCCCTCCTCTGACGAGGAAGAATTTTTCCGCGTCGCTGCCTAGCAACGTCGTGCTTCCGCTTAGTAGGCCTAGCCCGCTTCCCGTCGTCAGTCTAGTGACTCGTCTCCTGTTGTCTCGCCTAGACATCGCGGTCAACAATCCCGTGGCCCTGCTCAGCAGACCTAGCCCGGGAATCCTTATACCCCCTCTCCTCCGGGAACTCGCCGATCTGGGGCTTTTTCAAACTTGTCTCACCGTGAGCGTTAGGAGAATAGGCAGGCGTCTTCTAGTGGTGGCCGCGAGCGGGCCCGGGCTTCGGCCCCGGTTCCGACGAACGCCGCTGCTAGTGGATCGCCCTCGATGTCTTTTCGCACGCGCCGCGGTGTGACTCCCCTAGTTCAAGCTTCCGGAGTTCCGAACACCCCTAGTCGCCTAGTTAACTCTAACCCTACGACCCCGGCCATTGAAGCGAAGCGCATAAAGCGTCCGCGGTATAATACTAAGGAGCGCGCTCGCAAGTGTATCACCTACACCGGAATAGGCAGAGTGTGTACTTGGTCGGAGGATTCGAACGGGAAGGCCCTGCCGCGTTGCGATGACTGCACTGATCGAAACAAGAAGTACAGCGATATCCCCTTTTCCACCGAGATCCTAGACCGTTACCTTGCCGCCCTGGCGGATACGTCTCCTACTATAGATATTGCCCCTGTTAATGGGCCCCGTGCTGATTTCCTAAAGGCTGTGAAGCGGCATACCCAAGAGAGTAACCGCGCGGCTAAGGATAGCAGCAAGGAGACTACCCTAGTTATTAGTAGTAGCAGGGATTCTCGTCGTCGTACCGGTTCACCTCGTTCGATGGTTTCCGTAGTACGTGATCGATAAGACGCTAGTGGTCGACGTCTAGTCAACGGGCCCCGTCCGACTGCCCCTTCTTCCGATAACCGTGGTAGAAGTAAGCCTTCTTGTCGGGATCGTGCTGAGAGCCCTTGTGTGGTGGCTACTTCTAGTTCCACTAGCCCTTCTCGGGAGAGTTCTAAGGAACCCCCTCGCCGTCGTCCTCTGAAGCGTTTCTTCTAAAGGAAGAAGAAGTAAGCGGTAGTAGGCCCATTTTTCTTTTGTTTCCTTTGTCCCTGAGCCTTAGGCATAGTATTAGGACTAGACTGATATCGGTAGTCCGTGGAGTATACTATCCTTTCCTTGAACTTCTGCCTCTTCTCTTTGTAGGTTTTAGTTCGTAGATATCTAGCGCCACTATATTCTCTATAGTAGCTGGGTCTTCCTATGTGTATTCATGGTTAGGGTACCCTTCCCACTTCACTAGATACTGTCTTGGCGGGGTGCCACGGTGGGCTCGAATCTCTTCGATCTTGTATTCCAATTGGTTTTCCACTAGAACTAGCCTAGGTATTTCGTCCTGCTTTTTAGGATTGCCGTGGAATTTCTCGAGGAGTGATATATGGAAGACGGGATGGACCAGTCGATACATTAGAGGTAGTCGAACGCGGTATACTTGTTTTCCGATCCTATCCGCTACTTGGAAGGGTCCGATGTATTTTATATCCAATTTCGTGGAGACGCGATGCGAAACGATGTGTTTTGCGCGTAGCAAGACCTATTCGCCAATGTGAAATGATATATCGATTTGATTTTTATTATAATAACGTTTTATGTCCTCCTTAGACTGGGTCAGCTTCTTTAGCATAAAGGATCTTCTTTCTTAGATATCCTTTACCCTTGCTACCGTATCTCTATAGTGCTCCTTTGGATAGATGTCAACACTGATCCGTAGGTCAGGTTTAAATCCCTGGAATACCTCGTACGGCGATATTCTAGTAGCGCTATGCTTTGCTTGGTTGTAGTATATCTACGCTAGCGGGAGGTAACTAGCCTAGTCGTCTTGGTCCTAGTTAACATACGATCGGAGGTAGTATTCTAACGTCTGATTCTGCCGTTCCGTCTATCTATCGGTCTATAGGTAGAATGTAGTTGATAGCCTTCGGTCCGTTCTTAGCAATGCGCAAAACGACGACCAGAATTCGCTTGTGAATAGGCTGCCCCTATCACTAACTAGGTTTTCTGGCATACCTAGGATTGGTATCACTTTGGAGAACCATAACTAGGCGAGTTCTTGCGTGTTAATGTCCTTTGTATATGGAAGATACAATGCGTATTTCGTACATAAATCAACCACTACTAGAACTACGTTATATACCCTGCCGTCCTATTTTGAGGGAGGCATGCTAGTGATGAAGTCTAAACTGACCTATTCCGCTGGTCGGGATGGCACTAGCATGGGTTGCAAAAGCCCGTATGGCTTATACCGCCTAGTCAAGTTCCTCTGATAGGCTACGCATTCTTGGATGTACGCACGGACGAAGCTTTTTATATCGTGCTAGTAGAAACGCTGGCCGATGGCTTCCTAAGTCTGTTTTTCCCTATAATGCCCCCCTTGCGGATTATCATAGTGCACTTTTATGATCTCTTGCCGTAGGGCTAGGTTATTCGGCACGTATACTCGGTGGCTATAGCGTAAAAGTCCGTCATTTGTCTTAGTCTACGCTATGCCCGCCAGTCTAACTAGCCTATCCTTATACGCCCGTCCCTCTATCTTACTAAGTTTATTAACGCTAACGGGATCTAACGCTTGCGTATACTTGATTAACTCAATAAGTGAGGGTCGCAATAAGTCTAGATATACCCCTATTCCGTCTGTAGCCTTTGCCGCTAGTAGACGGGGCATTCGACTGCTTAAGTCGATCTAGTCCTCTTGACCGTACTACGCCTATTCTCTCTTCTGGAGGTCTTCGGCTGACAGTCTTCCTACACGGAGGATAGGGCTAGTCCGTGAGGGGCCTTCGTGGGTCGTCACCCGACGTAGGCGCGGCAATAGAAGTCTATCTATTCCGCTCACCATGATTCTACTAATCAATAGTATCTCGTTAGGGTCCGCAGCCCCATAACTCTGCCGGATCTTTCGTTGTAATATAGGTAACATTGAATTGTCCGCAGTTTCGCCTTCCTTAGGCGCGTAATCCGGACGCCGACTAGGTATATCCGCTGGATTCTTCTTGCCGGACCTATATTCGATAACGAAATCGAATGCCGCAAGGTATTCGGACTATCTTGCTTGCCGCCCACTTAACACCTTTGTGGTTATAAAATAGCGTAAGTTAGCGTGGTTAGTTAGGACTCTCACTAGGAATTTGCTATCCTCTAGGTAGTGCCTCTATTGCCTAAATGATTCTACAATAGCTAATAGCTCTAAATCATGCGTCTCGTACCGGGTTTCTGGCCCGATCATCTTCCGAGACTAATACGCAATAGGGTGCCATCCCCTATCCGTAAACAACTAGCTTAGTATACTCCCGAGTCCGAACCCCGACGCATCGCACTCGACCAGCAGGGCCAGTTCGGGGTCGAAGTGTCGGAGGAATGGCTCTTCCGTAAAGGCCCTCTTTAGCCTTTCGAACGCGTCTTGCGCTTCCCGAGTCTATTGGAACCCGTCTTTCTTTCGGTTGGCTTTCCTAGCTGTTCTGCCGTGGGTGGTAGCCGAAATAGGTATATAGATAGCTAAGAACCGTTCAATGAAATAGCGGTAGAACCCGGCGTACCCTATAAACTACTAGACGTCGAACGCACATTCAGGGATAGGCTATTCCTATATGGTTTTGACACGTTCTTTTTCCATACTTACCCCTTCTAGGGTGATCACAAACCCAAGGAATGTGACCGAATCGGTATAGAAGCGGCACTTGCTACGTTTTGCGTATAGCCGGTAGGTACGTAGCCGTCGAAAGACTTCTCGAACATGCTCGACATGCTCTTCCTCGTTCTAAGAGAATATCAGGATATCGTCTAGATAGACGACACAAAATTGGTCGAGGAGGTCACAAAGCGCCCTATTGATGTACGCTTAGAATATGGCAGGGGCATTCGCCAGTCTAAATAGTATAACCGTGTATTCGAAATAGCCGTATCGCGTACGGAACGCCGTCTTCTATTCGTCTCCCTTCTTGATTCGGATCCTATGGTAGGTATCCCGGAGGTCTAGCTAGGTGAAGATTTTTGCGCCCGATAGTCGGTCCATTGTCTCGCTCACTAGCGGCAGGGGGTAGCGGTTCTTAATAGTAATATTGTTAAGACCCCGATAGTCCACGCATAACCGCAAAGACCCATCCTTCTTCTTAACAAAGATAATTGGTGCGCTAGCTAGACTCTGGGAAGGCCGAATCCATTCCTTAGCTAGCATTTCATCAATATAGTTTCTTAGCACCCCTAGCTCGTTCGGGGAGAGAGGGTAAATTGGCTAGTGCGGTGGCTAGGCGCCCTCCTCTAGTTCGATGGCGTGATCCAAATATATGGACTAGGGTAGTTTGTCCGCGCCTTCCTCGCTAAAAATATCTTCGAAGTCCCTATACGCTTCTAGGATAGTTTCGCCGTCGTCAATTACTATATGGAAGAACGGCACTAGGCTATCTTTGTCCGATGGCCGTAGGTAGATAGCTATAACGAATGCTCCGAGCGTAGCCTTATTATAACATACCGCGGCGGATATCCTAAGGAGCTACGTAGGTTCATTGTCATGGTAATTCTACGTGTGTTCTTTGTAATTGATGTCGGGGTTAGCTAAGATAAGCCAGTCGTATCCAAGAATTATGTCGTACCCTTGGATTTCGACTACCTCGCACGTAATAGGGTCTTCTCGAATAGTTCCTGCGCTATCGGTCATTTCAAGAAGTAGCTCGTGCGCTCTAAATAACCGGACAGTCTGTTCGTTGATAGCCCTAACCGTCCGCGGTATAGCTTCGCTATCTAGGAGGTGTTGTTTGGCCCATTTTTGGTTCACGAAACTTGCCTCTACGCCGCTATCCACAAGGACGCTTATAGGGATGCCCCTATCGGCCAGGATAACAACCGCTTCGTAGATAAATGCCTTTTCTCTATCTAAATACGTCTTAGCGGCCCCGAGTGCGATTGCGGCAAGGTTCACTAGGGCTATCTATTTTTTGGTACTTCGACGGTGGAGGCTCTAAGGTCCGTCTTCTTCCTTATGCAGGATCTAGCGAGGTGACCTATCTCTCCGTAGTTAAAATAGGCGCCATCCTACACCTTTCTTTTCTTGGCTAGGTCAGTCGAAGTGCTATATCGTAGTGTCGGATCCTATCGTGATCCGTAACTACCCCTTCCTCGTCCTCGACCTTTAGTCCGGAAGGCAGGGTTACGGCCGAAAGTGTGTGGTTAGGGCTGATTTCCCCGGTCCGGTGGAATAGCCCCTTTAGCGTCCTTCCTTCGGTTAGATAGGGCCAGTCGTCGGGTAGGGATATTGTTCTCGACAGCAGTGAGATAGTCGATATACTCTATAAGGTCTATTTCTCTCTAGACGTCGAATTGCTCCCTCCTTTCTTTGATAGAGGGTAACACCGAGTTACGAAGCCGGGTGTAGATTTGAATATCGCCTGTCCGTTCTTGTTCTTTCATCTAGCCCTAGTACTAGATTAGGCGCGCAGCGTATTCGCGGATAGACTCAGTTTCTTTCTGAGTGGCTAGGTCGAATTGCTTAGACATAGCTTCTTGTAGATTCTTGTGCTTGTTGATCAATCCAATGGCCTAGTTCTTCATATCCCTAAAACAAGGGGTATCGTGGGGAAACTTGACCTTATATAGCTCCTTCACCTAGTTCGAGCAATAGGCCAGCGCCTATCGCGTCTAATAAGGTTGGTACTCGAACCAGTCTATACAAGTATAGTCAGCCTCGAAGAACTCTTCTAGTGAGAAGACCTATCTTCGATACTCGTCGTTGTCTTTTGCCTTGTAGATCACTAGGTTAGGCTAATCCCGCGGTTTCTTGATACTACGTCGGCGTAGGGTGAATAGGGCCTTCCGATCAGATTCCTGGTCGGTAGCTTATGGCGGTCGATAGTTATTAAGCTCGAATAGCTCATCGGGGAAACTAGTTAGTGGCATAATAGCTTCTTCGCCGAATACGACAGGCGGCTAGGTTATCTCCGATTGCGACGTACTTACTAGAGTAGACGCCCTTGTCGGTGCATTGCCAGGTGTAGTAAATAGCGCATTGCTAGGTGCGAGTGGAGGTGGTCTCATCTCTGCTTGTTATGTAAGATGGCCCTGCTCTCGGCGAAGTTGCTCCATGACCCGGGCTCTCCGTAGATTATATACTTCTCTCTCCAATTCCTCTAGTTCTCGTATCTCCTATTCGGTGACCGCTCCCTAAGCTGCCCTAGTTGTGGAAGATTGTTGTTCGATTATTGGCGTTAGTACCCGGAGAGGTATTGGTTCGGCCGGCGGGAATAGCCCAGTCGGTTCTTGGGTGGTTTCCATGGTCGAGTCTTCAACGCTTTCGGTGACCTGAGGCCTAGGGTCGTGCCTAGCTGGCCCATTCAAGGGGTCCTTACTAGATTGGCTCGCTTGAAGCCCTTTGGTGAGGCGTTGGGAGCGACGCGAGTTCATGGCTTATTGGTGAGGTTCTACCGGGCAAACCGTGTTTCGGGGAGCGTTCAGAATTGTGAGACCACGCAGAGTCTCCGGTTTAGTTAGGTAAGCGAAGTAGAAGCCTCAGCTGACGTGTAGTACAATATGGTTCTATTGTAGAAGAGACTGAACGCTGACCCTTCCCAGGGTCAGCGGGGATGAACTAAATACAGGCTGGCCCAGCTTCCGGGCGGTGAGCAGTACTATACTGCCACGATTCCTGAGGCACCACTCGTGCCTCAGGTACCAACATAAGTAGTCGAGGGTCCTGACAAGGAAGCTCTAATTCTATATCAAGAATAGCTTTTAGCCCTTAATTAGTCACTAGATAGCTCTTAAATAATAGCTCGGCTAGGATCGAAGCTTGATACGATACTAGATAGGAGTAATACCTAGGGAAGTATAGCTACTAATAAAATAACTTATTATCTTGATAGTGGTACGTTTAAGCTAAGCCTTTTAGAATTCTAACTAACTTCGGATTAGATCCTATTCAAATTGCTCCTCTTACGTTCTAGCGAGAGAACTAAGCGCGATTCCTAGCGATTACTACTCTTGCGCGTAATATCCTCTCTTTCCCTATAACCGGGGTAGGCGTTAAACGGCTATTTAATACTACTCGGGATATCTACTATTACCGTCGAGGAAGAATAAAGTCTTATACAATCAAGGATTTAATAATATTTTTTTTGCACCTCAAGGTTTGACATAGAAGAATAAGAGGCGAGACTTCTTAAGAAGTTCTTCTCTTATAATAAGCTAGAAGTAGTAAAGGAAGAGAAGGATAATAACCTTGACGATATTGAGATCGAGCCAATTAGTGATACCGAGGAACAGGAGACTTCAATTAATAAGGAGACAGAGCTAGATAAAGCTTTATTGACTATATTTGAAGGGCCGACTATACGTGAACCCTAGGTGCTATTGCTAGTGAATAACACCTAAGTACGTGTGTTAGGACGGAAGCGAAAGAATTGCGATAATAATATATTCGAGTACTATTAGTTAGTTAATCGATTAAAGCTCTCTAATTCACAGATCTTTAAAAAAGCCTCGAAATAACCCTATATTCTAACGGCCGTCAAAAAAACTAGCAATATAGCTTAATAACCCTATTTTCTAACGGCCGTCAGAATTATAGCCCTATAGCCTTAGGAATCTATTAAACGTACAATTAAATTAAATAGTGATTATAGAAAGAGGCCTTGCTTACAAGTCAAATACCCAAAAATACAGCCAAAAACTGCACAAGTTATGTAGTCACGAGTCTTGACATGTTTGCATTGTTTATGAACCTAGCTAGGGGCCCGGGCCCAGCACTAGGCCAGAAATCCCGACCCGGGCCCAGTACTGGGTTGGAGAACCCGGCCCAGAACCCAACCCAGCCCGGGTTGGGCCCGGGTTGGGCCCGGGTTGAGCTGGGTTCTGCGGAAGTCTACTCCCATGGGACCAAAATTAGTCCCACGGGAATTCCCATGGACAGTCCCATGGGAGGCGTCCCATGGGAAATGTCAAGGTCTAATAATGAAGTATGCGTAAAGAATGCTTGTAAAAGCTTTGTAAAACCATGGAAATAGGGGCGAATAAAAATTTTCTACGCTAAAAATTGATTATATAAGGCAGGATTTCAGGACCCGATAAGGTGCCAGAGCTGAACGGGACCCGTCATTAGTCATATTTTCACGGGTCCCGTTGAACTTTTCACGGGTCCCGCTGAGCTGGGTGCCCTGATCCTGAGCCTGAGCGCCCTCATAAAAGCGGCGGCAGCCTAGATAGGAAAGGCCCCACCCGGCAGACTTTATCCTGTCTATATAAAAGCATACACCTTCCTATTCAGGAGGCCCACCCAATCCCCGCATGCCTTCTCTGCGTACCACTTATTTCGTACATTCACATTAAACGTCAATGCATCTGCATGTCGCGCCCATTGAAACATAGAGATATCGCCTGCGCTCGCTGTTTCCGTCTCAAGCGGAAATGTGACCATGCAAAGCCCTCCTGTGGCGAATGTCGCCGTAAAGGCGTCGAGTGTTTGCCGGCCAGATCCCGGAAGTCGGGAGATAATATCACCATTCCGCTAGAGTATTTGAGACAACTTCAAGAGCGGGTGGCTGAATCGGATCGTCGGTCTAGCACCATCGAAACTCAAGTGCAGATGTGTGATGCTGGTGTTCAGACTGATTTAGGGGATCTTGAGGCATGCAATGATTCGGATTCTTTCTTGGCTGGCCAGGATTTGACCCCCGACAATGATGCGTCTCTCATGCTCTTATCTGGGTTGCAGTCTCCTTCTCAACGATTTTCACGATCACCGCTCTCTTTCTCGCCGGATACATGGTCTTTCTTATCCTGTGCAACATTCGACTTTCCGTGGATGGATACAACACCTTCATATCCGTTGACCGACGGTTCGACATGGTTGAAAGAGCAATATACAAATGTTTACTTCTCTGTCACACACCGCGAATGGCCCTTTATGAACGAAAGCGCTTGGAAGTCCTGGCATAACGAAGTCTTCATAGACGGACAAGATGAATGGCGACAATTCTTTCTAAATATTGTATATGCAATCGGTGCATCTCTTTGCAGCACAATCCAGCGAGATCTTTCACATTCAATACATTCGAAAGAGTTCTACGCTACGGCAATGCGATATTACCCGCACGTCGTGGGGCATTCATCCATGGTGCTGCAGATCCAGGCTTCATTGCTTATGATTGTCTACGCTTTGCATTCTCCTTCTTCTGAAGAGATCACGACTAGTGTTGCTTCTGTCGTGCCGTTTTGTACGGCTGCGATGGCTGAGATTCGAAAGCATGCGTCGATCTGTCGAGAGAATGGATCGATAACTGAGGCTGATGAAGTTTTGTCAGAAAAGATGTTTATCACTTGTTACATGCTAAATGAGATTATCGTGTCTGGATGGGATCGACCTGTTTCGGCTGCGTATAGAGTTGTCGACGATGATGTGAGTCACTGGACCTTGAAATCTACTCACGTCCACTTTAAGATTGATTGAGCCAACTGATCCATGTGGTAGATGTGTATCTTAGGCGACAGACTCCAACCACCCCAAGACATAAATCCCGCTTTAAGTCATCTATTTCGCCTACGCAAAATCCAAGCGAGGATTAGAAGATCGAAGGAAAACTGGCCTCAAAGCCCGCTTATCAAACAGGATAAAAACCACAACTCTTCATCCTCATTCAAATCAGCACTCGATATCTGGCGGCAGGATATCCCACGATATGGATCCAATAATGTCCAATACGGCTACTTACACCCTAGATGGATGCGGAAGCTGTATGACTACAGTCTCTTGATCCTAATGGAAGGAAAGCGGGATTTTGTCGAGGATGGAGTGGACGAGTTCCTCGCTGCGATTGTGGATGTCTGTCTCAATTTCCGAGTATTGCAGGAAGAGGGGCATGTAATGTGTTACACCTGGTCTGCAGTATGTACTAATACCCATTTGTGAGAACACATGGCTAATATTTGGAGTTCTAGCTCGTCTTCCAGTTCCGCGCAGGAATCATGCTATTATATATCGCCTGGGCAACCAAGTCTATGAATGATACCCGCAAAGCCATTGACGCCTGTGCGATGAATCTAGCTGGCTTTGTGGATCGTGGGACGGATGCGATGCCATATATGAGGGTTTATGAATTCCTAAGACAGAAAGTCATGTGGAATTCCAGGATCGATGAGGCCGAGACCAATAATATTGTCTTGTTGGAGGAGGCTGAGACCCATTTGGAGCAGTTGAAGAAGGGATACTTGCATAGAGCGGTGTTGAGAATGGTTGAGGATATTATTTATGGGGGAAATATTCAGGTGTTTGCCGAGGAAATATAGATACACCAGAGTGGTTATCTCAATTCCGAGGACTTTCATACTTATCGCGGAGTATTGTCCGCTTGCATAACCAATCATTCAACCAGAACCATTCCCCTCACGATCTGCATCTCCTATCATTCTATCATCGAACTATCACAGTCGTTTAGACATTTCTGCAGCTTCTTGCTTATCTACTTGGCAGCGATAACACTTTGAAGTCCAGGCTTCTGCCGGGGCTTAAAAGCCCGACATTAGAATGTGAATGAGGGATGTGTTTCTCACTTCACCTTGACCATTGACTCAATACCCCAATCGACCCCATTGCATCATGGAGAAAGATAAAGTGGATTACCCCACTGTGGAGAAAGATGTTGCTCTCGGCGAGACTCACGATATTGGTGCCAATCTGTTCCTCGAGGCTGAACAGCTCTCGGCCGAAGAGCTAGAGACTGAGGGGGCCAAGGTTCTTCGCATTCTCGACTGGAGGATTATGCCAATAGTCCGTTTCCTCCAGCTTATAGTATCCTGAGTCTTTCTAACGTATGACATGCCATAGCTCTACGTCACATACGTTATTCAATTCCTCGGTACGTACGCCCTCAATCAACACCTATATCTACTCTTCTGACACTCATTACAATAAGACAAACTATCCCTCAACTATGCCTCAGCCTACTCTCTAATCCCAGACCTGGGCCTAGAAGGCCAGCGATACTCATGGGTCGCAGCAATCTTCAACTTTGGCTATCTATTCTGGGCCCTACCAGCCAACCTATTAATCCAGCGATTACCGGTCGCAAAGTATATGGGTGGTATGCTTCTCATCTGGAGTGTCCTCGTTATCGCGCACATCGGTGCGAAGAATTATGCCGGAATCCTTGTATTGAGATTCTTATTGGGCATGGCTGAAGCTGGTGTTAGTCCTTGTAGTATGTGACCCCTTCCACTCACAAACTTACAGTCTAATATGAGAATACTAATCTACTATCTAGTGATGAATCTAACGTCCATGTTCTACAAACGCTCAGAACAACCACTCCGCATGGCCATCTGGCTCAGCGCAAATGGAATGGCCACAATGGTCGGCGCCCTATTAGGATTCGGCCTGGGTCATTCCGATAGTACCACCTTGCACAGCTGGCAACTTATTTTCCTGACTATTGGACTGATGAATTTTGCCACTGCCTGTGTTTTCCTCTGGCTTATGCCTGACTCGCCCAGTTCTGCGCGCTTCCTTTCGCATCATCAGCGTGTTATAGCCGTGCAACGTGTCGCTGAGAATATGATTGGTGTCAAGACTAAGGAGATCAAGCCTAGACAGGCACTGGAGAACCTCTATGATGTAAAGGTTCTTTGCTGTGCTGGGATTGGTATTGCGTGTGGTGTTATTAATGGTGGTGTTTCGAACTTTGCGTCTGCTCTTATCAAGGGCTTTGGGTTTGATGGGATTTATGCTACGTTGCTTCAGTTGCCGACTGGTGCTTTTGAAGCTGCTATCGTTCCCATTTGTGGTATCGTTGCTACATATGTTAAGGACTCGCGATGTATTGTTCTTGCTGTCGTGTCTCTTATTCCTTTTGCTGGTTTACTGGGTATCAGATTTACTGACATTGACCATCGCTGGACTCTTGTTGGATGTACTTGGCTGCAGTATATTGTTGGAGCTCCGGTCATTGTTTGTTGGAACATTCTTGCTACCAATGTTGCTGGGCATACAAAGCGTGCTGTGGCTAATGGCCTTTGGTTCACGGTTTATGCTGCCGGTAATGTTGCTGGTGCTAATATCTTCTTTGCTCGCGAGGCTCCAAGATACTATTCGGCTCTTGCGGGGCTACTTATCTGCTATGCCGGTATCATTGTGTTATCCGCGGTGGCATACGTGTCTATGAGATGGGAGAATGCGCGAAGAGATGCAGCGGTCGATACGGCTACATTTGAGGGTGATGTTGCCTCACAGGCTATCCTGGATGGATTCAAGGACATGACTGACAAGGAGTCAAAACATTTCCGGTATGCACTTTAAAGTGAACTAGATAGAAGCCCGAGCCTAGAGGCTATCGATAGTAATAGATGCAATTCCTATATACCCATGAACCAGATCAGGTTACGTGTGTCAGCATAAGTAGGGGCTCTGGCAGCGCACTAAACTTCCCTGCTCAGCCGCACTTCCTCGCTTTAACCACCATGCTCCACTCCGAAAGTCAATCTGTACGTATTGTGTTGGGATTTCGCCCGAGTGATTTGGACAGCGGCAAACCTGATGTAATCCATGATATTGCAGGGGCTTTCCTGGAGTTCCTTGGTCGAGGAAAATTAGAACTTGGGGACAGGCATTTTGTTCATTGGGAACCGCCCCAGCTCGATCCCCATCAGCACCTTCTTTCACATTATTCTTGATATAAACTACCGAATAGAATCTCCTGGTTTGATGATCGTGCCTTTTGAGTTCTATAGAGCAGATAAAAGAAAAAACGTGAGATTGCCTTGTAGTCTCGCGGTTTCATATCTGAGCAGGTCATAGTGCCTTCCAACATATCAAGATGTCGGATAACGAGTCTCTGGCTTGCTCTGAAATTATCAGCAGTATCTATGTCTGGATGGAATAGGCACTTTGGCTCTAGCGGAATGATATTTGTAGTGGGTATGTATTGAGTGACAGTTTACGGACGACTGCAGGCGTTTAGGTACATTTTCGGTTGACTATTCCATAGTGTCGATAGGCTGATATAACACATTCCGTTCTTTCAGCACGCTAAACCGAGATATGTTGAAATCAAGATGCTCTTTGAGCAACGACTGCAGTCTCATAAGGCGTCAATCCAATGTTATCCAAAACACGCAAATCAGAGAATGTAGATTTGCAAAAGCAAGGTTCATAATCAGGCCAATCTACCCTCGGCCCAAGCCACACGATCATTTCAACAGCTTGATCACCATATGTATCAATGTATTTGGTGATTAGCCTAGGGTCGCGAGGGTAGACAAACATCCACGCCTTGGCTTGTTGAGCGCTGGGATAGAGGCCCCACCCTCCGCCAACGACGTTCATATCTTCTTCGGCGATATACCGGTTGATCGTGGAATCTACTTCCACTCCCTGTACTGACATATTTTCATTGGAATATGTGATGAGGCCTTCCAGCAGACCTGATCCGCTGCCGATTGAGATGGTGAACTCGGGGTTCTTTGGGAGGATTGAAGCCAGGTGAGTGATCAGTCTGTTGGAAATTCCTAGACAGCAATCTGGGAATCTTTTTGGTATTGACTCCAGCTGGTTCGATATAAGAGTTAAATCCATGTTAAGTGGTAAAACAAACTTGGGTTTGGAGATGAAATTATATCCGGAGCGGGTTTACTAAACACCGGAGTATGGACTGAAGTGAAGAGCGAGGATGAGACTTGCTGTGAGTTTCTTGAATATGAGGGGAAACTAACGGGTAGATATTAGTACCGTTCTTTAGAATTCCTGACCATTTGACTTTGACTTTCTCTGAAGGAGTAGAAATGAAATATGCAAAAAGAGAAAGTACGAGATGCAAACCAATAACGAGCTATAGGCAGATTGGGGCAACAGTACAAAGCAAAGAAGACGATTAAAATTTCTCTAGGTAGTCACAAGTTCCAATTGAACTGAATGCTGTAACTTGTATGTAAAAATAGTTTGATGTTCTTACCTAGTAGTCTTGGTTTTTTGGCTGTCAGTGCTGCATTCATGAATACGGATTGAGAACCGGAATTATAGTAACTCCGAATGAGCGGATTACTAAGGATGAGCATAGCATAAATAGCAAGAAATAGCAAGTAATAAATGACAGAGATTTCAATGCCCTCATTGGCTGAGCAAGTTACGGAAGACAGCAAGTTCCGACATTGGCCCGATGCCTTACATTTCAGGCAAAACAGGAAAGGTGGGGATCTCAAATTCACAGCCCATGTCAGATATCAAACCTAGCATGACCCAACACGCAAGCTGAGATGGAGCCAGACAATGGCAATCAACCGGACAACACCCCCTAGGGGCCGCATAGGCAGTTCCAAGTCCCGATCCGGCTGTAAAACCTGCAAGTCAGTTAAGTTCTGCCACAGATCTGACACAACCTAACCGTTTGACAGGATCCGACGTGTGAAATGCGGGGAAGAAAACCCGAGCTGTCTCCGGTGTACGAGTACAGGCCGAAAATGTGACTTTGAGAGCAATGTTACTGCTACTGGCATGACGCCTCCTACGCCATCGACGCCGACGTCTCTCATTTCAAGTCCGAGTCATGCGCTCTCCTCATCGCCCAATTCGGGACGGCGAGAACGGCGTGCTTTTCAGTATTATTTTCAACATGCTGCGCGCTATATGTCTGGTGGTATGGACATTGATTTTTGGACTGGCGTTGTTCCGCAGATATGCCGTACTGAGCCCGCTGTGTGGGATGCTATCATCGCTATCAGTGCTTTGTTTGAATACCCGGAACAATGTCTGGATTTCACATTTTTGAGACACAAGCAGAAAGATGCTCATCTTCTCAAGCAATCTCAGCAAGAGGCTTTGGTATGGTACTCACGTTCAATTTCGAGCATTCATTCCCAGATCGACCGTGGTAGCGCCGATCCTTACATTGCGCTTATCAGCTGTGTACTGTTCATCTGTGTGGAAACTATTCAAGGGCGCATGGAAGAGGCTTTGCAACTACTCAGACAAGGAATGAGTTTGATATTGGATCTTCGTGCGAAAGCTCTCCATGGCACGGTCTCTGGCAGCAAAGCTGCGCTCCTAGAGAACACAATCATCCCGCTGTTTTTGCGCCTGAATACCATCGCTCTTACAATATCCGGGACTCAACCAAGCGAGCTATTCTCTTTTTCAAATAATAGGGACGATAGGTTCACATCACTCGAATCTGCTCGGCAGTCTATAACCACCTTGGGTGCAGAGTGCATCCTCTTCCAGCGAGACGCGGGATTTCATCTCCAAGTCAATGGTGGTGATGTCTGCGTGAGCGGGGATTTGTTCGCCAAACAGAAAGCATTACAAGTTCGACTTGCACTTTGGAAGAATGCCTATGCACACCTTTGTCAAAGCCTTCGTCAGAAATCGCCAACCGCGCTCGAATATCCTATACATACCGAGCCGACCCTACTTACATACCACGCGGCTGCATCGATATATGTTTCAGGAAGCCTGACAAAACATGAAACAGTCTATGATGATTTTATGGACGACTTCCAGGCAATCGTCGACCAATCTAGTCTCACCCTGGATGCAATAGAGAAACTAAATGGTGCGCAACCACCTTTTACCTTTGAGATGGGTGTCGGACTTCCATTGTTCGTGGCTGCTACCAAATGTCGCCATCCGTGGTTGCGTCGACGAGCTTTACAATTGATGAAAAGGGCGCCGCCAGTGCAGGGCTTTTATAAATGCCCACCTGTAACTGCTTTGGCTGAGCACCTCATGCAGGTTGAAGAGGGTCATAGTATTGCGTTGAATCAGGCAGTTGGTCGGGATGCTGCTGCTGAAATCGCTGCTACTGTTGCATCTCAACGAGGACTAATCTCCACCGAAGAAACGATGTCCATTTCATTGCTCATCCCTGAGGAAGCTCGTATCTGTGACACAGGTGTTTTCCGGCTCCGGGATGGCCTTCCGTATGATGTCTCCGAGGTGGATGTTATGAAATGGAATCCTGGCCCCGAGCAACTGTTCATGACACTTAGAAGGCTTCGGCGCAATCCTGTTACCGCTGCATGGGAGGCGTTTTGTGATTGTATACCTATGAAATTTTGATGGAGAATTGTGACCGAACGATATGCTGCTTTTGAACAAAAGAATGTGACACCGACAAACCCACCTGTATTTAGATTCAGACTCTACAAAAGAATACTTGCATCACGCGAGGACAAATGTAATCTACGAACTCGATGAACAGAAATGAACGTCAAATTTATTCAAACCTCTCGTCGCCATTCTAGTACCACACTATTCCAGACAGCCCTTGTCAATCTCAAGCTTTCTCAATCAGTCGCTCAAAGATCTGGCTAATAGCCTTGGCACTCTTCTTCGGCATTCTCTTCTGATCATTCTCGTAGTCGACGAAAGTCACACCAAAGCGGGTTTCGTAGCCTTCAGCCCATTCAAAGTTGCTGTAAGAAACCAAGATTAGTATCATATCACACCGAAATCGAACAGGAAATTCACATACTCCATTAGACTCCAAGCCATGTAGGCTCGCACGTTGACACCGTCGTGGGTATAAGCATCCGCCATGGCACCGATGTAATCCTTGAAGTATTGCACGCGGAACTCATCATTGAGCAGCTCGTCAAGCGTCATGTCATTCTCTCCAAGAACGCTGGTCCCGTTCTCGGTAACGTAGATCTTGGGATATCCATACCGCTCACTGAGCCATTTGAGGAGCTTGCGGAAACCCAATGCACACGGTCGCAGCCAAGGAGACTGTGTGATGGGTCCGATGCTTTTTCCATTCTTGTCTTCGAGGAGCAACTCTAGGTTACCGGCGACGTCGTCCAGCTCTGGCTCGTCTGTCTTGGCGCGAATGTAGTTTGCACAGTAGTGGTTCATACCGTAAAAGTCATTGCTGCCGTGTACAAGGGCGATATCATCGGGCGTCCAGGTTGGCAGACGGTCGCCGAGCTGCTGGATCATGCTGTCTGGATACTTGCCATGGTAGATTGGGTCAGCAAACCAGGAGATGGCAAATTCGATCTTGCGATCACAGGCTTCGACGTCGGCAGGGTTCTCGGGGTCCCAGGGTTCAGCCCAGTCGCCTTTTTTTATGTGTTAGCAATGGATGAGGCTATGCTGCCAGAAGGAATAGGTACCATTGAGTGTAATACCAATCTCGCCGCCATCTCGCTCCTTGAACTCATCCCGGTAGATCTTCACCGCGGCACCATGGGCGACCAACAAGCTATGACCGACAATCCACTGCTCTGTTGAGCTATCTCCGACCGGGCTCTTGGTGCGATCACTTGTGTGGCCAGGGGCGAAGGAACCATTGTTGTACCCAAGGACACTGCTGCACCAAGGCTCGTTGAAGGTAATCCAGTATTTCACCTTGGATCCGAATGCCTCGAACACCACGCGAGCATAGTTTGCGAAGTCGGCAACGAATTCTTCCTTGTTCAAAAGTCCACCGTAGCGCTTATCCAACGCATCCGGAAGGTCCCAGTGAAACAGAGTTATCATGGGGGTGATTCCTGCAGCATGGAGGTCATCGACGAACTTGACGTAGAAATCCAAGCCTTTCTGGTTGATGGGATCAGTGCGACCGCCGAGGGGTATGATGCGGGACCTATTGTGGCGTCCAGCCGATATTAGTTGACAGGGATTAAGATGGAGGCTAAGGTACGGCGCACCATGATAGCGAGAATCGGTATGCCGAAGCACCACATTCTTTCAGCAAGGCGATGTCCTCGTGCGTTCGGTGGTACGAGTCACACGCTACCTCCCCAGATCCACCGCCAGCAATCTTACCGGGGATCTTGCAGAAAGTATCCCAAATCGAAGGGGCACGACCATCTTCATGCACAGCTCCTTCAATTTGGTAGGCGGCTGTTGCGAAGCCCCAGACAAAATCCGAGGGCAGAGTGGATTGCTCAATGGATCCCATGGTGTAAATGTAGGCCGAATGCCAATGAAGGTTGAGCGCACATCAAGATATATGTAGCCTCATATTTGAAAAAAAGGACAAGCTAAGAAAAGAGCTTCCTTATCGTGACAGGAATGATCTCCGCGATCCGGAGGAGACGCCGCGCCGAGAGCGTCGGGAGGCTCCACCCGGTTGGACGGCCCGTTCACCGCAAAACTTTTGATACTGACTATATTCCAGACTCCGGACCAGCATGCGTGCCCCATTCGTGTTTCATAATATCTCCATTCCTTCGTCGTCTCCGTCCATCTCAGACTCATCGGCTGTCGAACCAAGCCGTAACCGTGAGTTCTTGGAATCGTCATGCGCCCCAAACGCGCTCACCATTTCTAGCTCAGACCCTGCGATGATACTAGCATCCGTGTCCACTACCTCACACAGCTCAATCAGACTGCGGTGGGTGAGAGATTTAAAACCGTCCGTTCGTACAACACGACCCCAGTAGATCTGACAGAACTGCTCAGCTCGGCGTTTCAGCCAGTGCTCATTGGTCCGCCCGGCACGCTCCCAAACAATAGCTGCATTGTGCACATCAAGCTCGCGGCTCAATCGGTTCACACAGAGCAGGCGCAGCTTAGGCATATCGTAAAGGTTTGCCATAACAAGCATACCCGCCACGTCGATGGGACTGGATGGGTAGTCTGGATGACCTGCAATACTGTCTGTGTACAAATAGTAGAGAAATGCGCGTACAACCGAGTAGGGTTCTGGTATATGCATTCGCTTGGTGTGGTACTCGGCCATCTGCGCAGAGTACAGCCGCTTGAAATGTGGCCACCGAAGTTGTAGAAACAGTCGATGTACATGGATGGGGTCTGATGTCGATGGATCAACTTCCACAAAGGTTGGTGCGGCTTGAGTTGGTGAGTCAATCGGCTCGTTGCCCATGTCATCCGAGTTCGAGCAATCCCAATCGTCGCGGATTGCAGTGATAGCAAAATCAGTACCACTGCCTGACTCAGGGGGATGGTCGAAGACGGCGGCGAGATCGGTCCCAAGTCCGGACACTTGAGAGCCCATTGGATCAGAGGGCCAAGTTGCATCTTGCTCGGGAGCATCCGCCGACAACCCGTTGCCTAACAAGCCATACTTCTCAAGGTCAATGGTTAGGACTTCACTCATCTGGTTCTCATCACTACTCCCCGGCACGCCCTCAATACTACATCCTAGCAGCCATGCCTTGGTTCCCGCCTCGTTGACCGTGCAGTAGTGCCATCGATATCCGGGCCGAAAAATCTCCTGACCATCAGCCACTCGTTGCCATCGCAGTGTGTTGAGCTCCAAAGCGGATAGGTTGCAGTCATGCGACCGGACGGTCTCCGACGGTGTGATTAAATCGAGCAAAACGCCAGATACAAAGGATTGGAAGTGAGTTCCTGAGAAGAGGGAGGGAACATGGGGGCCAGAGTTAAACCGAACACATGAGATAGCACCGGGAGCAACAGGCTTACGTCGGCCCAGGTTGCGAACCTGCACACTGCCTGAGTTCGCAGCATAAGATCGCGGAGACATCTGATGTGAAGGACTGTTTGGAATGGAGTCTGGATGATGAGCAGTCGGAAGATGAAAGTCCAGGGAATTGAGACTACCTTGGAGATTGGTGTTTCCGGCCAGCGATGGGGATCCTTTGAGGTCGAGCCACCAAATATCGGTTGTTCGCTCCATATCAGGTCCCAATCCACCGAATATCCAGAGTCGCGTGCCCCAAACCCAAGCGATATGATCGAAGCGGGCTGTAAAGCTCCAGGTTCGAGACCAGGTCCAGGTTTGGAGATCCAGATAAGTCAAGTCGTCCAGGATAAGGTTCTTCTCGCCAGTTAGTCCGCCTGCTATGAACAGCTTTTCCTCGTGTATGATGGCAGCATGTCTTGCCCTGCCGCGCGGAGTGGGACCGCGGATTTCAGGTATTGACCAGGTGAAGGTATTCAAATCGAGGATCACAACGTCAGCGAGATACTCGCGATGTTCGTTTTCTCCTCCAAATACTATCAATTTGTCGCCTTGGTACAAAGATGCAGTGTGGCCTGACCAGAAAGGCTCGTGTTAGAGTTCCGATAATCAATATGGGAATGAGTCAATTAGCATACCCATGCGCACTCCGGGGATATCGCCATAATTGTCCACGAGCTCCCACTCGAGGGTCTCCAAGTCCAGCTTTAGGACATGGTTGTAGACTAGTAAATATTAGCATCAGTTCAGAAATACGAAATGTTGCAAAAGGGAACCAACCTTCATCGGTGTATTGATCAAATCCACCGAAGGCATAGATTCGATCATTGCTGCAATACGTCACCGAGGCGTTTACCAGACAGGCGGGGACATGGCCGCGAGACTTCTTGATGGTCGGACGGTAGTCAGTCTGACGGGGTGCCGGACTGGCTGGCATCAAATAAGCGTCCTGCATGTGTGCCAGAGTGCAGGAGATCGGAATAGAGATTCTCGAAGATCCTAGAGGTCGTGCGAGTGGGTCTTGGTGGGACTGTAGAGCGTGGGGAGGTGTCAGCCGTCAAGGTGCGAAATGAAGCGCACCAACCTCGAGTGGCAATCGCCTCAGCAAACAAGGACTTCAATGACCGGACATGAGTCTCGTCTATGTCTAGAAAAGAACAAATCGGCGATGTCATGTCCCAAAAGGGGAAGGCGTCACCTGGGCGATCCTTAGTCAGCGGGATACTGCCAAAGCGGAATGTCAGGTGGAAACCGTTGCTAAGCCAACCCAGCGAGGAAAACAAAAGGAACTATGAGCTTCTTCTGCTTCTCCCTTTCTCTTCTCTTCCCATCCTCAAAATTCCTCATTTCTCTCTCCTATTTACTACTTCAAGAGTATTGCATCTCATATTTGCATCTTGTATTGGGACTGGCCCCCATTGCATCTACTTCCTGTATCACTATGGCTTCTGTCACAGTGTCCACTCCGGTGAAGAGCCACCATGGACTGTTCTCCTCCAAGACTGCTGGCGGTCGTATTCCTCTGACCCCTTCGCCTAACCACCTGGCAAGCGGTACCTCCTCTCCCTTCACTCCTCCCCAAAAGGCCGACGCTGGCCGTGGCCAAACCAAGTCCGTCTACGGCGGCAACCTCTCTGCACACTTCGCCAAGTCATCCACCAAGGCTTCTGCGAAGGCCTCTGTCCAAAAGTCCAGCCGTTCTACATACCGTGAATCTCCCAAGTCAAACATCGCTCGAATTCGCAAGTCGCCCAAGCACCTCGAGCTCGGTGTGTCCGATTGGACCTTGACCGGTGGCAGTGTCGTATCCACTTCGTCTCCTTCATCGAAGGAACGCCCTCGTCGGGATATCCCAACTCGCTCTCGCACCAGCAAGACGACCGCTCGCATCCCTCATAACGCTGCTGACCGTTTCATCCCAAATCGGGCCGCCAGTGAAGGTCTGGCTACAAGTGGTGCTGCTAAGCCCGAAGACGGCCAGCGTCCCAAGAGCGGTGGCAGTGGTGGATCTTCAGTCCTCGCTACAGCTGCTAGTGCTTTTGATATGGGTGCCCGTGGATCCGATGATGACTTGACTGCTGCTCTTGAGAACTTGGGCCTTGAAGACAATGAGCCTTCTACATACACCCGCCCGGCTCCGGATGCCGTTGCCTACAAGTCATCGCTCGCTGATGCCTGTGGTGTAGGACAGAACACTCGTATTTTGGCCTTCAAGCCTCCTCCCCCCGAGTCGTCAAAGCCTATTGACCTTCGTGCTCAGTACAACCGTCCTCTTCGTCCTGCTAAGTCAAACGCTGCTCAGTTCCGTCGCCGTGTTCAAACTGCTCCCGAGCGTGTTCTTGATGCTCCTGGCCTCTTAGATGACTACTATCTCAACTTGCTTGACTGGAGCTCCGGCAACCAGGTCGCTATTGGTCTCGAGCGCAATGTCTATGTCTGGTCTGCTGAGTCTGGTTCCGTGAACTGTCTTTTGGAAACCTCCCCCGACACCTATATCAGCAGCGTGAAGTGGAGTGGTGATGGCGCTTACGTTGGTGTTGGCTTGGGTACTGGTGAAGTTCAGATCTGGGACGTTGAGGAGGGTACCAAGCTTCGCAGCATGTACGGTCACGACTCTCGCGTCGGTGTCATGGGCTGGAACAAGCACACTCTTTCCACTGGCGCTCGAAGTGGTCTCGTCTACAACCACGATGTCCGCATCGCTGACCATAAGGTTGCTGAGCTCGTCTCTCACACCTCTGAGGTTTGTGGTCTCGAGTGGCGCGCTGACGGTGCCCAGCTCGCAACTGGTGGAAACGACAACCTCGTCAATATCTGGGATGCACGTTCCCTCAGCGCTCCCAAGTTCACCAAGACCAACCACCGTGCTGCCGTCAAGGCTCTCAGCTGGTGCCCCTGGCAATCAAATCTCCTCGCCACTGGCGGTGGTTCTTACGATCGTCACATTCACTTCTGGAACACCACTACCGGTGCCCGTACCAACAGCATCGACACTGGCTCCCAGGTCACCTCTCTGCGCTGGAGCAACCACTACCGTGAGATCGTCAGCTCCAGCGGCTTTCCTGACAACTCCTTGAGCATCTGGAGTTACCCTACTCTGGTCCGCAATGTTGAGATCCCCGCTCACGAGACCCGTGTCCTCCACAGCGCCATCAGCCCTGACGGTCAGATGCTGGCCACCACCGCCGCTGATGAGAGTCTCAAATTCTGGAAGATCTTCGAGCGTAAGGCTGGCACCAGTGCCTCGGCTGCTCGTGAGGGTGGTGTTGGTAGCAAGGCCCAAATGACCAAGTCTATGACCATCCGCTAAGCTTCTGCTGTTTCTTTTGTTTTTCTGCTCGATACCCCCGGTTCATAAGCTAAGCATTGGTGGGCTGGGACATTAAATTGGTGTAATGGTTCATTTTTGGCTTGGATTTGGTGTTTGGTGTTCTTGTATCTATTTGCCGTTAGTTGGTTGCACAAATACCATTCTTACAGCTTCTTTTAATTCTTTACTTTATCTTTTAACTCTTCAATGAACAAAATTTGAATCTGATCTATCAATTTCCTTTTCTTTCTGGTTGATATAGCGGGTGGTCATCTGATGACTAATCTTGCGGGATACAGTGGGATTTCGACCGCAGAGCCGTGACTTTCACCTCTGCCAACCCATCGGCAAACTCACCATCTCGCTTTTCTGACGTTTGCACTCTTGTTACACATTTCTCAAGTCATTGTATCTTGCTTTCTTTTTCGTGAGAACTGCAGACTTTGAGATCACTTGACATTGCGTCATTTCTAGGTGTGATCGACCAGCACTTCGGCAACTTCACTGTTGCGACAGCAAGCTTTACGGTCCGGTCAAGCTATTGATACCCCCTACGCCTCGCCAGCAATCTTCTTGAGCTTCTGCTTCCTTTAGTCCTCTCCGATCAGACATCCGCCAGCTGTCCGTCTTGCCCTTGCTCCGCAATCATGTCCAACCAGCAAGTCGTGAGTTCCCAGTTGCGAACACCCATATCCTCGATCACATCCACAACCCCTTTTGAGACACAATTTTTGTCAATCCGATGCCTGGGCGTGGGCTTTAAGTCAAGTAAGAGCTGACATGTGCCTCATAGGGTGCGGTATTCGAAAAGGTGATCCAGGAGGTCTGTGATGCTTCTCAGGTCGACTTCGAAGAAAGCGGTGTCGATCAACAGACTCTGCATGATCTTCGTGACGTTAGTAACATTCAATATCCTCCCTTTCATATTTTGAGGTGGACGATGGGGGTCGGCCAAAAGCGGGGGAGCCCGAAAAGGTGCGGGAGGCGGTGCTTATGGGGGAACACCGACTTATGAGTTCCCCTTTATATGTGCCGCTATTACCCGCTTAGGCGCTTTTAGACCGCCAAGACCTGCCTGCTGATCTCATTCGTCCATATGTTTCTATACTAACAATCTATAGGCCTGGCAAAAGAAGCTCTCTTCTGTGAATGTCGCTCATTTCCCTTGGGATCCCGCCCCGCCACAGCCTACTCAGAGCGTCCTCCCTCCATCGGCTACTGTTCCTTCCAATGCTCCCCGACCACCTCCTCAACCTCAATATGTCCCTGCGCCTGTTTCCATGCCCCAATCGGCTCCTATGCCGGTCCAAATGCCACCTCATATGAGTGCTCCTCGCATCAAGACTGAGCCAGGCTCCAATGGGCAGCCCATGCAGCACATGCCCCCTCAAATGCCCCCGCACATGAACAACCCCCAGTCAGCTCGCGACCGTGCTGCAAGCCATCTTCAGCAGAAATACGGTACAGCTGCTGCCAACTCCGTTAGCCAAATGCAGGCTCAAGCTCAGGCTGGACAAGGGTACCCTCAGATGCACCCTGGTGCCCATGGACAGATGCCACCAATTAAGACGGAACATGGCTACCCACCCATGGGTCCCGGACAGACCGATGGTGCTGGCGATGATGCTCTTACCGACTGGAAGGCAGAGGTAGCTCGTCGTCGGGCAGCTGCTGGAGATGGACAAGGTGATCGCCTCCTTCGTGAGCACCTCAAGCAGCGCATGAGCCAGTTCGAAGGTGGTGGTCTCCTACGGCCGCTGAATGAGCACGAATCGTCGGCCAAGTTAGCTTACCGTGAAGCTCTTACTGCGCCTCTGAACAAATCTTCGGAGCCAACGCCATCTGCTCCTACGCTATCTGGCCAGTATGATGGTGCTGATGGGGACGTCAAGGAAGAAGACGAGGATGCTATCAACTCAGACCTTGATGATCCTGATGACCTTGTTGCCGATGACCACGACCAAGATGAGTCAGAAGGCCAGGTCATGCTTTGCACATACGATAAGGTCCAGCGCGTGAAGAACAAGTGGAAGTGCACTTTGAAAGACGGTATCCTGACTAGTGGTGGCAAAGAGTAAGTCATTGTATCATATTTTTCTATATACATACTGACTGTAGTAGATACGTCTTCCACAAGGGCCAAGGCGAGTTCGAATGGTAGTCTGACAAGACCACGTAACCATCTTACAACACATTTCCCATATTACTGACGACCTCTTTTCCGTTTTGTACCATCCCTTCCTCATTTCTTATTATCTGCTTTCATGACACGAAAACAATCTCTATGTCCTTTCAGCCACGCCTCGGAACGGGTTGAGCAAGCGATTTTACATGATTACCACCTCTGACCCAGCTTCCGACATTTCCTACGGGCATCGAATCCGCGGGTTTCATTTTCACTTTCAACGGCTTATGGCGCTTACACTTAAGGATGGGACTTTGCTTTTTCATTATTATATCTTTTCTTTTTGCCCATACCTTGTGTACTAGATTGAAAGGCAACCTTGCTGGGTTCAATAAAATATTTGAAGAACAAATATATCATGTCGATAAAGAGTATAGACCACCACGTTTATGAGTACATGTAGACTGTTCTAAAATAAGTTCACGTAGGGCTGAAGTCTAGATATATATCCCCACAATATCGAGCCCTACGACATCAATCTACAGATCTACGCCTAATAATCATAATTATATAAATGAGTAGAGAATAAGGTGTTAAAGCATGAGTAGCGAAACAAATCGAAAGAAAAATAGATAACAGTAGACAGAGAAGCCAAAGTGTATCAAAAATCCATATCTACAATATCGACGCCAGAGAAACCACACTTTTTTGGTATTTCCAGTTCCATTTCCATTTCCGTTTCCAATTCCAATCCCGAACCCAGGGCGGGAAAAAAAAATTGGAAAAAAATTTTTTTTTTGTTCGTTTCGAGGTGATCGAGGTTAAATGATTGTTTGACTCGATTGTCGATGCTCTTTTGAGCTTGCGAGAGGCGCGGTTGCGAGAGGCGCGGGACCAGCGGAAACGGCAAATGAACAGAAGCGTGAACGCGTGAATCGCATTAATAAACCAGAAAGCCAACCCTTGCATGAACGCATAACAATAGTAGATAGAATGGATATCCCATTCCTTGATTCAGCCTCCGTGAAGCGCAAGAGTCATATGAAGAAGCAGAGCAGAAAAAAGTGTCAGCCAAGCCAGCAGTTTCTTCTAGAGAGCCTTTTGCTGAGGTTTGATCGCTCAGGGTAGCCCTACTACCAGGCCATATAGGTAGGAACTGGAATTGGCATGAGGGATATCGAAGCAAAAAGATCATGCCAGTATATAATATATCCGGACAGTGGGACGAAAGCAAAACAATCCCGTGAAATCCATGGCAGCAGTTTCAAAAAGAGAAGAGAGAATCGTAACAGAACTCCAAAGTCACCGGAACCAATTCAAAGTCATGACATCGTGTGTGGGCAGGAGTGCTCTGACCCCCGGGAGAAAGCCGTCGAAATCGTTCGCGTCAATTATCTGGAGATTATGTAGACATGTTGGAAATATGGACATATTTGTTCATGTGTTCATTTGTTCACAGAAGGCCTTCTTCGCCAATTCCGGGGAGGCCAGCTCCAGCAACGTTGATGTTCTGGCCCTGCATGACTCCGCCGCCTAGGGCCATGTTGCGACCTCCAAGCTGGAAGTCGGGGTTGCAGGGTGGTGAGTGCGACTTGTGATATTTAAGCCCGTTCAAGTTCTTATATCGCTTGCCACACACTTCGCAGCGATATGGCTTTTCTTTCTCCATGCCCAGGGTACCTGGATAAGGTGCGGAGGTTTCGGGATTGACGATCGAGAATGTACCATCGGCATTATCATGAAGTTGCTGGTTGTTGTGACCGTGCTAGAGATATAAGGTTAGAGGAGTCGAGATTCGATAAAGTTCAGATCAAACTTACAGCCTTGTGATACTTGAGTCCGTTTTGGTTCTTGTAAGCTTTCTCGCAACCGATGACGGGGCACCGGAATGGCTTGGGCTCTTCGTTAGGGAGGATGGTAGTAGTGTCGGGGACCCCAGCCAGCAGTTGCTGTTCACGGATCCGTCGTGCAATATCGCTATTTGGACCGTATTGAGCTCCGCTGAGCTTAAAGTGGGCATTGGGCGAACCTAGACCACCGCTAGGGCTGAACAGCCGCTTAGCCGGCTCATCAATACAAAGATCGACCATATCATTATTGTTGCCATTGAACCGCCCGAACTGGTTCTGATTCTGGCCCATGGTGTTATTTTGCATGCTCAGATCACCGAATCCACCCATCATGCTCTCATCGATCTCGGCCGGGGTTCCTGGTCCTGAGGAATCAGGAGTATTGCGGAATTGCGAGTTCTGGAGCGGGTTTGCCATCAAAGTTGGAGTGTTGACGGAAGAAACCGTTGGGTTATTCTGCAGAGAAAGAGGTCGTCCAGATCCAATTGGAGTGCCGGGCTGCGAAGGGGTGCTGAATCCTTGGTGGCTTGGAAGCATACTCAGATTTAATTGCGAGCCCTGATTTGAGTTGCCAAATCCGCCCTGGCCGTCATGTAGTTGAGGGGAGAAGAGCTGGGAGGTAGAAGCATCCCCGTCACCCAAGGCATCGTCCAACTCCATATCATCGATTGTGTCTAGATCGGCATGTTGTAACGGCGACGGGTTCTGGCCCAACTTGCGCTGCATGTCCAGGGTCCGATCGGGCTGTAGGCCACGTCCTTGGTTGCCATGCTGTTGGCTCTGTTGCTGTGCGATAGCCGCAGCGGCCATGGCAGCTCGATTCTCACCCTGGCTCGGTCGGTGGCCTTGGTTGGGCGACTTGGTGGCATGGGCTTCTTCGTAATGTTGTAATAGGTCATGGAGCGTCGGTAACGTCACACCGCAGCACGAAAAGTCTTTCATAAAGTTCGCTTCCAGCTTCGGGAGATACGACGAGGAGTGGAAAGAAGGCGATTGGAAAGAAGTAAATGGCGAGGTGCCAGTCATAATGATGCTGCATGATAAAATTTCCTTGGTCAGTTCTGCAGTGCAACAAGCAGCAGCACACGAAGCGCACTCTCCGCGGCTTCGGCTCCGGCTAGGGCGCACTCACTCATCACGTATCCAGCTGCCGACAGACACACCACCCCAGCTCATGCCACCCACTAAGCTTCCTGCGAGAGACTCCCGGCGACCTTTATCGCGAGCAGATCCCGACATGGAGATAGGTTTCGTTCCGTTTCCCCATTGTGCCGTAGCGGCGCCGATCGAGTCTTTGCGCGGCGGTGGCGCCTTGAATACTCCGAGTCCTCCGGCGGCGTGATGCGAGAAGCTCCCGGTGCGATCACCCGTACCCGCCCTCTGTAGGGCCGAGGTCAGGTTGGACGCTTGTTGGCCGGGGGGCGACACCGAGGTCGACTGGCGGGTGGAAATATCAAGAGGAGCGGCACCCGTCATGATGAACAGCTGTTATGGGTAAAAAAAAGTGCCGGAGAAATTCAATCCGATGAGATTTCCGAGGTCTGACGAATGGATATATCCTGGTTCCCTGTCAGGCCTGCGCGATGTCACGCTAAACCAAGGGGGTTATTTAAAGTGACAGGGATTCTTTCGCCTTGAAGCGCGATTCCCAGAGGAAAAGAAGGTAAGAATGCGACTTTGAGACAGGTGCCCCTCGATGAGTGGACTGAGTGGATGGGCGGTATTTGGGCGGGTTCACAGGAGTCCACTCGGATGAAGTCCCGCACTGGCAGAAAGTAATCGAGTCTTCAACACTGAACAGCACAAAATCTGAGAAGGGAATATATAGAAGAGACCAAGAAGATGAGAAACAGTAGATGCCGGGCAATGGAAGACGGGGTATGAGATGGCAGCCCTTCCGGTTTGAGACAGGCGCCGTTACGGTAATAGTAATACACACGTGACCAGTTCTACGGGTCTTGACCCCGGGACAGTTTTTATAAGTTGCACTTTAGCTGATGAAATCAAATAGTGTAAAGTTAAGATCGGATCTATTGAGGAATGGCAATGGCACATAACTCGACCTGGCTACACCGCTTGCAGCTGGATCGGCAACGTCATAAATTACCGGAAACGACTAGTATGTGACTAAGACAGTCGATGATGATGGGGATATAATTTCCTGGACAATAGACGAGTCAGATATCTGTATACCGTACTCCGTACTCCGTAGGGACACTATATCACGGATGGTGCGACATCCAAATGGGGGAGGATATTCATTACTATTACTATTCTGTATACTCTATCGCCTCAGTGGGGACTCCTCATATCGGCTCTTTCTCCTAGTCCGCCTAGACTATCCTGCACAGAGCATACAAAGTAGTTTCTAGATATATCGAGATCGTGAAGAACTCAGATCCCCTGTAGAATCCGGGGTCATCTGCAAGGGGGGGGGGGGCGATAAGAGATCCGGGTAGCGGCATTGTCTTATACAGTATTCAGCTCCCTATATAGAGTGTATTAGGCTCCCATAATATGAGATGCATCGCCCCTATAATTGAGGATAAGGCGATACCCGTAACACATCGGACTTCCAACGGCAAACCATTCCAGTAGACCTCGAAACCAATACTGTAAGTGCCCAAGTTTCAGTTGGAGGCGAAAAAAGTCTTGGCGGCGCTAGAAACGCGGCAGAAGCCATTCGGAAGCAATTGAGGCAAATTAGCGCGGAACTAGTGCCTCTTTGTACACCGCCCCCCTACTTCCCTCGGTTCGGAGTAACTTGGGGATTGGCTGCTGTGGGTACTGTTCATAATGGGCGGCTTTAATTCGGCTTTATATTGGGTAGAATTATAGTTATTCACATCACATTCAACTCAACTGATTTATAACTTAAGATGTAAATATACATATATGCTCTCGGGCAGATCTTACTCTATGGATCACTGGATCACTGGTCCATCCTGGGTCAATCATTTACACTTCCAAGGTTGATCCCCGAGGCGTACACGTGTTGTTTATTCATCATGCATTTCAATTCCTACTTTTACATGTTTCATATTACAGATAATCCATGTGCATGCCAATTACCTTAATGTGATCTATCATGTGTTTCCACATCGTGTCCCGGGTAATTTAACGTTAAATCTCACAAATTGAAGGTAACGTTATGGTTTAGAACCTTGTCCTTGGGTTCTGCCTAACAAGCATGATAGGCCAAAAACACAGCCGAGTCAAGAATCCTGTCAGGGTCAATGTTTTGCATCAGTGTGAAGTCACCTATTGGTACGGAGTATAGATCGGCAGCCTGATACATGCGCCTAAATAACAGGTTCCCGTCTGATCAACAGTCTCCGCATTACCTGACTCGAGTGGGGTGCGGAGAGAATTAGAGGGCGAGAACGTTTTCATACACTAGAGTTTACTAAGAGCAGCCTGATCATGCTACGTGAGTCCATAGCGAGGAATAGTTTGAGCTATTTCTGGTTCACAATTGAAAAGTTGTAAATGGGTTTATACTGACGTCGCCCGTACTCAGTTTCCTATGAGAGACTGAACTAATCGAAACATCTAACCCTTTTTTTAAATATACAATTAGTAAATATACATGAGCCGTACTTTAAGCGAGAAATTCAAACTTCCTTATGGATGTCATATGAGCCTAATGGCAGTGGTCTTTCTGAGGCCTGACTACTGCGAAGTCACTCAATTAAGCAAAATTATAATTCCGAGTGACTTCATTGGTATCATAATTGCGTTGATAGTGAGTCCTGGACTCAGAAAGAAATGGCACAACACGCTAAGAAACCTGTATGTTTCAGTAAGCAAACTTCCCTTAACAAAGGCTTTTATTCACTTAGGATGAGTTATGTACTGTAGTGGCTGGGACCAGCAACTCAAGGCACCAAAATACTAGGGAGATGTGGGCATACTGGGCACTAGATTCGTAGCTTTTGTCTATGTCCTTTATTCATGATGTGTTCGAATGCATAATGCGTTATTCATGTTTTAATTTGGCCTTTCATTTTTCCCCCTCTTTTTTGTCCGTTTTTGAGTGCCATATGTCGATAAACTACTCATTCAAGGATGTAAAAGGACTTACAGCCTCCTATTGTATCTAAATAATGACAACACCTAGGTCTCTAGTTGATGGGCAAAACGGCAGCCTGTCTCCCCACATAAACAATTTTTCCTGAGCTTTTTCCAGTAGGAGTCCGAATAATCAACCGTAATTTCACTCCCAGATGCCACTCCGCGAGATACCACTAGTATACGTTCTACCCCACGCCAATAGAACTTCTGGAACTGACTGTTGGGCCGACATGAGTGATTGATAAAGCGAGTAAAATTGCCCATTTGGCCCTGGAAAATCTGATAGGGTTGGTCTGGGGTTCCGCCCATCATGACGTCTAGGCCGTCAATCCCTCGAGTGACGATACCGACAAACTCGGCAATAGCTACGCCTCTGTCGAATCCCTTCTAGAAGTCAGTGACCATTGCATTAGGGGCGGGTTATGGGGTTTGGAAGGGGTATCTGCTGGCAACATACACAACGGGCGATCACCCCATTATTCTTTCCACTGGCCGTGCTATACAACTGGACAGGAGGTGGATAACGAACACCACCAAACAGAGTTGAAAAACAAGAACAGTGGTTGGAGACCACATCGTCCGTCTGTTTTTCCTGGCATAGTTGACAAATATCTGGATCGATTTGCAACCCGCGTCGAGGGTCATCTCCACCGAAGACGTTTTCATCAATCACGCAGTCGTCCACGAACTGATAACTGAAGCCGTTCGGTAATGTCAGGTGGGAGTATGTGGCTCTCAGCGGCAATGCTGGCCCAGTCTCTACCGTGACCCATTCATGAGGGTGGCCGGAGTATCGACAGGGCCCATTCTGGCAAATCACTCGAAGAAGGTCTCGCCAACCAGGGTGAAGAGTATCTGCGGCGACTTCAAGGCTAGAAGCGATGTGGTGCAGCCGAGGGATGAGTCCGTTATCGAAGCCTATCCTATATTTGCAGATACGGTAAATACCGGAACCAGCAAATATTAGACTAGCCCAGCCCCCGGAATCTTTGATCTTTTTGTAGCCACTCCAAATCGCCCTTGAGATCAATCAACAATGAGCTCTAGAATGCAGGTATAAGGTGTGCATGAAGCATGACCCGACTGAAGGACTTACATCCGGTTTCTGAGCTCCTTTTCATGCCACGTTAATGTGGTGCAAGCTTCTTTCAGAGCTGCCATTCGAGCTTCGGCGTTCGTATAGCTTGGATACTCGAGACGGATAGATGCAATTCGTGCTTCGTAGCATTCTACCCAATAAGCTTGCACTATCATTTCCAGAGCCCGCGATGATTGACTTTGGTCATAGTATTTCTTGCACAGACCATTGACTGCCTGAAAAACCTATAAACATTGCATTAGAATATTCTGAGGCACTCTGCCCAAGTATAAAAATTTCACACATACCGTTTGACTAACACCAGTTCGGATGCTGAATTCTGGTGTACGGTCCTGTCCCTCAGTCAGCGATAGTAGATCAGATCGGCTTAACCTTATAGGAAAACGCACCGGAAACGAGACACTCAGTGTGACTGGAGAATGTACCTGTCGCCAGATTCCGGCTATAAATTTATCTATAGAAGAAGGCTGTAAAGTGGGAGTAGCTGTGTCCTTCTTGTGCTTTTTGCGCTGAGGAAAGCGGGTATCGCTGTGGAATTGCCGAACTGATGGTTCAATTCTGGTTTTGGGCAGAGGCAGACGATTATCGGCTCCTGTATCACTATCTGACTCTGAGCCCTCTGTCGCCATTGTCATGGGAGATGACTTTGACGGCCGTAGTCCACTGACGGTGACATGTTTGGGATTGTCAAAGCCATCATTAGACATCGGCTGGGAGTTCACTGTGTTCCCCTGGTCGAACGGTAGGTCACATTTTAACTATTTCAAAGACTTTTGCCTTAGTCTTTGAATGTGTCTGACATATAGCAGCCGAAAACTTACCGATCCTGGGAAATTCCGCAAGGTAACCTGGCTCGGCGTCGTAGTCATATTCTGATTCTTTTCTACGCTCAACCATCCCTATAAAGTAAAAAGGTTACCAATATGTTCAGGGCTTCATTATTGCCAATTATCTCATACCAGGGGTAGCGACTTATCATTTCCCGTTGTGATATTCGACTTAATATTATCCGAAGTGCATACTACCGCGTCAATACGCAAGCAAAGACTTTCATCGTACGGACTGACAGAGGCCAGTGTGGAGGCGAGCCGAGTAGTGAGATTTGAATTCTCGAATAGATCCGACAACTTCGTCACGACCGGGTGGTGCACGATTGGATGCATTGTGAGGTGAATAGTATCTAATAGGAATCGGCAGTCTGACCAGATATTCTGCCTGGGCAGAATTTGCTGACTCAACCATTTCCTAACCTTGGATGAAATGCTGGCTTGGCACGGACTTAGTAATATGCTCGGGATTTGGACTGTCTATTATCATAATTATATACTGTGTAGTCGAGAAGCCTAGAAACTGATATGAAGCACCGTCTCACGGCACTAGCTGGACTGTAGTGAGTAGTGCTGGCTTATAGAGCAGAAATATCCTGCTGGGGCTTTCAGAGTCGAAGCGGCCAGGAATATCATTTAGGGGACCTGTTTACCGAGAACAAATGACACTAGCCTAATACCTGAGTCACGATAGATTGGATCTTAGTGGTAAACAGCAAATTAGCAATTGGCACGCCATTTTTGGTGGAATTATAACATAGCCGTCCCACCTTCTGGTACTTCTATCCTTGATTTCTTTTTTTCTCTGTTCTCTTCATATTCACGGTATCTCTGGACAGCAATTCTAGAATTCGATAATCGAGAATCCTGAGATGTCTTCTCCACCTCCGGCGAGACTAAAGCCAGCTACTTACTATACTTACGATGGCCTCCCGGGATGGAAGGGTGTGCGTATCCTTCAAATTGGAAAAGGGATGTATCACGATGTTCGAAGACACTTTCCTTACTACTGAAGTGATATCTACGATGCGTGGACGTATAGAACTGTCGCCAGCATTATTCGCATGTACGTTCTGAAGTGGGATTACCCCAGCCCCGACCAGATTGTCAAGGCTAATATAGTTATAGTATGCTCCCAGTCATAGCCAATACACCGGATATACACCGAAGAACTGAGCAATTTTATGGTATCAATGAGGCACTGTTTTCGTCCGCCCTGGCCGCGATATTATTCAGCGTCCTTGCCGTGCAGCCACCAACCATCGTTGGCATTACGGGGTTGATATCTTTTGTTCAACTACACCATACATGACATTAAAAAGATATATGAATATATGAGCCTCTCCTGAAAGTGCGGAGAAGCAACATACTAAGCTCGAGCTCGGTTTATTCCAAAATCATGTCGCCCGTTCTTTACGCGTTTGTCTTTAATATCGAGCATATCCATGGTAATATGAATTATGATTATATTATTAATGCAGTGGCTGTATTGTATCATCAATCAAGCTCCCGTGTTCTGCTGTCGTTATAGCAGTGCGAACGAAGTATATTCTTCTTTCTTTGGCAACCCAACCATTGCAAAGCAAGTCATTACTCGATACCTCCACGCGGGCCTCGCTCGTCTCGCTTATGAATTGGACCGAAATTGTTCATTCATAAATAATGGATGGCACTACCAGATCACATTCTCCCACTCTCCCCACGGGAGGAATTCTCTGTCGGGTAGATAGCTGCAATTTATGTCGAGTACCTTGCTACTAGACAAATGCTCGACGTGGAGTACGAAGCTCCAAATTTTGATTATCCTGCTGGTGATAGCAATCACTACACCTTTGGGCGTATCGGGGAACATAATGTGGTCATTGTGTCCCTCCCTCAGGGCGTGTGTGGTACTCATTCTGCTGCAGCGGTGGCTTCTGGTCTGGGACTGAGCTTTTCCTGCTTAGGGTTTTTACTCATGGTCGTTGTCGCTGGAGCTGCGCCAATATCCCAAAATTATATACGACTAGGGGACATCGTCGTTAGCGAAAGAGTCATGCCCTATAAATTTGATAAGCAATACCCCGGTGGATACAAATTCACCGGCGATGTATTCGTCTCAGATCATGCGCTCCTCTCGGCAACATGCCAAGTTCAATCGGATCTTGATCTGGATATCTTGAAGCTTGATAGCATTATCTCAAAACGGTTCAATGGGCCAAAAAAACTGAGGGATATGTTTCAGCGCCGGGAAAGTGATCCGATCCTTTTTTTTCAATCAGACTACCTACATCTCGATTCCTGCGACTGTCTTCATGATCATCCACAAAAGCAAAATATAGTTCGTCGATCAAAGCGCAAGGCATATGAGCGAATCAAAGTCTACAGCGGCAAGACACTGTGGTCAAAGATGCCAAAGAGCGTGACTAACTGGCCCAAGATTGGAACATTCTTTGCTTTGAGATGGAATCAGCCGCACTCGGGCTTTGAATTCCATACTCTTCAATTCGAGCAATTTGTGACTATGCCGACTCTCACAAAAACAAACAGTGGCAAGGGTATGCTGCCGCTAATGCGGCAGCCTGTGCCCATGCTTTACTCCACGTCTCCCCCGTGAGAAAAGGCTTGCACGTAACACAAAAACCTCTTATTTATGATATTCGCAAAAGTATTGAGGAGCTTTCGAAAAGGGCCAAAGTGGTGACTGACGAGACACGTTTCAAAACGCGTGAAGAGAGTCTCACCGAAGTGAAACAAGCCATGGTGGACATGCTAAAGCAGCAATCAAAAATTCACTCAAAGGACCTGGAGGACATGAAAATCCATGAAGCCGCGAGTACTGTCGAAAGCCAGTCAAAAGCCAGTCGGTCAAGGATCGAATAACCGTAATTAAAAAGGAACAACGAAACGTGCTGGAAATGTTGGGGATGATGAAACAGCACACCGACAAGCAACGCGAGATAAGTTCTCCAGAGAAGCCACAGTGGGGAAACTTTCAGGAGCAAGTGCAAAAGGAGAGTTCATCCTTGAAAAAAAAACACGCTCGGGAGACAAATCAGGTGTTGAAATCGACAGGCGACTTGTTGTCTGGGTTCAGCGACGTTACCGGTAACAATAAATTAACCAAAGCTAGCGCAGGTCTCAAAATACCCGGCCAGGCCTATATAGCAGGACAAACTATGAAAAGGGCCGTTGGGAGCATCAGCAAAAGGGCTAGAATATTTAGAGGAAGTCCCGCTGCGCCAACCGGATCTCTTCCGATGGAATCCCAAAGCATTCCCATTTGATGGGAGAGGCCAGCCATACAGGCCCCTATAAAACAACATATTGTCATGGAAAACTTACCACCACCCCTAAAACTCATTTTCCAGAACGTTCAAGTCAGAACCCATGCCGATCTCCTGTCATACGCAGGGCCTATGCACCACCTCCTGCAAATCGATCAGCAAGTGACTCCTATCTGCATGGACTCCAATGCCAAACAATGGTCAAAGGGCCAGCGCCACCTCTTCGTCCACAAAATCCCTCGCCTCTGGCGCGGTATTCTCACGATTCCCAACAATTGTCGCTCGATCTGAAAAATCTCAAATTGTCCCAGACCTCAGTCACAACTACGTCGACAGGAAATGACGTTAGTCCAAGTTCGGAAATTCCACCACCACTACCGACTAGAAGAACCGATACTTTGGCTGAAATCCAAGGAGATACTGCGCATACAAGGTCCAACTCGGCATTTCCGGAGCAGCTTTCTTGTGCACTGAATGATGCTGTTTCCAGAAATAGTCAAAACCCCCTAAATGGTCTTGCACCTTTGGTGTCTCCATGAGTGTCAGTATCACCATCACGAGCTAGCAATCAGCCATCTCCGGCCTTACAAGATTCACAGTATAAGTTTGGAAGTTTATCTGATGGGGACCATGGTTCCGTCTCAACTGAAGTTCGTCGCGACTCCTCAGCTTCGGTACGTTGAATCTCATCTTCATCCGGACCTTCTCCCTAAGGGATCCTCAATTTGGTAGCGCTCACATTCTTTTAGAATCAGCATTCTAGCCATTTGAGTAGTTTATGCAGTGGTCCTGCCAGCGTAGGATCAATTCGGTTCTGTCCACGCTCAATGGCCCCCGAATTGCCGAACAGGCAGCCACCATCTTTGATGCCCAAGAAAGCGGCGGTTTGATGTGCTTCAATTAGAAAGATACCCGGGTCGGATGTCTGCGAATCTTGATTCAGAGATGAAGCGAGTATCTGGGGGTTTCCTAGGTAACTGGTTCATCGTACAACCTTCGTAGATTCCTTTGTGCTATTGTATATCGCTATTCGGTATCTTCTCTGGTTTTTCGTTACTCGGGCCAACATCCTTGGCATAAGAATATCTTACAGAAGTTTCAGCTGTTTTTCATGGTATGATATATTCCGTCGTAATTAATTCGCACGATGTTCCGGGCTTTCTAAGCGTCTTTTGGTGTATTTTTGAGGAGCATTATTAAAAGCGCCCCGTTTGGATACTATTCGGCCCCCCTCTCCACCCGCCAAGTCTTATTAGGCCTGCTGCAGTAATTGTATTTCAAATTTATTTGATTCTTGGTAGAACTGATGCGTCGAGCATTGGAGTTTTCCTTGAATGCTAGTACATCTTGATTACCTACATTTACTATGTAAGTCACTAGTAAAAATAAGTCACTTCATTGTACATCTAGCACCCTACGTGGAATTTCTGTTAAATTTCTAAATTAGCGGAGCATTAATTGTGTTCCTAGCAAGATCTCAAGGTGCTTCTATCTATTCAGAGAGTACATACGGAGTGGAACCATCTTAGAGTCAGTCAGTTAATATACTGATGGGAATCATTAAGAGTGACTTTCTTTTACTTGGGGGTGTATACTAAACAGAAGTACCTCAGAGTTATAAGTTCTCTTTTAATATCGTGTGACTAACTAATGCATTGGAAATACAATTACTGCAGCAGGCTCCAATATGCTTAGCGAGCGGAGAGGAGGCCCGAATAGTATCCTAAGGAAGTTCTTGTAAAATGGCCTTTTTTGTATATTTATTGATATCACCCGGGGTGTTTTTTAGGCAAAACTAAGGTATTTTCTGCACGAAATATTGATATTATCAAATGATGCGTTCCTGGGTGTTTCATTAATGACGAATTAAATACGAGCATCACCAAATCCCCCTGCATGACTCGCCCCTCAGGCTTAAGCGCCAGTTGAACCTGCGGGGCTGTACACAGTAGGGTGAGCACAGCCTCAACATTTCTTTGTGCAAACACGAACTTGTTTATTTAAAGTTCTGTCACAATCCTCTTCCGGGGTCTGAACTCAAAGATTTGGTAAAAAATGACTATTTCACACTGCAAAACATGTCCCGCTCTGGAAGTATCACAGTGGTGCCAAGGTTTGTCCACGTCGCACCTCACATCTCTGAATCTTAGGTTGCTAAAAGTCCAGGCGATGACTGGAAAACAAGCGAAGCTTATCCTGACGACTTCTCAGTCTCACTTCAGTCCGAGCATCTCAGGTCATTATTTCCACACACCCGAGTTTGCGTCATGTTTGTCCATCTATGTGTGAATTCGCTTCGCAATGCTAACCTAAACAGAATTGCAAAGGCAAACAAGATTCGGAATTGTCAGCGATGTCGCGAGGCGCTAATCCAATGCTTTCAAATGAGTGAGGCGTGGTGGTCTCCTCACTACAAAAGATCCAATGGGTATTTTGGGTGTGAAACAACGCATCATGCCGGAAAGGTCACAGGAATGAGTAAGTACATACAATTCTACGATCTGATCGATTCTTAACAGAGGTAGATACATGGGCATACTTCGAAGTCAAACGGCTTTTTGCAAACATGGATTACGAGTGGGACAAAATAAACGTCTTCACACGATGGGTGGCATCCACTAAACAGACAATTGTTATCATTTTCGACCCAAAGCCTTCCATTCAGGAGGGTCTTGTCAAATCACTGTTAAGCTTCGATTCTAACACCCTGGATGATATATACTGGCCTTATCCGATTATTCTGGATAGTGTGGCCAATCTCGAAGAAATCGCCGTATGGGGAATCCGCAATCAAGTCCGCGATATTGAGACAAAGGGAATGCCAGAGGGAGCTCCGAAGCCTGAATACAGGAAGCTACATGATATCAGTCGGCACGCCATACATGTGAGCGAGACTCTAGACGTTGCAGTGCAAACTGTCGAGGCTATTCAAAAGCACCACATCAACCTCATCATGCCGAGAACAGATGATCAATATCAGGATCCTTTGGTCAGCGAAGGCATTCGCGCTCGATTGGAGTTCTATCAAGGCTTTATCTCCAATTTACGACATCGGTCAACTTCGAACGAAAAGCGCTTACAGAACGAGATCCAGCTTGCGTTTAACACCGTGGCTCAACACAACGCAGCAACTTCTGTTGATATCGGACGTGTTGCCCTGTACAATGCGGAAACCTCTGTCAAGATCGGGCGTGCCGCAAAAATAGATAGTTCGGCCATGAAGACGATTGCGTTTGTCACACTAATATTCTTACCGCCGACGTATATCTCCTCTGTCTTCAGCATGTCCTTTTTCCAATGCGGTAACGACAATGGCTGGGGTCTGTCAAACAAATTTTGGATCTATTGGGTCTTTGCCATTCCAACCACTATTGCCACGGTCATTGTCTGGCAGTACTGGCATAACCTGTTTCCAGATCCTGAATCCAACAAGCCAAAAAATGCAGTCTAAGAAGGGAATAAGAGGGGCAGCCTCAGAATCACGGCGAAGCTGATGATTGAGCATGCAATTCTATTGGCGGAATCCTAGAAAAGAATATCAATTCATGACTACGGAAGACGAGGAGCTCAGGCACATGCCAGAAGCCTAGTTTCTCGGCGTCGACAGTCGAACCCAATGATATACGTCATGCATCACCGTAGCCGCCTAACTGAGCGTCCTAGGCCATCATAATGTTAACCAAGAGGCAAGTGATAAATTCAATAGTAAGAGCCAAAATACTCTCGAGAAACATTTACTTTACAACTGCAAGTAAAAAGCCATCATAATCCTTTCCACCCACAGTCTGCATCACCACAGCATCCACGCGGTCATCCCGTCCAACCTTCGCAACTAATCCGTCTTTGCCAGACTCAAGGCTGCCAGATTGATCTATATCACTCTCCACCAAGTTCCTCACTGCGTTGTCCACATATACCACGCTCCCCTTGCCTGCCGACAATTTCACACCGAAATCGAAATAATTCCACTGATTTTCCCAATCTGCATCAATGAAGATGAAATCAAAGGGCTCCCGTTTGCCTTGTTTTATTTCATTTGCCAAGCGTGGAAGTACATCTAATCCAGCTCCAAGGATCACGTCAACGTCCTTCGGTTTGAAGCCGCCGAATTGCAGGTTTTCAACCGCAATATCTCTCCGCGACTGATCGATCTCGATACTGGTCACCTTGCCTTGGCCTTTGAGAGCTTGAGCAAACCAGATAGTAGAGTAGCCCCCTAATGTTCCGATTTCCAACAAATTCCGAGTTGAGCTCAAGCTAGCTAAGAGGGAGGTGAATTTCCCTTGTACCGGTGAGACGGCGATCATTGGTAGACCTCTCTTGGTGCTATTTTCAACAGCGTGCTCAAGCGCTTTGTTTGGAGTGATGAGGTGAGTTGCCACGTAAGAGTCAACAACTTCGTGTCGAGAGTTCGATGGAGAGCTCATGATGCGAATAGAAGGATTTCTTTATCAAGCAAGTGTATGTATAACAAGGGTGAGGTGATAGAATGCTAAGGTTTTGGCTGTAAGAGCATCTTTATAGCCCTTTCTACGGGTTCAAATGCCTACGTTTTCTTGTTCGTAGCTCGGACTTAAGCTCGGGGCTCCAAAGGGTCTGAGCAACCTGGAAAGTGTTTCCAGTGGTACCATATGGATGCTCAAGTATCCGTATGTCAATCGGGTTTAGTAATATGTCTTGGATCCTTCTGCTCCACGTCAAATATGTAATACAACACTATCCTCTGCGATGTCAAGCCATGAATATCAAATATTGCATTGCAAAGCAGATAGATGGCTGGTACCTGTACAACTTGTAGTTGGCGGGAAAGATGGCGATCTTTCTGGAACACAGGTGCACTTAGTAGACAACAACTATTGTTCATGTTGCATCTATTTGTTGACAACATTTGGGTTCATGGTCTTGTGTGGTCATCGGGGAAACGACGCTGAAAGTTGCTTGCTATCCCTATTTAGGAGTCTTCTTCGGAATGTCCTTTTAGGCTCGGATAATACTACCATATGCGGTAATTGTTTCGGAATTTGCCGTCATCTACAATTGCTACGTACCGATTCCATCTTTCACGGATGCTTTGTTTCTGTGTAATTATAGCATCGCCAACATTTTTCGAGCGTTTCTGTCTCTCGATCTCCAGGTATTGACATCTGATACCGCTTGGCAAACTTAATAATTGGTGGAATGTGCCAATCATATGGGTTTGACTGACACTCTTTAGGAAGAGCTTTCGTATATTTATTAGTTACACCTTCACTTTCTTAGAAACAGTTCCAATAAAACACGCACCCTCAGGAGTATTATGCGGATTATGAGACTTCGGACATGAAATACTTTGCTCGTGTCAGTGTTTCCACTCGGTAGTAATGGCCGAAAGCTTTGATTTGGTGCACCATGCATCTTAAAGGTGGACAATATGCGCCTTCTACGGACGATAAAGGCGAGATATCGTTGATTTTTTTTTATTGTCGAAACGAAGGCAACATTGGAACCTGCATTGTGACCATTTTTGATAGGGGTAGGAGAAGTAAAATAAACAAACCAAATTTGATGATTCGATACCCAGGGACCATGTCGATATGAGAAAACAGCTTCCAGTCATTAGGTTCCTTACTCCACTTAACCATCAACATCGGAACGTTTGGCCAACTCGGACAACCCTACCGTGTTAGGAAAGTTTGTCGGAGGTGACCGTCATCTACACCCACTCAGCCAGCTCCGATTCCTATTGCTGAAATTGAAGCATGTTCCTCGAATGTTCTTGGTATCATCTCAAAGCTACAACACAAACGAATTAAAACGTTTCATATACCGCTGAAATCGAATCAAGTTGGGATTCAGGCATGAGGCGAGGTCGAATGGAATTGGAGAATATTCATCCCACCAACTCGACGGGAGCGAAGCGACTTCTCGTCCAGCGCCAATCCATGCATGCTCGAGTATCTTATTGTGTATTTTAGCTGATAGTTCAGGATAAAAGCCAGCTCCCAACGTACTGGGTCACGAATCGCAAGAATAGCCAATCTCAGATTGTGCGAGATGCATACGGAAAATTGGGAGTTTGTTGAAAAGGGTCCAAGTGGGCCTTCTTTTGGCCTAGTTCTAGATTCTCACCCTGCAACGGTCTGACCTTATTCGAGAAAGGTGCAGTGTGTTTCAATAAGTATTCTAATTAGCCCTTACACCTAGAATTGAGTGAGCCTAAGACCGGGCATGAGGAAGAGGTGCCGTAGGCAGGGTCTATTGCGATACATAGCCGATTAGACAATAGGTGTTTCCCCCCGGGAGGGGATCGGTGGAATTTTGGAAAAGGCCCTCAGGAATGACTGACTGAAAATCATCTAATCTGATATTGCGAAATATAAATCCTTTCCTTCCTTAGTATGATGAGTATGAGTAGGTGGTGTCATTTGAGCCAAACGGATGTTTTAGGGGTCACTGGTTCTAAGCCTTGGAGGAAGTATTGTGGTTAGCAATACCGCGTTAGCATAAAGTGCCGCACTGCTTTCCAAAAGTTCATTTGTTTGCAGCGATGCCGCTACTAGGCCTTTGCTGAATGTTCACGAAGAGCACCTCAGGGAAATAGGGGTATCACTCTACTTCCAACCAGCACCGTGTCCTCCCACATCTACTTCAGAACAATTTGCTTGCGACTGACTCAAAATCTACTTGAATATTTCAAAGCGTACAGCTCAGTTAGCTTGGGCATTGCGGCGGAAATGTGAGCTCAATAAATCCTATACTTCGAGGTCTACTTGATTAGAACATTCAAGAGTTCCAAGTAAATTTGAAAGTCTGTGATTTCTCTTTCTTGCTTCATCCCAATCAACGAAACATCTATCTAGGATTCAAGGGTGCAGACTTCATGAGACCAAAGCGTATTCACGGATCCCTACAGACATGCCCCGGCGTAACAATTGCCAGCAGCACAGTACTCTGTGGAACTCCCGCAGTAACCTGCAGTTGAGTAGCAATCACCGGACTGAGCGCCAACGCAAGTCACCGACAAAAGAAGATCCGCATTCACCGTTGATATTCAGGCCACCATTTGCACCGTCATAATCTCCTGAGCAGCAATTGCCTGGGCCATAATAGTCTGAGCCACCACCGCAATAACCGTAAATGAAACAACCCCTTCAAAAGCCGAGGCATTAGCTCAACATGGATTGCGTTGTGTCCAATGCTATTTTTCATCTAAATATTGATATTATTACCAGTTTGTCTGCTTCTGTATCAGACCTTAATTACTATCAGGGGAAAATATCTCATTATCATAGCTACATATTCGTTATCTATTGGTGCCCTCTATAAAAGTTTTTCATCGTCAACTTTAGCACTATCGATAGCCCATAAATAGTCACTGAATAAAGGAGGGACCTGAACTCATTGAAGGCTCAATTTGGACGGCTAGATTATTTCGGCTTTGGTGAGAGGGCAGGGTGTGGGACTGTTGAATTGTCATTCGTGGACATTTTGACATGAGTTCTGTCAAGAACGAGATAGTACCTCAATATCGGCGCTTCACTTTAAAGATCTGTGCAGATTGAAGTTGTGGGATATCATCTGCTGCACTTCAGTGAGTTGATAGAAAAAGTCTCTGGGTTCGAAATAGTATATCGCGTGTCAAAAAGGAACAGAAAAGGGTGCCAAAGTCACAACAAGTCCAGAGCTCGAGCGTATAAAAGAATGGTAGAACTGTGTTGTTTGAAGCAGCATTGACTTCCAGTCGCCAAACAGATCCGAAATCTAGCGGCTCATTTAATCTGCTAAGTTCTGTGACCGGCAAGAATTGAGCAGTAAGACCGAGATAACACTCAGCGAGCGCGGTTTGACCCGAAGCATACCTATCTAGCATTCAAGGTTTACCAGATTTCTCAAGTGGGAAAGTCTGCAATAAGCCGAATAGTCCCAGGCGAATCTAAAGGCAAAAGTTGAGGCTGATGAATTGCCAAAGGGATGGAACATATTCGGGCTATATCTTCGAAGTGACAAGTATTCAAACTCAATATCTATCCCTTTTCTTAAATTAAGCTGTCCACCTGCGGATTGTGAATAATATCAACGGGTAATATCTTGCTAGCGCAGAGGTGAGACAGGAAATAGTGCCCGGTTCTAAAATTAGCGTTGTACAGTTGCACTGTGGTGTCCACGAGGCTTTCGACACGCAAAATAGCACAGATATATTGCACATCCAGCTGTCATGTTTCCAATTGGGCCGGTGAGAACCTTGGTCCAAGTCCAAGCCAACCTCCAAGCCAATTCGGAATTCGATGACCGACTTGGCAAATTTCTCCTTTTACCCGAGACCTTGCTATCTGGCGTGTGGTAAATAATAAATCTTATTGGTTTAGAAGCCGGAATGATAGATAGAGTAAGAAGAGATTGTGCACATCATCGCCCCAGATCTTCACCGGAAGAAACGTGGGTAGATGGGCGAGACCCACAGAGGGGTAGACGGCTTCACCGAACAAACAATGTGGTGACCTGCACCATTACCAGGCCAAGAGCATGACATGTAACCTGAACCCTGAACCAATCTGATTGATGGGGAAATCAATGTGCATTGTGAAACAAAAAGAAAATGGAAAACAAAACTTGACTGATAAGCAGGATTCGTAACAGGGGTCTTGGCAGGATTGGCAGCCTAAAAAGAGGTGCTGAGTATGCGCACAAAGGCACTGCTGCCTGCGTGGAACATGATGCATTGTCACTCCCTGCCCTCCCGGCCAAGGCGGGAGTATCAGATTGCACAAGGCTTGGCGGACAATCATCAGCTTGGCGAGCTCCGCCAAGCATTCAGGGACCTCCCTTGCGTCCGGATGTCCGCCGTTGATCAGGTGGACTATGCTACAGTTTGTACAGTATGTGGCGAGAGTGGATCGAGCGGGTTGGGTGGATTGGAAATATCAGATTGGAAGTCTTGTTCATTGATCACTAGCTTGCCCCGTAGAGCCTATGTAAGCTTACAGTCAAAGTGCGACGACCTATGGACCGAAATAAAGACTGGTAATAATCAGCGCCGTAAAACACCCCTGATTTTCCGGACCTGTTGCCCAATTTAGATGGTCCCGCATATCCCAAGTGCCAGTCACTGCCGTGACTGAAGCACAAAAAAATGAAAAATGAAAATGAACTGGGCTCAATGATGCATCGGTCGCTGTGGTAATGGTATATCATAAAGTAAGGATGAGAAAGTGAGCCCCAGGCGGGTAGGCGAGTTGTTGAGATATCGCCTACTGCTTCTTGCCGTGACCAAGGTAGAGGAAGCCGTTGGGTAGGGTAGCAACAAGATCACTGAGGGAGGATGAAGATGACGTCGAGAGAGAGCTGTTGGTACGAGCACGACTGGGTGTCATCTTAGGGCTCTGCTCGGTTGAGTTGGTCTCAATCTGGGGCTGGTCTTCCCAGACGCGAGGATCAGGGCCAGACTCGGTGGGCGACAGCACCAGGAACTTATTGCTGGGATCGTATGGGCCAGACTCAGCGGCAGAGAGGACCAAAAAACGGTGGGTGGGAGTGTAGGTGTACATCTTGCGAGTTTTGGAGGTTTACTGTATGTGGAAGTTGTATGCAGAGTAGAGCGGTTGGAGACGGGAGCTTTTGTAGAAGGCTGGAGATAGAGTGTGGTTAAAACGGACTGAGAGAGGGAGATTGGACCTCACTTATATAGTTATCCTCAAAATAAGCCAAGAGGCACCTTGGGGAATGAGGGGCATGCTATCAATGGTGTGCCCGAATCATGCCGATCTAGCGCATCATATCTGGGACTGGGGTGAAGTGGACCGGTCATGCAGACAAGCCACTCCCCGCGATTATCGCCCATAAAGGCATAAAGGAGAAGTCCAAACATGAGCTTCACATGTCTTGGCCGAAAAAAGGGGGAGCCAAGACACCGCTATTGGAATATCACCCTTTCTTTTGAAATGCTTCGACTTCGCCTTTCTTGGCTTTGGAATTTTGGTTGCACAAGTCGGTCTGGGCTGCTGACAGTCATTCCTCAGTGATTTTTCTGGACTTGGCAAGATAAGCGTAATTGCTAATTGCGCAATAATGTTTTGCCCGTTGCCAACCGAGAGCCAACCTCGGAAGATCAGCAGCCAGGATGAGGGGCCAAGAACAGGGCTTTCACAGGCGTGAATAATCGTTTCGGGTGCACATCCGTGAATCAGCTCCGGTTTGTTTCGTCTATGTTTCAGGGCCAATCATTCTGGCAGGTGTGTAGGCGCTAGGGATATCGGTTATAAGGTCCCATACGTGGGGTATTCTATCACTCCGACCTTGCAGGAACCGGGCGGAATGGACTGCTCTTTGGAGCGAAAAGACACGGAAATGACATCATGAGGAGATCCCCCGGGATTGCGAGAATTGCGAGAACGTGAAATTGTCCGAAGCCGAGAACAGTCAATCAGATATAGAACATGGATATACGGACTCCTCACATGGAGAGGCTAAGGTTGAATTTAAAGAATCGCATCTCTGGAATCATCACGTGTCGTACCACATATGCCGGCCAGTCTATACTCACTTCAATTCAATTCTTCTATTTTCGTTTCCATTTTATCATTTCCACATTCCAACAGCGCCAAACTACTCTGCTCAGTCCTCAGCGACCGGTCTCGACCGGTGTTTTTTGCCTTGCCGCCCGTAGCTCTCGGGCGTCTACTCGCAGGGAGTTGATCTCCTGGGCTGAGCAAAGCAAGAAGCCTTGCCCTAGAGCGCTACTGTGCAATTAAGAGCTTCCTTTTCACCAGTCGTTTTCGCCCTAGAACAAATTCATAGGCCCTCATTGAATTTCCACGTTCTGGTCCCGCAGACGCATGATCGCGCTAAATCGGACAAAGCCGCCGGCAATATCACACACAGCTCACATCGCTGACACTATACCGGTTCAAGAGCTTTTTCTTGGCTTATGTCTCGATCTCCTATATTGATCGCTTAACCTTTTGACTAGAGACAAGAAAACGCCTCATCACAGCGCATTTTCTGGTTTACTACTGAAGACTATCACCAACTGCGCCATGATTGTGAGCCTTATTCGCCTACAGACTCGAATCCAGATGTATCTCGACGAAATAATGGCTTTTCGCCTCAGGATTTAGAGTCTCTATGTCAGAACTGTGGCTCTTGAAGCCGTGTTGGTTCCAAGTCGATTCGATTAAGGCCCGTCTGATCCGGTCGTGATACGAAAGCCCCTTATTTGTTCTGATGTTCTAGTTGGAAGCCAATTTTCGTTGACTCTGAGACCGAGCAGGGTATTCCTGGTCAGTTTCAAAAATTACATACTCAGTATTCAATGTCAGGACAGTCGTCTGAGGCTCAGCTACATCTCAGCCTCCTGCGCGGATGTCGCCTCCGTCGCGGAATTGCCGTGACAGGTGCCTTACTCCGAAGTCACTCACCATGACCTTTCATTGCAAAATTAGTCATGGCCAGCCCCTAAATGCTGCGGCGCAGGCCCTATGAGCACCTATTCCTAGCGGGGCTATTGTTGGTGCCCATACTGTGCATAAGATGAGCCCCTTAAATGCCTGTGGTGCCTGAATATGATGTCAAAGGGCCTTTGCAGCTGCGGATGTTCGGTATTAATCAAGTGCTCATCCTGGCCAACCCCTGGTCATGGCGTCGAACCCAGTTCATCAGTATGACTCCCCGGGGATGCCGCTATCCTCTAATGATCCCCCTACCCCCAACACTGGCTTCTGTTGGTAAATACCGATGGACTCTGAATGGCGCATGTCTACCTTGGTCGTGCCCTCAGTTACCCTTTCTTTGACTGCGCGAAAGGTGATCACAGAGTCGTTCCGTGCATATAGCGTATCTGAATGAGTACACCTTGATGAGTTACAGCGCTTAGGCAACAGGTGGAAGGCGTGTTGTTCTGGTGATGTTGCCTACATGATGGTGAGCGGCGCAGCTATTGTGCTTCTCTAGATGGATTCATAGACTGCTATAAAGATGGTCGCTGGTCCTTTCTTGTTTTCTATCACACCGATCAATCCGAGATCACAACTTGTCTGAACTCAGTCTTTTATCTTTATCCGCGGTGTTTTTCATCCTCTCAAATTTCAAAATGTGTTCCGTCTACATCTTCCACTACGACTGCGGCTGTAAGAAGCAGGAAGGTGGTGTCGTCCCTTGTGCTAAGAAAGGCACACCCACTTGTCCTGGTGTAAAAGAGCAGGACCGTCACCGACCTGGCTTCAAATGCTCTCAGCATACATAGGTTCACCTCAAATGTCGGTAGCCTTCACTTTGTCTACCATCCCTCGCTTCTATAGGGTTTGGCTAACAGGAGATCACAGGCACTCAACAAATCACCACAACGCGAGGGGCTATTCACCACGGGGTCGATTTCCGTACCCTCGCTTATCCTCTCGTTCTTGACTGTCCCGTTAAGGGTCTTCCTACTGCATCGTTTATCTCTTCTACTCGGAGGCACGTTTTCTCATTACCTTGCGTCATCGGGCATTCCGGGTTCTGGGTGGTCTTTTATTTGGCTTTCTTTTTCAAGCTTGAGCCAAACTTTCTTTGTTCATTTTCCGTGCGAACGGGGGAGGTGTTATATTTCAACAATCAACATGTCGTTGTGTGGGAAATAACCCACTTTCCTGTTGTTATCAAGCCACAATTGTTGTCTAATATTGCCACTCTTGTATGTAAATGGATCCCACAATGTCACAATTTCTTTTGTCTCAAGGTTTACTGTGCTTTTCAATCCTGCAAATGGGGTTTGGCTCTTGAACCAACACGACAGGAACCATCTAAGTAAGTTCAAAGGATTAATCTAGAAGGAGGTCCTATGCATGCCACATGTTCATGGAACCAACACTCAAGCAAAGAAGGTTTATCGCAAGTAGAGAAGAAAATTCTTCGGAGAACTTGGGCCAATCCGGGAGAACGGGAAATCTTTCCACGAGCCGGCGGCTACAATGCGGGTTTCACTTGGTGGCTTTCCCCGAAGTCGAGCTCGGTAAGAGGCTATTACGGAAATCCAGCGGGGCTTTGGATGTGACTGCCGATCAAATTCAGACGTACGTACACGTATTGGCGATGTTTGTACCGGCTACGTTTGGTATCTTACATGCTCATGTATTGTCAGTCATGTACTGTACCTATCACTGAATTAAGAACCGACATAGATTAGTCTCCACTTTCCGCCCATTATAATATCAGAGGGAAAGTAGCTTGGTATTCTTTGTCTTACCTTAGAATACGATGGCGATGCGCCCAAATCCCGGTTGAGTCACGAATCGCAAAAGGAAAGGTTGGTGAAGGAGAAGACAGGTCATTGGTGAACGTTCTCAGGGTCTGGGGGCTTTGACAGCCACTCCAAGTCCAGGGAAACAGAATTGCCAGTCAGATAGACGCGATTGTGGTCCCTAGGGTCGATGATAGGTTACCAGCCGCGCGCAGACACCTCATCAGTTGCATTAGACCCGCATATGGGTCGTATCAGCTGATCTGGGCTTGGATCAAGGAGTACCCCGAGACTGTCAATCATTCTCATGCATCCTAGGCCGACAGCTTACCCCATCTGTCTGTTGAGTAGTTCACGCTTTAGAAGCTCAAATGATCGTATCCATAGCAGCACTAAAGCTGGTTAATTACAATGTATTGAGACTTGGGGAATGATTCAAGCAAGATCTTTGGGTCAGGCCGCTAGGCAGAAGTTCACTCCACCCGGCGCAGATCCTATCAAAGTCGGTCTCTTGGCGATTTCAAATAACAACTCTTTCATTTACCGAGGGCGGTCGAATCTCATGATCTTGTTGGCCTGATAAACAAGAAGTTTCCAGGTGATTCGGGGACTTTGGAACAACCCAAAAATGATATCTCAATGGACCATCCCAAATATTGGTTGTGGCATTGCATCGGACGCTAGAACTGAGACTAAACCATAGCTTCAGCCGGAACCAAAATGGGAGATCCCAGCCGCGGAGTGCAGCCTAAACGCCAGACTCGTAAACTAAAGCAAAAGCGTCTTGTCAACTTGACGTCGAAGTAGAGAAGTACAAATGATAACTTTACTTGTGTTTAGGGTTGAGATCATCCATGGTTCGCGTCGTCCGATAAGGATGTCATCATTCCCATCACGTGACCTTATCGGCATCTTCACCTCCCGTCCATTCTCCCCTCTCATAAACATCAGATATTGCAGTGCACATGTGATGTCAATCGAAGTCGACTGGGCAGCCGCCACCTCTGGTCCGGATGGGGAAGCTCTGGCGGAGCGAATTCGGTCTTTTGTACACGACAAATTCCAGCAGGTAGCCCTACCACGCTTTATTCGCTCGGTCCAGGTCCACTCCTTCGACTTCGGAACCATAGGCCCAGATCTCGAGATCAAAGACTTCTGTGAACCGTTCTCTGACTTCTACGAAGAAGACGATGACGATGCAGATACCTCTGCCACCTCCGAAGAGCTCATGTCCGAACAATGGCCGGAGCTTCACGAATCCCCGTACGAGGACGAACTGGCTATGAACCCTGCGCATAGTCCTCACAATTTCAGTCACCATCCTTATCCCGGTGAGGGTTTCCAGCCTTCTGCGCTTCGCTCTCCTCTCGGCGATCACCTCAACCCGCATTTCTTGCCCCGCGCTGGTACGCCTGGGATACCGGGCGGTACTTCAACACTCGGATATCATATGAGGTCCCTCGGTGGTCTGTCAGGTACCCAGACTCCTCTTGCGGCGGTAGCGGGTGGTACATCATTTGCGAGTGGCTGGTCGGATTCAGGGATAGGCCCTGGACCCAGGCCACATGCGCCCCGCCCTATCACTGCATCACGTCTTGCAGAGGCGGATCTTGACACCACCAACTCCGTATCTAGACCTTCAACCGCAAATACCCTCCCTTCTCATCCTTCACATGGCCCTGCAGGCAGTGGCGGGTCAAATCCTAACAGCAGTGATCCCGCCGATGCACCGCAGCCGTCCATAGAAAACCTAGATGATCCAGCCCCCGAGGACGATTCTTTCCCCATACCGCCGCGCATGCGCGAGCGCCGCCCAGAGGACTTCCAAATTCTCTGCCATGCCAAGTATGCTGGCGACGTGCGCATGTCCCTTACCGCAGAAATCCTGCTTGACTACCCGATGCCTAGCTTCGTGGGACTACCGTTGAAGTTGAACGTCACGGGTATCACATTTGACGGAGTCGCTGTCGTGGCATATATCCGCAAGCGTGTGCACTTCTGCTTCCTGTCTGCAGAGGATGCTGATGCTCTTCTTGGTTCGGAACAGTCGCAGGGAAGCCAGAATCCTAGTGACGACGGGCGACCTCGCTCTGGGATTGACCAGAAAGAGAAAGATCAGAAAAGGCAGGGTGGTTTGCTGCAGGAGATTCGGGTTGAAAGCGAAATTGGTCGCAAGGAGGATGGGAAGCAGGTCTTGAAGAATGTTGGAAAGGTGGAGCGGTTTGTGCTTGCGCAAGTTCGCCGGATTTTTGAGGAGGAGCTGGTCTATCCTAGTTTCTGGACGTTCCTGGTTTGAATAGCATAGGCTGTTGAAATTTGGTAGGACCATGCATGTGTTTTTATGAATACCTTATGATCTTTCGAAATAACGACTATATCTGCTGGATGCGAAGCATCTCCGTCTCCAAGCCATACAATTACCTAGGGATAGTGAGAGCCACTTGAGTTGTGAATGGTAAAGCAAAGAAATAATAGAGTTAATGAATTTGATAAGTCCTACAGAGTAAACCCTATGGACCCTTGAAATCATAAAACCGTCTGCGGGAGCAATAGCCCTTTCAACTGCATTAGCAGCACAGACCGTACACCGAAATGGGTAATTATGAACAGTCTTCAATCCAAAATATGGGTATTTGTTGCCATGAGGATCCCAATTGAAAGGGACGGGGCCTTCGAGTCAAAGCAAACGTGAGGCAGACAGACCGGAGCTCTTCAAAGTTAAGTGCCGACATTGGGCCTGGCAGGATTCAAAGGATGCAGATAACCCGGTAAGTCTCACATGTTGGAGCGTTTTACAGGTCCTTCTTCTCGTTCTCATCACCCTTTGAGGTGGAGACCTTGTCGCCAAGGCTGTGGTATTCACGGGTCAGACCCTCGCACTGCTTCTTAAGGGTAGCAATGTCGCGGTCCTTAGCCTCAATGACCTCCTTCAAGCGGCCAATCTCGCCGACGGAACCAGCCTCGGCGATGCGGGCAGAGTCCTTGCCGCCAGCCTTCTTGTCGCCCTCGAGGAGTCTGACACGGTCCTCAAGGCGGAGGACCTCGAGAATCATGGTGTAGGTGCGGTTGAGGATCAGGGAAAGGAAGAGGGTGAAGCCACAAAGGTACATGTTGCGCTGGGAGTAGAACTTGCGGGCTTGAACTTCCATGCGGTCGGTTCCGAGGTGGGCAGCTCTGTAAGCACTTTTTGATTAGACTGCGGCTTGAATTCGGTAAACTTGGTTACATACCCGACGGCGGGGCCATCCTTGGTGAAAGCCGACAGCTCCTGCTGCACGCGGTACACGCGGTTGACACTGTCAATGAACAGGATAAGGATGAAGATAAAAGTGATCTAAAATTGAGTTAGCAGTCTGATAATGAAAAGAAGGGGCTCTGCATAACTACCTTCAATCCGTATTGGAGCTTCGCGATAATCGGGCTCTCCGAGATGAACGCAAAGAGCTTCCGCTTGATGGTATGCGGCAGAGGAATGACGAGGGCGAGGAACACCGCCATCTCGAACACCAAAAGGAGGAACACCTGCGAGACATGAAGTTAGTATGTAATCGTATTAGAAATAGATCTGACAACGTGTTGTTGACATCTTGGACTGTGCAGGCAGTTTCAGGAACTAGGCTGCAGCGATCCTCGGTTGAGGAGCTGGACGGCACAGCAAGTTAAATTCCGGGAAAGAGCTCGTTGGACATACAAGGCTGTAGTAAAGAGTCATTGTGCCGAGTATTGGGGTTACAGCGAGACTTGTATTTGAGTTCTGGCCTAATCAAAAGGGGCGGGGTGTTGGGAGCTGGGAGATAGCTTGTGAATGTAAACAAAGCGAACTTTGGTGGTTTCGGCAGTGAACAGGCACAGACACAGGGCTTAGGCAAGATTTTATCTTTGCCTGGAGCGATTTGAAGTAATTGCGGAGGTGAGTCGCGTGTTGGAGAAGTGAGGTGGTCTTATGGGGGAAGTTTTCAGGTTCGAAAGAAGACGTCATGGGGCACGTGATGCTGTCACCAATCAAGGACTCCGCGAAGCTTTCAGAGGCTTAGAGATAGTTATATGTTTGGTCTATTCAATTAATTAGTTAGTTTCAAGTAGCTCAGTTTATCCTAATAGCTCTATGGAGCAAGTCCCACTGTATAAGACCAAGTCCTATATTTGAACACATTGCGTCATACCAGATCTAGATATCCAACTGATAACGGGTGAATATCAACATCTATACGGAGATGTGCAAGTACCACATAGTATACTATACACTATAGCTCTTTTCTTCAATTTCTCCCAACTCGAATCACTTTACGCCGTAATCAATGCCTGCTTATTAGTATGACACCCGCGAGGGGTACAGTATATAGTTCAAATCCCCTGGGGTGCATACAAATAACCGTATCACCAGCTCTAACTCTCTCGTACTACATTACCTTTCTCCCTTCATATAATGGCAAACCGTAACCCTACGCCGAGGAAATCGAACGAGCATCCCAGCTCCTAAGTGCACAAGACAAAGCCGTCCTACTTTTCGAAGAGATCGAGCGTGATCTAGTCCGACATGGTGTCACCGAAAAGAAATTGAACGAGGAAGTCTATCAGTTAGGACTCGACCGCTATGGCATCAAGACGCATTGGCACAAACGAGTCATCCGCGGTGGACCAAACACTCTCAGTCCCTTCTCCGAGAACCCACCGGATCGTGTTATCCAACCAGATGATATACTAGTCGTGGATTTGGGGCCTGTTTTCGAGGCCTAGGAGGCGGACTTTGGGCGTACCTTTGTAATGGGACATAATCCTCATAAGAGGAAGCTCCGTGATGCGCTAGAGCGGATATGGAACACAGTAAAGGCTCGGTACCGCGAGAACCCGGATATGTCTGGAGAAGAGTTATACAGCATTTCTTGTGAGATTGCTAAGCAGGAAGGCTGGGATTTCGGTGCTGATATTGCCGGTCATCTGGTTGGGTCGTTCCCTCATGAGCGGATTCCGCGAGACCGGACGTCTCTCTATATCACCAAGGGCAATAACGAGTCAATGGGTCTGTCTGGTCGTGATGGATCCAAGCGTCATTGAATTTTCCATCTACATGATAAAGAACGTGGCTTCGGGGGTTTCTTTGAGCAACTCTTGACAGTTGATTAGGCTTCTGATTAATACAACAGGGGTCTTAGATCTATCCACATTACTATGAAGCGTTAGACAAATGCTCTACGATAATCTAAGCAGTGTGTCATTTCATGTTGTTTGTGCCCCAACTTGGCCCCTCTTTCTCGCCTCTTCTTTCACCTACTTTTTATCCATTTTCAACTGCCTCGGGTAAATCAATCAGATCATATAAAGGTGAAGTGTGAAAATCCGTATGGCCATTGTTGTAATAAGCGGCCCATAGAGCTGTATTCTGATTGAAACTTGTCATACAATCATAATGTCTGCCTTTAACAGAAAATTTCTCCAACATTGAATTCAACACCTCGTAAACATGCAGGCAAAGCTGTGAAGATTTTGTGATATATACAATTGTTGACCATAAGGAATAGATATATTTAACCCTCGGCCTCGTAAGAGTTGGACTTGTGCTTGGGTTCGAACTTGAAGTCCTTGTGGGCAGGACCCAAGAACATTTCACTGCGATATGAGTTAACCAATGATCCAAGATTATTTTGAAAAGAACTTACGTGATCTTGATCCAATCCTTGTAGTTTCCACTGCCCATGAGAGTTTCTAGTTCATTGCGACCGCGCCAAGCAGGTGGCCTGTCTTGGATATTGGGAGGCAGGTACTCCAGCAGTCCGATGGGAACATAGCGGTAAGCGAAGCTCAGCCATTCAAGCAGGAAACGACGAGTTGTTCCAACCCCATGCTCGTCAGATCCCCAAGCCTGGAGACCGTACTTGGCAAAGCGCTCAATATAAGCCAACCGTTCAGAGGCAGACTTGTCTAGATACTGGCCGGTCTGGATCTCTTCGAAGACCCAAGGCTTGATCAAAGCGCCACGAGCCACCATAACGCTATCCACGCCGGCGTTGTTGACGTGATCATCATAGTCAACATGGGAGTAGCAGTCACCGTTTCCGAGGAAGTAAGTCTTTCCGCCGTTTGGCATGAACCGGGCATCCGGCTCACGGATGGTATCAGTGAGACTGTCCTTCTTTTCATTCAAGCGCTTGATAAGGGCTGCTGTCTCAGAGATGTATCCCCAATCAGCCTGTCGGGTGTAGCGCTGCTGTCTACTGCGGCCGTGCAGAGTGATAGCAGCAGCACCTGGAGGGCCCACGTCCAAAAGGCTGGACTCATATCCACCCAGAACAAGACGCTCAACCAGCTTCAAAGCGTTGGGCTGGTTGTCCTTGGTTCCCGTGCGGATCTTGACAGTGATTGGAATCTCCTGCGAGACAGTGTTCATACCTCGAATCATCTTCTCCAGCTTGGAGCCGTGGTCAAGAAGAGCAGACCCAGCGCCGTCACGGAACACAAGCTCAATGGGGCATCCACAATTCAGATCGATAACACGAAGGTTGGGAGTGAACTTCGAAAGCACTTCTGTGGCCTTGTATGCTTGCCATGGCTTGTTAGCCGCAATCTGTGCACCAAACTTGGAATCCTTGGAGTTATCATAGCCCTGGACGATGTTGTCTCCCGGAATGACGGTTGGTGGTGCCAATTCCGACTCATGTGCCTTCAAAAGGGTCCATTCGGACTTTGCGCCCTGAATTAGAGGCATGCTCATGGCCATCTCCGAATAGGTGAATTGAGCACCCAGGTCTTCACAAAGTCTGCGGAATGGCATGTTGCCTTGAGTTGTCAAAGGTGCGAGTGTAGGTGTCTCTGGGCCGAAGTAAATGCGTCTCTTCTCGGAAGGCAAGAAAGGAGGTTCAGTGAATTGAGCGCGGTTTTCCTCCAATGCTTCCTTCTGCTCTGCCTTTTCCTCTATTTTCTCCTTCACTTCTCCATTTTCGCCCTCTTTCGTAGTCGTTTCCTTCGCGTCCTCTTCCTTCTGGTTTTCCTTTGTTGGAACAACAAGCTCTCCATTCTCTCGGACGGTGTTGCGCTTGTGGAGTGTGTTCTCTAACTCGGCAGAAACTTTGTTGACCCAAGTGTTGTAGGCATCAGCGCGAGGGGTCTTCTCCTTCTTTCTCGTAAGGCTGACCCTGGCATCCGTGGCGATAATGTTGACAACCCCATCGGGTGTCGCACCAGGCACACGAGGGCGAGCCTTCTCCACGAGCTCTGTATCTTCCAGCAAGATCAACTCCTTTCTTCCATCCTCGGTTTCTCTCTCGGTCGAGTGAGAGCCAACCAATCGACATCTCCAGCCGGCGGAGCATCTTCCCTGCGCTTCGTAGATAGGGCAGACCTTGAAGGTGGTGAGATCCTCGCGCTTGTACTCCTTCAAGTAACGGCGCAAGTCATGCTCAAAGCGGCAGGTATCGCCAAACTTGCACTCGCCGGCCGAGAATTCGTTGGCGTTCATTCTGGTGGCGCAAAGGCCCTTTTCGTCTTGGGATTTGCCATAGGTTCGGTTGGTGTTTTGTCCCGAAAATTTCTTCTTTTTCTCCTTCTTGGACATCTTATCGGTATCACGGTCATCGCGAGGAGCGGCTTCGGCAGCATCGTCCGGACTGAGATCTTCTTTCGGCTGTGGCCTCACGACTTCGATACGGTACCTGGAATAACAATGTTTATATCCTGTAATTCACAGAAGAGGGGTTGGGGGTTGGACATACTCTGCTTTAATGGGCGCAACTCCTCTATCGCGCATGTCTTGCTTCGCCGCGTTGGGGTTTTCCTCCAATCGTGCCTTCTTAGCCGGAGGCTCTTCCACAGCGACAGCATTGTCATTCGCGTCGCGCTTCTGGGCCTCGACGTCAAGCACAGAATCAATCTTTACCGTTTCGGCTTCCATTTTGTCGAGCAAGTAACCAGGCAACCCTTGGGACCAAGAGCAAGGCAAGTCGTTCGCCAAAATTTCGCATCCCACTGTATGTTTGCACTGTTTGTAATGACTAAGCATTGTTAATTGTCAGCCTTGGAAACCTTGGCAAGTGGGTTTTGTGTCCCAGGATGGTTAGGCTGAAACTGGATCCCCAGCCTCGCCTCCCGAGGTAGTATCAGTGCCATGTATCTGAGTTATATCCCGCATTCTATGCGTTCTCATATATATGGAAGCAATATAGTACATAATTCTACACATTCACGAGAGAGATTTTGCGAAATAAAGGTGTGTGTACTAGGGCAGTATTTGCCTATCCGAACCGGGAGAACTAGACCCCACAATAGGAAGCTAAGTAGTCAGTCTTCGGTATCATAACTGGGCGCGTAACTCAGTGGTAGAGTGTTCGCTTTGCATGCGAAAAGTCCGGTGTTCGATCCACCGCCCGTCCATCTATTTTTGCTTTTCTCATGGTGATGTCTCTTAATTGGGTTCTTCCATCTGCCTCTTGGTAAGGTAATAATTGTTTCTGGTTTTCTTTTTTTCTCCTTTCAACTCCAAGTACTATTGTACTACAGCTATTACACTTTTTCATAGGCATATTTATTATCAAATCCTGATTGACTCATTAAAATGAACATTCGTATATGTGTTACGAACAGCTCTTATCAATATTTGCGAACATAAATTAATATATTGAGGTCATATAGGTCATCTCATCTGTTTCATGACATGACCAGCTTGGTGGTTTCTCGATTAAGTCTGTCATTTCGTTTTATCAAGTCGGAGGGGACTACTCAAATATATATTTCCGATCCAACTTTCTATGTCACATTTCTATCATATACACCAACTTAGAATAAATTTATGCAGGAGTGCTAAGGTATAGCGAATCAGACAGAAACCGCAAGTCGATCGTTAAAAGCCGCTGCCTGCGAAAAATAATATCCCCTCTGATTGCTCACAACTATTTTCCCGGTACTATCTTCCAAATGAACATTATAATGTGTATGTCCAAAAGCCCACAATCGTACCAGCGGACTTGTCCAGCAGATTTCCATGGATAGATCTGTGGCAAAGCCCGACGACAACGGACTATCCCCATGCCTTGGATCAACTGCGCGGAGATCCAAGGTAATTGGGCTGTGGTGTGTAAAAATGACAATCATGCGCCGAGGCTCATTCGCAGCAACATGGGAAACTTGTTCGTTAAGCCATTTCAGGTCTGCTTCATGGGCAGCTGTATGGTCTTCCACTGTCCAGTCGTTTATGTGATAAAAATCATTGAGACCGAAGCTCACATGCTCCCTCTGGGCTTCGTTCACTCTTGAATAAAGGGTGCAGCCCAGGACAGTTATTTCTGGCGAGAGCTCAAATCGAGTCTGATTGAGAAATACAAAATCTCCTACTTCTTCTGTCTCTGAGCGTTGCTTGATCGAGTGGGAGAATTGTTCTAGTTTCCATCGTGCTTTATCCCAAGCCGAATAGTATGGCTCATGATTTCCCAACAAAAAGAAAACGACCTTAAACTGGCGTAGTTGTGTTTCAAGGAATGGAAAGAAGCCATCGTCTTTGACCACTCCTATGTCACCCAACAGAGCCAGATAGGGTGCTGTTGGGGAGATCTCAAACGTATCATAGGCAGACGGATTCTCTAGATGTAGATCGGACAAGATCTGAAACGTGGCCATCGAATTGACATCGAATTCACGCATAAGTATGGAGTGTAGAGAGTTGAATAGAAAAGAGTGGAAACCCCCACACTGTGGCGTGGCACAAATGTGGCGCAAACGCGGCGCAGCACAGCCCTCCATTTATCTAAGCGCCCAGACATGAAGTGCTCATAAGAAGCCCCTTAGTCTTAGATCAATCTCTTTTCTTTTTCATCCTTGCCTTGACCGACTTGACCTACTCAGCACCTGGAAGTAACCTGGTAACTCGCGACTGAACCGACTGCAACACGACGTCATACCTCCGTTATCAGTTGATTGCGGACCCTGAACACCTGTTTACTGCAACTATCATGGCTGCACACGACCCCCGTTTGCTTTACAGCGTCAACAATATTCGCGCTTTCCACTTACAAGATGGCGAAGAGCAGGATCTCACGCCGTCGGGCCCTCAGACCCTCTCTTTGCTGATGGTGCCAACCAGCACCACAGGCGGGGCAGGTACAGAGTCGCCAGAAGAGGACTTCTACCTTCACCTATATCTCCCACCTGAGCTGGATCTCGCATTGCCGGCGACTACCCAGATCTTCCACCAGCCTCCCGATAGTTATCTCATCCCCCGATGGGACATGGGACCCGACGCTGGTGCCTTTATTCGCATCCAATTCCCCAGCATCGGTTCTGGACCCAGTAATGTGACACAGGATGATATCGATACATTTGAAACCATTCTTGCGCAGTGCACCGCATTCCTCGAACGAGCCCCTCCTCCCAAGTCGCAGGACTTTGCTGCTTATAACCCCGCAGACTACGCCCCCGGCCAAGGATATGTTGGATCGGACTCGAAGAATGCAGATGCGCACGGAAGGATCGTGCTGATTGACGAGGAAGACGGTAGCGTTGTCGGAGAATTGGGAGATGGTTATAACGTGGTGGAAGATTCGGATGTCAAGCCTGGTTCCAAGAGTAAATAATTCGGTGCCTGGGACCGTTTGCAGAAGCTAATTAGGTTTACAGGACCTGTGGGAATTGAACTCCCCGCCGAAGGTGAAGGCAACCAAGTCAGTGTCAGCAATGTCTCTGAAGAATACCTGGCAATGGCCCGACACCCCGCATACAAGAGCTCGACCATCGTCCAAACATCTGCGACAGCATCGCGCTTGATCGTCACTGGATCATCGTATCTGGCAGGTGCCATCGCCAGCGGTGCGCAGAGCTTCCAACAGAAGACCAAGCCTAACCCCAAGCCTCTGACCTTCTCCGACTCCACCCACGCTCGCATCCGCAAGGTCGGCACCTTCTCCCACGGCGCTGCCGATTTTTCGGCTCGCACTGTGGGACAGGTTGGCAAAGTTGCGCAAAATCTGGGCGCGTCTTTGGCGCGTAAACAAGAGTCAGGCCGGCGCAAAGGCGTCGACAAGAGCAATCCACCACCAGATTACAAGCCCGGTGTGATGAACAAATCCATGATCGCATTCTCCACCATTGCCGATGGCATTGAGCAGAGTGCCCGAAACATGCTCTTCTCCGGCGCTTCAGCCGCTAGCTCCATGATTGACCACCGCTACGGGTCCGAGGCTGGCAACGTCGCGACCAATCTGACGGGCGGAATCAAGAATGTCGGGTTGGTGTATATTGACGCCACGGGTGTCAGTCGGCGCGCGCTTCTGAAATCGGTTGCCAAGGGTATGGTTGTGGGTAAAATGCGCGACGGTCAGCAAGTTGTCGTTGGTGGAGGTGATGGTGGCCAAGTTACTGCTGGAGTGGACGCGGGTCCGTCTAGCTTGGGTGCTCGGGACTCAGTTCGCCGTCCGTCGCCGGGCCCCACACCGCCTCCAGCCTATGGCGCATCGGGGACGATGTCGCTAGATGGAGCGCCCATGTCAGGGGGTAAGCGGTAAAACTCCGGGGCAAGGGTCCTCGGGATCTATCTCTGTTCTTTTTTTGTGGGGGGGGGGGGGGGGGTTAGGCAAGCGATTTCAGTCATGATTTGATAGGTAGATAGCAAGCAGAATTAAGTTCCGACTACATATCAACATGCTTATATTAATATGTGATACTTCAGGTACAACAGGAGGCAATTTGGGTTTCGACTAGGTGGCGCGGCCGCAAGCACCGAGCCCAAAAGCGACTCAGACCGTCTTTCTCATATGAATAGATGGAGAAGTGATGAAAGGATGTTTGAAGTACGCAACGGCGGTGATACCCGTTGGTTGGGACTGTTGGATAACGGTAGATCTATGCGCTATCGATTGGATGAGAGTATAGATGGCGAAAATGCCAACGCATCAATTGACAACTGTCAATGTCCACCTCCAATAAAGTGCAATAAGGGATATCAAGGCAAAGACAGGGAGGTAATTGGAGATAATTGCAGATATTGAAATGACGTGTAGAGTTCCAACATGTGGGGTGTCGTTGCAATAAGTCAGTTAACTTATGAAGAAAATACATGACTCTTTGAAGCGAACAGAGATCTGCTGCGATCTTACTGTTTCCGTGGTTCGAATGATTTCAACCGTGGTTGCATTGAGCTTCATTAATACATTTAAATCGAAGTTATACACATACACATCTACATTCTATGCTGGATGCTAGGTTCGATTAACTATACACAAAGATATAGGCATCTTCATGCGCTAAGCAGCTATAAATAATGCAATGTGAGATCAAAACTCGGAGGCTAATAATGACGATCGGCGGTGTCCACCTCAACCCCCTATTTCTTGAAACTTAGAGAGTCCTTACTGCCCAGGTGAAGAGCAAGGGACAATGTTATTTGGACAGAACTTAGAATTTGGAATATAGGAAACTGGCCCGAGTCGCAGACAGTCGACTATGGGTACAAATGAACATAGGACACAGGACGCAGGATATAGGATATAGAACATAGATTGTAGAAAATAGAATATACAGAATCACAGAATAGAGATATTACATTAGTTAGACATCAATGTCAAGATCAGGATATAGTCAAAGTATTACCATACTGAGTATAGTTGAGCTCCCAGGGCTCTCCCGCCCCCCCCCCCCAAAACCTCGTATCTCACCTCCTCTTTTTTTCCCTTTACAACTCTCTGCCCTTCCCTTTCTCCCTTTCTTCTTTCTTTTTGTCCTTTCAGTTTTCGTTCTTTGAGGGTGTTCCCCTTTTTTCAAGGGATCTCCGACCGGTGTTTCCCTCCCTCGCCCCCTCCCCTCCTGGATTCGACCATGTTCAATTGATTTCATTTCGACTCGGCATTTCGCGTCTGAGACATTTGTGTTGTTTCTCCGATCTTTGACGTGCCGAATATCGTGGTTCTGGGACTGGAAGGCTGCAGTGCAGCTATTGTGAAGCATTGGGTGTTTGACGCGTCTTTACCCCTGGGCATCATCAGGTGGGTGAAGCTCCATTATTCAACGGCTGCGCGATTGGTGGCGTCCCCTCCATTCTTCCGATCTGGCAGCTGTTGCCCCCCATTCCTCGACACCATTTTTGGCGATTGATAAGACTCTGGGGACTGACCAACGCAGATTGCGCGTTGAATTGAGTGCGACCGGTCGCCCCTCGACTTTCAACCTTGTGCTCCCTCGCGCCAATTCTACGAATCGAAATTTCCAATTTCTGCCCAAAGCTGCCCCGGGAGTCACAGAGCCTCTTCGCGCATCTATCAGAAGGTACGTTGATGTGCTGCAGGACCGCGCATCACCGACCGACTTGCTAATCCATCCCCAGCCACTTCTGAGGCCGGTCCCGAACAGCTTCTTCGGCTATGAGCACTTCCCGTCAGCCGGCTGTGCTCCCCACCCATACTTCCCCAGGATCGACTAGCACCGCGTCTCCCTCTCAAAAGAATGCTCGTAACGCCTATCCCGACATGTTAGGTTCACCGCCGGTTCCTCCCCCGCGAACCTCGTCAACAAACCACAGCCGCCGGAGTCCGAACGGGGCCCCGGGCGAAAAACACAGTTCCCGAGGAAAGAGCAGGACCGAGCGAAAGGAACACCGCGAGCGTCCACGTGAAGACCGAAACGGCAAATCACGGAGACACCAGGGAGAAGAGAGTTCTGGCGAAGTGGAGCGAACAGCGCCACCGGTCCAACCCGAGATGGAGCCCGAGGGAAATCTAGTGAAGGAGTCTAATGCCGTGCTCAACTCTGTTCAGGTCAGCGACCCTGTCGTGGACCACGAAAGAGAGCAGGTGCGACAAGTTGGCGCATCGACAGAGCACGCCTCCTCATCGGGCTTGGCCCCTGGATTTGAAGGCGCAGAAGAGGCTCGCGGGCCTCGCAGTCGACATGATTACAACAACGGAAATATCGTCAAGCGCAAGGAGACCACTTTCGGCTCTTACATTCTTGGGCAAACTCTCGGTGAGGGTGAGTTCGGAAAGGTCAAGCTGGGCTGGAAGCGCGATGGCAGCATCCAGGTAGCTATCAAGCTTATTCGGAGGGACTCTCTGGGAACGAACCCCAGTAGACTACCGAAGATCTACCGCGAAATTTCTATTCTACGCGATCTGGCACACCCTAATATTGTACGCCTCCACGAAATGGTGGAAACCGACCGACACATTGGTATCATCATGGAGTATGCATCAGGAGGTGAGCTGTTTGACTACATCTTGAACAACCGCTACCTGAAAGACAATTCTGCGCGCCGACTGTTTGCTCAGCTCGTTTCGGGAGTTGGCTATCTACATAAGAAGGGAATTGTCCACCGTGATCTGAAACTGGAGAACTTGCTTCTCGACCGGAACCGCAACATTATCATTACGGATTTCGGATTCGCCAATACCTTCAATCCAGTAGACCCGCTGGACGAGGAGATCGAGTACAACTTGACTAACAAGGAATATGTCAAGCGGAAGCGCCTGGACAAGGTTAATGGCGATGGTTTGCGCCGAGGCGATCTGATGCAGACCAGCTGTGGCAGTCCCTGTTACGCTGCTCCCGAGCTGGTTGTGAGCGACTCCTTATACACAGGTCGCAAGGTCGATGTGTGGAGTTGTGGTGTCATCTTGGTAAGACCCTTGCTGTGTGGCGTGCGCTTTGGCTCAACTGACATTCTCTAGTATGCCATGTTGGCTGGATACCTTCCCTTTGACGACGACCCAGCAAACCCCGACGGCGACAACATTAATCTTCTGTACAAATACATCGTCACCACACCTCTCACATTCCCCGAATATGTAACACCACATGCACGCGATCTTTTGAGGAGGATATTGGTTCCCGACCCGCGGAAGCGTGCAGATCTGTTTGAGGTAGCCCGGCACAGCTGGCTCAGTGAATACTCGCACGTTGTGTCTCATATCACAAGCAGCACAACAAATGTTGCGGACATTGCCAACACCACAATTCCTTCCGGTGAGACCAGTTCCTTTCGAATGCTCAGTTTGAAACTTACAGTTACAGAAATACAAAAAGAAGCTCCCCCTCTCGCCCGAAGTGCCTCTGTGCGCGAACCACCCAAGACATCTCAAAGCAATGTCCCAGCTGTTGGTGGTCTGAACCACCATGCGGGAGATATTTCGCAAGACTCGCCATCCGAAAAGTCCAAAACCACCCGCGACGCCAAGCGAAGAACCGTCCAAGTCGAGTATGTTGCTCCTCAGTCACAAACGACCAGAGGAGAACCTCCAGTAGAAGCAACGACCTCTCGCCGAGCTCCAGCTCCGGCAGAACCAGCTATGGCGCCAGTGCAACCAGCAGAGCCAGTCCAAAAGAAGGGCGCAGATGCGCCGGCGCTCAACCTCAACAAGCCCCTTCCAGGATATTTCCCGCGCTCGACCTCGGATAACGCAGCACTCACTGGGTCGCAACACGTTGGGCTTCCATCGGGAGCCCGGCCCGCCACTGGTGGCTCCATGGCTTCCTTCAACAACGCTGGTCGTTTGCCTTCTCGTGGTTCCTACGGACAGCCGGTGGCTCCTACCGTTACCGCAACTAATACCGAAGGCCGCTTGGCACAGCCGAAGAGCAGACAGTTCACCCTTCCTCAGGAACCAGAGACCTCTAGTACATCGATCGGTCGTCCAAGTACCCAGGTATTGCCCTCAAAATTCAACACGACTCCTCGACAAGAGCCACCAAAGGGCCACAAGAGATCCAACACTGTTTCCAGCCTTGGCGAGAAGCTTTTCGGACGCTCTGGCTCAATCATGGGTGGTCGTGGCTCTCAAGCCAACGCACCTCGCACAAAACAAGACAAGCGTTACCCTCCAGTCAGCATGAAGGAACCACTGCCGAGAGAGAATTCCAGAATGTCCATGGACTCCCGGCGTTCCATGCAATATCCCCATAACCGCAAGGCAAGCGAATCTGGTCTCGAGAACCGCCCTCGACGGTTCTCCCTTCTCCCGCAATCCTTCTCCTTCCGAGGCTTCTCCACCGGCCGAGCTCAAATACCCGATGAACATGCAGAAATCCCTCGCCCTATCGAGTCACGTGGTCAACAACGGCCAGCTACAGGCCCTGCAGGCCCTGGAGAAGGTCGGGCTCGCTCGACAAGCTATGGCGCTCAAGATGCCATGGGAATGGTAAGCGAGGGACCTGGAGAGGACGTTCATGCCGAAAACGAGCCTCTCAGCTACGAAGCCCAAATCGACCGGCAATTCGCAGACCTGGGCACTCAATTCGACCCGCAACAGGATCCCTTCGGTATGCCATCGGCTGAACAGGTGTACCAAAACTCTCGAGACCGAGACCAGTACTCTGACAAGAACTATGGCTACCAGTCCAAGCCCAACTACTACGACGACTACAACGGCACCTATGACAGTATGCCTCGTCAGTCAATGCAGGCTGGTCGCTCAAATCGTGGTCCGAACGTTTTGCAAAAGAACCACCGCAAATTCGCCGATGCCTACGAATATGAGCGGGACGGATCCCACCACTCTGGCAGCTCTGGTGCAGCACGCAAAGTCATGGATTTCTTCCGCAGACGTGCCAAGTCTAGAGCTGGCGATGAGCGTTGATCTCACCCTGGCTAGTCAATAAAAGACAGAAGACAAGAGCCTCTTCCCAAATCGGCCCGGCCCGTGAGACCGGATAGATCAAGCAATTCGAATTCAAGCTTTGATCTCACAAGGCAGATTCAAACCCTATCTTTCTGATGCTCGTTGAGTTGCTCGGAAGAGCAGCGAGGTTGTTTGGATACTACGTGATACCCTGCTTTTGTCCCCTTCTTATGCATGGAGCGATTCCTCAACATCCTTTGGATGTTTGATAAATTATCTAGCATGTTCATTATTTCCTTTGTTTGAATACATGTTCCTTTCCTAATGTCTTTGATTTTGCTGTTCTTTTCTTTTCTGATCCCCTGTGATTTGCCTTCCCTTCTCCTGTTACTATTATCTCTGGCTGTAAAGTGAGACCTTATTCGTGTTCCTTTTTCCGAGCATATTATTTTCCCATTGAATATGTTTATTCTGGTTCTCGCTAGCCTTTCTTTCCTTCTATGGGAGGTCCTGTCGACGATAATTGAACTGTGACACTATTTCTACCTGTGCATTATTCTGTGTGGCTCTGTGGCTTGGCTGGTATTCTGTGGCAAGTTGTTTAAGATTGCCTTGTGTGTCTAGTGGGATCTTAAGACCAGTAGTGTGGTCAATCAAGCCTTGTGCTTTGCTTGTACATTTGACAGTCTATGCTATCCATAGAATGTAACACATAGACATGGGCAGACAGACCAGCTTGTCTCATACATAATAATCCATTTTAGATGCAATCGATGTCTTAGCAAAGCATCGAATATCACACTCTCAAATGCTCAATCCCAGCCAAATCCGCCTCCTTATTCAACTCAGCAATCTCAGCCTCAGCAAAAGGAATACCCTCCATCAACCTCCGCTCTTCAGTAACCATCTCAATCTCCCCAGGGAAATAAATCCGATCCACACCAGCCATCCTCTCCGACTCAACAACCCGCTGATACAAATAATCCATCCTCCCCTTAAACTCCTCAATAGTCATAAACAAATCAGGCTTAATAGCAACCAAGAAATGTCCCACATCCGCCGGCTTAGAAGGATCATACGGATTCGTGACTCCTCCCGCAAAAGCTGATCCAGACAATACACCCGAAAACACATCCATCATAACAGATAACGCAGACCCCTTCGGCCCGCCCATTGGTAGCATAACACCTTGCAATGCACTCGCCGGGTCATCAGTCTGACGTCCCTCCCCATCAAGCGCCCAATCTGTAGGAATCTTCTCGCCCCGCCGGAGAGCCTTGTAGATCTTCCCCCGGGCTGCAATTGACGGCGCCATATCGAGGATAAATGGCCGGGCATCATTCCCAGATGGTGCACCACATGCGATGGGTGAAACGCCCATTAGTTTCTCTCTCCCGCCCCAGACTGGTAGTGCTGGCGAACTGTTCGTGAATACCAGTGACATCATGTCTGCTTCCAGGGCTTGTTGGACTAGCCAAGCTGACATGCCGAAGTGGTTCGAGTGTTTGATGGAAACCATGCCGATTCCGTAGATTTGGGCCATTTCAATGGCTCGTTTCATGCCCGCGTGTGCGGCTACAAAGCCGAAGCCGTTGTGTGCGTCCACTTGCGCTACTGCTGGTGTCACTTGGTTGATTGTTGGTCTTGCGGATGGGTTCAGGACTTTTTGGCGGATCCGCTTCATGTATGATGGGATGCGATTGCTTCCGTGTGTGTCTACTCCTCGTAGGTCGGCTGCTACGAGGCATTTTGCGACAACCTCTGCGTCGCTGGGTGATGTGCCGTTTGCGATGAGGATTTGTTGCACGAAGCTTTTGAGATCCGCATGCTGGATGTGGTGCATTTGGTGTGGCTGGTCAGTTGGGTCTGTCATTTTGGCGATTGAATGTAGTTGCAGAGATTTGTTGAGGACTTGATGTTGAGGTACTTATAGGGTGGGCGGGTGTGCTCCGAGAGGCGGGACGTTGCCGAGTGTGTGGGGTATACGGAGTTATGTAGTATGGCTTGCTTCTACACTTGGCTTTCTCTGCTGGACACGAGGAAATCATGAATATTTCTCTTTTGTTGACACTGTTCTGGCTAATCGCACAGGCAAGCAAAGTTCTCAACTAAAAGCTCATAGAACCATCATACAAAAAGAAAGACCAATCCACCGCCGGCCAATCTTGCGCATCGTTGTGTGTGGGTACCGAGGAAAAAGAATCAAGAGGAGTAATTTCAATTTCGTACATTGACATAACCGAGTCAAGCATTGGACAAAAGCCCACGGGAAAAGGTAACATTGTATTGATGTGCTTCTTCTCGTCTGATGTTGGTGCTGGAAGACCATTCCACATGGCATCAAATTGCACAGGAAACATGCTGATACCAAGATTGCTAAGGCTCTGGATCTTGCTTAGCACCATACCAGCTGATGGATGTTTCTCGCTCATTTTCCCCAATATTTGCTCGCTGATTCTGTCATCATCTGCCCGATATGATTGTAGAGAGTCCATGTCGCAGAATACGCGGGGGATCGCGGCAACGAGTTGTGTCCAGGAATGAATGGGCAGTAGGTATTGAACCTCTTCACGGTAAATAATTTCCTCATATAGCCGGGAGATGCAAGATGATGCGGCGATTGACAGGTATTTGAGCAGCGGGGTGTTATCACGACGACCCAGGAAACAGGTCAGAACAATTGAAACCAGATAAAAGATGTGAAGTTCAACCACAGGGCGGCTGTAAGCCTGCCTATCTTGATCGGGGCCAAAGAGTTCTAGTTCGGTAGGCAAGACTTCTCGCCAATGTTTGAGTTTGTCCATGGTCTGACATGTCTGCCCCCCAGTGCCTTCGTTATCCCTTCCCAAGTCCAGAATCTCCTTCAGATAAAGACAGAGGCGCGTCACTTGACAGAACGCCTGTGCTGCCATGTCGGGATTTTCGAAGTCACTGATATCAGGCAACGATACAGAAGTGTCTTTCAAAGGGAACATCCCTGGGCGCCCACAGCACGCCATTTGCAAAGTGTCAGCGACGAACAAGTACCACCATGTTCGTCGAATTAACCCAGAATTTCCAACCCGATTGTAGGATTCAACTTTGTGGAGATGTAGTTGTATTCCCATTCGGATTGCCATGCCAGTCCACTGCCATGGACTGTCCAGTAGAACTGCTGTGGGCAAATATGGGAGCCAGGTGCTCAAGATAGAAAGAGCGGCGAGCGTGTTGAATGGGCATGGGTCTTGACGCACGAAAAGCAGTGTCTTGATCCGCCCGTGGATGGCAAAAGAAGACCAGTCGCTTGTTCCCGCTGGCTGACGCATGGTACTCCCAGCAAAGTACAGACACTGCTGAATCAATACCGACGACGAGGCTCCGACTTTGCCTCGATCAATCACTCGTGCAAATGGAAATAATTCGCGGAAATAGAAGTCTGCCAATGCTTGAGTGATGACTGGGGGTGGGAGGCGACAAGCCTGACTTATGTCGAGAATAAGCTCACTCCTGTCGATGAAATTCGGCTGTTTTGAATTGACATTTTCCAGATCTGCGCAATGAACTGTGCGCTGCTCTAGGGCGCTGTAAGACGATGATGGCGTAGTATCAGATAGTTGGGCCTGGGAAAGAGTCTGTGCCTCTGCTGTAATCTGTGCCTGTACTGGGGTATGTCTCTGTACTGGGGTCTGTGTCTGTGCTGGAGTCTGTTCTTGTTCTGGAGGCCGTGTTAGTGCTGGAGCTGGCAATGTCTGACCTGGGGTTAAAGGTGTCAGATTGCTAGCCAGCGAAGAGCGAAGAGCGAAGAGCTCTCCTTTGCTTACGAGGCCCGATATGAGGCCTAGCAGGTTAGTTTGTGTTATTTGTTGAGATGGCCCGACTTACTGGCATTGATGACCCTTTGGTTCGCACCGGCTGCAAGTCCCGCTCCGATCTTCGAGGTCACAACGGACCTTCAGCTAAATTAGCAGACGTATGGCAGGCTTAGTTTAAGTACACACTTTGCTGGCATGGCAGCGGATGCATACTACCCGGGCTCGAGGCGATTCTCGACGTGCCATGTCTGCAGGGTGTTGTCGGCAAAGGGAATTTCGGCTAAAGTTTGCCGACAAGTTTCGACTAAACAAGAGTCCGGCAATGCGATACTGCCAAAACAACCCTTCCCGGAACACAAGATGAACATAGGCTATTGATTGATCTTTATTAGACTATATTATTTTCTTATTTAACCTGATCGTATCATCTCTTTATTGGTCTCTTCATTGTTCATTTTCGCTTTTTTGCACCCAACAGGTGTGAATTGGAGCAAACTTTCAAGTATTTCGCTTCATACCGCATGAACAACATTACGGACTTGACTGAGTATACCAGCTCTACAAATATCCTTCATATCGCAGTTGATACAAGCCTCAAGTCCAGTCGGCAAACATGGCGGCTTACTTCACCTGTTCGGCTAACCATCGACAGTCGATATCGACCATTTATAAATGAATCCAATTCCATTTTAGTTCTTTGGACCCTTCAATCTCTCGGTAGCCCTCACTACATTCTACCAGTCCCCTAGAAATGACCGGTAGTCACAGTGGACCGGTACAACTGGAGTTCCTGACCACAGGAACGGTCCGCATCAGACCATCTATGCGCTCACAACCAGTGGGCAGTTTCGCGATCCTTCGACGCCTCAAATCATTCCTCGACAGGGAATGGACTGAGTCGCTACCCGTGGGGGTATTCCTCATTCGCCACTCCGAAGGCATTTTCCTCTTCGATACTGGACAATCACCTTGTTGCAACGACGCGGGATACTTTCCACGGCTTGCTTTCGCCAACGGCTTTCTGATTCAATTCAGGATAACGCACCAAGATGGTATTCTTGAGCAGCTACATAGTTGTGGAATCAAGGCGACTGATCTTAAAGGTGTTGTTTTGAGTCACCTCCACAACGACCATGCCGGTGGATTAGAGGATTTAGTTGCGGAAGCGCCAGACCTGCCTATATACATCAGTCGTGAACACTGGAATACCTTTGGAGAACATCCGGTCTTTGTTAGTATAGAGGGCGCTACCCCGAACCACTGGCCGAGAGATTTCTCGCCGAGGATTGTTGATCTGCAGGACAACGCGCTTGGGCCGTGGAAAAAATCATACCCTCTGACAGAGGATGGGAAAATCGTCATTGTGGATACTTCAGGTCATGTCCCTGGACATATCGGTCTGGTGGTATATGGCCAAGGCCCCAAGGAGGAGGAAGTCACATTCTTCCTCCCCGGCGACGCAACATATGGCTTGGATCTCTTGGATAAAGAGGAGCCGGATGGAATTAACGACGATCCCATACGCGCAAAACAGACGTTGAGGACCATCAAAGAGTTTGCTAGAGAATCTGATGTGGTCCTCTTGCCAAGTCATGATACCGACACACCTCGTTTACTTGCAGAGCGAGTCGTCTATCGACCCAGTGACCCGAAGTGATGTTGTAACTTGTATCATATAGTGCTCTATGTACATCTGTCTATTGAACATTGGTTCATAGTGTATTGTGATAATGTGATTTCTCATCTCAAGCCAGTTTCAAAGAAAAGAAAACGCAAGTATGTACCCTGTATCACACAGCCTTGTCCACATTCACCATGGAAGTCTGTGTGTATTCAGTCATAGCGGCAATGCCTCTAAAGCAAAGCTATGACATCTCGGCTATTCTTTAGCCGAATGTCAGGTTAAGTATTTCTCCCTTTCTCCGTTGATTTCGCTGACTCGACCTCAGTCTTGGATTGATTCTATACAATGTCAGGCTCGGTAATCATTACAGGGGCAACTGGCTCACTAGCCATAGAGGCTGTACAACAGCTCCTATTCCATCCTTCCCTCACCGTTGTCGGCACGGTACGAAATGCGACAAAATCCCCTAAAGACGCACCCTGGCTCGACTGGAACAAATGTCCGGTCAACATCCTACCGGCAAGCTTCTGATCAAAAGCGTGGACTTGAATTCGCTTTCGGAAGTGCGGGCTTTCACGGACGAGATCACGGGCCTGGTGGAATCAAAACAACTTCCTCCAATTTCCGCGATTATTTGCAACGCTTTCACATGGTCTTTAAATGGCCAGCGCTTTTCCAATGATCACCATGAGTCTATTTTCCAAGTCAACCATCTTGCACACTTTTCTCTTGTCCTCAGGATTTTACGAAACATGGATCGCGAGTCGGGTCGGGTTGTCATGCTAAGCTCCGAAATCCACGATCCTGAGATTCCTATCCCACTATCCAAGCTGGGTGCAGAGTTTCCTATGAGAACCTCGGCTTCTTGGTCAATCCTGGTTTAGACAAGGCTGGAACTGAACATGACATGGGCTGGCGCCGATATGCGAACAGCAAGCTGGCTAACGTCATGTTCATGCAGAGCTTGAACCAGCGACTCCAAGAGGTACGAAACGAGCTCCATGAAACGAGGATTTCACTGAAATTTAGGTTATCTAGAATTCAATACTTAGCAAAATCACGGTGACCGCCATGGACCCAGGTTTCTTGTTGACTCCCGTGCTCATACCTCTCAGCGTAAAATCATTCAGATCGCATTCAAGCTGTTCGCCATCTCGCTTCCGATTATAAACATCTTCAGCTACAGACTTCGCTCCAATAAAGACTCTGCTCGTGACCTGATAGCGCTGGCTGTAGACCCGAAGTACTCTTCGGTGAGAGGACACTTCGATGGACAGATGCCAAATGCCGCCGCTCGGATCAGTGAGGATGAAGAGAAACGCGAAGCCTTATGGAATGCATGCTGGGAATGGACTGGGATGAATGAAGAGACGAGACCTGTGTTCCAAGGCGGTGCGCTTGAGCATGTGCCCTATAGACGAGCTCTTCTGTCTTAGCTTTCTCTATTAGATGAGTCTTGTCACTGTTCTGACCGTGCTCCACAATACATGCCCGTGTTTTGTGAGCCTTCAGTCCCGACGAATCCCAAGAGCGTTGGAGGTCTTATAGCAGAGAACCGGGATAATTGTCTGCATGGTTATATCACCGGGGCTTAGCTACAACAGGGCTCATAGAATTTACACCACTAGATGGGTCAATTATGCTAATTGGCTAGACTGGCTTAATTCACCCTCACATGTACCTTTCTCGTCCTATTCTGGGACCCAAAGATCTTAGTGAGCAATACTTGCTGCTATGGATGAGATAATGTACGCTTGCCCAATGCATATCAAATTTTTGAATCCTGTGATAATCACTATTGCGGCTTAGAGTATATTGTATGTCTTCCATTAGCGTTTATTGTAGATACGGGCCGATGAAAGCCTTTAATCAAGATCTAGACAACCCATCAAAGACTAGTGGCTAATCGCACTACACCCACTGCATTCTTTTTGTATTCTTCAATGATATACCAGTTCATGATATACAGCGCAGGGTCCAGTTTATAAATCAAGTGAAGTGTGCCAACCAATACACACATGCGTATTAATTGGGGGAGGGGGGAACTTGTTCAACAACTGAGTTACACTGATACCGTCAAAAAAGAACAAGCAGATTTTGAGCTTATTCGCGATGACCAGAGAGCAAAATACACCCTTGAATGACTCGATATAAACCACGATGATCTTTGAAAAGATCGATGACAAAGCACTGTCCAATTCGATTCTACATCTACTCTGTGAGCCATGAGCAGTCGCCCTTCCATCAGTACAGTAAGTTCAGATGGATCTACTACAATATAGGCCAACTTAATTGAGGATGCACTACAGCATAACCACGTCATAGATAAGGCATGCAAGTAGGATGGCGCCTGAAAATTCAATGAAGCAATGATGTCAATCAATGAGAAACCTGTTATCAACACTTCATATGCCCCACGATTTGTCATGATCCGCTCAAGTTTTATCATGCTTCCTTTTGACTAGGAGTGATCTCAATTTCAACTATATCTCAATATTCATCATGGCGACAAAAACTGCTGTTTCACTCACCACACCGACGGGAATTGCTTACCAGCAGCCCACCGGACTGTACGTCTTTGAAACATCTAAACTTGTGAATTATGGCTCAAATATAGCAGATTCATTAATAATGAGTTCGTGGGTGGATCGGATGAAGGTACCATTGACGTGGTATGTGTATTTTAACCCGACTGGGGAAGGCTAGAGGCTGACACAAACACAGGTCAATCCAGCGTATGTCAATTGATTATCACACAAGCTGCCTATACTGAAAATGCCGTTCCAGAACCGAAAAGAAAATCTGCGCTGTCAGTGAAGCACGCGAAAATGATATCGATAAGGCCGTGGCAGTTGCTCGAAAGGCCTTAAATGGTCCGTGGAGGTTGACCACTCCAGCTGAACGTTCGCAATACATCTACAAACTGGCCATGCTGATGGAGGAGTCTGCGGAGAAGCTGGCGGCGGTAGAATCAATGGACAATGGAAAACCGATTAACAGTGCCAGGGGCGACATTGGTGGAGCTATTGGTTGTCTTCGGTACTATGCTGGATGGGCGGATAAGATCGAAGGTCGTGTTATCGACACGGATCCCAGCAAGTTGAATTACACTCGACGTGAACCGGTATGGTTGTTTCTTTGCGAGAAGTTCTAGAGCGATCTACTGACTTGATATTTCTATAGATTGGCGTTTGTGGTCAAATCATTCCGTGGAACTTTGTGAGTTTTCCTTCAATATCTTAGGCAAACAGGCTAATGCTTACACTCAACAGCCATTGATGATGTGGGCATGGAAAGTCGGACCGGCTATTGCCTGCGGAAATACAGTCGTCTTGAAAACTGCAGAGATCACACCGCTATCTGCACTGGTCGCTGCTGAGCTTATTGTCCAAGCAGGCTTCCCACCAGGCGTCATCAATATTGTCACTGGCTATGGCAACATCGCGGGATCTGCTATATCTTGTCACATGGGCGTGGACAAGGTTGCGTTTACAGGATCCACAGCTGTGGGCCGTCAGATTTTGAAGGATGCCGCATCTTCCAACCTGAAGAAGGTCACCCTCGAGCTGGGAGGTAAATCACCGAATATTGTCTTCAATGACGCAGATCTCGACCGAGCAGCTTCTTGGGTTGACAACGGTATCTTCTCGAACATGGGACAGAACTGTTGCGCAGGCAGTCGTATCTATGTGCAATCTGGTATCTACGATGCCTTTGTCCAGAAGTTGAAAGAGAAAATTCAGCAACGAGCCATCGGGCCCCCTGAAGACGAAAAGACTGCTCATGGTGCGCAGGTTTCCAAAGCCCAGTTGGATCGAATTCTGGGGTATGTCTCTATTAACGAAAGTCAAAATCAGCTGCTAACTTAGCTTTCAGATACGTCGACTCTGGCAAAAAGGCCGGAGCCAAGATTGAGATCGGAGGTAATCGAGTCAATCGCCCGGGTTACTTCATGGAGCCGACCATATTTTCCGAAATCTCCGGTGACATGGATATCGTGAACGAAGAGATCTTTGGCCCTGTAGGGGTTATTGGAAAGTTTGAGACGATTGAGGAGATCATTGAGACAGCCAATGACACGGCCTACGGATTGGCCTCGGGGATTCACACCGAAAACCTCAAAACCGCCATCGAAGTGTCCAACAACATCAAGGCGGGCACAGTGTGGGTCAATCAGTACAACGGAGTGCACTGGCAATTGCCCTTCGGTGGCTACAAGCAGTCCGGAATTGGAAGAGAGCTGGGCGAAGAGGCGCTGTTCAACTACACCCAGACCAAGACAGTCTCGGTGAATCTACAGTGATCTCACAAAATCCGATCATTGGAATAACTGAAGTTTCAGTCTATTAGAAACAGTTCGCCATGTTATCACTTTGTCATAGAGAACCGTTTCATTGCAATGTAACGAATATTCCCAGAGCCCCTCTGTGGCCATTGAATTGATGATAATATAACGCGCTTGATTATACACGTATACCTTAAGAGAAAGTCCGTACAAGTCAGTGACTATCTAACCCAATGTCCACTTTGCTCTCTGCATCCATCAATAATCAACGATGTTGCTCCACGGTCCCTGAAATATATCGCTATCCCCAAAACCATACCAAGTTCACGTAACCGACTTTCAGCAGTTTCCTTCATAGTCGCGATTGATGTTCACATTCTACTCAAGATGGGTCTGCAAGGGCACCGGTAAGGACAATTCAAGCATTCTATTCGTTGCAACCGGTCTTGAATTTGTACTCAATATACCTTGCCGGGTCCTTGATCACTGGACGGCCAACAAGCTTTCCAAGGGCGATCATTCTTTGCCGACAGAGTATAGGCTGAGAGGACTGTCTTTCGCGGCCCCTGATCTAGCGGCTGCTCGATGGCTTTTTGTTTGGACCATTTCACCAAAGTCCGATAGTCATGGATCTTTCTGAAATCGGCTCGCTGGAGGTGGGCACCGTTGGAAAGGATGGAATCTTGTGAGGTTGGCATTCAAATCAGACTATGCGATTGAGGTATTCATGCGACGCAGGACCAATAGAAATCCACCCCGAATCCTTTCATGTACAATACCCAGGAACTATGGAGCTTGACTCATAACGTTCCAATATAACATTTGTGGCAAATGACACGGTGGGGCTACGAGGCCGTGATACTCGGCTGCCTGCGCTGATGTTTGCCATTTAATTTCTCACTCTGCCCATGTTTATTCTTCATCAACCACCATGCCATGCCTCAAAGTTACTGTTACCGGCGAATCAGCCGTGTTTCATTATCCTGAGCGGGGCGCGCTCGCCTTTTCAGTGAGGGCGAACGGTCCGCGCAAAGAGGAGATCGCCAAGGAAGTCACTTCGATTTCTAACGAAGTACAGCAATTCTTCAAACTGCTCTGTCCTCAGACCAAAGAGGAAAATGCCGCTGCTGAGCACCCAGTGACAACTTTCTCGTCCACAAATATCAAAACGTGGTCTCAACCCAATGACAGCGATGGAAACCCAGCGGCCAATCCGCACCATGCCAGTATCTCCTTCAAATCTGCGTTTAGAGACTTTTCCAAAATGAGTGAAGTGATCGGCAAGCTCTTGAACTATCCCAATATCGAGGTGGACTCAATCAACTGGCGTCTTACTGATGAGACTGGAAGCGAACTGGCTTCTCAGGCTCGTAAAATGGCACTGCGTGACGCAATAAAGAAGGCTGAAGACTACGCCGAGGTGTTACAGCGGAAAGTCACTGCAGTGGAAGTCACAGACTATTCACAGGGCGGATACAGAAATGTCGCGATGGCCTCGGCTCCGAAGTATAAGAAGGCCAGACGATCTTTTGCCAGTGATGACGATGAAGTTGACGCATTGGACCTGACCCCTCAAGAAATTGAGGTTACTGGGTCTGTGAATGTGATTTTTGAAACTGTGTCGGATACCTAAGCATTCATTCATGTATGTACTATAACCTGGGTAGTGAGAAATGTTATACCACCAAAAGGAGATCCCACAAGATCCGCATCTTTATAAATATGAATCGTGATATTCATTACTATAAAGTTAGCCTCTATGTACGGACTTCAAATAGATAAGAATCCGAGGAGCGCCTCATCCTCTTGATCAGTCTCGAAGTCAAACCGAACTAGATCTTCCTTGTAAGGAAGGAAGTAGGTACTTGTCACTCTATTTTATACATCAGTATCAAAAACGTTTAGGGTACAAGTATTATTAACTCTCACCTCTCATGCTCACTGCTCGCTTGGTACTCGGCTAGGGCTGCCCGGTCCTCGTGATAGCTCACTAGAGCATACTGAAAACCCTTGCTCTTTTCAATCGGTGTGGTAAGAGAGGGGCCTCCAGCAACGAGTCTTTGACTCTTGACGCAAGGCAAAGTCTTAAGAGTTTTGATTTGTGAGAGGAATTCCTGTCGGACTTCGTCTCCGACATTCGCGCGAAACTTAAACAGGACTATGACAATGTTAGTTGGATTATAGACTCGGATGAATGAGACTGACCAATGTGAACGAGAGTCATTATTTATATTCTTCAACAGCAGAAAAAAAAAAGTGAAGTTCAGTCAAGGGGGATTTTCGCTTTAAAGCACGCAGCGGATGTCCTCCGTCCTTGGCGGAAGCGACCCGAGCATCTCGACTTTGCCTTCACACTCTCTTCACGTCGCGACGACATCGTGTATTGAGCCTGAAACACACAGTATCGCTTCAAATTCTCTAACAAAATACATCACATACTTATCGCGGGCTAAGTCTGACCCGCATGGACTCTCCACGCAGGTCCCGGAACCGCGCCGCGTGTCGCCGTTGCCAGAGACGGAAAATCCGATGCGACGGAGAGCTTCCACAATGTTCATCATGTCAAAAGAACGGCGTCGAGTGTGTTAATGATGGAAAGCAGGAAGTCAACCGCACGTAAGAGATTTATTCCAAATGTTGATGTAAATGGCACTGATATCTGCTGGCTAGCTACATCGCGAATCTGCAAAAGCGAATACAGTGGCTAGAATCCTTGGTCAAGGAACAGGACTCCAGCATTCGACTTGAAGATGGACCGGGACTAGATAAAACAGCGATCTCACTGCTTGATCATACAGATGGACCGACACAGCTTGAGCATGCTGTTCCCGAGGCCGTTCACAGCCAACGATCAGCAAGTCTCTCAAACCACGGGCAACCTTTGAGGCCAAACGATCTCCAGCCATCTGGCACACAATCAAGACCAGCGCACGAAATAGGCCTCGTATCTCTTTCCTCAGGAGGTGAGCCTAGATACATCGGTCCTTCCAGCGGCTACTTTTTGGCAAATCTCGTATTCTCCAGCGCTGGTCGGCGGACCGCACCACCGGGAAATAATGGTAGTCTCAACCAGCCAATGTCGCTATCAAGCGAGTTTTTCAACAATCCGGCTCTACTGCCACACCGCAAGGAAGATGCTATCGAGCTTTCCTCGAAGTATTTTGCTTCCATGCATCTGATTTATCCATTTCTTCACGAACCCTCACACATGGGACGTCTGGAGAAGCTGTACACCAATCGAACAGCAACACCAGATCCAGTGGACGCATTCCAAGTATTCATGGTTCTCGCCATATCTGCCTCCGACCTTTCCAGGCGGTTCAGACTTCCTCTCCCTGCCGAGGGATACTACACGGCAGCTACAAAGCATTTCGACCGTGCATGTGTTGAAGGCACCCTGGAAGGGCTGCAGAGCTTGTTGTTGCTAATGGTTTATGGGCTACACAATCCATCCTGTGACATTAATGTTTGGAGCTTGAACTATCAATGTTTGGGTGCGCTCATTGATTTGGGCCTTCAACGTGACGTCCGCGCGTCATCGACATTTCCCATATCTTTTCTGGAGCAAGAGATGAGGACTCGAATTTTCTGGGTGGTCTATAGTTTTGATCGTACATTGGGAACAATGATGGGCCGACCGATCGGAGTGCGAGACGAAGCCTGCGAACTTCGGGTTCGTAAGCATCCTTTGTTTTTCCAACTTCTAATATCAGCTAATAGCTTTGAAAGCTTCCTCTAGATATCTCTGATATGCAGCTCGCCGAACAAGTCACCCAAGAAAGGTCACAACAAGAACCACCATCTCACATGACGTTCTCCATTCATCTATTCAAACTCGCACGAATCAATTCTGAAATCAAATATGTCATGCACAGCATCTGCAGAGATGCCCCTCGATATGCCTACCCACCGATCACCGATATTCATCTGTGGCAACAGGAGATGGTCGGCCGTCTCCAGTCATGGCATGCGGAGATTCCCAGTGCATCTGGGCTGGAAGCATTAGCCAAGATCTGCGAAACGAAATATCATGAAATGATAATCCTGATTCTGAGACCCAGTCCCGGTATCCCTGAGCCAGCAGACGATATGCTCACGCAATGTTCTCGGCATTCTGTGGATCTACTCCATGGCTTTGGTGAGCTATATCGACAGGAGGCACTATTGTATAGCAGATTCATTATTCACTCGATATTTTTGAGCACACTTATCATGCTTCATTGTGTGTGGAGACTTCCTGCTGTTGCCTCTGAAGTGCAGATTGATGAACTTGTGGCTGATACTTGTATCAGCTTGAATATCCTCAGCAGCATTGGAGAATACTGGACCGAGGCTAAGCGGGCAAGGGATTGTATCCACGAGCTATCTGGAGCAACAGTCCAGAGATTGCTTAAAGCCCGAAGCCTAGAGGCCCCTTATACCCCTCTCCCGCAAAATGGGGGCCGTGGTCCTTCCGGTAGAGGACGACGATTACAAAATACAACTGAAGCATTCTCACTGCCCGACACGAGCAGTGAGAACTTGCCGACAAATACCTTCATGGATGATTACGACATGAATGTTGATTCCACAAGCTGGTTACATGACTCTGTCCCCGGAGGCTTTCTAGACATTACCGGTGCACCGGACTTTGACTCGCTCATGTGGGAGGTTTTCAACGCCACCTCAGCATAAACACATGCAATGGGAAATAGAGTCCCGACGCAAATCGCTTATATCGTGGCTTCCAATAAAGTACCTAGAAACTCTTAAAATGAACACAGGAAGGGGCTAGCATGTGCACCCGGACTAAAACAGAAATCTGACCGGGTCGATAACAAAAAAGAAAGATATAAATTAAGCTCCAAGGAATTAGTATCTAACACACGATGTCTAGACAATTCTATTGACATGCCGCATGTTTCAGCGCCACAGTTACCAGGTATCTATGCGAGCACCGAGCGATTCCTGACTTGCACATGCAATATGATCAACCAATTGCTATTGTTTGAACATCCCGACAAACAATCTTCGGGGGACTAGTTTCAAGAGCATTCATCAATTCAACTTTCTCATCTCTTTACTGTCTGTACCCACACTAGGTCTCCGATTGGCCTACAAGCCAAGATGCCTGTTCAGCCCTATGATCAGATCCTCCCCAGTGGTGAAGTAACTGACCCTCATGAAGATGTGCTGATCCGGGCGAACTAAGATGCCACCCTGGTTGTTCAGCTCATCCGCAAACCAGCTCTGGTCTATTGTATCAAAGTCAAGACCGGCGCGCCAAATAGTGAGTTTCACCTTGATGGCTTCGCAGTGCTCTTGGAACTGGGTGGTTTGCAAGCTTGGCTTATCTTGTCCGAGTATTAAAGTCCAGGAGTCAGGCGCACATAAATCCAGAGTGCTCCATTGGAAAGCCTTGACTTGGTCCTCGCTCAGTTCCTTCACATAAGAGACGTCAATTGGCTCTTGATGAATGTCTCCGATGTTTGTTTGCGCTTCTGGGAATTTGATCCAAGCATGAGGCAATCGTGCACCGGGAACAAACTTCGGAGAGTAGAACGAAGCGTGAGCAGGAGGCTTGCTAGCTCCATAGACATATCCGATATGCAATTCAAGCTATCGAAAAAATGATCAGAATGCTTAGTGACACAATATCCTCAATAGTATTTCACTTACATTGTCAAAATGTTCACGCTGTCCTTCAATTCCCTCTTCAACCTTTGCACGTTGCACTGGATCTGCCAATACTTCCACCATGTTCTTGCGAGCTTGGGTAACGTCCTCGACGCCAGCGGTTTTGAGGCTCTGTAGCAAACTAAAGATCTCTTTGCCGTTCTTGACGCTCTGCCTAGAATAGGCTTCGGCAACACTGCGTCGTTCAGCTGTATATGTCGAGAGTATAGTCGGGCTCGCTACTCCTTGATGAACGAGAGCAATTTTGTAAGCTAGGTTGTGCACATCCGCAATTCCACAGTTTAATCCTAGGCCACCAGTTGGTGGGAATGAATGAGCAGCATCACCAGCACTAGCAGAGTTAGCTATCAGCATGCCACGACAAAACGATTGACCAACGACTCACAGGAAAACATTCCCCTTTTGGAAGGTCACAGCAACCTGCCGCCTGAAGACCCAAGGTCGGTAGCTCAGGATGTCAAACGGAACATCGTCTTTCCCAATAGCTCCGCGGATTTTGGCTTTGCACATTTCCTCAGTCCACGACTCAACTGGGTGCTGCTCTACATCCACTTGGCTGATGTGGACTTGGTTTCCATCCAGATCGTAACCAATGATGAATCCAGCGGATATTGGGTCAATAATCCAGAAAAGCATACCAACACGATCACCAACCACTGGCCGAAGGTTTGCGTTAAAATGGATGGTCATCATCGTTTGATCTGAATCCTCGCTTTCAGATGGAATGTCGAGCAGCTCACGGACCTTGCTTCTGCGACCATCGCAAGCGATAAGGTGTCGTGATCTTGTTTTGTGCAGGTATCCTGTTGCTCGTTCCTCAATGGTGGCCACGACTTCTTTTTCAGTCTGCTTCGGCTTTTGGTTAATAACTGTTCTTTAATAATATGTAGTCTTTCATTTATCTTACCTGCTTTACTCCATGAATACTGAATCCTTTCAGCAGAGTGATGTTGGGATCTTGCTCAATAAACTTTGTGAACTCCTGCTCCAGAGCTGGCTGAGGTATATTGTGAATCATCTATCAAGGTTGGTTACCGTATTCTTCAACCTCATCGGAAAACCAACATACCACTGGAGTGTCGTCCAAGACTCCGGGATCCATACGCTCATAAGGCAACCTCCCAACCGAGTCACCATTGAGGTTAGTGAGGAAATTGACCCAATGGCTATCGTCTCGCGATGTGCCTATTTGGCGCACTCGCTTCTCACCCAGGCCATATTGACGCATGATCTCTAGGGAGCGCGGGTTGATCGCGTGGGCTTTGGGCGCCTCCAACCGCTCAGCATAACGTTCAATGATCAGTGATTGTACTGTCAAAATGTGTCAACGGTGGCTATCAAGGGCTCCGATAAGCCATACCTCCGAGTCGAGACAAAAGGAGCGATTGCAGCAGGCCAGTCGGGCCTCCTCCAACAATTAGCACAGGTACATCAGTCGGCAGACTGTCAGCGCACTCGGGCAGGCCAGATGAAAAGTCGAAAGACGGTGCCATTCTTTCCACTGGGCTGAGATCAAATATTTCCGAATGAACGTTCAATCGCCGTCGTAAATTCGTTTCTATATACCCCTCATGCGCATCGAAGATCCCGAGTGGAGAGAAAGTCCCGAGATCGCTCAGAATGCGAGATGTTGGAGTTGTCCTGTCGCTACCACGCAGAGTACTGGTAGAGGCTTGGATAAGTGTGTCTTAAATTGTTCATGGGCTCAGTCAGACTGGAGCCATGGTGTGTTCTATGAAATTAAAGACATATGCAGCCCCAAATAACCAACTAAATTGACTAAACAAACTAAAAAAAAGCAAGAAAACAGACCGGAGCCGATAGACGATAGAGAAAAGTTAGTGTTTTGAAGGGGGTCAAGGCTTCCTACACGCACTTCTGCTGTTATTCCGACAGCCACTTGCATATCCCTGGATGCCACCACATTGGTGACTTGTCAGGACTTATCATTGGCCCAAAAACGACCAGGATTGTGCTGGACGACGGGACCAAAGAAAAAAAAAAAAAATAAAAGGGAGCCATGTCGGATTTTTCGACACTAACATTGTCTGGCCACTGAAAGAGGAGTGGCTAGGCTTATACCTCTGTAGCAAAAAGGAGGCCTCCGCCTAGACAAAGTTACGCGGTACTCTAGTCGTTATTTTCCCTTCTGGGACTCATCTTAATTTCTTCCATTCTATACTCAAGGGGCCCTCGTGTGCATATTCGCTATGTCGCAGAATTCGCAACGCAAGTCCGACAATAAGGTCGAAGGCCGGGTTCACGTGCCTGGCACTGAGATATTGTTTGACAAAAATGATGGCAGTATCTCTGGTCAGATTCATCTGTTGACGCATCGAACATCTGGTGAGGGGCGCATGTTGTTAGTCCCTCAACCTTCGATGAACGACCCGAACGACCCTCTGAGCTGGTCCACCACCAAGAAAAGTTTGACCTTTTTCAATGGCTGTTGGTTTGCCTTTATGGGCGCCATTACAGGTCCAATCATGGCAGCTGGTAAGTGCCTAACTTATTCACTGGCCTCTGAAGAAGAGATGTTGATTGGTGTTTAGGTATGAACCAGCTGTCCGTGACCTTTGGAAAGTCCCTTCAGACATTGACATACGCAAACGGGGCTTGTCTAATCAATCAAGGTGTATGGAACGTGGTTTGGATGCCATTTGCTGTCAAGTATGGCCGTCGTCCAATCTACATCTTCTCGAACCTCCTTATGGGCATCGCCTGTATTTGGCTGGCTATTGCATCTAACAAAACATACACCCTCTTTTTGGTTGGGCGTGCCTTCTTAGGTGCTTTCCAGGCACCTATCGAGTCTATTGTTCCCTCCACAGTGACCGATATGTTCTTCCTGCATAACCGCGGCGAACTCGTGGCTATCTATGGTTTGGCTGTACTTGGTGGTAATGAACTTGGTCCGATGTTCTCCGGTTTCATCGTGCAGGCATTGGGAATGAACTGGGCCTTTTGGATTGTGGCTATCTTTATTGCTGCCAATTTAGTCTGCATGTTTTTCTTCATGCCCGAGACCAAGTTCAGTGGACCCAGGCCTGACCCATTCATTGCAAACCGAACAGCTGAGGACTCCGATCAGAAGGAAAAGGTTCTGGTTGAGGAATCAAGCACTATTCCAAAAAATACATCTGTGGAAGAACTTAAGTTCTGGAGCAGTGGAGACCCAGATGTGAATCTCATTCATGTCTTCCTCCGTCCATTTGTGCTCCTGGCATATCCCACAGTCGTCTGGTCATGCTTCGTTTACGGAATGGCATTGAGTTGGAATGTTATTCTCGGTGCTTCCGTTGCACAGCTTTTCTCTCCTCCGCCTTATGGGTTTAATTCCAACGCACAGGGCCTCTTCTTTCTATCGCCATTCATTGGGTCCATTTTTGGAGTCTTTTTCTCAGGTCCAGGAGGTGATTGGATCGCCACTTTCTTCACTACAAAGAATCATGGAGTTCGCGAGCCAGAGATGAGACTGCCGACATGCTTATTGGCGGCATTTTTTACGTTCTTCGGAGCACTCTGGTTCGGGCTATCGTATGAGCACCAAATGCATTGGGCTATGCCTGTCGTGGGGGCCGGTATTTTGTCGGTAGGAAGTCAGATGGGTACCACGCTAGGAATGAATTATGCCTTGGATTGCCACAAAGAGGTGAGTCTAGTTTAACTTTGAGACTTTATTTTCTTGGTTCATTTGATCCAGAGACTAACGGCTGTTTTTAGCTTTCTGTTGAGATCATGGTCACCATTGCTGCTTTGAAGAGCTGTATCGCTTGGATTTGGACCTGGGTGATTAATGACTTCATCACGGCCAGTGGCATTTTGAGTGTTTTCATGACGGTGGCCGCCATCAATGTCGCCATATACCTGGCCTATATTCCCCTCTACCTCAAGGGCAAGGAAATACGCATCTGGCTCTACCGGAAGAATTTTCTCCAGGCTGCTGGTCTGATGTAAACCCAATTCCGGTGGGAATTTTAGCGTGTCCCTGGGTTTGCATGTATTTGCGTGATGTTCATAGTTTCGAATAAAACTTTAAGGAATTTACGTATATGCCACGTAATTTTTCAGGACCAGAAATCGGAGGTATTGCTCCATAATGCATAGGCAGCCTTTAATTCTCTCGTGCCGAGTTAGTCTCTATTAGCGTTAATTGTGGGTTTCAATTCCCCGCTGTGGCCGCGCCGCCATCCCGGATCTTTTCGCTAGGCTCGGGGCTTGTCTCGGGCCCTTCCTTAGTGGGGGTAAGTGCGCCATGTACCTCCGGTCGTGGCTACAACGGCATAGTTGTGTAGGTTGCGCAGGGTTTGTCGCCTAGTACTTTGTTGCTGTCTAAGCCATTCATTTACATGAAATTGCCGCACTGTTCTACTCTATATAACTTCTCACAAAATGATGTGAACATGTGCTGTACGGCATTTTGAGTCTATGCTTCGGCTGATGGCCGATCATGGTTTGCCATCTCGATCAGTTTATGATTTGTTAATCTATCGTCCTAATCTAGCTGGTCCAGATGGGTCTCTCCGTCACTCCCGCGTTGCTTGGCTTTGCGTTTGTAGTCTCTTTCTAACTATGGTCTAAGAACCGGTCCTGTGAAGTCCTTCATCTCGCTTTGGAGCGGGAAACCCTCTTTTTTCTTTCTAGGCAAAGGTCCTTTTATCCATAAGTTTGGCAGCAATATCCTGGTTGAATTTACACGACGCAAGCCCTAGGATCTGCGGGTCTAAGTTTCTGTTTCTTGAGAGCCAATCAATAGCCTCATTTAAGTTGACGCCTGTGCTTTGACAAGGATCTTAGATCAAGTGCAATGTTTTTTGTGCCGCTTCCTTCGGCAAATATACGACCTTGAAATTGACTTTGATTATGGCTAAATGAATTCTCCCGGTAAAGTCTCATTGGCACATTGCCTCCGTGTGTGATACATCCTTGGCTCTTCTCAACTATGTTTTCCGGAGGTGGGATGTTGGCCTTTCATCCTTCAGCTTTCCACGCACAAATTGTACTTAACAATTTTCTCTCACAGGGGCTCAATCCTCCCTTCTCATCTGGGCCTCCACGGAAGCCTGGATCGTTATCGTGGTCGGCTGCGTACCGCCCATCCGTCCACTTATGGAAAGAGTCCTTCAACGTCTTGGTCTCACTAAGAAAACATCAAATCCATACAATCTCCGTGGATCAAGTGGACATGCGGTATATGGTACCAACAAGTTGAACGAACCATTTCAACTTCAAATCGAAAGCATACGGAGAAGGCAACAGATTTCAAGAAGAGGAAGAAGATATGCGATGGATAGAGCTTACGAGGACCAGGGGACCGAACGAAAGCAACGAGCAAATTGTGGGCTCCAAAGATGTGGTCATTACCACGAATATTGTGACTCGGGTTGAGGATGTGGACACTCACGGAGGTCCATCGTCTACCAATAGAACAATATCTGGATAGTAACTAATTCGTGATCCCGGAAAGGTTGTATAAGACCACAATTGCTATAGTATATTTTGCTAGAACTAAAACATCACTTACCAAAGTACACTCCCTGACATCAGCTATATGAAGACCCAGGTTGCTCCTTTGAAGTGTAAAGGATATAGACATATTGAGAGAGGTAACTCCGATCTTGCATAATGTAGCGCTGTAGTCGGATCTAGAAATAGTCCGGTACAGATCACATGCCAGATGGCATCCAAGATTGCACTTATGCCTACATTCAACTCCATATCGACAACCATAGCGATATTAAATTGAAGAATACTCATATATAAATAACAGTCTACTACTAGGATAATCATTAGAATAGCCATTAGCATACATGTAAAATAAACAGTGACTTCAACATCAAATCAGACACGACCAACACAACAACCGGGCCGAAAGAGCCCCACAAGTTGCGCTCCCCGCGAATCCTCAACGCCGCCGATAGCCGAGGCTCACCGCGCTCGTGATTATGACCTCCCAAGCTTTCGTCTTTCTCTTCCTCTCCATATTTACTCCCCTCACTTCACAATGGCTTCTATTATCCGTGCGATGCGACCCTTGTCGCGCTCCGTCCCCTCGGCTCGGCTGGCCGGTAGACGCCTGGCTACTGGCCGGCCCGTACAGAGGTACCACCTGCACTACAGCTTCCTGAAACACCTTCACTAATCCATTCTCTCTTTTTGCAGTGCCTATGCATTCTCTACTACTCCTCGTCGGCGGGAAGTCGACCTTTCCGACCTGACCCCGACTCCTATCACCCATTTGTCCGAGACCGAATCCATGATGGCTGACACGGTCTCGAAGTTCGCGCAGGAGCAGATCGGCCCCAAGGTTCGGGATATGGATGAAGCCGAGACCATGGACCCCAAAATTGTGGAACAGCTCTTCGAGCAGGGCTTGATGAGTATCGAGGTGCCTGAGGAGTTCGGCGGCGCAGGCATGAATTTTACCTCGGCGATCGTCGCGATCGAGGAATTGGCCCGCGTTGACCCTAGCGTCAGCGTGATGGTCGATGTTCATAACACTCTGGTGAACACTGCGATCATGAAGTATGGTGACGCCCAGTCCCAGCGCACCTGGTTGCCCAAGCTGGCTACCGGTACTGTTGGCTCGTTCTGTCTCTCTGAGCCAGCTTCCGGCTCTGACGCCTTTGCGCTGCAGACCAAGGCGGAGAAGACCGCTGACGGATACAAGATCAATGGATCGAAGATGTGGATTACCAACGCTATGGAGTCTGGCATCTTCATTGTTTTCGCTAACCTTGACCCTAGCAAGGGCTACAAGGGCATCACTGCTTTCGTTGTTGAGAAGGACACCCCCGGCTTCTCAATTGCCAAGAAGGAGAAGAAGCTCGGCATTCGCGCTAGCAGCACCTGTGTGCTCAACTTTGACGACTGTGTCATTCCTAAGAGCAACCTGCTCGGCGGGGAGGGTCAGGGATACAAGTACGCCATCAGTGTGCTGAACGAGGGACGTATTGGTATTGCTGCCCAGATGACCGGTCTGGCCCTCGGTGCCTGGGAGAATGCTGCACGGTAAGATCCCCTACACTGACCCGAACTGTGAACCATTAGCTGACCAGAAAAGATACGTCTGGAACGATCGTCGCCAGTTTGGTGAGCTGATCGGTAACTTCCAGGGCATGCAGCACCAGATCGCTCAGGCCTACACTGAGATTGCCGCTGCTCGGGCTCTCGTCTACAACGCCGCCCGTAAGAAGGAGGCCGGCCAGGACTTCGTCCATGATGCCGCTATGGCCAAGCTCTATGCTTCCCAGGTCGCTGGTCGCGTTTCTGGATCTGCCGTGGAGTGGATGGGTGGCATGGGCTTCGTGCGCGAGGGCATTGCCGAGAAGATGTTCCGTGACAGCAAGATCGGCGCCATCTACGAGGGTACCAGCAACATTCAGTTGCAGACGATTGCTAAGTTGCTCCAGAAGCAATACACGCAATAGTTAGCATCTGACAGCCTCCGATATTATCTTCATAAATTGTTTTATTTTTTATTTGAAATGGCACATTGGGCGTGTTTTTTTTTTTTTTTTTGGATATATATCTATCGCCCCCGGGGAACATGCAGAACACTAGAATCCGTACGGGCCATGAAAAGATTTATTGATCCCAATTGCTCGGAATCTCGATGTATATGGCTCTTATGAGAGGAAAGCGGTTGGTTTACAGCGAGAGCTTTCGGATCTCTCAGCAATGCTCAACCAAGATATCACGACCGTGGACCAAAGTCGATACTATTCCGAGATTTTGGGGGGGGGGGGGGGGGGGGGGCTGCATTTTCCTCCAAGTAGGCTTAAAAGGTGCAACGAAGGCTGACAGCGTGGACCTGTCAGCCCTAGGTATGGTGGAGACCGGAAAGTCTCCGCATAGATAGAGTATTAGCCCCGGTTGTTATTTCCGATCAAATGTGCTTAAATGTAACCTCGGTTGTGGTTTTCCGAGTCCTAGTTGCAGTTTAAACCTATTCTCTGTTCCAACCTGTCCCAAATCAGTTTCTTCGAGCAAAACAGGGGATTCTTTGTACAACTCACACAGACCTCACAAAGCTATTGTACCTTTGATTGTACCTCCAATTAAGGTCTAAGCTTTTTCTATAGACGCTGCTCAAGTATTTGTTCTCGGGTTTGGTGTCTTGACTTCCTCCTATCGAGCTCATGACTGGGACCCCCATGGATAGGGATATGTCGGGTCTCGTTGGGACTGTGCGGTTTGCGAAAATGGCGGCGCCGGGGTGTGATATGTTTGAGCAAGAGCCGACTGAGTAACAGGCGTGGCATTTGACATGGAAAGCGATCGGTTGCTGTAAGGAAACTGGGCAAATGAAGATTCAACTTGAGGTGGCGCCGAGGTTGCGCTAAACCCGATCTGAGGTGCTGAATCTGGAATCGAAGAGGGCGAAATTCGTGCGCCCTGATGGACTTGACCATCTACAATATATGGATCGAGGCGATTAGGAAACTCTTCGGAAGATGCACCGAGCGAGGGTGATCTGGTTGATGGATATGGTCGTTGCCAGTCATACGGATGAGATGCCCGGCTTGACGATGAGAGAACAGATGACGTTCGAGTGTTAGATGCCTCTGTGAAATGCGGCGACAATAACAACCCTGTCGTAGGAATTGTGGGTGAATCACTGCTCGGCGCTTCCTCTAAAGACCACCCGCTTTGAATCGGAGCCATTTGTTCACTGCTGCCTGTATATTCCGGTCTTCCAGTGAACAAAGCAATTTGACGCTTTAGTCGGCTCATTTCATTTTCCAAAAAGGCATTCTGTTGCATGACTTCGTTATATCTCTCAGTCCGGAGCCGCATATCTTCTAGTTGGGACTGGAGGCTAGAGACTTGAGCCTCAAGCTGTTCTATATTATCCTTGGTTCGTTGGCGGATGGATCGTTGGGCCTCTCGGTCGTTGGCGCGCTTTCTTTCCAACTGTTCAGCCGACAATGAAGAGACTTTCCTTGTCCCCGAACGAGACTCGCGTCTCTTAGGTGACGGTGCCTCTTTCGAGCTCATGATTCTGAGCTTTTGTGTGTTGAAGTCGGGCACCAGGTAACGACCAAGATGTGTATCCTTAGATTCCCAATTTCCAATCACAAATTATCCCCCGTCGGTGAATCATGGACCCAGCATATGGTATCTGGAGGGGCTTAATATGAGGGGAAGTGGTGGATTGCGCAAAGATTGGCAAGACTATTCCCGACCCGAGCAGGGTTTAAGCAAAGGGATAGCAAATCCGAGGCTGAAGGGGAAAATAGCATGGAAAAGGATCATAGTGACTAAAATGCCTTAAATATGCTAAATATGGCACCCATGTCTCTTGAGATCCCCAACAAAGCAAATCACATCTGCAATCAAATTGACCCGAAACCTGACCCAATGAGCTCGGAGGAATAAACGAACTCGGTAGCCTCTAAGCTATGGATATAGCGTCTTGCGTCCGGCCACTACGGTGAGTCGGTCCCATATCGAGGTCCGCTTTTTTTTTTTCGACTTGCGCCTGGAGACTAGTGCTGGTCTAGATTGGTGACTGTCACTTGAAAATCTCAAAATCTGGAATTTCAAGGGCCTATGGGCATTTTGTGCGTGATGGAACAGCTTTAATATAAGCCCTATTCCTTTGGGCTCTCCCGTAGACCCAAAAAGCGAAAATTCTCATCCTAAGTGGGGAAGCTAAACCCCTTCAATTTGCGAGCCTTGCGGCTCGCAGTTCCAAACGGCGCGATGTGAGTGATCTGCTCAATATGGATCTGCCTCCGTGCCCGTGCCCGTGCCCGATCCCCGTGCTCGCGGCCAATATGAAAGCTTGGAGCTTGGCCCCTGGGCCCTCAATATTACCAGGTTTTAATAAAGCTCCTGTAATTAAAGAGTGGACATAATGATCTGGCCATAGATACACTACTTTGCTTGCTGATCGACGAAAAATGACCTGTAACTGCGTAAGACCGAAAGCGAGGGTCTGGGCACCACAAGATATTCATATTCACAAACGTCCCATGCAAGTGACATGACATTTCCTTTATGAAAAGTAAATGAATGGGATTGGAGTTGCCTCAATGGTTTTGTGCACGCGGAAATGGCTCAGCATAACGCCTGAGCAGCACGCAGGCCCCCGACCCTGAGCTGCACCCTGTTGCTTTTCCGCCTCGTGACGGGGAATCCTACCTCTGTTGGGCTCAGTGTCTCAATAGAAACATCCAGTGTATAATATTAGCCTACATACAAGTGAGAATCCGCCAAGGGGGCACGGCCGTTCAACATACTTTGCCCTACAGACTCCACAAACTTGATAGGGATAGTTCGAGATCATGGCCGATCGTTACGGATCAAATTCCGGACTTAGTGTTAAAGTCAACCTAAATCCGTATGGACACGGGACCTGTCATGCATCCGGGCTCTGATGTTTGGTCGCAGCCTTGACAGCTGGATGTTCCTGGCTCTCCCTCCGTGGATTAGGTAGAAGTTTTAGCCTTGGGTATTTGGTTGACTGGGCGTGAGGCAATAACGGTTGACTGTGTTCCGCGGTGGGGAACACGATGCAAAGGCAAAGGCAGACCGGACGGTTTTGCTGGACATTATTGGAGTCATCCTTAAACTCCACTTTTTCATACGGTATACATTAATAGGTAAAAATTATAAAAGTGTCCTCAAAAGCTACTTCCGAGGTACAAGAACTGTGATTTCTGGCATAAAATTACGGTACGTGAACTTAGCCCTGGACTACATACAGGGGAGTTGATCACGGGGATACTGGACATTACAGACTTGAGGTCAACTGTACAATGGATTTCAGCACACCCCGTCAATTAAATCGGGTATCTTTAGTTACGAATACGTAGTGCCTAGCATCTTATCCTTAGGGGGTTGTGTACATACTTGGAAGCCCTGATTGTGCATCAACTCTCCCTGTTTTTCTTTTTCCTTACAATTAAGATCGATACATGGTGGCCATCACACTTGTGGGTGCTAAAGCAGCTTTGCAAAAGTTATATCGATATATTACTCCGTACACTTGTAGAACCCAATATAATGACCGGGATTTCAACTAGTATGTCCTCTTGAACAGGCGTGGTGGGGTAGGTTCAAGTATACTTATACATACACCTGTCATGAATCTGGCTGTATATTCACCCCACTTTCGCAGAGTCGAATTTGAAGTATATTGCACTATTGACACTCTGTCATTAGTGAAATTGACAGATGTTCGAAATTGATATCGTTGAGGTCAGGTGACCGTGGCGGGTAAACAACTGGAGCTTCTCCAACTTTCTTTCTTCCCACGTCATTTAATTGTCGAGGGCCATTCAAACTGCTCAATATGGATCCGAGCTACAAAGCTCGCAAGGAGGCATTCGTGTCAAACCTTGCTGGAAGCACAATCCTCGAAATCAATGCAGTCACTCTCGTTGCATCAGTAAGAGACCCCAATGCCAATGAGCTTGCTAAGCGGCTAATCTTTGCGATCATTTTAGACTTCTGTCCTTCTCTGGTCAGCGCTTCAATCCCGATTGTCCTTTTTCACACCCTATGGACCTGCGGCACTCGTAACGGATTTCCTCCTCAATGTTCTCGCCATCTTGTTCGCGACAACAGCATACTCCTCGGCGCCGCTCCTCCTCAACATCTTCCTCGTCTCCCCCGCCGTACTGCTTTTCCTTACCAAATCGGGCCTTCGTACTCCTCAAAAATCCAAACCACCTCGCAAATCCAAGGCCAAACAGGAAAGCCCCGAGGAAGAATCGCTGTCCCTGCCCGTCCACCCATTTTTGACGACATATCGCGCAGCCATGATGATCGTTACCTGTGTTGCTATTTTGGCTGTTGACTTCCGCGCATTCCCTCGCCGCTTCGCCAAGGTTGAGAACTGGGGAACTTCTTTGATGGACTTGGGCGTTGGATCTTTCGTGTTCTCCGCCGGAGTTGTTTCTGCGCGAGCAGTTTTGAAAGGCCGCAATTCGAAATCCCCGAAAGTGGCTTTGCATAAGAGGTTGATTGGCTCAGCTCGTCACTCCATTCCTTTGCTTCTACTGGGTCTCATCCGTTTGTGGAGCGTAAAGGGCTTGGACTATGCGGAACATGTGACGGAATATGGCGTGCACTGGAACTTCTTCTTCACACTTGGCTTTTTGCCTCCTTTTGTGGAGCTCTTTGATTCTTTGACTACACTGGTTCCCTCGTACGAGGTGCTTGCACTTGGCACTGCGGTTCTTTATCAAGTTGCTTTGGAGTCGACCGATCTTAAGGGATATATTCTCGTGTCTCCCCGAGGACCGGATCTGCTCTCTAAGAACCGCGAGGGTGTCTTCTCTTTTATTGGGTACTTTGCAATCTTCCTCGCCGGACGTGGTGTTGGGGTTCGCATTATTCCTCGCGGCACATCGGCAACCAAGTCGCCTCAGCAGGCACGGATATCTATTCTGGCAAGCTTGATTGTGCAAGCTCTGTTCTGGTCTACCCTCTTTTTCTTCAACTCCACCTACGCCTTTGGATACGGCGCCAATATTCCCGTGTCGCGTCGACTGGCTAACATGCCGTATGTCCTCTGGGTGTCAGCATTCAACAGCGCGCAGCTGTTCCTCTTCTGTTTGACTGAGACTGTCTTCTTCCCGGCGGTCCACCGGGCCACTAATAAGGAAGGCGAGGCAGAGCAGACTTCGTTTGCGACCAGTCGCATTCTACATGCCTTCAACCGAGGAGGCCTTGCGCTTTTCTTGATTGCCAACTTGCTTACGGGCGCAGTAAACCTGAGCGTTCCGACTTTGGATCTCAATACCCCACAAGCAATGGGGATCCTGATTGTCTATGCAGCAGTACTAACTGCTGCTGCTTTGAGCATGGAAAAGTACAACATCAAGCTAAGTCTGTAGATTTTCAACTAAATATATGGCACTTATGTACACATTTGCACTTTGATACGTAGGACATGTGACCTGACTTGAGCCGCGGCATGTGATAAGCTATCGCCGCCACTTGAGCTTCCAACCTTGGCATTCCTCATGTTGACCTCAACCATTCACCATGAGCTCACAGGCATTTCTCAATTATCCTCCGCCGCGCGAAGGCCCTTCAGTGCCATACAAGAATGAGGAGCAGACCATTCCGGTCTTCCGCGGCACATCGTTGGCCATCGGCGCAACATTGTAAGTCGCACCGAACTCCATCGAGCTGTCGCAAGACATTAATTCAGTGTTTTCAATCCTAGAATCCATAATATCGGCTTTATCCAGAGCCATTTCTGGCGCAATGCTGGTTTCGGCGTCATCCGCGAGATCCCCCACCTCAGCCAATACGCTGGTCGCTACGATCCAACCGTGATTCCCATCGACAACACTAGCGAAGACAAGCCAAGAGATACAGCTCCTGTGGAGCGGAGAAAAGGAGATAACGGATATTATACCTCTGCCGACTACCATGCGCTCTACTCGTCCGGCGAGCTGACCCCGATCGCCGTCATTGAGACACTACTCCCTCTGATCCGACGTGATTTTCAGCCAGCTGGGAAACACGCCACTGCTTTCCTTGAGTCGCAAGCTGATGTAATCCTTGCAGCGGCAGAAGCATCCGCCCAGCGATACAAGAAGGGCCAGCCGCTAGGCCCTCTTGATGGTATCCCGGTCGCAGTGAAGGACGAAGTGCACATCACCGGATATAGGCGCACACTAGGCACCAAGCTGGACTTCAAGCATGGCACCGACGCGACATCATGGTGTGTGAAGCAGTGGTTGGATGCTGGAGCTATAGTAATTGGAAAGACCACCATGCACGAACTGGGTCTTGGTGAGTACTCAAGTTCCGATGTTGAAACAAACTATGGTAACTGACTATTTACAGATACTAACAACAATAATCCAAACTATGGGACTCCGAAGAACCCCCACAATAAGGACTATTACTGTGGCGGTTCATCTGGCGGCTCCGGATATGCTGTCGGGGCTGGACTTGTGCCGATTGCACTCGGTGCCGATGGTGGAGGCTCAATTCGCATTCCATCATCATTCTGTGGCATTTGGGGATTGAAAACTTCTCATGGTCGAGTATCTGGTGCGCCGTCTTTGAGTCTTGCGCCCACTGTCGGCGTCCTCGGGCCCATGGCAGCCAGCATCGATGACCTTGCTCTCGCCTACCGCACTATGGCCACACCAGCACCAGCCTCGGAAGATCCAATTTCATCACAATTCCCAAACCCAGTGCCAGCTTCTCCCGGCGCCAAGAGGACCAAGACAATTGGTATTGTTCGTGACTGGATCGATCGGGCCGAAGGCCCGGTGCGCGCTACCCTGGATCGAGCACTCGAATACTACGGCCAGGAAGGTTACAACATTGTCGACATCTCAATCCCATATCTTCCAGAGGGCCAGCGAGCTCACGTTCTGACCATCATGGCCGAAATTGCATCCGGTGTCGATGCGAGCCAGATCCGACAGCTCACGGCCCCGAACAAAGTGCTCGTCTCCATGGGAATGTGGCAGATCACTGCCCAAGATTTGCTTGCCGCTCAGCGCTTGCGCAACTTGATCATGACACACATGGCTCACCTTTTCAAGACTCACCCTGGACTACTTATCGTGACCCCGACAACTCCCATTCCCGGTTGGCACATCGATGGCGGCGAGGCAGACTTGTCTCGAGGATTGTCGGATGGCAAGTCTTCTGTCCGTAATATGGAATATGTTTGGCTGGCCAACTTTACTGGTTGCCCTTCAATCAGCTGTCCTGCCGGTTACAGCCCGGATGGCGGCGTGCCTATCGGTATAATGGCCATGAGCGAATGGGGTTCCGAGGAGGAACTGATCGCGTTTGCTCGGGATGGTGAAGCCATCTTGGATCTCCCTGGTAGCCGGCCTCCCCTTGAGGACGAGAACGCTGCCTCCACTATGAAGGGCCTCAGGATCCCCTCCAATGATGCCTCGGTTTGGGAGGACGTTATTGGCCAAGCTAAGTCGAAATGAATGAATGAAGCCCAAAAGTAGCCTTGGGATCTTTTGCTTCGCCAACGATGTACATCAATAGCCATTGTGGATCATACTTTGCCACATAACTAAGCCATACCCTATCCATCAGGCCTTTCAAGTCTCAAAAGGCTCACCGATCATCTAGTCTAGTAGCTTTATTCCACAAAACATTCAATATGACTCAAACAAGAAAATATTAACATAATCATAGCAGAACTAGCTATGTACTAACTCGCGAACACGACATATGGATCATACATGGTCATGTTGAAGGACAGGCAGTTTCCAACATCGAATATACCACCATGCTTATCACCACTGTCTCTATCACAGTCATTGGCAATCTGGCCAACATAATGAACGCATTCTTCCTTCGACATTTTCGGCTCCCCCTCGCAGCCATCCAAGTTGAGAGTTATGGTGCATTCATTGTCAGTCTCTCCCAAGCCTGTATAGTCTTCATGAAATCCGTCTTTGGTGTTCAGTACGATATTAGTGCAGAAATTGTCAATCATTCCGCTGCCCATCTTGTCGCTCTCATTCAACATGTCGACTGGGAATGTCCATCCATCGCCACCTTTGCAGCTGAGTTTGGATTCGGATGTCACACTCAGACTGAAGATGTAACATTCATCTGTGGAGACGGTCCCGCCATGCTTGTTGCCACTGTCGGTGTCGCAGTCGTTGGCCAGCAGATTCATGTATTCCTTGCAGTAGTCGGCTGAGATTTCTCCATCATATGGGGCTTTGCATCCCTTCTGTGTTGAAACTTCCATTACTACTTTGGTGTCTCCGGCATATTCACCATCAAAGGTCTGCTTGTAGGGCCAGTCTGTCTGACCAGCGGCTTTGATGCAGAACTTGTCGAGGTTTCCGGATGTGGAGCCATCCGTGTTCAGAAGGGAAACAGGATAGGTTTGCCCGTTTCCTCCAGTGCAAGATTTTGTTGCTGTTGCTGATGCTGAGGTGGCCGAGGACGATGTGTTTGTAGTGCGTGAGATCGTTGATGAGCTGCTCTCAATTGCAGAAGTTGAACTTGACGAGGCTGAGCTTGTTCCAGAGCTGCTTGACTTTGTAGTTGTTCTAATGAAGCTAGTATGGGATGTGCTCGTTGCTTGCACACTAGAGCTACTCGATCCAGGACGAGAATCAGTCGATGAAGCTCCGGCAGAAAAGGAAGTGTCTGCAACATCAGGAATGGGGTCCGTCAGCGTAGCGAATGGGCTGGCTTTCACAGCAATTGTGCAGGAGAAGGGCGTTGAAGTTGCCGAAGTTGATGTCGAAGAGGGTGTGGCACTGCAACCCGTCACTAGCGATGTACTTGTAGTGCAGCTATTGCTCAACACGGGAGTTCCCGAACGCGTGCCTGAGGTAACTGGTGTACATGATACCCAGCTATTGGTCACTGTCTTGGTAGTACACTCTGGGCTGGCCGTCGTGGTAGTATCTGTGGAGGTGAGACTGCAGCCAGTCTCTACTAATGTGCTTGTCTTGCAACTTTCGGTGAGAACAGGAGTTCCTGAGCTGGTTCCACTGGTAACGGATGTACATGAAGCCCAGGTATTGGTCACAGTCGAGGTAGAGATACAGGATGTGGCAGTAGATGACGGCTGGGATGCTGACGCTTCCGGCTCAGGTGTAGGCACCGCATCGGGTCCAATAGTGATAGTCGGCCAGTTTGCTATCGGAGGTTCAGGAGGCGGAGGATAAATTCCGGGATTGGGTCCTGCTTTGATGTGAGCTTTGTGCTGTGATAAACGTTGCATAACGTACCGATCCCCCAAGCCAAGATTCCACCTCCGCCACAAAACCAGCAGTGCCAGAAGAAGGCAACTTCTGTGTGGTGTCCATCTTTATCCGTCGTCTCAATGAGGGTGTTTTTGGTAACGCCTGTGACTGTGCTCGCCGAGGAGGTAGAAAGAGATGTAATGGTAATTATCGGCGGTGTAGAGGTGGAAGTCGGCTGCTGAGAGCTTGCTGTACCAGGTGTCGATGGTGCAGATGAGGATACGCTTGTGTCAGCATAGGCAGAAGTATTAGACGCACTTCTAGATGTAGAAGACCCCAGGATAGATGATGCAGACGCAGATCCCGATGGGGTTGAAGCTGGAGATGTTCCAGGAGTGCTCCCAGGCGTGGATGACCCAGATATAGAAGAGCCAGGTATAGATATTCCACGAGTGCTTTCAAGAATTGATGAGCTCGGTGAAGATGTGCCCAGTATAGAAGAACCGGGAGCCGATGAACTCGTGGTCGACCTGCCAGGTGTCGACAAATCTGAAGTAGAAGAAGCAGAAGATCCAGTTGAGTCTCCGATTGAAGATGAGCCGGAGTGAGATGCCCCAGAAGATGAGGTTACAGGAGTAGAAGTCCTAGTCAAAGAGCCAGTTGAAGATGACCCTGGGGTTGGAGTAGGAGAAGTAACACTCCCAGGGGAGCTTGATGTAGACGTTCCTGGCTGGGGGGATGCATTTGAGCTTGATTTGATACTCGAGCTCCTAGTCACTGGCCTCGAAAATGAAGAGCTAAGCATAGAAGTTGGAGAGACACTGGCAGTGGATGTGGTAGGCGAGGACTGAGGAGAGCTCGTCGCTTCAATTGACGAAGAAGACGAGGATGAGCCAGGTAACGAGGTTGGAGCCTTCGTGGGAGAGTGGGATCGAAGACAAGATAAATCAGAGCCACTGCAGGACGATGAAAATGTCCCAGATGAAGAGCCACCAAATGGAATGGCGGCTGCTTCGAGTAGAAGTACGCCGAAGACGATAGCCCTAAGTTGCATATTTGCGAACTTGTGGACTTCGGACTTGCACCTGGAACGAGGAGATTTCTTCTTTCCTGTGAATTTCGTCTATGCCATTCAAGTTCCCTTTTGGTTCGAAACATTGGGAAATGAGCTACCATGTCATGCAATAATAACAAGATATTACACGGCCCGCACAGCCTTCGCCCCATGTAAGCACCAGCATAAATGTAATCCAATGGCAGATGATCTACCTGGATCCTGCAAGATCGTTGAATGAGTGATTTTGTTCTTGCGTCAGCCTTGAGAACTTCTCCTGCAGCTTTTGTTTCCAAAGTAGAAGGGATTAGCGTCTGACATTCGGCTCAATGTCGATCAACCGCCCCCAATTACTTGACCAGGAACAGGATTCATCGCCCCTGTCAGCTTAACGCTCTGCAAGGTTGGATTCGTTGATCGTGCTTATTATCCCGACGTCGTATCCTCTCGGCCCCCACGGTGGAGGCCCTTGGCAGGGGACTTTATACTGAAACAGCGCCATCGCCCGTCAGCTTCGGTTTCGTGGTGTGTTTGGAAATGTCAAGGAGATATTCTCTCTCTGGGCACGGAATGTCTCCACTACAGCTGTTGCCACTGATTGGGCTGTTCGTCTGCAATTGTTAGGAATAGATGCGAATGTGATGAAACCCAACTGCTAAAACGTTCCATTCTGCCTACTTCGGCAAGTATAGACTAGAGAATTGTCAGCTGCATGGCCCCCAAAGATTGAGTCTATCACATTGGGGCGAAGTAGATGTGCTCTAGGGTGGTGGACCTGTATCCATGTCACCCTGAATCTGAAGACTTTGTGAGCTGATATTCGAAGCACATACCTCCATTGAGTCCCCTGAAGCAGGAGACTGGCTGATTTTACTCATACTTCGTTCTACCCGACCTTCTTGATCTCAGTCATTCTTGCGGCAAAGATCATTCCTTGAAACAATGAAGCTCCTCACAGCCCTCCTCCTAGGAGTGGCCTCACAGTCTCTGGCATACAACATTCATGGCAGCTGTGACTGCGGAAACCACCGAATGGATATTAGGCAAGCAATGGAAGAAGCAAAGTCTGTATTGCAATGGTCAAGTCAAACAGGAACAGCCTGTGCGATGTGGGAGCGAATGCACGAAACAGGCGATGAGCCGACTTCGATGTATGAAACTTGCAAAGATCAAGGTCGACGCAGTATTTTGGATGACTTTTTTGGAGATCATGGTGCTACAGCGTATGAGGCTATTGTCAGTAAGTTTATCAACATCACACTATGGGTATCGACTAAAAATCTGTGTTTAGATGCTCTCGGTCCAGCAGCAAAGGTTCCAGGTGACTATTCTGAATCAGTGGATAGGCTTACTGTTGTCTGTGGTGATGGGCATCTGAACAAGATCACTACAGGTGTCTACAGAGACCGGGATCGTGGATATGCAGATGTGCGATTCAATCCTGCACCTGGGCCAAACCAGACGCCTTGCGATGTGGTTCATGCTATTGCATACCACACTAATGATGGGAATGTGGTTATGCTTTGTAACAAACCATCGACTGGTGTGAACCAGCAGGCAACATTCAGTCAACTGAACACGAGAGATGTCCGCGGCAAAAATGTCGATCTGCTGTCCAAGACTATTAGTGCGGTCTTCACGCATGAGCTGATTCATGCTGGCAATTTCGATCAGTGTGAGTGTTTAGGGTTGCTCTGCTTCTGCTCTGTCATTGAGAAGCTAACAAGGATTTAGTCCCGAGAGATTTGGGTGGCGGCCAGGCGGAGGTATACAACTATGCAGGTTGCAAAAGTCTGGTGAACGAAGACACCAAGTGGAAAAACTGTGATACATTCGCTATCATTGCACGCTGTGAGTTTCCTAGTGAGTACAAGGTCTGCTCTAAAACTTACGCTGGCAGTGTTTTACCTGAACAACTACTACTCTGCCGATGGACTGCTCAAAGCACTGCCAAACAAGTATCGTCCAACAAATCCCAATGAACCCCCGACGGTACCACGCTAGTGTGGATATTCAAGATTTATGTAGATCCAGTTTAGCACCAAGAATTGAAGATTGGCTATAATACACAGAAATGATAAATCCAACGCTCAAAAACGGAAAATTAAATCAGAATGCCTCCCGTTCCTTCACCATGCCTATCATATCCATATTCCTTCCAAAGGGTTAGGAATAAAGAACTCGCAACCCAGGTGCGCCGCTTTGCCATGAGCCTGCAGCTCACTTAGAATCAGATCACCAGGAGGTGGCCCATCAGTAAGGTGTTCTTTGATATGAATGATGTAAACTTTCAACCCTTCCAGTGGGAGAGGCTTGGTATCATCCCAGGCCTCGGGCTCTGGCTCTTCAACCATATCTGCGTGATCGCCCCCATCACCAAAGTCGGGAGGCGCAGCTGCAGGTACGTGTGGCAGCTCGAATGACTCACTTGGGTGTGAGCGAGGCTCAGTAAGAGGAACAGACGGCCTTTTTTCTTCGGCATAACTCTGGGACCGTTTCGATCGAGGGCTCACTTGCTCGCTGCGAGCTTCGGGGACGACCGGAATTTCGGCCTCGCGTTTGCGCTTTTTGTCTGGTGAGTTTATTTCGCGCACTTCCACTACTTTCGCAGCTAGCACGCTAAGCTCCGAGACCAAATGTCGCGGACACATGTGGCCATACAGGTAGGCATCGTCGATGCTGTCGTTGTACGAACACTCGATAAAAATGGCCCGTAGGTTGCCCGAGGCAATCTTTGGTGCTGCTGCCTCCCAGACTCGCTTGTTGAGAGACTCGAGAGACACGGAGTCAGGTTCAACGTCACCAAACACAATGATCTCAATACCGGTACGATGATCGCGCAGGAAGAATGCCGAGCTCTCAACTGTTGCCAAAGGGGGTTCTTTGGGGTTAGAGGGGAAAATACGAGGAGAGCGAGCAGGAGAATAGAAACTGCACGTTTTAGCAACTCAGCTCATTGGAAAAGTCGAGGTATGAACTTACCTGCCATCGGTCTGGTCGACCGAAATCGCCCTCGAAGGAATCATCAACTGATGTTCTGCAAAGACAGTACTCCCAGCGCGATGATGTATACCGCTTTCTGGATGATACCGTTGTTTGCACTTTCCATGACTGATACTCAGGCACTTTGTCAACAAGCCATTACAGGCTCTGACATAGCCTCTGCTGTCACCACGACCGAAGCGAGGGTTTCCACCTTCTACCAAGCGCTGGTATGTGAGTAAACCAGCACCGCCATCCTCATCGGACAAGTTCGGCCAGATGACATCGTTGAACATGTGGTTCTTGATGGCGGATAACACTGACGGCAACGCAGCCACCGGCTTTGGGCCAGCCCCAGCCTCCAAGATCGGAGTGTTGATGGCCAAACCTGAGATATGATCCAGATGAGGGTGGGTTATGAGTACAGCGCCAATGATTTCACGAAAGACATGAGCTGCATTTGCCTGTGCTGTTTGGTAGGGCAATTCGAGCCCCTGAAAGGGCCCACTTGTCATCAATCCCTGATCATCCTTGCATTCTGGGATGTATCGCTCCAGCAGTCGGATGATTCCCGCAAGAAGGGTACCCGCGTCCACGGCTACCACAGAGTCTGGCGACCACTTTGTAGAGGTCGATCGGACAAGAATGCCTGTGACGCTGTCTTCACGGGGTCCTCCCGTTGGTCCCTGGGCGAGTTAGCATTCTGCAAGAGTGCATGTGTAGGTAAGAAGTTCGATATGCCAGAGACCCAGAACACATGTGGGAGATGAGGTCCAATGATCGGGCTGGGCAGCAACCCCGACACATGGCTGTGCACGTGGAATCTGCAAGAAACCAATCAAACTTACCAAGACAATGACTTGGAATGTGGCTTGGTCGGCCATTGTCGCACTTTCCATGGGAATCTGAGACACGAACAGTGAGCTGACGATTGAACCGACCCAAGCTGGGAGAGCGCCAATCGCGGTGCTTCAGCAGACTGATTCACAGCTCCGATGGGTTCCGACTAAACAGGCGAACAAGGAAAAAGAAATTAAACAGATAATCTTGCGTTCTGGGCTGCTGCGTCTCCCAGTATGAAAATAGCAGCTAGAGACAGAAGTGATGTTCGAGAGGCGGAATTCCAGCCCCGGAGTTCATGCGGATCTCGTATTGGGTGGAGATTCAAGACAGTGGAGAGATCTGGTGGAGATGCGGGTATGGCAATCCGGAGAGACAGTTTGATATGAACTTTTGATGGATATTTGATATTTGATGTTTGATATTTGATGGAGACGCGTCAAGAGGAAGACAGAGATCAAAGCTTCGAGTCTTGGCAGAGGATCTGAGCTCTTGGCGACCATTTATACGGTCTCTTTTCACTTCCTGTCTACGTGTATATGCACTGGGCTAGTGTAAAACACTGGACAACGTCCTATACATGATTCATTGACTCTCGCCCAGTCCCAATCCCAGAAATCAGCCCGATTTGCTTGTAACGCCATCCCGTAAACCCGCTAAATAAAACAAAGAAATGACAGAGGAAGCTATGTTCATAACAAAGACGCTGTATCAGGGGTCAATCCCCTCTATTGAGTGTTGAGGCCAGTCTCGGGCCACCACAGTCTGGTAACTGGGCAGATTTGACTCAAATTCCGTGGGTTCATTGGATGGAGAGTGGGAGTCCTCTGAGCCTCTGGGGGGATATTCTAGGGAGGCATCACTGCCCCTGCGACTGCTGCCAGGGCTGGAGTACTCTGGTGGTGGCATCTCAGGCTCTTCAATCTCTGGGGCATGCTCTTCGTCACCAGCAAAACGACTGGATCCCTCACCAGCATCTTCATTGGAAGGGATGTGGGCCAGCTGGGCGAGGGAAATGTCAGTGGGTGATCGAGCAGGGCCTGGGCTGGCCGCCGGAGGGATCCTAACACTTGAACCTGAGGCGGCGTAATTGGCATTTTGATACACGCGTTGGGAGATTTGAGCCGCGCTCTCACGGCCCGACTCGAGCAGGATGCTGCCTTGCTCGCTACCATATGGTGGGGGTGGGGCCAGGCTGCCGGTCATGGGGGCCAAGCCCCATTTCTTGACGTTGCCTTCAATGAAGACGAATCCCATTTGTCCGAAGTTGACGTGAACGGTACAAGGCCCGTTGGCGCCAATTGTAGGGAAGAGGTTTTGGGAGCGATAGTTATGGGCGACGTCTTCGAGCCTCTTGCCGTTGCGGGTAAAGAAGATGGTGCCTGATCGGGGCCGATAGCCTACACCGATAACATCGCCTTGAAGTAGAGGAGGGCCGTATGGGGTTGGTGTGAACGGTTGATTAAGTCGGCGGTGTCCGGTGGACTCGTAGGCAACAGAGGATTTGTGGAGGCCTGGAAGCAGTTAGCAGATTGCCCGTTGAGGAATAAGTTTTGGACATACCAGGCATTCGGAACAAAGGATACGGCTTAGTACTGAGGCCGATCCCGATCATTGTCGACTCGGGCTTATCGTAGATTTTGGCTTCCCAGTAGTAGACCTCATTCTGCTTCGGGATGGGCAGGTTGGTCTGTACACTACACTCGGAGTCAAAAAACTCAATCTCTGTGCGTGCTTCCACAAAGCAGTTGGCAATCTCCAACTCTGGCTGGAACTCCCAGGCGGAGACACCCTTCTCTTGAATGGCGAGGAATTGTGAAAGCGAGATATCGGTTTGTACGGACTCGGGCGGGTTTCCTTGTACGAAAGCTGCGCATCATTAGCAAATCAACCAGGCGAGTTTTGGACATGCATTGCCATACCTTTGGCTCGTAAGTATTCTGACCGCGCCAGGTCATCCATGGACTCTAGCGCCGCCTCTTCCTCGCGCGCAAAGGCCTGCTCGTCGTCATATTCACCAGGTCGACCAATGCGATCCAGCATAATTCGCCCGCGGCGGGTGTATTTAAAGAAAAAGAATATCGCTAGCACGACAAAGGCGACGGCGGCCGAGCCAAAAGCGGACAAGATCCCAATCAGGATGCCCTTGCCGGTCGAGCCGGTCGAGTTGCCACTGGCGGCCACGATCTCAGGACGAAATTCAGAGAGCGACGAGAGAACATTTTGGAGATTTGACTGGATTTGTTGCTGGGAGAGAGACGGGTCGGTCGGGGAGAGGAGCGGTGACGTCGGAGTGCCTATCACCGTTCTCAAGGTGGATGGCAGGAGCCCGGGGCTCGCCTCAGAACCGTGCATGGTTCATTGATTGCAATAAACAAAATAGAATAGAGGAATAAAGAAGAGCGATGGAAAACGGAGAAGTAACGAAGACAGGGAACAGGGAAGAGAAGAGAGTTGGAAGTTGAAGTTGAGAGGAGAACGGGAAGTTATCTAAGACGCTTTCGGGTCTCCAACTCTCAAGGCTGACAGACTCTCTCTCTCTGTCTCTTCTCCTAGTCAGCCCCTCTTGACTACCTATCATACAAAACTTGGTTTCTAAGCCTTGATTTCCCTTTCTTGCTACTACCCCTCGGCTTCCCTCCCCTCCTTGCTGCCAAAGTGACCCCTCTCATCCATGCGAGCGACTAGTTCAGCCCAGGGCTCTCGGGGCTCCTCCTTGGCTGAGATCATGATCAATTCAGTTGACTCCTACGACATTCGTCTGGCAACTCCTACTTCCTGCGATAAGTACCCAGGTCCGTCTCCTTGACCCTCCCCTTTCCCTTCCCCTTTCCCTTCCCTTCGCCCTCTCAGCTAATTCGCCCTAGCTAAGCATCACGCGCGCAATGTTGCCCGAAAGCTTAAGGCTTCGAGTGGCTTGATCTTCCTTTCTGGGCAGCCAACTATCAACCTTCGTGACTCGGACCAGTCGCGCCCCTTCCGGCAACGACGATACTTTTATTATTTGAGCGGAGTTGACGAACCCGATTGTTCGCTAACGTACGATATTGAACAAGACCTGTTGACCCTTTATGTCCCCGACTTTGATCTTCACCGGGCTATCTGGATGGGACCGACCCTCTCAAGAGAGGATGCATTGGATCAATATGATGTGGATCGAGTACTCTATCAATCGGCCGTGAAGGAAGGAATTCAGACATGGCTTGATGAGCGCAAGCAGGGCAGTGAATTGTATCTTGTTCATCAATCGGAGAAGCCCGATCACCTTCCTGCTGATGCGCCTCTCGAATTGGTGAAGCTCATGCCTGCGATGGATGCAGCCAGAGGTATTAAGGATGAATATGAAATCCGAATGATTCGCCAGGCGAACAAGGTCTCGGATCTTGCACACCGCGAGATTCTTGAACGCATCCAGAGCTTTACAAACGAGTCAGAGATTGAAGGGTCATTCCTAGACACCTGCGTTTCTAATGGCGCTCGCAATCAGGCATACCAGATCATCGCCGCATCAGGGCCTAACGCAGCAGTCCTCCACTATGACCGGAATAATGAATCTCTCCATAAGAAGCCTCTTGTCTGTCTTGATGCTGGTGCGGAGTGGAATTGCTATGCAAGTGATGTGACACGGACTTTCCCCCTGTCTGGGGAATGGCCGAGCCACTATGCTCGTGATATTTATGAACTCGTAGAGCGTATGCAGGAGGAGTGTATCCAGGGGATGCGCAAGGGAGTCCGCTATCTGTCTCTACACACTCTAGCCCATGACATTGCTATTGAGGGACTCCAAGCGCTTGGTGTGCTCAAGAACGGCGCAGTTTCTGAGATCCGCCAGTCTGGGGCTTCCAAGGTCTTCCTACCCCATGGACTCGGACATCATGTTGGCTTGGAAGTGCATGATGTCTCCGAGAAATCAATCATGGCCTTTGGTCAGAGCCGACCACACTGGGCCACTACCTGCCTTTCGCCTTGCACTGCGTCTGCGCCGGTTCTAGAAGAAGGCATGGTTGTCACCGTTGAACCAGGATTGTACTTTTCGCCTTTGGCTCTTGCCGATGCGCGCAAACAGCCCTTTGCCCGGTTTATTGATTTCGATGTTGCAGACAAATATGTACACATTGGTGGAGTGCGTATTGAGGATGATATCCTGGTGACGGCCACTGGCTATGAGAACCTGACTACAGCACCCAAGGGGGACGAAATGCTTGCCATTATTCGAGGATCTGCATAAATAGCATACAGCACAGCGTACAGCATATAGCATACAGCGGGAATAACATCAAGTTCATATTCATAGATCTAGCCCCAGTTCATGAATCAGCTCGGGTGTCCGGGCCGAGACCCACGTCAAAATCTGGTTCGGCTTATACATCTGAATAGTGGCAAACGTCTTAGTATTCAAAGGCCAGACCTCAAGGTTACAACTCATCTGACAAATTGCTACATGTCTACTAGTTATATATAGTCTGCTATGTCTTCGCTGAACTAGAATCTTGCATATCACAATCATCTACATTCGATCAAACCGGCTTGATCTTCAAACTTCCACCTCCAATACCTCCAAACTATATCCAACTCCACCAATCATGACCTGGTTGCACAACGCCTCCCGCCGTATCCGTGATACCTGGCACTCTTATCGAGAGTTCGTGGCCGCCAACGCTGACCGATGGGATGAATGAACATGAACATCCTAACACCACTCTTGCTCAACATTCTCCTAATTTAATTTTATACTTATTTTTCTTTCCAATCCATTGGCTTGCACCAAACACCTCGAGACCGTCGGGGTTTGAGTTTGGCCTGGAATAGCAGAAGCATTTCTATCGACCTACAGGCTGCAGTGACACGGCCAAGCATGTTTGCTTTGGGTTGGTAGTTGCATGTGGAATTGTTGTTGACAGATGTCAGATGTTTATTCTGGGTCCTTCTGTCTTTTCACTGTCTATACTGCGATGATATTATGACTCCATGTACATTATGAATATATATCTATGTCCAAATACTCCATCTGAGACTTGACTTGAACATCCAAGTAAACCAAGTGATACAAAGTGATACACAGTGAAACGTTTTCGTTTCAAGGAAATGTTGCTCTCCACCTCGGGTTCGTACTCGTATTACTGTCTTGGTAGAGCGCTGATCAGTTGGGAGGCAAGCATTAATGCCCCAATCCCGTACAGAAATGAAGATTTCCTCTGGAGCTTCGCTTTTTATGCACCCAAACCGGACCCCGAGACTGCCGATCATTGTTAGCTTTTGCCCACGACGCAGGTCCTTATAACCCCAGTTTCCCCAGACGGTGGGTCGCAGCAGGTCACCGATCGCTTTCAACATGGGGGATCATTTCGAATATCCAGCTAAGCATGTCGACACGGAGCTCAAGTTCTGGAGAGCACCCGTGGGTGACAATCGTGTCCAGGTTGACTTTACCAACGGGAAGCCTGAGGAAGGTGCCAAGGCATTGCGTGCTCATGATGAGATGCACCCAGTGCGAGTGCATGACATCCGAGGCCAGGAATCGAGCTTCTCGCTGGACAAGAATGGCTTTGCATATGCGTCACATGATATGCCTGGGGATGCCACGGATGAAGGACAGGTTCATGACACCATCATCCCTCAGACCGAGGAACTAGTGCGCCAAATGTCAGCGTAAATCCCCTGACCATGTTTCATTTCACTAAATCAGGTTGCAGGACTGGCGCAACAAGGACGGTAACTTTTGCACATCGGGTTCGGTGCCTCGCGACAGATGCATCCTTGCATGCCGACAATCGCGCACCGGCACATAGCGTGCATTCAGACTTCACCGCCGAAGGGGCCTTGCACCATCTGGAGTCGATTATACCCGACCTGCAGGAACGGACACGTCTCCTCGCTGGCCGGGTCCTGATTGTTAATGTGTGGCGGCCGTTGAAAACCATTCAGCGAGATCCCCTTGCAGTTTGTGACTGGAACTCGGTGAATCCACGCGACAGCATTCCCACGCGGCTGATGTTGCCTCATGGCTGGAATGAACTGGGCCGGTATGCCTTCAGTCCAGACCAGAAGTGGTACTATCTGGGCTGTCAACAGCCGAACGAGCCTCTGGTCTTTACGCAATTTGACAGCGACAAAGGGGTCAGCGTCCCACACTCAGCATTTGTTGACCCTGAGTTTCAAGATGGGGCTGCCAGGGAGAGCATTGAAATCAAGATGTTTGTTTTTCCTTAGTGGTTTCACTTGGCAAGGGGGTCTATAATTAGGGCTCGAATTAAAGGGGAGAATAGTATATTCTTTGTTCTGCGGTGATTGACTTTTTTTTTTGGCATGTTTCTAATTCTTCCATGTTCTTTGATGTTCTGCAAAAGGAAATTCTAGAACACGACAAAGAATGAGATATGCAAGGTATGAAAACTCTGCTCGGAGAGTCAGACCATCTCCGTAGGGAGAAATAGGGAGAAATCGGGACCACTCCGTTGCCTGACACGATCGCCAGTCGGGCCGGCACTAATGCACCGGCATCGGGGGCTTGTCGTCATGTGTTGGGTTTTTGTATCATATTTGGCGTCATCATAGTAGTCATAGTAGACTCACATGGTTCATATATAAGTGAATAACGTGCTAACTATAGCGTGCTTGCATTCCAGGCAAAACAGGCAGAATAACGTGCTCAAAATGTGTAAATCACGCGATGTTCGAGTCACAAAGGACCTCATCCCTTGGGGAGATCTCCCAGTGGGACCCGAAAGTGGGTCGTTTTATAGTGACTCACGCACCTTTTTTTTTCTACTTATAAAGCCACACCCCTGGGACTGCGCTTTTTTCACCTCATCTCGTCCTCAGGGGTGATGGTCGCTCTAAAACTCTTTACTTCTTTTCTCTAGAATGGGCCGGCATAACAGACGTCGCACCCGTCCTCGTTCTCGCAACCGATCTATAACATTTCAACCTGACCCGGCATCCATTCGGACACCTCAGAACGCCTTCTGTGAGCCTGTGTCTATCGAAAACTCTCCATGCACTTCATGTGGCTCACCAGCTGTAGCCCCCGCCCCGATATGGCACTTTGGGTATACAGCATGGCAGACCCGTGAACGCCCAACGGGGCTGGGAGCAGGCCAAGATGAACAATATCGTCTGTTCGGCGGAGAGCCGGGTGATGACATGAGTCTCTGTGATCGTATGCTCGAGTATTTCGGCGGACTTGACTATATCGACTCGTGAGTATCACTCAACACTTACCATGACACCATAACAACCATTCTGACTCAATCCAGCCCAAGTGGCCATGCCCTTGGAGATTGAACGTTCAAATACCCAGCCTGGAAACTCCCAGCGGTTTATTTTCCTTCCACTTTTTTTTCGGTCCATGAAAAGACAAAAAAAACCCACCTTAATGAATTTGCGACGTTATGATCCGCGTTCGACAAACACAAAAAACGCCAAAGGCAACACCCCGCGTCTGCCACCTCAAAAGCGCCCAACCACAACGAGAACACAGATTCCACGGATACCCGGGTCCCTGACTTGCAGCAATGAAGATGTTTCAGACATTGGATTGGTCCTCTTTGACCCGGCCGTGATACTGGTCTGTTGATTCAGTCACATACCAAAAATGAGTCACTGTTGAGTTATCACGCTCTGCCTGTATTGGTTGAGTTCGTGTCCGACCTTGAGTTGTTGACACTTGAGTTCCCTCTCAGGCAAGGTGAGGTGATGAGAGTGAGAGGAGGAATGTGTGTGATGTTTCTGTTTTTGTCCCCCAAACAGAAGGGGGTGGGAATGGCAGCATTGAGCTTTGGAAATTTCTCATGACTAGCTCTGAGTTTTGTATATATGTAGCCAGGAGCAAAATTACATATCAAGATATCAACAGGTGCAAGTGAATCTAGTAGTACCAAGTAGATGGTGACAAGCAGAGCATGTAATTGAATAGCTAAATGGTGACAAGTAAGGTAATTGTTCACCGCTAACATCTGCCCATCGAGCCCCACTTCAGGCAGGCGGTGAGACCCTTGAGGACACGGTCATCACCAGATCAGGAAGTGCGATATTGTCTCTCCCTTCACTCCTTTGTTTCGGGCCATGCTTTTGGGCTCTCAATAAGCTTCTGCTATTTATCTTCAACTCAGTATTGCGCCCTATTACATTTTCCAGGCTATTGTCAACAGCCCTGTGCAACACGATCTTTAAATTCCGCGGACAGCGGCACCGCTGTACCTTGAAAGCGCCGCACGATGTCGTCAGACTACACATACGATGAGCAGGTAAGGAATTCATACCAGCAAGAAGCAAGAGTACTGACTGAAGTATTAGGGACAATTCTTCCCCTTTTTCATCCTCACTTTGACCGGCCTGGTCACACTTCCTCTGACCTACAACCTTCTACGTCCTAGCAAAGGTGAGTCTGGTCTAGAAAATCATGATTGACCCGACCTAATGATTGTTCGCCTACAGAGCTTGAGAACACCGCTCCCCGCATCAAATCCGACTTCAAACCAGAACATGCAGATCTCATTGACGCGCAGAAGCGCAAGCGTCTGCGCAAAGAGCGCCGAATTAAGCGCATCGTTACCGTGATTCTCGGATATGCCGTCATGGCATGGATGATCTATTTAATTGTCGTCACGGCACGGACCGTGGTGAAGGCATATGATCCTTATGACATTTTGGGTGTCTCGAGGGTGAGTTGTCCTGTTCAAGGCAGGGCTGCTGGTATAGAAGCACAAGCTAACAATTTATTCGCAAATAGAGCGCCGATGAGAAAGCTATTTCCAGACATTATAAGCGCATGTCGTTGATCTACCACCCGGATAAAATCCGTCCTGATCCTTCCAAGAATGAGACCATGGATATGCTCAATGAGCGCTTCGTCGAGCTGACCAAGGCCTACAAGGCTTTGACCGACGAGGAGGTCCGCAACAACTACCTTCAGTATGGCCACCCCGACGGCAAGCAGAGCTTCAGCATTGGTATTGCCCTTCCCCAATTCATTGTCATGGAGGGCAATGGCAAGTACGTCTTGATGGTCTATGGTGCTCTTTTGGGTGTTCTTCTGCCTTATATTGTCGGAAAGTGGTGGTATGGATCCCAGCGCTACACCAAGGAACGTGTTCTTGTGGCCAGTGCCGGAAACATTTTCCGCGAGTACAAGGAAGATATCCCCGAAGGTGGCATCATCAGTGCCTTGTCGTCTGGCGAGGAATTCAAGGACATGCTCAAGGGCGCTCAGGCCGAGTCCGGTCTGGCTAAGCTTGAGAAGCGCGTGTTGGCAGATGATTCTTCGTTCCTCTCGGCCAAGGACCGTGAGGCTCTGAAGCAGATGGACAACTCCTCTCGCCGCAAGGCGTTGGCTTTGCTCTGGGCTTACCTGGGTCGCATTGATCTAGGTGACGCCTCTCTTAATGCTGGTATGTCGAACAGACGTCTCTCATTTAATCTACTATACTGACTGATCTCCGCAGAAAAATACGAAGCCGCTCCTGTTGCTCTGTCTCTCTCCGAAGCTTTCACTGCCATTTCCCTTGCCTTTGGTAGCATTGGACCCATCATCGGTGCTTACAAAACCTCTCAGAACCTCATCCAGGCCGTTTCCCCGGGCTCCTCGCCCCTACTGCAACTCCCCAACTTCAACGAAGCCGTCGTCAAGTCCGTCGAAGGCGAAGATGTCAAGGAGCACTTCACCGTTCAAAAGTTCATGACTCTTCCCGAGAACCAACGACGCAGTCTGACCGTCGGGGCCGGTCTCCTGTCTGAAAAGCAATACGTCGATGCCGTTTCCGTCGCCCAGCAACTTCCTGTTCTCCAGCCCGAGAAGATCTTCTTCAAGGTCATGGGTGAGAAGGTCATTACCCCCAGCAGTCTGGTACAGCTGGTTGTCAAGGCACGGTTCATTCCTCCTGGGAGCACATCCGTGCCTCCAGTGAACGAGGTAGATCTGGAAGACATCGACCCTGATGAAGACGACCTCGAGGCCCTGATGGGACGCAAACCTGCGAAGAATCGCGCTACCAAGCTTGTGGATGGCAAGAAGGTCGAGAACAAGATTGAGACTATCCAGCCACCTCTCGCTCACGCCCCGTACCTCGCCCGCGACCACTCCCCCCGCTGGAACATCTTCCTCGCAGACGCCAAGCAGGGCAAGATGGCCGTCCCACCTTTTACATTTACCACCTTCGACAAGCCGATCTTCGATGAGGCCGGCAAGCCCACTTTCAACGTCCAGACTCTCAAGATGCAGTTCCAGGCTCCTCCGCAGGTCGGCGATTTCACCTTCGTCCTCAACATGCTCTGTGACAGCTACCTGGGTCTCGACTACTCAACACAAATCACCCTGCACATCGAAGACCCAGCCAAGGCCGCCGCGTTGGAAGAGGACGACGATATCAGTGAACCCGACGAGGGTGAGTTCCCATCAATTCCCTGTCTCGAGTATCATTTACTAACTCTTCTCCAGACTCCATCGCCGGCCAAATGCAAGCTCTCAAGACGGGTCAACCACCCAAGAAGAGGACGCCCAAGGATTCCGATGACTCCAGTGAGAGTGACACCGATGGCGACGCAGGCGATACCAGCGACACCAACACGGAAACGGAGGACGAGGATTGATTCCCTTTCTCTTGCATTGATTGACCGATTGTACTTGAGACTTGTGTGACATGGAACTTGGCATGCTTTGTTTCTTGAAAGGTCGAATAACATGATGTCTGTTTTTTCTTGTGGTCATTCTACTATTCATTGGGTAGCTTCGGGGTTTCTATTTGATTTATTACTTTTTCTTTTCCCTCGTGTGTATGTGCATTTTCCATTATTCACGTCTGTTTAGTAGACGTGAGGACTTGGCCCCAAAATCAGATTTAAATTCAAATGTTCATCAAATAATATTTCTAAGGTTGGAGAGTTCGTCTCCGTCTCTGGGTGACTTGTGACTATAGCTTCATGCAGTACTGTCTAGATAACACAACATACATCGCCATGACCATAATCTCTACCTAGTGTCATCGCACTACAGGGTCATCAAGCCACTCACGCGCAGGGTCAATGTGTCACATACCCCCACGCCGAGCTCATCCCAGTTCGCGACAAGGAACATAGTGTACTATGATTCCCTTGGATTTGAGCTGAAGTTGCTAGCTTTCTTTTGCTATACAATGTATATGGACACGTAGACCCGTGTATCATACAAACTTTCCAACTTTGTACAAAACAAGGCCCCTAGACTCTGGGCAACACAATTGGAACTTAATGCTTATGAGCTCGGAGGCCACGGACTAGTACCTAGATTGATAGGGTATGTCTCAAACTAGATACCTGATTTGAAGAGCCTGAGGGATAAGAAGAATAACGATCCAAAGAAAGATCTGAGCTCGAGAAAAACACGAAAGCGAATGGTCAGGGCAAGATCAATAGGCCAGACATATGTCCTGTCTTGTATCCTGGATGTTCCTTACTCCATGCTCCGTGCTGATAATGTCAGATCCAAGACCATTACCAATCCAAGGAGTGGCTGTGGTTCTGGCTTCACAAATGGATGTGGGAGTATAGAGCGATAGATAGAACTGAAAATGATCAAGAGATAAGAGAATAAGGAAAAGAACGCTAAAAATGGCACGGTATAGGTAAAAAGTGAAATATAAAAGCTGCCCAGCAGCTTCTGCTCAAACCCGAGCTAGCGTGAACGAGAGACAGGTTAGATCTTACTGCAGCGGATGAAAAGTCTACTCAGAGGGGAAAGACCAGCCAGGCGTAAATCCTTGATAGAACTCAGAATCAGGTGCCTTGAATTGAAAGTTGCCAATCATATCACCAGGCAAAGTGGCCGCTGTAGGATGCGCATGCGAGTGCAGCTGCGAATGCGGGGGTGTGTTCATCAGGCTATGATGTCGAGACAGGACAGGTTTAACATCAGCCTGTGCAGTCGCAGTATCACAGCAGCCATCAAGGACATATGGAAACGGCGGGCTATGCTGATGGTTATGCGATAGACTCGAAAGGTCGGCCGGTAGTTCAATGGGAGGCGAGATATCAGTGCCCATATCCGATGCGTTCATGGATGACCGCTGCATGGCCATCAAATCATGGTATCCGGCATCAGAGTAGCTGTAGCTTGGCTGTTGAATCGGCTGAAGGTCCCACTGCCAGTTTCCGGCCGTGCCTCTGCGATTCGGCATGGGTGTAGGCATAGGGCATATCGAGTTTGATAGCGTTGTTGGCGAAGATTCTGGAGGCGTCATAGGCTCAGGCGAAGGCTCAGCTGTGACGCTACATTCTGTCGATGTTGATAACAAGCGCAGATATCGTAGATCCTCGGAGTCTTCGTCTGGTTCGTCAGCGTTCTCCTCGGCTTGTTTGATTAGTCCCAGTCGATCTAGAATTGCGTGCGTGAGAGGGTGGCCACCTGGTGCTTCAGCAAGAGGCTCGCCAGGGAAGCCTTCGTTGTTGATGCAGAGATTGTAGAGTTTCTGAAGAGCCTTGACTACCAGTGAGTGGTGGGATTCGAGCATTTCGACGAAGCTGCATCCATGCATCGATTAACTCACGCTCACAATTAGAAACCTTGAAACCATGCACTCACCCTCGAGAGTATACTTTGGTTTGGGTGGCCTTTCGCTCGCGGAACAAACATGGGTGGTTGTATGCCGAGCAGCGGTTGCAAGGTTGTTTCCCATCGCACTGTACTGTGTTAGGGGATATCCACAGTCCCAGGACTGTTAACATACCTTGGTCTTTTTCACGCGACAGCGATCACACGCCTTCAGAACATGCTTGCGCTTGACCCGAAAAACGCGCTGGTCGCGTTTGTCCTCCCCCGTCCTGGTCCGGTGTTCCAGCTCAGATAGTGAGGCCACTGCCGCAAAGTCGTCAATGCTATGGAGAAAGCCCTTGGGGCGAAGCTTTGGTTGCCATGATGTATTGGACTGTATCATCTTGCGCACAGCACGATCCACTGATTATGTCGCTGGGACAGCAAAATCCAAAGAGATGACAGAGTTGTAGTCAAGAAATATATATAGAGCTCGGAAGGAGTAGGAACAATCTTCGGCCAGCAAAGAATTAAAAAAAAAGGGAGCAAGTGGGGGTGAAATGGACAGGCCTTGATATCAAAAGGCCCCGCATATAAGCACAGGGTATATTTACCAGTGACGTGGAGAGTCTGTCAGACAAGCGCGACAGAGCCCAGGATGACCGGGGATCATTTGGGCGCAGTTGAGCACGGTCCGAGCCGCATGCTCTTCGGGCAGAATCCAATGCATTGAGGGCTTTGCAACGTCTCGTCACACGTTAGTTCTCCCCCTCCCAACACGTGTGATCCTGGCGGCTGAGGGAAATGGAATTGGGAGCACATGTTGCACCAATCGAGACCCCTGTCAACCTGCATGAAGTGCGGTGGAGGGGTCAATGCTGAGAGAGAGAGAGGGAGAGAGAGAGAGGAGAGACGGGGAGATGAGGAGGGAAAGAGACGGAGGGAGGTGGGAGATGGCAAGACAAACCAAAGAACCGAAGTATAAAAAAATCCTAGTCAACCAGCTGCACCGAAACGTGTCACGAATACCCAGCAATTGATCTTTCGGTCTTTTTGTCTTGCTCAGGGGATAGCGCTTAAGCCTGAAGCGGGGTCTGTTGGTCTGCTTCTCTTTGTGAAATCCTTCTATGTATAACCCTGGCACAGCCTGCACAAGACAAACAGATATCCTGGGCCCAGAGAGGCAGCCCTAATCTGAACAGTTGTCTAGGCTAGATCTTTGCATTGATCTTCAGCGTGCTCGTATACTCCCAGTGCGAGTTGCAGTCTATCACGCTGGTCCCATTCGGCTTTACAGATATAGACTTGAATGCTGAATCCCGGGTTTGCCACGGTGGCTAGATCCTCTCTGAAATGGATTTGTGCAAGCTGGAGGTTTCTCAGGTCTTTCAGCTGGGACATGGGACAAGGGACAGGGGACAGGGGACAGGGGAGAAGAGACAAAGGCCAAGGGTAGACAGACCCTCTCCCCGATACCAGAAAAGAAACCTGTGTCAGGTAATGTAGATGGTCAAGGTAGAATTATTGACTATTGAATTCATCCAGATGAACGGCCCTATGAAAGGACACCTGACGAGCACCATGCATCAAAAACACGCAGGGCTTTCACCGACAGATTCCAATCAGCATCGGAGACCACAAGGTTAGATTTTGCCTTGGCGAGGAAGCCCAAGGGGAAAAAAGCAAAAGAATAGTAACAATATGGGTAGCATATTAGAGAAAATGAATCAACAGGTGAAAAGAGCTCTCCTGGGACCGTTGTGTTAACGTGCGCTAAGCCCGAACATACCAAATTGCCCGATCTAAAACCCTAACGCAGAACCGGAAGCAAAAGAACAAGGACTGAAAAACAAAGAAGCCACAATAAGCACAGCGACCGAGCCGGCCAGAAGTGTTCGACACGATCAGCAGGGCAGGGAAAGTCGGGACATGCACCCGACCAACACCGATATTGTTTGCTTGGGAGCCTAATTGCTCATCTCGGGCCCGGGGAGTAAGATGCTCGCTTCCCCCTTTGCAAGCAAATCAAAGCTTTCCTCGCTGGCCGTGGGACTAGAGGACTCTGGGAAGTCATATGTCATCTCCGTCGGGTGGTCCGACTCGACCTGCCCCCGGCGATCACCTACCCATTCTATACCATCACCGACGCCACTGATATTCAATTTGCGACGCTCCTGCTCGCGCTCCAGGAGGGGCAGCCGCTCGTCTGAGTCAGATGCTTCAGTCAGGGGTAAATTGCGGCGATGCCATTCGCCCAGAAACATGCCGTCCGGGTCGACTTCTTGCCGGACCTTCAACCACGAGTCCATGTCTTCGCGGTACGCGTTGCCCAACTCGGAGGGGCCTAGAGTGCGGAAGTTCTTCGCCCAGTGAGGTTTGGCGCCCATGTCCCGCATGAGCCATTCGAATGCTTCATAGTATCGTTCTCTGCAAGGCGGGTCGCGGAGGTAGGGCCGGTAGAGAGTCGCGTTCAAGTACAGCGTGGGTCCATCGCGAGAAGTCGGGTCCAGAAAGGGACGGGGTTTCGTGTTTAGTGATGAGTCCGAGACCCGTACCTCGACTGGGCAGTGCACCCACAGTCCCTTGGGAGAGAATGGGATTTGGGCGGTTTTCAAATCGCCGTTCAACCAAGCCGAAAGGCGAAGGATGGCTTCAGGTCCTTTGTCCAGAGGAAGAGCCCACTCGTTCACGAACTGTGAAAACAGACAGTTCATCAACAGTCCTGAACGTGCGGGCTCAACGGCCTCAGTCACAGTCGAGCCAGGTCGGAATCCATATTGCATGCCAAAGACGAACCATTCGACCCAGGGCAAAATGCGCGGGACATAGGAAGAAAGTGCAAGCAGGTTATGGTAGATATGGTAGCCGAGTGAATCTCCGTAGAAGTTTCTTGGGGGGGCACGCAGAGGAAGGTCGGTCTTCTCAGCGCGCCAGACAATAGCACCCTTCTCATATGGCAACCACCACACGCGCACAAACTCGTGATCTGTCCACAGCCCCTGGGTCCATTCACTCAGCACGCGAGATAGCGAATACCGCTCCTGGCGCCAGGCAATGTTGAATGTTCGCGTCGCCTTCAAGGTGACCTCGACAACAATTCCGAGGGCTCCGAGTGAGACTAGTCCGGCGCGGAATAGATCCGGGTTGTTTGTCGGGCTGCAACGGACCAGCTGGCCATTGGCAAGTACCAGGCCAAGCGATTCAATGCATTCCGACAGCAGTCCATGGTGAAGGGAGCTGCCATGTGTGCCCGTCGCAATGACACCCGCTATGGACTGGCTGTCAATGCTCCCCAAGTTCGCGAGTGTTAAGCCATGCTTTTCCAGCTGTGTGCCCAGTTCACTCAGTCGGATGCCCGCTTCGACGGTGACCAAGCCGGTTTCGGAGTCGACATTCAGGATGCGGTTGAAGTCATCGAGGTTGACGAGCCACGAGGAGGTGCAGGTAAGATCGGAGGGCGAGTGGCCACTGCCCACAGTGACAATTCGACGACGACAGCGACGAGCGAGGGTCACCAGCTGCTGGATCTCGGGGATAGTCTGAGGGCGGATGTACAGCTCCGGGCGCGAGAAGAAGGTCTTGGCCCACGTGTGGTGCAGGTGATCGGTGGACGAGCGGAATGGCACCGCAGGGTCCTTTAGCAGAAAGGGATCCATGTTGAAGAGAAGAATCACGGCATATTCAAGTTGTAGATAATAATTTGGGGGAAGTCGGAGACGCTAGGAGATAGCGACATGAGGGTCCCGTTTTTTTTATCTCCGTTTGAGACCAACAACCTTGACATCTCATAGTGTAGGAGTATTGTATACTTCTCTTCTCATATATCACTCTACTAGCACATCTATTACTATATCTACTATTATATCTGCTCTCAAATATTAACATGCTCAATAAAATAACGTTCAATATCAACCGAGATGCCTAATTACACCTCCAATGCGTGACCTTTATCTACATCCCAGATGCTCTATGAAGATAGACTCCCCCCGAAATGCCGGAATATGCACAGAAAATAAAATGTACCTCAATTGTCCCCTGGAGCTCGCATGGCTTCAATAACCACATCCAGAGGGAATACAAATGGTGCGTTGAGAGTGCGTGGGTTCCATTTGCGGAATGCGCTTTGGCAGCGGTCGGCGACACCACCCAGCGCAACGAAAGTCTTCGGGATGAAAGGTCGGTCCTGGAGAGATGTGGCCAGGATACCATACTCGTGCGCGAAGACAACCGCGGACGCGAAATCAGCCGACTTTTGTGAGGCTTGCTCGCCGATGATCCTATCAGGGGATTAGTATGAGGTTGTTCGCATAGAAGGGGATTTACTTACACGTAGATCTCAAAGAACGTGTCCAGAACGTAAACATCCTTGTCGGTGAGATCGCGGTAGCAGAAAGGTTCGATTTCCTGAATGCAGTCGTTGGGCTTCACCACGGGCGAACCTGATCCAGGGCGGCGTAGATTCCAGAAACGAGTCGGTTGCCCTAATTCGTGGTCGACACGCAGAAGCCGTGTACGGAACTGGGAATATTTTGGCTTGAGCTGCCAATAATCTTGGCACATGTGAGGAGCTGCCTCTCGGGGACCAGCAAAGACATCGAAGAAGTCTTCCGGTTCTTCGCCCTCGGCGACTTCTTCAAACTCCCCAGTCAGACCCAGGTCCATTCCGATGAGACGAGCGGCACCCGTCTCTTCAGGCCCACTGCCCTTGCCCTTCCATAAGTAAAGCTTGCCAAAGGGAGCTGAAACAACATATGGGAAGCCAGAGCAGAGATTGCGCAACGAGTAGTCGATCTCATCAAAGGTCATCTGTCCCAAATGTTTCCGGCCACAAAGCATGTAGAGGGCCGATGAGTTGTGGCGAGAGCTGGATCCTCGACGGGTGATCATGATGCCACCAAGCGCTTGGATAAAGCGAACTGGCTCTTTGCCTTGTCGAATGACCTGCAGCTTGGTGCTATTTTCGCGGGCTACTTTGCGAGCGAACATCTGTTCACTGTCCACCGAAGCATCAGGGACATCGTCTCCACACCAGAGATAAACTTCTGAGCTGTTACCCCCCTGAGCCTCAAACGAATGCACGCAGAGATACATGCTGCCTTGATAGAGAATATACTCTTGGTGAGAGGGAAGTTCCTGGCGTCTGCCGTCGCCCGTGAGTTCCCATATCTGCAGCTTGAGTGTTCTGATCTTGGACTCCTCCGGTTTCTTCATCAACATCACCTGCGGGTCAATATCCATGCGGTCTCGAGGATTGGGGAATGTCTTGAAAAATCCCGCAATGACCTCTCGTGCCTCGCTAGCTTGTGCAACCAATGACGGTGCTGACATCTTACGGGACAGTCGGCGCGGATCAGTGGGCTTGTTGAGCATAAAATCATCTTGCTTTGGGGGCACAGGAGGGGAGGACTGGCTTGTGGCGCATGGGACAAAGCCCCGTGCGGCGGCTACTGTGACACCGGGGATGTTCTTCTGCGGAGGAGTCGGGGGTGTATCCATGCGGTTCTCTTTGTAGCTTGTTCTGAGAGGGGATGGAGACGACGACGCAAACCGATTTCGCTGTCCCCATAGTGACTTGGGCGTTGAAGGCAATGGAGATGTGGGTGGACTAGATTTTGGCGGGACGGGCGGTCTGTCTGATGCATTCATGCCTTCAGGGCTGTCAAGAGCAAGGGATGCAGTGTTGAGACTAGGGGAGGAACCAGGAGAGGGAAATATATCAAAGTCCGTTGTTAAGGAACGAGTTTGAGGTCGTTGCTCGGGCTCCAACTCGAGGCTACTCTGTAATGGAATATTCACAGGGGATTGTGTAGTAACCGAGCTGGCCAATGGGGGATTTTCGGTGTCAGACAGTAGAACCGAATCAGGTTGTGAGATGTGATCCGACACATCGTCCGAAGACTCAACAGGGATCGAGAGCGCAGGTTTGCTTTCGGGGATATCCGTATCCGGTAATGCGATGTTCACGGGGGGTTGAATGGCGAGTGGGCTGACTGAACGAGGGTTTTCGGTGTCAGAAAGGGAGGCTGAATCAGATTGGGAGAGACGATCTGACGTATCGTCCAAAGACGCAGCAGGGATTGGAGAAGTGGGTTCGCGTTCGAGGGTTTCCTGCAAGGGACTATTCACAGGGAGTTCGGTGACCGGGCTGCCTGAACGGGGGAAATCGATGTCAGGAATCAGATCTGAATCAGGTTGCGAGAGGCGATCCGACGTGTCGTCCGAAGACTCAACAGGGATTGGAGGAGTCTGTGATGGGATGGTTTCAAAGTATGAAATAGCACCAACCTCAGAATCATCCCGGGGGGACGGGGTCGAAGCAGTAGTTGCCTTGGGAAGTCTTCTCTTAGGGCCTCTGGCACGCTCTTTGGTGACATGGGTTAAAGGTGCAGAGGGCGAGGCGGAGTCTTTCTCAGTAGAGACCGGGGTCGGGAGGTCCCTCTTCGGTCCTTCAGTGGCCATGGGCGGGCCGCGAGACAGCAAACCAACCAACGCGGGATTGATTCGGCCTGCTAATTTGCCTTTTCCTGCCGGAGTTGGGTTCACAGTAGCTTGCGCGACGGGGACCGGTGGCAAGTTGTGGACCGGGGAGATAGGCTCGGTGGGAGCATCCTGTTCCTTGGTGACGCTTGGCTCAATTTGGTCCACCATCGCACGGTCTTGTTCTTGGCTCGAAGATTCTAGCGTAGGAGTGTCCTGGAGGGATTCAGTTGCCGGAATCACTTTTTCCGACTCTTTCTCTTTAGTGGCATGATCGACAGGGAATGAGGACAATGGCTGGACTTCCTGGGCGACAGGGAACACGACAGTGTCCTTCAACGGCCACGCAGGGTCGTCATTGGCAGGAGATGGGGGCCAGGGCTGTCGTTCCTGGGACGTTCTCGACGAGCTGATCTCTTTTGCGGGCGAAGTAGGGAACGGCGAGAATGATTGTCGATCGTGAGATGCTCGTGAGGAGCCGATGCTTTGGGAGGGAGAGATTGGTTCATCGGCAGAAACTCGCTTGATACTTTTCGGTCTGGACATGCTTTGTCGAACAGCAATAGCTTCTGGGATAACATCGGTTGGCTTTGGCGGCGCGTCCTTCTCTCCAGCAGTGTTTCGTCTAATAGAGCCTCCACCTGCCTTCATTTCATCTTTGCGTTTCACAAGGCTGTCCTTGAACTCATCAACTCGCGGAGTTTTCTTTGGCCCTCCAGTGGAATTGAGAGCAGCTTTGCCGCGTAGGATATTGCCCTTCAGTTCATCAGGGGCAACATAGTTGCGGGTTTCGGTCTTCTTGAGCCGTCCGAATACGTTCTTGAACTCTGGTTCTTTCTCGGGTCCGCTATCCTTGACAACCTCTCGTTTCCGAAGATTGGCTCTAAAATCAACAACCGGAGATTGTGGTTGCTTGAGCTTGGGTGAAATAGGCTCCCGGGAGGATGTAGAGATGGAGAAATTTGGTCTGGGACTCAACGATGAGGGAGGCAGCCGGCGAGTCGGAGTCGATTCAGGCTCGGGGGCAGCTTCGGGTTCTGCAAGCTCTGTGGATGCTTCAGCTGCCGATTCTTGTGGTTCGCTTTTTTCTTCAGTAAAAGAGACAGATTGGAGTTGCTCCGCCGTCTCCTTGGCAGGTGTGGATGGGAGTTCTTCAGCGGGCGAAGGAGACTCGGGGACTGTTTCCCTCGGTTGGACGTGTTCAGAACTACCAACAGAGGGAGATTGAGGAATCGACCGGTTTACCATGCTGGTATCAGAAGTCTCAAGAACAGAGGGGGATTCTGGAATCTCTTCTGCCTTGGCCTCAGGGGCTTCAAGAGCAGATGGAGATTCTGGGATTGTCTCCTTCACTTTGCTAGCAACGGGGGTACCCAGAACAGATGGGGACTCAGTGACAGTTTCTTTCGCTTTGTTCCCCGGGCTTTCAGGCAGTGACGGGCCAGACGCACTGGACCTCTTGAACTGAAGTCCCGGCGGGGGTGTTCTCATCAAACCAATGGGGGTGACCTCCTTGAAATTGCTCACTCGTCCCATGTCGACACTGCCTCGAGATTGTCGATCCCTGGCCCAGGAGGGCTGCGAGGGGGGCCGGGTAGAGCGTGGCGACTCAGGCCGGTTGAGAGCACTCTCTAGCCAGGTAGCCTTGCTGGGGCTCCAGCGTCTGGGATCCATAGTGCGTGAGACAAAAGCAGAATCGTTGCCGTCAGTGGTCACTGAACTGGCGGACCTGGAGTGAAGGGGACGACTTGGTCTGCTCGGGCTTCCCTCGGCACGCACACTGTCTCTATCTGAGAATGCAGGTGGGGGACCAGGAGGTGTTATCGGTCTCTCGGTTTTTTCTGTGGCTGCTTCGCTGTGGCTGGAGCCTGGTCTTTGAGAAAGAGTGGGAGTGTCACGGCCAACTCCACGAGCAGAAGGAGGGACCATTTCACTCATACTTGGACCTGCTACACTACTGCGATTTGAGACGATCGAGTTGGACCGACTCAGTCCTTGCGGAATCTGAGCACTCCATCGTTTAGACACGCTGTCTGACCGTCTCATCATCGCACTTTGAACGAAACCCCCGAGACCCTTTGTAGGCGATGTTGACCGCGTTCGCTCAGGTGACATGATGCGCCGCTGGGTGGGAGATTCTGGTGCCGGCTCCTCGAAGAAAGAATCAGCCTGTACTGGCTCGAGCTTTTGAGCCTCCGACAGATGCACTGGCGAACCTAGCCCGGATACTGACGATACAGAGAAGCGATGGCTTGTGTTGCTATCCCGAGACGCGGTTCTTGGAATGGACGGCGACCTTTCTGGCTCTCGCTTCTCAACCTCGGCACTTGGTTCTTGGTCCAGACTTGGTGTCGGCAGTTGAGGGACATTCGGCTCTGTGACACTATCCGATCGTTCTTCCCTTCTATGATATGGCGAGCCAATACTTCGTTCCGGGCTCTGGGGAGACGAGTCTTTTGGACGCGCAAATCCGAAGGAGCGGGACAGCCTGTTTTCATCTGATGCCGTGGACAAGGTTCTCAAGTGACTTGCACGCGTCGGCGATCGGGTTGGGGATGCTGTGGGAGACCCAAAGTCCCGCGACGAGGGACGTTGCTGCCATGACAAGGTCCCTGCTCGGCTACGAGACAACGGAGGGCGTGCTCGAGGTGAATCCATGTCTTGAACTGATCCACGCCTCTCAGTGGACTCGGGGTTTTCCAGCTTCTCCTCTACATCCGTCTCTTGTCGCGGAGTCGGCTCAAGGTGTTCCGGTGGGTTGATCGAGCCGGGGCTGATGGAGGAAGCGCTCAGTCGCGCGACATTGAGGGTTGGGGAGTCATCTGTGAGGGCGAGAGATCGTGCTCGCTCTGCCAACTCGTTAGCAGCCTGCCACCACTACCACACGGGGAACAGGGGTGTACCAGCTCTCCGGGCCTGTCTTTCTTTCCGGCCCTGCAGAATCTCTTCCTCCAATTTCTTCGTGCGCTCTTCGTCTTCCTTGTCGCGCCGCTCACCTAGTTCCCGAATGCGCTCCAGGAAATCATTGACGTCGGAGCCTTCAGTCATGGTGTGAGTAGTGGCGGAGGGGAAGAGAGGAAGGCTGAGTTCTCCGCCCTGTTGAAATTAAATCAGGAATCGATCGGGCTCGATCGGCGCACATTAGTCGAGGAGTTCGGCTTTTCTGAGAACAAAATGACGAGAAACGAGATGCGCCTTTAATTTATCCACAGTTGCAGCTATTCCATGCATAGGTGCATCCCCTAGAGCGTGTTTAAGGGTTTGTTTACGTGTGGACCGCCCCGCAGTGATGTCTTCTCCCGGCTTCTACGTGGTTTTTTTCAGGATTTCAACCTTTTCTTTTTCTTGGTGAATTCGATGTGATGTTGTGTCTGTTGTCTTGTTTCATCGTTGTGTCCTATTTCCTGGTTTCAGGGGTGAGATATAATGATATATCACTTTGTGCCTTGCAGTCTCGGAATACAACTTCTCTGATCTGACACGTATACTTCCACCTATCAGATGTCATTGTATACTTGAACTGCAAGCCCGGAGAGAATGAGATTCAGAGAGGCCAAATGCAAATTCAACGGGTCCACCGGCGTGAACATAATGTTGAGACCGTCAGTAGAGAAATAGCCGGTCTTTAGCATCCTGTACCACCCATTCTAAGCCTTCAGTCAAGTTTGTGCCGGTCATTGCACTGCAGGGCAAGATAGTCCACTTGTGTGTTTTGATGGAGTCCAAATCCAGTCGCTGTAGAAGTCAGTTGGGTCCTTTGGTCCATTAGAAAGGCAACAAAACCCTACCTCGCGAACCTCCTGCTCATCCATGCAATGTTCCACATCTGTCTTGTTCAGAAAGACCAGCAAGCTGGCTCCCGTAAGTCGCTGTCGTCCAGTCAGTGAATATCCAACCACTGCGGGGACTTCCGAACCTCTTCAAGTAGTAGACCCGCGAGTTCCTGTCGACAATCGTTCACGCGAAGGCGATCAGTGGCATCCACAACCCATACGAGCGTGTCAGTCTTTTCAAAGTAGTTTTTCCAATAGGATCGGAGAGTTTTTTGTCCTCCGACATCCCCTGGTGGCGTCAGTCCCCGATTGCGGTCTCCTGCAGTTCGGACTCACAAATGTTGAGTTTGTATCTGTGACAGATCAGCATTTGATTCTGCAAATTTGGCGGGAACTTACCCCATAAAGTCAATGGTTTTGATGATGAAGCCCAGGGTTGGGCTGACCGTAGTGACATCCTCATTCATGATGCGTTTGACGATGGTCGTCTTGCCCGCATTGTCAAGACCCCTTCAAGAATTAGCTCGGTCTCAACGCTTGGAGAAAAGTCCTACAGCATCAATATTCGCATCTCCTTATCCTTTAAGCGTGCCTTGCGAAGTATGGATAACATGGTGGATGTGTGCGGGGGAGAAAATTTGGTGGGCCGCAGATGTTCATGTACATGAGTGCACCAGATATATATATTCATTTTCTGTTTCAAATGAATTTGTACAGTGTCTTTTCTTACTCGAGGGAAAGGAATTCAAGAAAGCGTAGTAAGTAATTGATTTAAGCCCAACTGGAAAATCCATTTTTGGGTACTATGAGAGGATACTATGTGGCTGAAGAAGCCGTTAAGGAGACGGTTATTCCTGGGAATTCTTAAAGACCATTAATCATGAAGAGATGGCTACAAAATGTTAAGCAATGCCGAGGGGCCATGCGCGCCAAAATAGCGACAGTTTGGGGGGAAAAGGACTTATAGAGACGCCATACTTCGCGGCGGCGAGGCCGTTTTTATCTCCAATTTAAGCGTCTCATTATCTCTCGCACAGCGCCCCTTGTCATTGGTCTTCCAATCATCAACCCCTGTCTTTTAATTCCGACTCAATACTCATTCCCGTCTCTCTTCTATTTCGACAATCACACCGCGATACGTACAAGTACTGGAGCCCAGAACAGGGAACCCTGAGGTTGCAGCATATTTCTACCGCAACGTTACAGTCAATCAACAGGAAACAAGAAGGCCTATGTCATACGCTGAATAAGGCAATAGTTCAGGATAAGTGAACAAGTGGCCATCATCAACCGTCATCCTTGACAACAAGACCGATATGCTGACGAGCTGTTTGGTAGGCCAGCAGGTATCCTTGATCCGCAAAAAGACAAAAGACAAAAGACAAAAGACAAAAGAAAAAACAAACAAACAAATAATGCAAAGCTGTGTCACCCAAAATGCGAGTCTCATCTGAACCATCGCAAGTTGAGCTATTCATCTTATAGATCGAACAGATCCAGCCATGGCGTATAACGGTGATGTCCAGTGTCTGGCACCGACAGTTTGATCAACCCAAGTCCAAAGAAGATTCAATAGATAACAGTGATATTCATCCACTGGGCAAAGAAGCTATTTCTCCTGATGGTGTCGTCTTCAACAAATCTGACGCCATCGACGATGGTGCATTTTTCAAGCAACTCAACCCCACCCTACGCGCAGAATTCTTGAGATTATTGGCACTGGATGAGAATGAAAAGAACGCCTGTATCCAGGATACGGTAGATTTGCGGTGGGCTGAAGTTGGCGAGGCCAAGATCGCTCTCATAATGAGTATTTATCCCCAACGGCAGAATCGGCCGAGGGATGACGAGAACGACGCGTGTCCCGACAGACTTCCCGAAGCAAGAGATGGACCGAGGGTTGACCAGACCTCCAGCGTTTACCGAACACTTGCGGAACCACAGTATGGCAAAGACGTGGGCTCCGCTGGGCCGCGGTCTGCATCTGAGAGTCTGAGCAACCCCTTGAGACCCATTGCCGATGAGGAGGTTGACAACAATGATGCAGTATGCAACTGGGCAGAAGCCAACCTTGATACCCCCGAATATCGTGCATGGTCCAATGCTCAGCGTCTGCCTCAATTGATGGCATATAAAAATCCTACCCGCCTGTTCCCTATTGTTGAAAATGGCAAGCCCACATTCACATCACACCATAATGAGGCAATCTATGATCCTTCTCCTTTCCCTTTGAACAAATGGGACCCTCAAGTTTCACACAAGGAGGACTGGTGGTTTGAATTGATGGTTTCCTCGTCCACCATCTTTAACAAGGACGTCAGAACTGGTGGCCAGCTCGGGGGCTCAGAAAGTGGATATCTGTCACACTGCATTCTTCGACGGAACCACGATGGCTGATGGAGAGTCTATGATTTTGCCAAACTTGAAGTACCTTCCAGGACCCAAAAATGAAGAACAAAGCCACACAGTCACTGGCACGAAAATGTTGCTGGTTTCATGTACAACATGAGACCTTACAAAGCACAACAGCCCGAGGAACGTGAAGTGCTTCGCAATGCACGACGTTGAGGCGAAGGATGGTGAGAAGGGAATGTATGGGGTGGAGAGGATCGGAAGAAGGGTGCGCCTTATGTGCATAAACGAAGGGCGCAAGCCACAGCAAGAAGAACGTGAAATCAGAAAACCTTGAAATGTATGAATGTGTAGTGACAGATTTTAAGGTTAGATATTTATGCACTTATAAAGGTCTGACCCGCACGTATTAAGTTAACGTTAACTTAGTCACATGAACTTCGATGTTGGGACCTCATTCCTCAGGTGTCAGATTCAGCTTATGTCACCAATTGCCCGTCACCGCCCGGGGAACTTTTTTTTTTGCATGTTGATCGATTTTCTCTGCGGGACTAGCTTGCAGAGTTTACAAGGACTTCTTTTTTCTCTGGGGTAATTTGTCTTATTAGGAATTCTTCATTCACTTGAATTCCCCAGGTTTACGCCTCAGCCCGAACGATGGCTCCCTCAAGGAGTTCCAAAGACGACGATTTTGTCTTCACGCTCTCCGATAACGAAGACGCACCCCGATTCGACGATGAAGAGGACAACGAAATGATGGGCGACGCCCCAGTCGACAACAAGAAGCGTAAGCGCGAAGTCGAGGCCCCCAAGCCCAAGAACAAGAAGCAAAAGCAGCAAGAAAAGCAGCAATTGAAGAACGCCAAGAAGAACAAGAAAAACGCCGCCTCCGAGCCCGAGCCCGAGTCCGATGAGGAGGACATTGATGCTGCGGAGGATGCGACAGAAGATGACGGAGTCCTGAACCCCGAGTTCGAGTTTGATGTTGGCGGCGCAGCCAATCGTGGTGTCACCGAAGGCTTCGATGGCTGGGGTGCTGCTGATGAACAGAAGAAGTCTGGTGACAAGAAGGCCGTGGATATTGACGACATCATTGAGCGGAGGCAGGCCAAGAAAGATGATGCCTTTAAAAAGCAAAAGAAGAAGGCACAGGACGCAGAGGAGAGCGCCAGCGCATCCGAGGACGATGCCGCATCAGAAGTTGGCGCGCCTGTGGAATTCGACGACGACGAACTCATGGCCGCTGATGGATTCGGTATGGGTGTTGACGGCGAGGAGGAGAGTGAGGCAGAAGGCCCTGAAGTCGGCTCTGGGCCAGAAAACAATGACGAGGACAAATCCGAGGACGAGGACGCAGACGAAGACGACGACGATACTGCATCTGATAATGACTCTGTCGCCACACCTGTCGGCCACCCAGACGACATCGGTTCCGACGGAGGCTCCGACGCAGAGAGCGAAGTGGACGAAGAGGAAGCCGAGAAGCGCAAAGCATTCTTTGCCCCCGAGGAGAAAACCGACATCAAGGCTTCCATGGCCAAGATGACCTTCCAAGAATTTAACCTCTCTCGCCCTATCCTTCGAGGTTTGGCCTCGGTTGGATTCACTGACCCGACACCCATTCAGCGCAAGGCTATTCCCGTTGCTTTGCTGGGCAAGGACATTGTTGGTAGCGCCGTAACTGGTTCTGGAAAGACTGCTGCTTTTGTTGTTCCAATCCTGGAGCGTCTTCTCTTCCGTCCCAGGAAGGTTCCTACAAGTCGTGTTGTGATCTTGATGCCTACTCGTGAGTTAGCGGTTCAGTGTTACAATGTTGCCGTTAAATTGGCTACTTTCACAGACGTCACATTCTGTCAATTGATTGGTGGTTTCAGTCTTCGTGAGCAGGAGAATGTGCTCAAGAAGCGCCCCGATGTTATCATCGCTACTCCCGGTCGTTTCATTGACCACATGCGTAACTCGCCGAGTTTCACAGTTGACACCCTGGAGATTATGGTTCTCGACGAAGCTGATCGTATGCTTGAAGACGGTTTCGCCGATGAATTGAATGAGATTCTCACTACAATCCCCAAGTCGCGTCAAACGATGCTGTTCTCTGCCACCATGACAGACTCTGTCGACAAGCTTATCCGTGTTGGCATGAACCGCCCCATGCGATTGATGGTGGATGCTAAGAAGAACACTGTATCAACTCTTGTCCAAGAGTTTGTGCGTCTTCGTCCTGGTCGTGAGGAAAAGCGTCTTGGATATCTGTTGCACCTGTGCAAAGAAGTTTACACAAAGCGTGTGATCATTTTCTTCCGACAGAAGAAAGAAGCGCACCGTGTCCGTATCATTTTCGGACTACTAGGATTGAAGGCTGGAGAGCTTCACGGTAGTTTGAGCCAGGAACAGGTATGTCCTCACCAGTTTATACTCCACGTAACATGCTAACATTCGATACAGCGTATCAAATCCGTGGAAAACTTCAGAGATGGCAAGGTTGCCTTCCTTCTAGCCACCGATGTCGCTTCTCGTGGTCTGGATATCAAGGGTGTTGAGACTGTTATCAACTACGAGGCCCCTCAGAGCCATGAGATCTACCTGCACCGTGTCGGTCGTACTGCCCGTGCCGGTCGATCCGGTCGTGCCTGTACCATTGCTGCCGAGCCCGATCGCAAGGTGGTCAAGCTCGCCGTGAGAGCCGGCAAGGCCCAAGGCGCCAAGATTGCCAGTCGTGTGATTGAGCAAGCTGTTGCTGATAGCTGGGCGCAAAAGGCGGATGATCTGGCTGATGAGGTTCAAGAGGTCTTGCAAGAGGAGAAGACCGAGAAGCAGTTTGCTCAGGTCGAGATGCAAGTCAACAAGGGCGAGAACCTGATGAAGCACGGACACGAGATCATGTCGCGACCCAAGCGCACATGGTTCGAGACCGAGAAGGATAAGAAGGTTGCCCGCAAGCTAGGTGCTGTGGAGCTGAATGGACCTAGTGTCAAAAAGAGCAACGTGAAGCTGAGCAACAAGGACAAGAAACGTCTGGATGATGCCAACGAGCGACACGAGGGCAAGATTGGATGGAAGAAGGGCAAGAGTGACCGTGATGCACCGAAGACGGGAAAAGGCAAGAAAGGCAAGAAATAAGGCTGTAATAGTATAAGTTTAGATTGCAAATATGAAGATATAGCGCGCAGTAGTCTCGTCCCTATACAGTGGAGCGCCAAGACCCACCGCCCTCCGCCAATTATTTCCTCTCCCTCGCTCTTCAGCGGAGCAAGTATCGGCTTCATTGGCTCTCGTTCTCCCCAACAGTCCCAGTTTTTACTCCAAACTCTCCAAAAGCCCCCAAAAGACTCAGGCAGACGTCAACACTATCTCACGTTTTGCATTCCCCGCGATCACTGCCCCACGAGGAATTGGGGCCAAAATTTTTCGCCTGATTTTGTCACTTCTTCCGATGGAGGTCTCCCTCCTCGTTACAATCGAAGCTTTCCATCTGGAATGGCCGAGCCTCCCAAGACAACCCTCCCCCGGAAGAGCGCCTTCTCGTGCGAGGCCTGTCGCAAACGAAAGGTATGGATTTCGGACAAAGACCGAGATTGCTGAGCTGACTGCTTAGGTGAAATGCAACGGAGCTAGTCCGTCGTGTTCGCGATGCGCTACGCGAGGCGAGGCGTGCGTGTACAGCTTGTGAGTGATCTGCTTAATCTATGCCATTGCCTCATTCTGATGCTCGTACAGAGCCCCGACTCTTTCCTATACGAAACAGCTCGAAACTAGAGTCGCACAACTTGAGGATGCACTTTCCAAGTCCCGCGGGGAGGGCGAAGCGGAATTGCGCAAGGCAAGCTCGCCTTCCTCGGTGGCCGAGTCCAGTTCAAGCGGTCCTAAGATCAAGGCCGACCCCGATGCTCAAGAACTCGCACGGGAATTCGATGGCTTGAATGTGGAAAACGACGGTCGCATCTCCTTTCACGGGCCGACCAGTCTCTTCCAACTGCCCAGTGGTGCGGTTAATGAAACAGCATCGACTTCTCACTACGCTCAGGAGTTAGAAGCCCGCAAGGAGCGCCTGGTTAATAGTGCGTGGCGGGAGAGGGCGTTCGAGCAGATGGCTGCTATGCCGGTACTGTTTCTGCTGGTTTATTGAAAATTACTTGCTGATATCGTCTGCAGGAGCCTTTCCAATATCTTCTCGACTCCCACTGGTGCTGGATTCAGCCACTGTGGAACTTCGTGTATCGTCCTGCCTTCACACGTCTGTCCAGCCTCCTTCTTTCAGACCGCGATGATATTAACCTACAAGAACAGGTGACATGAAAATCAACGGACCCTACTACTCGGATATTCTGTTGAACGCCATCCTCTCCCATTCGGTGCGATGGTGCAAAGCGGAGCCTCAGATCGGCCCCCTTCTCGACTCCTACGATGGAGGAGCGCAATTCTCCCATCGTACATTGACAGGCGTGTTTGACTCGCTCAAAAGTGGATATGCAGGCATCCCAACAATCCAGACATTGCTGCTACTCAGCGCTCAAGAATGTGGTCGTGGGAATCGGACACAGGCCTGGTTATACAGTGGGATGGCTTTCCGGCTGCTGGACGACTTGGGTATCTCTATTGATAGCCGGAAGTATTCGGGGTCGGCCCAGTTGAGTGATGAGGACATCGAAATACGAAACCGACTCTTCTGGGGTTGTTATTTCTGGGACAAAGTGGTCTCCTTATACTTTGGCCGTGCCCCAACAATGCAGCACTCGCGCGTTAGCCCACCAAGAATGATTCTCGACGACACCGCTGAGATCGAAACATGGACACCTCACGGCGTTACTTTCCCAGATGGTGCTCACTATCCACCCACGCAGGCCCATTCAACCTCATGTTTCATGAAGATGTGTGGCCTGGCCGAGGTCTTGAATCAGATCCTCATTCACATCTATGACCCCAATCGCCAAAGCACAGCCTCCGAGTTCTATGACTGCGTCCAGGAGCAGAGTAAAAGTCTGGCCGATTGGTGGGACGATCTACCGGAATACTTGAAACTGTCGGCAGTGAATCTACCTCCATACTCTCCACCAAGTCATATTGTGATTCTCAAGTATGTGCCCGGTCTACTCCCTTGCCTTACTGGTGCTAACTGTCATTCTACTGTAGCTGTTTCTACCATACCATCAACATTCTCCTCCACCGCCCAATCCTCTGCTCGCGGGACCTGCTCAAGGTCCGACAAGAAACGTATGACTCAAGCCATCTAATACAATGCATGGCTTCAGCAACCACTATCCTCTCCCTCTTCGATCTCTATCGTCGAACATTCGGCGACAGCCATGTCGTCCTCTCCCTTGCGTACAGCATCTACACAGCAGCATCCATTTTCCTGCTCGAGATCCAAGCTCTGAAGTACGCCGCATCGGGAACACTCGAGAAACTCAAGTTCTGCATCTTCGCTTTGGAGAGAGTCAAAGCTGCTAATCCGGTCATCGTGACTGCACTCAATCTCATCTCCGTGGAGCTCCAAAAACTCCAAATCAACATCCACGGTGCAATGCCTGCTGGCCAACCCGAACCAGACCAGGACCACACTCAGCATCAAAGTCCGTCTTATACTCACCCCCATCGGCCTCAGCACAGCCAGTCGCCGTCACTTAATAGCAATCCTTCCCGCCATGTTTCTCCTGGGCAGCATCAACCTCAACCCCAAACTTCAATGAGCACACATGCCCAACCGACGGGACCCGAACCTTCTTTAATGCAAGGCTACAACACCTTCCACCACCCAGGAGCACGGTTCGACATGCGCGCTGGCGAAATGCCCCAAATGCCACCCACCCATCTGCTGGGCGGAATGCCAAACGCTGTCATGGCAATAGATGACCCCGGATCGTACGAGATAACACCTGAGGTTTTCGAGGCGTTTTCGTACGCCCAGCCCATCACCACCAACATGACCACTGGATTTGGGCAGGGATGGGGAGGTCCTCCTCAATAAGTTGTCCAAAGTCCCTTTATGGGCTTAGTTTGATGTTTACGATTCCCAAATATATACATGTCTAACGTTGCGGTGTATCATGCACAAAAGAGTTCAAAGAGATATATAAAAGCAACGGTATCGCTCAGTGTGGGCTAAATAAAGAAGGGGTATCGAATGGTTTATAATGCCGAGAAATGATGAGAGCCAAAGAAGCAATCAAAAGGCCGAGTCGTGCGACTTGAGGCGACTGTCCTTTAGGGCAACAGTCTTTGTAGCGGTGGAAGTCGACGAAGCAACAACGCATTCTTGTGGCCTTGCCCGCCAGCGTAAATACCAAGGCCCGTCGAACAAGTCACCCATGCGCTCAATTGGAACGCCTTTGGTCTCGGGCATCCAGATGCCAAGAATGACAATGCCAAGAAAGCAGATGAGTGCCCAGAAGAGATACGCTCCCCATACATGGAGCGACACAAACATTTCGCCGGTGACGCGAACGACGGCAAACTGGAAAGACCAGTGCAGCGCCATACTCATGGCATAGCTGACATTGCGGATGCGCGTGGGGAAGATCTCTGTGCCATAGAGGTAAGGTATAGTACATAGACCAATTGACCAGCCGACGGCGTAGACGAAGACCGAGGCAATCGCTGCGTTTGAGGCGTTTTGGTTATTTGCTGAATCGGGGCGGAGGCCCATGTATATGCCCGTGTAGACGTGTGCAGCTAGTTGAAGGGTTAGTCCAGCGAGTGCGCAGCGTCTTCGACCGATGAGATCGATCAGCCCCCATGAGAAGGCCACAGTGAAAATCAGTTTAGTAATACCATATGCACCGGAGGATATGAGGGATTCAGCAGTCCCAGTGAGCCCAGCGTACTAGTATATTGTCAGCGTCGATAATCTCGGTGTCGGATCAAACAGCGACTTACGCCGAATATGCTGGTCACATAATACGTGATGCCATTTCCACCAGTCCACTGGGCGATGGTCTGCATTGTCAGAAGCAGCCAGAACCGCTGCCGGTAATTGGGGTTCTTTTGTGTCTCCTTGAATATGGCCCAATGAGAGACAGATGCTAGGTCCGAGGCCTGCTCGCGCACCTGTGCATCAATGGTCTCAAACTCCTCAATGATGCTTGGATCATTGGTATCCTTCCCACGCAGACGCGCCAACGCCTCCAATCCAACCCGGTGAAGCTGTTTCGAAGCGAGGTATCGAGGACTTTCAGGACAAAGGTAGGATAGGCCGAATGCGATACCGACGGGGATGAGAGCAATAGCCTGAACGAGGCGGTATTGGGCTCGAGTGACTGACATGTGAACACTGGCGCCGTAATTGATGAAGAACCCTGAACAAGAGACCAGTTAGTATCGACATGTAAAGTATATCAGGGCCCAAACTCACCTATGGCCAGAGAGGCTAGGAGCAGGATCATATAGAGCCCAACCACCCGGCCTCGTGTCTTGGTGGGTGCAATCTCACTCAGATACAACGGGGAAGTCACCGTAAGACCACCGGCGCCCAAGCCGCCCCAGATGCGGCTAAACAAGAGAAGCCCATAGAAACCAGATGAGAAGATTTGTACCAGTGTGCCGGAAGCCCAGACGATGCATGCAAAACGCCACGCTACTAGGCGCCCTAGTCGGTCATTCAGATAGAGGACTACTAGAGCCCCGAGCGCAGCACCCAGCACATTAAAGGAGGTGATGTTCGCTTTCCGGTTGGCTAGCCCCGCAGCATCGTCGGCCCAGTCGGATGGGATGAGATTAAAATCGGCCCTAAAAGAAGGCAGAGTGACGCTGCCACTGTAGCCACCCTCATCATAGCCTGGAAAAGTAAGCCCGCGTCCAGGCACCCCGCCATTTGGACTTACCCTTGGGAATGCCGCCACAAGCGATGACCACAATGACTAGCGTATAATAGGGATTGAACTCCCATCGCATAGTGGAGGAGAATCCGGGGTCGGCAAAAAGTGGAAGAGAGAAAAATGGGTGCTCGGCATCCCGGCCAAACAGAACGAGCTTCGGTCAACGTCCGAGCTTTTGGTATTTCCAAAGGTGGTCGAGCACTTAACTCTTCATTATTTCGCTACTTTTATATTGTATACAACTACTTATTTCTACCTATATTCCTCTTGTTAGATACATTTACCTCGACTGGCTACCATGCGAGGACCTTCCTATATCCACTTGGCTCCGCTTGCTCGCCAATCTATATTAATTTATAGCCCCCGGACGACTTCCGAGCCTTTCACCCTTGTCACAAGTGCGAGCTGATCAGTGGAGAAAATCCCTTGGGGGTTGCTGTGGCACAGCCGAGGTGTCCAGTTGCATTGAAAAAAAGAAAGAAAAAACTCTGCTGGCATTGTACATGCTTCGGACGTTGACCGCTGAAACTGGCATGGTATCTTTGAAGTGCCTTAGGGCGACTCCTTGCTGGACAAGAAATTCTGTGAGTATAACCTCTGGGCTTCTTCTAACTCTTGTGTTTCTTCCATTTTTAAAAGAGTCTTTGTCTGTCAGTTTCGGATCTATGCAAAATGTTGACAACTGCTCAGCCAACACATATATTTCAAGGGACTGCATCAATTTCGCTTGCGCTCTCCACTCTTGTAGAGCAACGACGTTGGAATCATACAGCGGCGAGTGTATCTCCAAAACCACGACTCCCTCCTAGGTCTTGGGACAGCCATATGCATGTCGTGGAACCAGACCGTTTCCCCGTCTCCCCAACCGCAGTATACAAGCCAAATCCGCATTCGCTGACCGAAGCTTTGGCATTTGAGTCTGCACTAGGCATCAAAAATGTTGTTTTTGTGCAGCCTTCAATTTACGGAACGGACAACTCATGTCTAATAGATGCGCTGCAGAAAACAGGTCCATCTCGCGGCCGAGGCGTTGTGGTTGTTGATCCTACCACCGTCCAACCCGAGACGGTGGAACTGTGGCATTCTCTGGGGGTACGTGGATTGAGAGTCAACCTCAAGTCTGTAGGGAAAGTTATGAATAGGACTGAGCTGGAAAAAACTTTGGTCGAACATGCTGAAATTGCCCGAGCACATAATTGGATTATCGAAATATATCTTCCCCTCAAGATGCTCTCGATGGTCGAATCGATTCTACCTCATCTAGGCGTGCGCATTTGTATCGACCATTTTGGCAGCCCGGAGCTTTCATCATGGGGTCAAGATACTTCCTCATTCAACCCCTACGCCCTTGAAGGATTCTCATCGTTGATCTCGCTCTTACGCGGTGGGAAGACATATGTGAAGGTGTCCGCTCCTTATCGGCTCAGTCAAGATCACGACATGCGCGATCTCCAGAGCATGGCACGCGAATTTCTCTCCGCCGCACCGGACCGGGTCGTCTATGGCACGGATTGGCCACACACTCGTTTTTCTGGGGTTGATATCAACCCATTCACCGAATGTTGCTTGAACCTTTGTGCAGCCACACCAGGCTTAGCGGACAGGCTATTTCGCAAGAATACCGAGGAGATGCTGGGGGTAACATCTGATTGAGAGCATTGTGCGTTTGGTGACTGTACACAGCACGTTAAGCATTTCAAACAGGCGTTGGTGTATTATTTAGCATTGCTTTTTATTTACTTTCATGCATAATGACTATGCTGTCAACTTAGTTGCAGCTCTTCAACGAACTATGAAAATATTATCCCCTTAGTGGACTTGGTATACAGATCATTCAATCCAAGGAGTGGAATCCAAGAAACAAAGTATAATGTACATTCTCCGATGTCTATTACACAGCAAAAACCGACATCTAACAGCCGGGGACAAGCAAGGTCTCATCCCACCATTTCAAATCCACTATCTAGCGGTTCGAGTCCAAGGCCTTTAAACATCCTCTGCATCCATGAAGACAACGTGCGAAGTGCAAATCTTCTTTGGGCCCTAGAAAAAAAGTAAAAGAATACAGGTTAGAACAAACAGCACATCCGCAAATTAAACAATGACTTACAATAGAGTAGCAGCAGGCCGGACGCGACTGATCTTCACACAATTGGGGCTGCTTGAGGTTATCACCTGGAAGATATGCATTAGTAGATGAACGTTTCTTTAGACCGTTTAAATACACACAGTCCATTGCCTCGTTGGCCTTAGAATTTCCTCGTGCCGGTGCCATATCACGGCAGCAGTAGGGCTCCTGAACCATGCCAGTGTGGTCCTCTGCAAAATTGCAGTGCATGTTGATCTTTTTGGCTGAAGCCAGAGACAAGACAGCAGCGAAGAAGAGAGCAGAGACACGCATTGTGGCGATGATATAGTAGGTGATTGAAAAGTGGCCTGGAGTTAAAGAAATTGCAACGCGTCTGGAAGATCAGTTCACGTTTACCCTGGGGTGTTGTTCTAAGACAAAAATTTGGCTGATAATCAAAGGACAGGGTTATTTAGCAGACCCGAGCAGCTAGGGGCCTTGCACCATTGGTTGGCAAGGCTGGATCCAGTTTTCCTCAGGTATGCTGGCTGATCATACTTGATTTGGTTGGGGATTCAAAGCGTGGATGGTATCCCCTTGCATTCTTCATTCATTGTGAATGTGGAGTGTTTGGGGTGAGTGTTATTGACCCTACACAGGGACCCCCTCGGAAGCAGGATGGTAAGTCTAGGCAGCTAGGGGTAGGAGTCATGTCGATCGTTGCTGTAGAAGCGGCTAGTACTCATAATGTGTTCCTAGATCACCAAGCGTATATAAAAGGGCGATAGGGATTGCCCAGAAAAGGCTTTGCTTAACAGTACATTATCATAGAAAAGCCACTGATGAACTATACAACAGGGACCATAAGTCCTTTCACATCCCCACCCTTCGATGATCTAAATTATCAACTGAAGGCACTCGAAAATGGGCAAAAATGACGTGAAAAAGAAAAGCCAAACTAGAGCGTAAGAGCTACATGAAAAATGTACTATGGACGCTTATAAAGCCTGCTGTAGATTAGAAGATACAGAATGATCGGGAGTGTGCTTATGCACGATGTATATAGGAATGCATATTGTGGCTTCTGCAGTTCACTAGTTTCTCAGACGTGACTGACCCTACCATATTCTCGTGCAGTTGAGCCCTCGCAAATACAAGTCTTAAATAAATATCCACGCTCTTTACGCAGAGGTTGAACTGAGGTTTTTGTTGAGGCCCCAACGCGCTTACATCATCCAATACTGCCGAACATACCGCCTCTCCCCACACTCCCCTCCCTCTGGACACTGCACTGCACTGCACTCTACACTCTACATTCTACACTTTGTACACTGTACACTGTACACAACCCACTCGAGAATGAATCACTCCCACGCTGAAATGGAACGCTCTGTCTATATTCCTCTGTGCTTCTGCCTGATTTCCTTTGCCGTCATCGCCTACTCCCATTAGAATGTTGATCTACCCCGGACACAGATAAAGAGCCCACTGGGCTCTGAAACCTGTGGTTCAGGTTACATTCAACTCTTTCTCAACATACGGTCCATTTCAGCAGCATTTGCGAGCCCAACCCCCTTTCGGTCCCTGTCCTTCCCCATCGAATAATCCTCCTGTCGCAAACCACGACCTGGAACTGCAGCGCAGGAGAGTGTGCAAATGCCATTTCCTCTTGTGCTTCACCACCGATCAGATATACCTGCACTCCAGACACTCCGGTGGTGCCTGCACTAGCAGCCATTCATCCCTCTTTGCTCTGCTACCCATATCATGATTTGAAAGACTAGTCGAGACACCAAGTCACAACTCAGCATACACTCCTCACAGTGAGAGTATACTCTGGCATAGTGATTTTCTACCGATGCCATTTCTTAACCTCGACTCCTATGCTGCTCTCACACATTGCCACTCATGGTTTCATGTTTCCTATCACATATATACCCCAAGTCATTCAAATCCACAGGGCAGGACAATCCCCTTTGTTTGATCTTTGTTTTGCCATTTTGAGCTCTTGTTGCTCCAATGATTGATTCGTTCAAATTATCTGGAACTTGAGCTGCAAGCTTGATTGCCTCCTATGCTTCCAACGGTGCCGTGCTGGTCACTTGCCACTCTTTTTGGATTTCCTATCTTTCAACATAATACAACAGTTCATCTACATATACTACTGCAGTACTGAATTTAGTATCGAATTTGCAGAAATACTGAGCAAAATAACCGAACCGAGGTAGACAACGGTGCTGGGTGCAATTCGCAATACCATACTAGTGTTAGGTGACCTGTAGAAGGTAAGAAATCCCAAATTTCACTGTCAATAGCTGGGTGGCTTGCAAAAGGCCCAACACTGAGACCTAATACCGGCCCAACACCAAAATGTACCATTCATTTCTCGATCTAGATCTATCACGTGATTACGCTGAGAAATCGACATCGTCACTCTATCGGATTTGTCTGTCCCCTCATTTTGTACATAGCCTCTTCCCTCTCTCCCCATGCTCTCCCGCTCCCTTCGATATTCTCGGATCAACTTTCGAGTCTCTCCATCCCTGAAACTTTCTGGGAATTTTCTTCCTTTGACTGTAAACCGAACTCTGGCGTCCATCAACTCTCCCCGTCTTCCCTCCGCGGACTTAATTGCCCCTCAGTCCCGCCTTTCTACCATTTCTCGACACTTTTCCTCATCTACTACTCGAGACAGTCAGCAATCATCCACCATGGCCCCCGTGGAAACACAGCAGTATGACTACATCGTCCTGGGCGGTGGTAGCGGTGGTAGTGGAAGCGCTCGCCGTGCCGCCGGTTGGTATGGCAAGAAGACCTTGATTGTGGAAAGCGGACGGTCCGGAGGTACCTGTGTCAACGTTGGGTGAGTTCCACAGACAAGACGCTAGTTCGATGCGGTGAATTGACATCTTTTCTCTCATGTATAGCTGCGTGCCCAAGAAAATGACCTGGAACTTCGCGACCATCAACGAGATGCTGCACATTGGCAAGAGCTATGGCTATGACATCCCTGATAACATCGCTATGGACTATACCCACTTCAAGAACACCCGTGACGCTGTCATCAAGCGCCTGAACGGCGCCTACGAGCGCAACTGGAATCGGGAAGGAATTGATCTCGTTCAGGGTCGCGCTGGCTTCGTTGAGCCCCAGACTATTGAGGTCAAACTTGCCGATGGCTCCGGCAGTGCCCGTTATACTGCGCCGCACATCCTCTTGGCCACCGGTGGCCGACCCAACATCCCCTCCGTACCCGGTGCTGAGCACGGTATCACCAGCGACGGATTCTTTGAGATGGAGGATCTTCCCCCCAAGATTGCCGTTGTGGGTGCTGGCTATATTGCTGTCGAGCTTGCTGGCGTCCTGAACGCTATCAACGTCGAGACCCACATGTTCATTCGCGGAGATAACTTCCTCCGCAAGTTCGACCCCATGATCCAGAAGACCATGACCGATCGGTACGAGGCTTCCGGCGTCAAGCTCCACCGTAACCACTCGGGTTTCAAGGAAGTGCAACTCATCCGTGACGGCAAGGGCAAAGATAAGTTGATCAAGCTCATTGGCCACGACGGCTCTGAGATTGAGGTGAACGAGCTGCTCTGGGCCGTTGGTCGTGCCCCTGAGATCGAGGACCTGAACCTCAACATCCCCGGCGTGAAGCTGAACGCCGGCGGTCACGTTGTGGTTGACGAGTACCAGAACACCTCTGTCGAAGGTGTCTACGCTCTTGGTGACGTGACAGGTCAAGCCGAGCTGACCCCAGGTATGTAACAAGTGTCTTTATCCTCCTCAAATCCGCACACTCACCTTATATAGTTGCGATTGCCGCTGGTCGTCAACTTGGCAGCCGTCTTTTCGGTCCCCCGGAGCTCAAGTCATCCAAGCTCTCATACGAGAACATCCCCACAGTCGTCTTCTCCCACCCCGAGGTCGGTTGTGTCGGTCTCACTGAGCCCGAGGCCCGCGAGCGCTACGGCGATGATAAGATCAAGATCTACCACACCAAGTTTACGGCCATGTTCTACGATGTCATGCCCGCCGAGGAGAAGGCCAAGAACCCAACTGAGATGAAGATCATCTGCGCTGGACCCCAGGAAAAAGTTGTTGGCCTCCACATCCTGGGTCTCGGTGTCGGTGAGATGCTTCAAGGCTTCGGTGTCGCTGTCAAGATGGGCGCCACCAAGCAGGACTTCGACAGCTGTGTTGCCATCCACCCTACCAGCGCCGAGGAGCTTGTGACGATGCGGTAATTCTGTTGAGATAGAGTATATGCAAATAATGTAGAAGAGTTTATAAGACCAGTGATATATATGAGCTTACATGTACTGCGAAGAGTAGGCGTCTACCAATGTAGTGGTATCATGTGGGGCTCATGCATATGCAAGTACCAAACATGTCTAGTAATGCATGGGAATAAGACTTTGATGCTGTATACTGTACATTGTAAATATGCATGAAGCCTGAAGCCTGAAGCCTGAAGCCCAAGTGAGTGAAAATGCCTAGTCAGCATCCGCATCTCTCTCCATCTTCTCCAACTGCACCACATCCCACATCTCCACATGGAGACCATGGAGACCATGGAGACTCTCCACATGCTTTGGGGTCTGAAACCTGTTCAATTGTTCAAGTCAATTGTTGACTTGTGTTTCAATTGTTTCAATTGTTTCAATTACTACTTGCAACAATGACCAACCCTCACAGTGCTCCACCTTTCCGCGCTGAGCATATGGGCTCGCTGCTGCGTCCTGATAACTTGCTCGAAGTCCGTGAGAAAATCGCCACCACCGGTATTTCTGAGGAAGCTGCTGGCCTGCTTGCCGTTGAGCAGGAAGCTATTCGCAATGTCGTCAAGATGCAGCAGGACCTGGGCTTCAAGGCTGTCACCTCTGGCGAGTTCAACCGTACGCGGTTCTGGGGATTGATGTGGGACGAGTTTGAAGGTAAGCTACTTTCGTTTTGATTATTAGTTACTATGCTAACCCTAGCAGGAACAATTCGTCTGCAAGACGCTGAAGCCTCGATGTTCAGACTTTACCACCCTGATGTTGTGAGTCTGATCGAGCAGGACCGCAAAGTGATGCCAGGTGACTCCGTCATCGCCGGCAAGAAGCTCTCTCACAGCACCGCCTCTTCTCAATCCAACCTGCACGAGCTCAAGCTGGTGCAGCAGTCCCTGCCTGAGAGCGAGTGGGCCAACATCAAGCTGACAATGATCACGCCTGCCTGGTTTCACATGCGCTACAAGCAGGGCCGTGCCTACACACTCGAAGCATATGCCAACGATGCCGAGTACTTTGCCGACGTGGCAAAGGTGTATCAGGCTGAGTTAGCATCTTTGTACAAGGCTGGTCTGCGCAATGTTCAGTTCGATGACCCCGGCATGGCGTACTTCTGCTCCAACGCGTTCCGCAAGGGATGGGAAGAAGACCAGGACAACACTGGCTCCGTGGAGGACCTGCTTGATGCGTACATTAAGCTCTACAATGATTCTCTTGCTGGTCTTCCCACTGACATGCACACTGGTATACATCTTTGCCGTGGAAACTTCATTGGCGGCCGGCACTTCTCCGAGGGATCGTATGATATCATCGCGAAGAAATTGTTCGAGAACCTGAACGTCAACACATTCTACCTTGAGTACGACACCGAACGGGCTGGTGGCTTCGAGCCACTCAAGTATTTGCCCAAGAACAAGAACGTGGTGATTGGTGCTATTAGCACCAAGCGGCGGGAACTCGAGGACAAGGAGGCTATGAAGGAACGCATCTACAAGGCGGCGGACTTTGTCGCTTCGGGCTCTGGGGAGACGCGCGAGGAGGCCCTAAACAGAGTCTGTATTAGTCCACAGTGTGGCTTCAGTACACACGAGAGCGGATACCCTCTCCTCGTTGAGCATCAGAAGAACAAGCTGAGCCTCGTTAGGCAGATTGCCGATGAGGTCTGGGGCCAGGCGTGAGCTATAAAGAGGTTTATTTCATTTCTCAACCGCGATGATAACCAGGGTGTGGCGTAGTGGACCTTACGAATTCAACATGACTTTTGGCGATATGTACATGAGAAGCCTACGATTCCAATGAAATACTTTGATGCATGATTCCAGACCAAGTTGCCCCGATTGTGAAAGATGGAACGACTATCGTACAGCCGGGCCAAGCATGGCAGAAAAATCACAGTTCAAATGCTTGTATTCAGAGATATCGTGCAACGTGTAGGTGCTAAAAATGTTTGTCCCTTGCATCCATAGTACAAGAGCAGAGGTGTCAAAACCCAGTCCATTTCAAAATCATTGTGCTCAGATGTAGGTCGAGCACCGAGGAGAAAATTACACATACATGGCCGGTTGCGACAGTGTGGTCACGTTCTTACAGATGCCAGTGACCAGACTTGTCGGGAGAAGAGACATTCAAGTCGTGGAGACGGCGCCTGCGCCGTAGGTTGTGCCCCTCAGAGAAAGCAGGAAGGAAATGCAAGATTGGAAATCGGCCATGGACAAGTTTAGTCCGTCTGGGGGATCGTGTTGGGGTCATTCTCGGAGCCTGTGCCGACCTGGTCCAGCGCAACGGCATGCAGTGCTGGCTTCTCGGTGACACGGAGCAAGCCCTCTTCTCGGAGCTTGATTTGTTTGTTCACCCACTCAGCAACTTCCTTGTCCTCTGTCATAGAAGATGAACCATTTTCACCGGAGCCGGAGTCCGGTGTGTCGGACAGGTCCTGTTCGTCCGCAGACTCGGTGGGTGGCTGCATAAGAGGTGCGAGCCAAGGGTGGCGAAGCAGCATGTTGTAGGATGGTCGGCTCTTGGGGTTCTTGTCGAGACAGGCCCGGACGAACGCGTGGGCTTCTTCAGAGAAACCTGCGGTAGGCAAAGTTGGGGGATCACCGTGGACAATAGCCTTTAGGGCAGATTAGAAAGACGAGCAGTAATGTTATAGGCAGGGTACTCACGTGTAACTGACTGAAAATGTTGTTAAATGTCTCTGGTGGGTAAGGATATCGGCCCATGGCGCATTCAATGATTGACAATCCCAAACTCCAAATGTCGCTCTGCACACTGTATGTTCCAGCACTGGGCGCCCCGGACTGTTGCATACCGCCTCCTGCAATTCGTTCGGGAGCCATGTAGCTCTGGCATCCAATGTTGGTCTTTGCAATACTGGAGACCAGGTTTCCGCTGACACCGAAATCGCAGATTTTGATCTGACCTTTGCTGTTGACCAAGATGTTGGTCGGTTTCACGTCGCGGTGGATGATATTATGGTCGTCTTTCAGCGACTTCAATCCCATGATCGTGGAGAGGGTGACCTTGCGCAAGATGTTCTCCGGAACACCACCCTCGTAGAGCTTGTCGATCGAGCCCCCATCCATAAACTCGACACACATGTATACCGCACCTTCTTGGAAGAAGGCCCCGTAGAAGTCAATGATAAAGGGAGAGAGGCAACGGTGTAGAATGTCCAACTCCATGATGATTTGTGCAAACTTGGCTTCATCCAGTTCCAAGCGAATCTCTTTCATTGCCATGATCACACCGGAATACTGAGTCGATCCAGCTTCCGAATGTGTGTCGTCCTGATCCTTTGGCCGACTGACAATGCCACTCAAACCAAGCCCTGGTTTTCGTAGATGTGGCCGACTGTGTCGGACCTTGTATACTGTGCCATAGTTGCCCTTACCTAGCTCTTCCAAGCGATCGACCTCGTCCAAAGAAATGTTGAAGCTGTGGCCCGATGAGAACTCAACACCACCTCCATGTAAGACAGCCTTGTTTTTGAAGTTCAGTGTTCCCGCTTTCGTGTCGATAAACTCGGCGTACTTGGTGAAGGCCGATTCCCCGGTTGACTCGGTTGGCTTTTGTTCAGTTCCCGCAGCCGGAGTTGGCGGACCAGTAACATCTGACAATTTGAGACCGGGCTTCATGCGCTTTGCCGCCAGTCCGCCAGGTCGGGGAGACGCGGGGCCCGGAGAAGATGCGGGAACCGATGGCGACGAGCTCCAGTTCTGAGGGGTGGGCCGTGAGTTCGGGGGAAGACGACCGGCCAGGGCACCGCCTGTGCCCGTCTGGGCCGTAGGAACTGTCCCCGTTGACGCGGTATGCGGCAATGGAGCACCTTGCCGGGACAATGAGAAGGCTTTCATCTTGGCCATGATATCCTGATTCAATCCACCGGTCGCTTTCCCGCTCATCGATGACTGGGGATGTGGCGAGGAGCCAGCTCCCCGCCGTGCAGCGTTGATCTGACCCAGGTGTGTCGAGGAAGCTGATAAGCCTGGCGCAGTCTGTTGGGGGTTCGGGGTCTCGGAGGCGGCGGCCTGGGGAGAGGAAGGCGACGCCTGAGTGTCAGGCGCGACAGCTCCCTCAGCTCCCTCAGCGAAATCCCGTGCATCAGCCATATTGCCGAGAGAAGCAGAGAGGCAGAGTTGAAGGGAGTGTGTGTGAAGAGAAGAGGAAACGTCAGAAAAGGAGGGGCATGAAGTCACCGATAACGTGGGGAACTTCACTTTTCCGACTTCACTTCAACACTCAAGACTTGACTTCGCTTAAATTGACCCAGTAACTATACTCGTTGGACTTGAGCTTTGATTTCTTTATTTTCTTTCTACAGTGTACACTGTTTATTCTTTACGGGGTGCCACGCCAGCCAATCACGGAACTCGGTCCAAAGCAGGTTTTTGCTATGAACTCATACATATACTTGTTATATTGATGCCTGGCTGAGATTTCAGCTCCAATTGATGTAGGGCAGTGAAGACGTGGTCTGCTATAAATCCTGTATTCTCGTCGTCATACTTCACCCCTTAGCCCACATGTTAATCCAGGAAGAGCATATCTCACACATTGTTCTGCTGATTTGCATTACAAATGCTGCTGCACCCATTTATCCTCCGGCAGAACTGTGATTGTCTGGCTCTCGTGGGATTTAGCCGGCACAAAACGCCTCCGAAATTGGATACACGAATTGGGTTCACTCACTTCCCCAGAGCAAATGCAACTCTTTCTCAAACCCAAACCTTTGATATTCACGAAAAGGAATAGCATACTGGCAGCCCATCCCAGGGAACTCAAGCTTCAGCTTGTTTGAATCAATTTTGAACTCTGATTACCGTTGAACTTCCAGCCATTGGAAAATCTATATTGCGCGCTGTTTAGTATCTAGACACGTATGAAGTGTACGGTGGTCTATTCGAGCTATCTGGCTGTCTTGTCTCAAGTTGATAAGTTGATACTATCCAAGCACTGACATATGGATTCAAAGCGGCTTCAAATTGACTCGGCTCTTCTGAACACGGTCTACAGCCAGGAAATAACACGCGGGACCATACTTAACCACCGTCAGCGTGTCAAATTGGCCAAATGCAGGTCGACAGATCTTACTCTCAAGCTGCCTACTAGCCTGCCTTCCTTATCTACAAATACTGACATGGGATTCAAGTTGTTTGCTGGGCCAGTGCCAACTGGAACACATGTGCCTCGGCGTTTGACCAGCCAGACACCAGTCTGAAAGCATACTTCTGCTCCAGAACACTTGATGATAAGGCCTATACCTTCTCCTCTCTCACCAAACCCGAATTGTCCATTCTAATTCCGGCCTGCAAGTATCATTAGCCCTTATGATCTTTGATGTTGGCAGTTGAGTAGGTGGCCACATATGCGGGAGAGTATCCCCAAAGCTCCAAGCCTCATTCTAATCAAGTGAAGCCTCCTTTTACATGTCTTGGGCTTATGGCATGCTGATTGGTTCTGTGATAGTGCTGGCACGAATGATGCTCTGCAGGACTTCGAGGTCTCTACCGCGGGAGTCCGGACGAACGAGATGCTCAATCGTTTGTACGATGCTATTTGGAACGACAGTCATTCTTTCCACGCTTCTGCCTAATGTTAATGAGAGCGCGCAAGTCAATTCCGTTGTAATCAACGAACAATACTGCAACATCGTTGCTGCTCGCCAAAAGAACAACCGACGAATTGTTCTAACTGAAATAAGTGACTTTATCAAACCTACGGACCCCCTACCCGATGGAACCCATCAAAATGGGAAGGGATACGAAAAGATGGCCTCGGTGTGGTGGGCCGCAATCCAGGAAGCCGAGCCAAGAAACTTGTTACAAAGTCCCAAGAATATTGGGGGGAATGACTGGGCCAGCACGACCCGTAAGAAGGAGTACGGAAAGGGAAATAGCCTCTATGGGAAGGTCAAGACTCAGCGTGGCAGTGGCTGGGACGACAATGACTACAAAAATAACTCAGTGGCTATGGGACAACTGTTGGAAATAGGTACAACTGACAAGGAGGATGATATTCATCCTGGTATCCACTAAGCTTCACTTGTCAACCAGGGTGGTGCCCACCGCGAGGAAGATTTGGATGAGCTTGTCTGGACTCGGGGCGGCACTTTCATGTTTGCGAACAACAACAACGGCAAATTTGGCGCTCCAGTCGAGATTGATATCAAGGACGGTTGTATTGCACGAAGTGAGCACTCTATTTAGGTTGACTGTACTCTCGGGCTGCATTCTCACAATGATATCAGGTGTACACTGGGGTGATTTCAGCAGTGATGAACCGGATGCTTTATCTGCATCAGCAAGGAGGGTGACATGTATGCACCGATAAATCTGGGTGGAAGCCCCTACAATTCAAATCCCTCGGTCTAGTTAGAGCTGCACCTGGCAGGGATCTGGCTCAAACCAATGTACGACTTGGTGATATCGTGGTGATGGCCGAATTGACTACTGTCTCGTCAAGGGAAGAGGCGATGTTCAGTGCTGGAGGAATGGAGGCTGGAAAGATGCTTCGATCAGAGAATTCGGTGGCTACTGACAGGACTTGGGAACAGTGTTCACTGGTAAAGGGATGGGTGACATTAATGGTGTCCATCTTGTGGATATCTATGGAGATTTCCGCGCCGACTGGCTCTGGCTCGACGACGAAGGCAAAGTGACCACATACATCAGGCTGGCCAAAGGACTATGGTTACGATAGCCTCCGACCGGGTCCGGGGGATGAGCGGCCCTATGGGGAGGCTTTGAGTGCTGCCGAAACAACTTCGGCTATTGAGGGTTGACCATGAGAATCTTTTGAGATTCCATGTCTGGTTTTCATTTTGTTCTGCATTTTCTCTGTTCTATCTGTTCTCTCTGTTTCGTCCAAGGGTTGGAGCAAGCTCTGTGCACTATCTACAACTTGACATCTGTACGCAAAGCTAGCGATGTGTGCAGTGCAAAGCGCACATCTATGGGCCGCAAAAACCACAACATACCATTCTTTGAATCCCCTCATAGCTGGGAGAAGTACTTTTCCTAGACCCCACTTCCGACAGCTTACTTGTAAAGCCAACATTGGTCTTCTAGGATCTCAATTCTGACGCTCTCCAAATAATGAGGCTCCAAAATATGTGACGAGCACTACTTCATGTATTGTGTAACTTCGGCGGAGAGAGCGTCGGATTTCCCGCGCGGACGGATGTATATCTCGTCGGGTACGGGCCGAGAAACTGTGCACCTGTTCCCAGAGAGGAATCTGATTTCGACTCTTGCTGTACCCCGTTCAACTCATGGCATCGAACAACCCCTTTTAGTCTGCTACTTAAAAGCTTTCCGAAGAACTGGATGGTTATGAATGGGGTGGCGAGGATCTGAAAAGAATAAAACTCGAGAATACAGAGGGATGTGCGTTACGGCCCCATAGTGCAGAGGAGAGTTAACAGAAATTGTGATGGTAACAGCTTTGGTCTGCACAAACTTGTCGGGGTCAAAAAGAATATCAGGAGTTGCCATCTCAGGCTAATAAAATAAGTGACTGTACAACGGTGATAGAGAACCAGAGGATTAAAAATAAAGAATCATGACTAGCTATGCCCTGGTCAAAAACTGGGTGGAAGCCGAAAAATGTAACGCGTGAATTGACAATGCCGAGGGCTTATAATCGTGAAATTTATTGAACAGACTTGCAGCCGCTTTTGCATCCTGTGCCCGTTCAAGGAGAAAAGGAGGAAATGGACACCGAGGGCAGTTCGCGTCAGCGTGGTATTACAGCCCTCGTTGGGATTACGACACACTTTAAGGTGCCGAGACCCTCACAGAAGCTGGCATCACAGTGCACGAATTTTATATGCATGTTGAGCTCGTGTGTAAGTAAGCTTACTTTCGGATGCTCTTTTGACATTTACTTGTAGCTGACCAACGCTGTTTAGAATGACACATTTGCTCAAACTTTTTGACCCAAGTGCAAGCGTCACCCTTTTCTTCATTCGTCCGTGAAGGTAAAGCGCAATGCTGCATTTGAAAGTGGCTTCATTGGCGCTATTCGGATCGCTGCCTTTTGCCCAAACCGACTTTACGAGGTACATGGTTATCTTCATAAATATTTTCGATGGCAAGTAGGCAGAGCAGCGGAGGAGAATTTTTCAAGATTCACTTTAAAGATCTCTCTCCCGCATCGAGACTTGGGCCTGAAAAACAGAGCTTCTTCACTTTACTCGGAAGAAAGCCGAGTAACTAAAAAGGCCAATCAATCATAAATTGCGAAGTATTGATACTTGCACATCGTGCAAAGATCTGCACTCATCCGATCTGTCCGGCTTCCGGACAGTAGCCACCGTGACGCAACGTTAGAGCAAATTTATTGCAAACGCGTCCCCGACTCCGTCATTGCGCACAACGTACCATCACCAGACTTTCTGCATTTCCACGAAGCCACCCAGTCTGCAATGTATTGCAACATTGTTAGGCGCGGTTTTGGTGAACAAAGTCACACTACGGCTTGATGAGGGAATGGGAAGCTGCCTCTTGGACTGCACGCAATTAAAAGGAAATATTGCCTCCATTAATAGTAACAACCATCTTCTCTTGCGCCTCATTGTTTCCCATTAGGCGATGTGCCTCTTGAATTTCTTCAAAGTCGAAAACTTTTTGGCCACCATGGTGATAATTTCTTGCAGCGGGACCTCTGATAAGGGGAATTCGGGCGTCCCAAAGACAAAACTGCCAAAAAAAGCTAAGATGAACGCCACTTGCCATCTGTAAAAGAGAGTTGAAATCAGAAATAGGCGCAAGCCCACCCAACCAGCCAGCCAGACATACTCGGGCCCCTCTGTGCACCATGTTGAGCGAGTCAACAATAGTACTGTTCCCGAGAGGCCACCCATGAGACTTGCAACGGGCATGCCTTCTTCAGATTTGCCTCCCGGGCATCCATCTACGATGCCAGCACACTCTATTCCACTAATAAGTACCCATTCGGCCCATTCCCCTTTGCCCAGGTGCATCTCGGCATTGTTGGCGCCAAAGGCTTTGATCCGAATCACCACCTCGCCGTGTTTCGGCTCAGGGGTTGGCACATCCTTGATGACAAGGGACTCGGGACCTCCAAACTTTTCGATAACGATCGCTTTCATCGTGGATGACTCTAAGTCCCCACGGCTTAATTTCGGACGAAGTCAAATGAATTCATAGAAACTGTGATCTAGATGGCCCTCGCGAACAACTATACAGGCACAAAACATTTTGTGATATCCGGTGCTACGGTGGTCGTATAGTTTGCTTTGTTTGTTTGACACCACATTGTTCAACTCCGGAAAGGATCATGTTCAACGCTTGGGTGGCATAGCTGAAGCATGGAACGCGCGGCCTAACACATCAATTTAATCTTGACTACGCGCTCTTGGAGCGCCCCGGAACCAAAGAGATTCAGTTGGATCTCTTCATGGACTACCAAAACAATATTCTTCAGTATGACGAATTCCATCGATACTTCTGAGAATCTCAGGTTCCACTCCTCGCAATCTGGGGCAAAAACGAGGTCTGTTTTATCCCTCCCGACGCAGAGGCCTACAAAAGGGACTTGCCAAAGGCTGAGATACAACTGCTTGATGCAGGCCATTTCGCCGTGGAGAGTGATACTGAACTCATCGCCCGGGAAATCCTGGCATTCTTGAACAAAATTGGATAGTGCATAAGACTCCCTCCGCTTGTGTGAATTTGCGTGTCCATTTGGGGAGCTAGTGATTTCCGCCCGGACATTGACTATGTGCTTGTAGATTGAGTTTTTTTAGCAGCTGCAATGAGTGGAGTCACGATTCGCATGCTTGTGCGCCTTCATAGGCTTTTGTTTACACCTAAACCTCTTTTAAAAATATACGAGTTGTTGATTCCTTTGAGAATTTAGCCCGACGTTGCCATTGCTTCTACCGTACTCCTTGGATCCACCAGGAATGCTAGTAGTAGGTCAGTTTTGTAGCCCGTTTGGGTTCTTTCATTCTTGTTGTGTCGTTGTCTACACAACATCATCTTCAAACAGCGAGCTTCTGGGTTTTGACATCTTGGATGAGGGAGGTGTCATATTCTTGTTTAAGCATCATGATTCTAGATAAGGACCATACCTGATCGTCAAGTTACCATAGCATCTGTTATGTGGAGTTTTTGAATCATAATTGTCTTCTTCTGGATCTGTCAAACCGGTATGTAAAATGTCTCCTATACTAATTTTTCTAGGGAATTTGAATGCTCTCGCCTGATCTTTACGCTATGAACTATCTCTATTGATACTTGACAGAGATAAAAATACTCTCAGTTGGCATCAATAGACTGATAAATGTTTGTTGATGATGCTTAAAACGATATATAATTTGAGGTATGCTAGCTTAAATTTACTGGCTTGTGCATGGCCAAATTGGGTATCTACTGGAGTATATCAATTGCATTGTAAACTTCACATTTATTCTTCTTAGGAAATGTTTACAGTGGACGTTTCTCTAAAACTAATGGACTGCTACATTCGGGCGGTTGGACTTTGTGGATCCTATATATCTGTTCATGATTGGCTAAAATAGCTATCCCACTTCTGGTGCATACCTCCTACTGTAGGCTAGTTTTAATCAAGTCAACGCGGCCAAAAGGGTAAGCGGTGTTTCGAGCAGAGCCTCGCACTAACTCTTTACTACTAAACAAAGTGATAGAAAATGCTTACTTGCAGTGGTGTAGACACGGGCTAATACAGAACGATCCGTGCACAAGGCGTCTTTTCTTTGCCCAAGCGTTTTCAAATGGTTGCAATTTCAAGGTTTGCGATAGAGACTAGTCTAGTATAGTCAATGTGCCTTAATAAAGGTTAGAGCTGCATAAGAATGAAGGGTGTGCGACCATAAAAGGATATGCTGAAATAATGTTTCAAGTTGCGAAGAGATCACTCTATTTTGCGAAATTATGTCCTCGTCCATCGCAATGACGGTGCATTCGATGCGTTTGGTTTGTGAACCTATAGGCTCACTTCGAAATTGAAGATATTGAGATGCGATCGTTTGATGCGATCGTTTGAGAATATTGCTCCTCCGCCAATTGGAGAATGATACCACTGCTGGGATGAGATTCTCTAGAAACTGAGTTTCACCTAGCGTTATTATACAGGTCAAGTTGCCCAACAAGCATTTTTTGACCTTCAAATGACTGACAAAACGGGCAAAACGTTCTGCAGTTTACCGTTTGAGTTACGATTGGAAATTCTCAACTGGCTAGATTACGCTTCGCATCTGGCTCTGTCAGCATGCTTCAGATCCAGAATTCAAGTTGGAAAGCCTACCACACCGCAGGAAAGCTGTCATTCTATGTTTTGTGGAAAAGTGGGCCAAGCAAGGGTATCTATTTCAGCATAGTGCTTCATGTTGCCACAACATTGATATACTAATCTTTTTGGGTATGAGGGCTACTTTTGTTGTAGCGGATGCTTGAAACTTCGTCTCGGGAATGCCTTCGCCGAAAGGCAAACAAAACGAATGCTTGCCAATGGGCATATTGACAGTCACTGCAGTTTGTGTCTCGATTGTGAAACCAAGGAAAGCATTCGCCCGCTGGACGACTGGCCCCAGTAAATATGATCACAATACCGATGTGAGGTTCATGCAAATCAATGAACCTTGTAATGTGTGTAGAGCGATTTCCAACGCTATACGTCGCCGAGACCATATCCCCTATGAAGAGCATATCAGGCGGTAGCGTTCACAAGAACATTAAAAAGAAGTCCACCCCCGGACAAAGATCGCGCTAGACTAAATAAGTTCAGAAACGCACCAACTGTTCTTTTCTTGATGTAGTCTTGGTAGGTCACCCCAATTACCGTAATTAAAGCTTCCGGCAGTAAATGAACTATAAAAAGCCGCTGTAGAACGTCACTATAGGGATCCTTAGATGGTTGACTGGTATCATGGTCACTCACACCTAACACGGCTAATTCGCACTCTCATGCTAACTCGTACTCGCTCGATCGAATACGCTGCTTTAATAATTTAATCATGAATTCAGTGCAATCGGCTTCTACGGGCTGTAAAACGTCCGGGTTCGGGTCGGTGCCGTCGGTGGGGATCGGCTCGGGCTGGTCCTTATAACGCTCGGCCAAATGCCATAAAACGCCCTATACCTTGGGGTACCACAAACATACATACACTAGGATACGCGGGACTACGTACGAAAAGCACTGCGAGAGTAACTAATTGAAGACCAAACCCTGAATTTGCCCCGGTCATAAGCCAAGTTAGATGCGCGCCAGATGTGAGTGTCATGATTTCGACAATAGATCTCGTCAAGTCGTCTGTATTTCTATAGTGTTCTTCTTACAGATAACGCTGTAGGGGAAAATAAAAAACGTTAAAAAACAGTCAATCAACCTAGGGCTACATCATATTAATAGACTGGATATGTCATGCCATCTACGTCATCGAGCGGATGCATTAGTTAGGGGATCATCGCGTCCATTACCCCCACCCTTGTCAGCATATCGTAGTCCTGAGCCAAAGAGGTTATACTAACTCCAAGATGGTTCGGCCGATCTGATAACTCCGATAATGGCTTTCGGCCGATATCCACACTACGCTGGGTATCCAGTATACTGTATTAACAGTAGCTGAGAAATTGTGTTTGCTATAGTGTAACCGGTCCTCATGATACAGTACGCTCATTATCTTGGTCGACCAATAAGATGCAATTGACCGGATAGTGTGATGTGTATTCAATATCCATAGATATTGAGTAACTAGTTATTTGAAGGAATGTGATCAGGATGTTGAACTTTTCCTAACGTGGCAAGGGCATTGGAAGTTGGATCAATCCACCGTATAGTTCCGATTCCGAAATTGACGGATAGTTTGTAATCTGATTCAATTGTTGGGCGTGGAGTTGAAAACCCGATGCCCGAAATTCTTCGGGTTTGCCGATAAGGTTTGGGATGATACTAAGAGCGTCAACAGCCCCACAAGAGCATATATATACAAGGCTATAAGGGACCGACTTAGTAGTCTTTCATTCCCTCTTCACACTATCTTTTCCTTACAGAAATATATGTGAATATCCTTCCAGTATGTCCGCCATCTCAATTAAGAAGGGCCTCATCCAATTGGCAGGTGTCCTGTACAAGCCTACTACCGCAGTCGCTAAAAACCCTGCTTTGATCATCGTCCACCCCGGCGGCGGTGTCAAGGAGCAAACAGCAGGTCTTTATGCCAAGAAGCTCTCTGAGCAGGGTTTTGTGACTGTGGCCTATGATGCGAGCCACCAGGGCGAAAGCGGTGGCGAGCCTCATTTCCTCGAAGATCCTTCCGCGCGAGTCAGCGACGTCTACAGCGTGATTGATTATCTAGAGAAGCAGGAGCTTGTCGACCCTGAGAAGATTGCTATCGTTGGTATTTGTGCGGGAGGCGGTTATTCTGTTGCCGCAGCTAAGTCAGACCATCGCCTGAAGGCCATTGCCACCATCAGCATGGTCAACATCGGCGATTCCGCACGTCTGGGCTGGGACGCCGATGAAGATCCTAAGACAAAGGTCGGAGCCTTCGACATGGCCGCTAGGCAAACCTCCGCTGAGAACAAGGGTGCCGAGGCTGTCGCGGCTCCCTACGTCCCCCTTCAGCTCGATAACAACACTCCTTTCGATATGAAGGAGGCCTCCAACTATTATCTCACTCCTAGGGCCCAGCATCCTCGTGCTGCGAACAAGATGCTGCTTCGGAGCTTCCCGCTTGTGCTCAACTTTGATGCCTTCCAGTTTGCTGAGCTCTACCTAACCCAACCTGCTCTGCTGATTGCTGGCGAGAAGGCTGGCTCTTTGTGGCACACGGAAAACCTTGACAAAAAAATTGGCGGCGCCACGAAGAAGGTCATTGTCCCAAAGGCAGCTCATATGGACTTTTATGACGGGGCCGACTACGTTGGGCTGGCCGTGAAGAATATTGTGGAGTTTATGTCCGAGAAGCTGTGAAGGCCATAGGGCGCTTGTGTAGTGACGACTCAGTGTGCTACTTGGTGGATTATGAATGAGTGTATATATGAAGCAATTTGAGACCATTCGATCGGTATAGACCGCCATACTCCACGCTGATGACCAGTCTGCTGAGCTGGCGTCGTACGCACGGAAGCATATAGCCAATGCCGGAGAGAAAGGATTCGATTAAAACTGCAACACCAACTAAATAATGCGACTAGTAAGCCTGGGAAACACCAGTATAGGTCGGTTGCCCATATCGGATTGATACAGCAAATTCGGGGACACAACGTAGTGCCTTGCATCACAGTATATTGCCAAGCATTAACGGTACAAATTTACTCTATCGCAATCCGGTAGTCATATCATTTTACCACTTGCGGTAGGTGACAATTAATCTGGTGTATTGTCAGCCGAAGTGGCGTGTGGCGGGGCGAACATGTCGGGTTTTGACTTTAGGCTTCAAACCTTTTGGTCAATACCTAACCCTTCCAAGTAACCAATCTTAAGTATTCACTATTCAACAGTCAATGATTATACCGTGCCAAATCTGGTAGAATGCCGACTGGCTACTAATTGGATATTCGGCGGCATGACTTCAGCCAAAACGCACAAGGCCTTATTTCGACCGCTTGACTTTCGATTAGGCCATTAATGGACATGAACTGCTCTGATTTCCCTTTCCCTGTGGGATTTAGTGTCCACGGCCTTCTACGGGCATTTTTTCGGCCGAACCAAAATCGGCTGCCATACCGGAACCCCTGCAGGATGATAGTCCCATTTCCGTTATATCCGGATGACACGTTCAGTCCCAGACTTAAGTGTAATATCCTCTAACTACTTGATACCGGAGCGCGATACATGGTATATTGCAAAAGATTATCAGAATACGGGTATTTAGGGGTACGGGTGGGTTGCAACTGACTTTATGTGCTAGCATTGACCGAAAGTACTTTGTGATTGGTCGGGTACAATTTAGATTTCTGCATCTTGGGCGGATAGACAACTATTTCAAAATTTTTCTTTTCAAACATTATTTCAGTTTTTGGAGATCTCAGCATGACGAATGATGCTGGTATGTTAGCATCGCAAAGACGATTTAAGTAGATGGCTTTTCATATGTCAATCGGATTCCACTATGATATTTTGAAGATAAAACCTCAAGCGTGATTTCTACATCCAAGTCAGGCCAACTCATTTCGTGCAACTTCTCGACGGTGAACGCCGCCAGGTAACCCAACGAAGGAGTCGGCTGTGCCGCAAGCTATGTGAAGAATCTAAAGCATCTCTTTTAGGGGCTCGAAAGGCCGCTGCCTGATATTATCAACCGAACCTCCAAATACCCCAGTCCTCCAAAATCAGTCTTTATCACGACCCAACATGGTACGACTGGAGCAGTTCATGGTAAAGCTAGCCCGCGATAAATGCTCTTCGGTCAGAACGGATGAAGCAGACGAGTCTACTCAGTCTTGCTCTGCAAGTTTTAGACAGGAGAAGACTTCGGTGGCAGATGATAATGATCTATGTCGTCCAATCTGTACCACTCCAGATGATTTCAAATCATTTGCGAAATGGGTATTTACACCTCAATTTCGAAACAGTCGTGGAGACCCATGGGCTAGATTTCTTTTTGAACGAGCATTGTTGAAGCGGTTTAGTTGGGACATAGAGGCATCTAGATAGAAGATAGCCAAGCCGATTGAGACAAGCAGTGACCCATATGACTATGCTGGAAATGTTTGCTGCTAGTGAACGTGTTAGTACGTAAACCTTTTTATACATGGCTGAGATTCCGCTAATGTGAAAAATGGACCAGTGGTTCGAGAAGGTGACGCCATACATAAACATCAAGTCGGAAGGCCTGCGCGACATCCTGCATGAGGCGCTGTATGGTAACAAAACAGTTGGGTTTATGGAAAGCAACCCATCCGTTATCCAGATAATACAGTTTGAGAAGAGCGCTAACAGGGGAGCAACATGTCTTGTATCACTTCCTGTCGGAATTGAACGACCGTGCAGAACGCCTGGCTAATATTCCAGACTATAGATATACACACCTGAAGCATCTCCAACTGCTTATCACCCACCTCAGATATGAATCATTTTCTGCGTCGCAACATCTTGATTCGATTCTGCCGTATCGTCATACTACTTATGACCTCCTCTGGGCACTTTTAAAACCAGGTTCCTCAAAGGTCAGGCACATCCTTCACTCCACCTCCTGGTGAACATCGTAGAGTTTCTTTTTTCCAAAGCTGCATTTCCTCCAAAGCTCTCTTGTTTTCGGCCACAGTAAGTGAAATGGTCTCAGCACCCATCAACAGCCGCGTAGGCAAGGATCGCTGGTCCTGGCCTACAATAGCATCAAAGAGGACCTTGGCACATTGGTCCGGCCGGGCGAAACTCTCCTGAATGGACGGGCTCATTATTTATTCCATGAGTTGGTTCAACGGACTGCTCGATGTATCGTATGCGGGATGTCGCTTTGCGAATTGCACGCTGGAGCCAAAGTTGGTCTAAATGCCACCCGGGGCGACCACCATAAAATTGATACCCCAGGATGGGTCCATCTCCTTGGCGAAAGACTGGGTAAACCCCCGAGTGCAAACTTTCTGCTCCTGTATTAGCATAATACGTTTATGGCGAATAATGGCTTACCCGGCATGGTAGAATGAGCTGCCCGAAAAAGTCAAGTAACCTCCGATGGAAGATATCTGGACAACAGTTCCACCTTTTCCGGCGGGGTTGATTTCCCGAAAAATGCGAACCGCCTCTTGGGTGATTAAAACAGGGCCCCAGAAAAGGGTCTCCATTTGAAGTCGAGCATCCGACTCAGGAATGGCCTCGGAGTCTCCCATAAGGGCGTACCCAGCATTGTTGATAACAACATCGATGTGACCAAATTTCTCTATGGAAATGGCGAGAGATTTTAGAATAGTTTGTCTGCATGTGACATCCAGAGCAAGCTTCAGAACATTTGGTCCTTCAGGGAGGTAGGAGAGCGTATTCACACCGCGTGCAGTAGCCACTATATGGTGACCGGCGGCATGAATGATGTTCGCTAAGGACTTTCCCACTCCAGAAGAGCATCCAGTGACTGAATGTAGTTAGCTTCAATCTGGACAGCCCTAATCTTGCTTAATTTTCCCATACTAAACCAAACCGTGTTTGAATCCAACATATTGAAGTTCATCGATAGTTTCAGTCGCTTTGAACCCTGAAGTCGGGTAACGAGATAAGTAGGCTGATAATTTGTTCAAAGGGGGAAGTGGCGCCTGTTTTGCTTTATAGAATGCTTCTCGGACGGATGATCCACCAGTGGACGGATATACAAGGCAGCCACAATGCATAGTCTTTGCTAATAGTGCCCTATAGGCAACTAAGGTGGGAAAGAAACTAAAGTTGACTAAGCCATACATTACCCCAAAAAAGGAAGACCGTCAGATAAACTTAACGCCTTCGGCGGAAGTCATCGGTGGAGTTAGTCGGAGATACCACCTGAGACTTTATCCACACAAGGGATGAGATTTTTGAATAATCTTGAGCAAAGCCTCCTTGAAATATCGGGAAAGTCCGAAGATTCCTACCAAACTTTCACAACGGTAAAGTTTCGAGCACGACGAACCCTATATTTAGAGAAGGGCCAACTGTTTTCTTCAGGGTGTTCATAGTTAACTATGCAGGCGGCTAAATAACTACTTCAAAGTTCCATAATGAATGCGAAATTTGACATTTGACAACCTTATGTCTCACCTATATTGGATACATCGCTCGAGAATTGCGTTAATTCACTAACTGCCTTTGTTGAACATAATGTACCCACTACAATATCTGTACGCGGTAAATATTGAAAAGCTAATAGGACCTTTTTGTTTTCTTTCCTCTGAAAGGTTGGTTATTTATCTCGATGTAACCTATCAACTAGTATGTTACAAAAGTCATTCTTTGGGCCAAGACCAGCTTGCATTCTGGTTACATTGGGCGTTACACTTTTTGTCAGAATTTGGGTCCGCTTTCTGAAAGCGTTTGGTATGTCATCAGGTCATGATTTCCACGAAAGCGTCTTGGCATTGCAGATCTTCGGCCGAAGAACCACCCCGAAACTTCAAGGTCAGTGTAATCGATACTACTGTATGTACTCTATCGGAGTTAAGCCACTTCGTTAGTTGGAGAAAAAGGTGGTGTGATTGTGGGAAGCTGACATTCGTAAACATTCAAATACACCCTAACGCCGCCCACACGACCTAAAGCCGACGACACCAACCATGATGATGACCGTGGTAACCAGAGTGGCCTGTCTCAATACTCCGAAATTAGCAGTATTTATCGGAGGTGGAAAAGTATATAAGGTCATAAATGCGATGACTGAAAAAAGATTTATCGACCTCCAGATATTACGTCCTTCTTCAGCCCTCACGCTTCTACTGTGCGAAGCTCCCCCTTAGTCCACTTCATAAAATCGTTTAAGTTTAAGTATGGAATCGAAGTACACCAAAGTTCACCAATCGCCAAAGGGGCCTGGCGATGCACGTCCTACCGCGCTCCAAATCGTCAAAGATTCAGGCCGTGAAAATACCTTGGCCGGTAAAGCTATCCTCATCACAGGTTGCTCATCCGGCCTAGGTATCGAGACCGCACGCGCACTCTTCCATACTGGAGCGACATTATACCTTACTGCCCGCGATCTAGAGAAAGCGAAGTCTGCATTGGGTGACTTGGTGGGGAGCCCACGAGTCCAGCTTTTGCACCTTGATTTGAACTCCCTGGAATCTGTGCGTGCATGCGCTGAGGAATTTCTGTCACAACCTAACATCCTGAACATCCTGATTATGAATGCTGGCGTGATGGCGTGCCCTGAAGGCCGAACAGCAGATGGATTTGAAACCCAGTTTGGGACAAACCACCTAGCCCACTTTTTGCTGTTTTATCTGCTTAAGTCTCGCCTCCTCTATTCTTCTACTCCGGCTTTCAATTCTCGGGTTGTCATTGTTGCGTCCAGCGCCCACCGTGTCTCCTCCGTCCACTTCGACAATCTAAGTCTAAAGGGCGAATATGAGCCTTGGAAAGCCTATGGCCAGAGCAAAACTGCCAATATCTGGACAGCGAACGAAATTGAGAGACTATATGGTGCTCAGGGCCTCCATGCTTTCAGCGTGCATCCTGGTGCTATAGCAACAGAGCTTCTTCGCCATGTGTCAGATGAACAGAAAGCTGACTGGGCGAAGAATGAGTCTCTGACGAACTATTGGAAGAGCCCTGAACAAGGCGCTGCAACTAGCGTTTGGGGAGCAGTTGGAAGGGAATTGGAAGGGACTGGAGGTAAATATTTAGATGACTGTCAAATTGCAACTCCGGCCGATCCATCACAGCGACATGGACCGGGGTATGCAGAATGGGCATACAGTCCAGAAATGGAGGCAAAACTGTGGGCCAAAACCTTAGATTTGCTTCATGAATGATGAATAACCTCATTGCTTGCGCTACTGGTCTTACATATGACCGCTGTTTGCTGAGGAATCAGCCTTTTACTATCGCTGCTGTCTCCTGAAAAGCACGATCATGGCCGTTTACATCCACCCCAGAGGGCAGGTTTATCCTGTTCCTTCTTCATTACAATTACTTGGTCAGGTGAAGAGTTTTAAAGTACTTTTCCTGTCAGGTATTAGTTCAATTCATCATCTCTAAAGCACATTCATTTTGACTCTCTATATTTCTAACGGACCATCCTCTCTCCTCAAAACCGTCTGACTAAATTTAGCCTTCCAATTATTCATACAGTGACAGGTCAAACATTCTAAATACGCACCCTTCTTTATATGGTTTTCAGTCGGCCAAAAACTTGAAGTGATCCTAATTTAGTGTATACCAACCTTGAGACTCAATAATTACCTCCACACTATAAGGCATTGTCTTGCAGAGGTGCTGTTGGCTTCCTGACTAAAGAAAATTCCATGGTGCCTGCGCAGTGTTGAAAGATGTTTATCGGGAATGAGGAATTTCGAAACATCACAATTCAGGCGTGGAAGAGGCCAGCAATAGAGGCCTGAGTTTGTGGAAGAGCAGAAAGTGAGCAAGGTAATTACTTCCAAACTGCATTTCAAACCCGTCCTCTGTTTTTACCTTTGGCGCCAGCGTTTTAAATCAAAATATTTAATCTCCAGCTCTTTGTTGGATGTCTGATCTTCCAGGACAGAACCTAGATAGTTAGCCTTTTCTCTCTCCTTCCTTCTTCCTCTCCCTGTGCATCCTTTTGTTTATGAATCCCACTACACAGTTTTCTCCATACGAATCCCTAAGTAGTGTAACTCTCTAGACTCTTCGATGTGAATTCCTCAAAGAACAAACAGATGAAAGTCATTTGAGGTCAAGATGCAGGATATTGACTCATGGGCTGGCAATATTACCTAGGGCCGATGTCACTTTCTTAGTATTTCGGGCCGCCACATAGAGAGAGAGTGGCAGCACCCATTTTGTAGAGTGCGCGGGTCGTTCAACACCAAAGCACGATGAGCATCCTGTGATGAGGAAAGCCCTGCCATCCAGCGCATTTTCCACCCACTCGTCCTTGTTTATTTGGAGTGCAGGTGGACGGACATCTCCAGACCCGTTAGGGCTATCGTGAGCTGCAAAACATGTTGAAGCCACTGCGTTTGGATTGATGCAGAGCGTGGAATGAAAAGCTGAGGTTCTTAGACTGATAAGTTGTCCAGTAATCGGCCAAGCAGTATAAAGACGAGCAGTATAAAGATAGGCATCAGCCGCGAAATTTTCCGACGAAAGTGACCGAGGACTTGTACTTGAGCTGTGTCACAGTTTTGCTTACTCCCCACTTCGATTTAACGGCAAGGTGAACTTCTATATCGAGGTTGGCTGAATGTCGGAATTCGCCACTCAAGCATGACTACTCCTAAACTACAAAAAACATGAAGGTCTGGTTCATCCTATCTGACCGCCTACGCTCCTGTAAACCTGTGAATAATAGGGATCATAAAAGATACGAAGTATGACCCAAGGGCGCTGGCTGATACCATGTTCAGCCACGTCCAGCTTTGAAACAGAGTTACGGTTGTTACAGGTGTAGCTAATTTTCGACACAAACCTACTTGCTATAGATTGATATATCTAAGGTGGTTGCATGTTTAGTTGCCCTTCTAAAAAAAAGTCAAAGGGGATTCAAGCAACGGACAAAAAAGCCATGTAGCTCATGATAGTCGGGGCTTTGCTCTCGAATCCCTGCCACGTTCCATTTTCGCTCATGCTATACGAATCTAGAGCTAGGTCTGTGTCATTTTATTCTATTTTCTTTCTTTATACTTTTTGGTCAAATTAAAGTTCACTTTGCAACCTTGATCCGCATAATCTAGAGTAATGACGACTTTCCCCGGGACTCCACTAGCGTACAGACAATCAAATGCAGCAGGGGACTCGGCAAACGGAAAGGTTTTGCCAATGATTGGCTTCAAAGAAGTCTTAGTCGTTTCGAAAAAGCGATACAAGTTGGATTGGTCAACCTTAGAGCCGACCTGGATTGATCTATCTACAAAGCTGTCAGAACGTGCGATCGGGGCAGGTGTAGAGCCAATAGAAATAAAACAAAGCTTACCGAAGAGTTCCAACTTTCAGATAAAGCTGCCCCAAAGCTTCCGCAAATCCATCAAGCTCTAATCCACCCAGAAACGCAACCCATGCTACCACACCTCGAGTTGCCAGTGATTCAATACTCTGCTTGATGCTGGTTCCGCCTACCGTTTCTATTACAATGTCATCACCCATTCCACCAGTCAATCGAAGAGCTTTCTTTTTCCAAGCAGGGTTGGTCCTGTAATTAATGACTTTGATTGCACCCTCGGGCCCAAGAGCTGCAATATCGCGAAGCTTTTCATCTGAGGAGGAGGTTATAATTGGTTTCATTCCTGCACTCAGGCAAATAAGCAATGAAAACATGCTCACGCTGCCGGTTCCTGCCCAGAATTAGTCTCTCTGCGATAGTAGTCCGATATCCCAAAGGGTCTCCACCACACGGTAATTATTTCAGGAATGACAACAAAATGCCGCTTTCCCTGCATTTCGTGCTGTATAGAGATTGGACCCGTGCTCCTTTGATGCTGTGCCTCCCAAATGTTTCTAAACGGGTTTGAGTTGGCCGAGCGGATCAGAGGCTGGGCGTCGGGTCTTTGTAGCTAATGGACCACGCCATTGCTGGATACCTTACAGTTTGCATCTGGCCGATTTTTATTCAGCATGTATTCTTGGCTATAGACTATCAGAAACACATACCCCAGACAGCGCTCCCTTGGTTAAAGTTTCAGGCCATGGTGCGCTCGGTCGCCATTTTCACACTGCAATCTGACTTACGTTTGAACTGCTTCAGAGTAACTCTGCCTTTTCTCGATTTTTGCGAGACAGTGAACTGACCAATTGGAATAAAGAGAAATCATCCATCGCAATGCTGTCCACCCTAAATACACATTCGTAGTATGATAGAAGAACCGGTGTACCTATCCTCTAAGATATATATGAATCTTCTTGACTAAGATGATATTTATACTACCTTCCTAATTAAGTAATCATGTTAATAGAATACCTATGTATAGCTATATATTGTTATCTTGTATTATAAAAAAATTGAGATAATAGGTGTATTAGCCAATACCGATATATAATTTATTAGCATTTTATACTAGTTTTTATGCCGAAATTGGGTCAAGTTTTGGGTCGAGTTAGGATCGACCACGTTAGGCTTTACTGGGGCCCTAGTACTAGGTCCGGGTTGGGCTTTGCGGAAGTCTATCAACCTCGGCTATTATGACTAGTAGTTACTCGACTCATGATCTTAGGATCCAAAATAAATACCTCTAATCCTATAGATATATGCTTTGTGCGGCGTGGGCGGCTTAACACGCCATTTAGTCGCCGACCTAAAATTGGAGAACAGCTCTCACCGGCCTCAAAACCATATTTGAGACTATTTAAAGATATATTACGATCTTAATTCTGAGACACTCCTCCTAGGGCCTCGCTAAAATAGCATTTCTGGCACTATCTATCCTAGCAAGTAGTAAGGGCAAAGGTCTCAATCTTAGTGAAGGCGCCATTGCCGGTACTACAGTTGGTGTCGTCGTGGGGATCTTCGGTCATATTTTCATTTGCGCGTATGCCCCACTCTGGCACTATCTATGACAGAATCATCCAAATCAAGTCTTTAAGAGACGAAGTTAAGAGAGTAAAGACGGAGCCCTGGTCGGGTGCTCTATGTGACGAGGTGACTTCTCTTGTTGTAACTGATCACGTGAGAGGAGGATTGTGATTGGTCAGGTGGTTAGATAGTATTGAGATCCTCGACGGATCTCCCCTTTTCTTTCTTTCTTTTCTCTCTAGTTTAGTGACTTAGTGAATGGACCCTTGTACCGCTTGGCTTGCCCCCCTCACACTCTAAAGGTCAATAGCCTTGCTAGGTAGATAGTTTGTTTCAAGAAAACGCCAAGAGCTATTTCACTGATTCATATTAAGAGTCTGACCTAGAATCCAGTGTTGAGGATTTGAAAGGGTCCAAATATGCGGGATGAAGTATATAGTGAGGATTCTTTGTGTACAAATCTATAAAATGTGGAATCGTTTTCACTATGGGTCAAAGCATGGGAGTCCACCCTATTTGCGATGTTTGATCTAGAATCGACGTTGTAATAATCCAACTATCAAGCGTTACTAGTGCTAGGTATCCCATGAGCGCCCGCGTATAATTCATCTTTTTGCACTGGTGGCAGTCTTTCTACGCTCGAAGTTCCGGCATGTCGGGCCTGACCTTCGGAAATGCCTTTGTCACCCCACCACAATCTTTCCGACGGTGAACACCAGACGTCTACAAGATTAGCTAGCGTCTGAAAATGGCCCCAGCCAGCCGGCTGGGGCCCGCAAGGTTTCCAAAGCACCAAAACTGTGACAAAGACTGCGGCAAATGTCGTTGCACCGGCGAGGACATACAAACGTGGCCAAGCCATGCCGAACAATACAGCGAGCCCTTCGTACCACGAGTCCGGGCCAAATTGGGGTATCACACTTTGACCAATCAACCAATGGAGCACCGCTTTGATAACAAACAGAACAATTGCCTCCCAGCTTCGCAGCAAACCAAGAAGTGGGTTGTTGGAAAGTCGTGCTCCGCGGCGCGAGGTACATGCACGCCAACACTGCTCATCGCGCCTCATATTAACTACTGTCTCTATGCAATGCAGACAGAGTGTTGTTGCTCCCTGTACACCGCAGAGGAACAAGATCGAGAGAAGGAAATGCACCCATAGTGAGAAGTGTGTTGGGGTAGATGGACTGTTCGAGGCAGGGTCCATACCTAGATGAATCACGTAGCAGGTGCTCTCCAAATACTGTTTCCCATTGATAGTGTGGACTTCCGTGCCGGTCCAACTAAATGGCGCATCACTGCAGCTGCCGTACATGGAAAGAGCCACTCGCATAACGATTGTTGCCCAGACATATATTAAGACCGTCAGCCCCCATATAAAAGAGACGATCCATCGTACCATCAAGATAAACCAGAGGTTCGTCTGCCGTCGTAAAGGGTGAGCTGGCATAGTTCCCATGTACGCACGTGACACTGAGACAGGCATCATACATCGACCCGGATGGTGGCAGAGGGGAACATCGTCACATTGCAGGGCTGCCAAAGTGTTGTTCAATGGATTTGAACTCCAAGTCGGGATAGTATGCCGATATTTCTGCATACAAATTACTGCGACCACCGTTTGTCCGGTGAGACCTACCCCCAACGTGAGAAATGCCATTCCGTTGAGAGACATGCAAGTGTCTCCAGGCGCACAGGAAGACGGATGAAACATGGTCCCATTTATAAGCGATTCAAATTTATCCGGACCGCGTATAAACAGTATCGAAGTGGATGAGTAGCAGAGAATTAGGCAAACAGCCCAGACGAGATTAACCGGCCAAGAATTTGCTACCGACAGATGCGCGCTGCTCAGCAACCTGATATTTGTGTTGAATGTTAAGCGTCCCTCGCGATACAATGCCCAGCGAAGAGATACTGTGTGAATGTAGCCCAGAGTGTCCGTAATGAATGTTAAAATGATATTGACAATGAATGCCAATACCTCGGCTGACCCCTCGGACAGCGACGTTGAGTATGCCAGGTGATGCTTTGTTGTGAGAATTATCAGGGCCCACACGATGCAGGCCATCGCGCAAAAAGTGGCCATGAGAATACCCAACCACGAAAGGTGAATAGTCTTGGAACATGGGTCAAAAGGTGGATACGCATTTGCTTCGTCACGCAAATAGTTGGCTTCCTGCTGAAAATTCGACTTATTTGTGGATGCTGTGGAGACATAACTGTCCGAGAAATGTTGGTTCGAAGCAGACTCGGGCATACTGATTGACAGATCTGTTGTGCCAGAGGCAGGCACAAGTATTGATTCATATAGGGGACTGTTGTTTCAAACTGATGAGGTATCTATTGAGGCTTTGGGGCTTGGCACTTTCAAAGCCAATAACAGTCTAAAATAAGCGACTGCCAAGTAGTTAAGCACCGCCCCGCACGTATCGAATTGAATCAGGCAGAATTTCAAATTTAAGTCCAATGAGAAGTTGGCAAACCTTTGTTTTAAAGGTTCTTTGGGGATGTGGTAAACCAGGTTTGGAATCGACCATTTAATAAGGGGAAGTCAACCAAGTGAAAGTAGTCACGGTACCACTCAGTCTAATGGACGTATACGGCTCAGAACAGTCTATCGAACCAATAGTGCCTCCATGATAGCTATCCATGAAACCAAGAATATTAATCTTCTCCTAGGTAGCATCTAAATAGTACTTTTCGCACGCCCGAAAACCCTTCTTCACGATGACTCCCATTCCAGTACCTCAATTTTGTATATAGGAGATCTTGGTAAAGCACAGGTGGACGGTTTGCAACACACGATCGGCCAGAGAAGAGCTGGCTCCTGCACTGTGCCTATGAAAATGACATGGCCAGTACCGACCGGCGGCATGGGTGGCGGCGAAGGAAAGGTTCTAGCTACTGTCTCCCAGGCCCTGAATTCACCGTTGGGCTTTGTTAGACTGCTCGAATTAGACGTCTAGAAATAAAAGTCGTAGGCTGAGTCGATGACTGTGATATCCTTGGCAGACATGCCCTGGTGTTGAATAAATGGATAATAGGTCATATCTTGTCCTCCCATGGGTATTTCTTCTAGTCTCTCGATTCTTTCTCTGTTTTGACGGACATTTCTTCGAGGCGCCGAAGGATCTCGGAATTCCGGGATACATTCTTGTAGTAGCTTGACATGGCTTCCTCGTATCGTGATTGGGAGTCGGCGTCCTGCTCTAGAAGCTTGAAAGAAGTGCAGGTAGAAGGAAACGATTTGGGTTGGTTGATATCGAGCTGAATGTATTCCATATAACAATATAGGCAGAGCTCATATTTGGCTACATCATTCAAGACAGCTTTGCAGAAGAAATTGCAATGTGAAGGGAAATAAACTTTTGTTTTCAACTGTTTCGAGCACGCAAGGAAGACTTATCTTGGAGACATGTGGTGTTGTATCGATATCTCATTTTACCTGCCAAGCTTATTTGGCTGCTGTAGTGACAAGTGTTCCATAGGAGGCAACGTTGACAACGTCGGTTTCACGTCTGGCAAATCCCTCCAATAAAGTTCTGATCCGCAGTCTCACACTCACCTGTACATAATTTTAGTAGAGAGGAAGGCGGAACGTGATTGAGCAGCATGACAAAGTCATCCGCGCATTGGCTTAAATTTTAAATAGTGACCCGACAGATAGTTCGGATGCTTGGATGAAATTTGAATTTTGAATTGACTTGGCCGTTGACAAGTCACCTATCATGGCGCGAAATACATTTTTAGAGTGCAAGAACCAGAAGAATCTCAAATACTGGGGCGGTCATCCGCAGCTCGTATTCTTCTAGATAAGAAAGCCCTGGCCACGATGATGCAAAGTGTGAGATCGGTCGTAACTGTGTTTGTATTCAGTGAGCCTCCACGATAATGAAAGATATTCCAAACAAGGCTGGAGAGACGCTAGCGCTTGGTGATATCGTTTGGAAGTCGCCCCACTGAACTAATCACGACCTGCTGCAAATACCAAAAATGACATTCAATAAGAAATCAGGTTCATCCAGTACTCGAGATCCAGGTCCCGGTCTAAGCCAACAGTATCATCGGCAATCTGCTTGTTCTCGCGAAGCTCTGAGAATTCCCCGTCCGCCATACCATCGCCCACATACTAGTGGACGAAAGTAGGTTTGGTGTACATTAATCCAATTTTTGATCAAGACGACCAAAATCGTCGGTGATTGAGGTGGAGTTGAAGAGCATAGTGACTGAGTGGTCGACGGAAACAAGCTCGCTACCGAGTACACTTACAGGCTTCCGGTAATTGATGTCAAACTTGAAGCCGGTTGGATAACATTCAATTAGATTTGAAGATGCCTCGGCCTTGATCTCAACTACAGCCTGAGTGCAGTCATCAGGTATTGTATCACCTCGGTATAGAAAGGCTATTGCCATTTACTTGCCATTGTGAGGATTGCAAACAACCATCTGGTTGTCAGGGCCAAAGCCTACCTAAATGAAGACATTCAAAGACACGGAAGCATGTACACTGAAAGGTGAGGTGCTTGACTCTGAAGCTTTCATGGCCATTGCGCCTCCAGGAGATGACAGCAGCATATTAGTTAAGAGGGTATTGAATACGTGGAAACGGCATAAGATTGGTATAAAAATAGCTTAATTCGACGTTGAGGGAACCATTGAAGTGCAAGCTAGCCGTGAGAGAGCTCAAGACCTGGGCAATGAGGCGGTTGAGGTGATCATATCCAGGGCGAGCGATGCCAAGGTGGCGCTTACAAGAATCGTGAATAGCCTCTTATCCACGATAAAAGTGCGTTTGGAGTTTTCAATGGTGCTTAGTCGCTGTCATAGTAGCTAACGCTCCTGGAAGTGGTATAGGATAGATCAAAATCAGTTTTACCGCCTAAACAAAGAGATTTCTTTATCGAAGCCTCTCTACAAACACGCTAAGCCTACTAAGGTTACTCTATCCTAAACCCCTACCTTACTACATTGAGCAAGAATTCAAACATAGCTCTTATATTAAGTGTGCTAAAGACCTTGTACTAGAGATGCTATATTTTTCCATATGGGAGACTTCCTCCGCTAAATATTATATCGCCGTAGAGATATTAGTCGACTCGAATTCTACAGTAACTATTGGAAGAGATACTATAGAGTAATTTAGTGGAACACCCTGTATATACCAGAGCTTGCATCGATTTTAAATTACCTTGATAGACTCGCAAGATATCAGAATAGCTATTGTAGTGGCGGAATTGCTTACTGCATGATTCATGAATTAGCGGTGTATCGGATAACTCAAGCTTTTGTGATATATAAGACTTCCTACTAGCAGGATAGAGACATAGACACACCCTCTCCTTCACTACCACCTCTATGTGTTCTCTCTTATATTCCTACTACCCCTAGTGGCCGAGCTGGTTCGCAGACAGACAGGCAGGGTCGGGTTTCCCTTCGTGTTCCCCTCTTCACTATCTATTTTATACGCTAGACTTCCCTAATAATATACCAGAACTCACTGAGAATTTGCTTGCGGTGCTGGAAACAGTAATGTGGTTAATTAGGAAATACAACTTCTTCTTTTGTAAGAGAAAGGAGAATATCCTCATTAGGCTTTTACGAATCACATATGGTCTTTGAGAGAGCAAATTGGATTACTGTCGTTGAAGCAGTTTTGTCCCTGAGCCGAACCAGCCTCAAGCGACAACATTGTCGTATCCCCCTATCGTGTTGTCTATCTATGCAGTGCTGATTTTCCTGCTTGTGCACTTTCCAAGCTGCCACTGCTATCTTGATCCTGTTCGCACGTGGCAACTCTGATAGTAGGTGACGCTGCAGGGAATTTCAGTCTCCGCACAGAGATTGAGAAGCCAGCCCGTTCTTAACTGACAAAGATATCTCCTACTCTTTCATAGTATCGCCAGGTCCGTCTGGTATGCTGAATTATGTAAATGCGGGCTATTAGATTGACGCGATCTCATGGCAGTCTCTGCGGTGCAAGAGAAATGGGTTGCGTTCTTTCGGCATTGGCCACTAAAAGCGAGAGTGTAATAACGTGCAGAGATTGACCTCTGGGTGCTCACATTGAAACAGTCATGAGTGGCTTCATTCAGGAAGTATTGAATGTGCATTCTACACGTTCATTGCTACGTATGATTAACTTGATGCCACAGTCCATGGTTATTACTCGATCCTTCTGTTGGCAGCCTGGTTTGTACAATAGCCTTATCCATACATTTGCTTCCTTGCCATCTAATAATATACTGAATATACTGAATGACCTATATTTGCAGACCATAAGTCCTCTGGGGGTGTTGGTGGTTGTTGTTAAAAGGGGATCGCGATTTTCACTGATGTACCCGCGAAATATCTTTCCCATAGGTTATCCCTAATTTAACCATCATTATAAGGCCCCTAATGAACAAATTAAGCCTCAACTCCCTGTTTATTCCACAAATTGCTTGTCTTTAGGGTATGAATCAACAAGGACGCAATTGGCTATGCCTGTGCCAGTCCGTACCGTAACGACCACATTCACACCTACTCTTTGGCTGTTTCCAAACATGACGTTAGAACATGCTAACCTCTACCAGAGTTGCCCAGGTACTCAATACGGTATTGTACAGTTGAATTGTAAATCAAAACCCCGGAGGTACGCTACCTATCGCATAATTGTAGGAGCCAAGCATTCAGAATAGCTATCCCTTGTATCGTGTCTCACATAGATTGAGAGCATCAAATTCGGTCATAAATGTAACATGAAGGGATAAAATGAGCGAACAATGCTTGCCAATACCTTTCTATTCATCGATGAGGTTCTGCCGTAGGCACGGGTCTTGCCAGACCCCCCTTTTTCGATTGCGCTGTGGCTAACTCATCACAGCCACGTGAGAAGGGGTCTAGACTATGACTACTTCATGCTTTTCCGTTTTCAAAGTTGTTTAAGCTTAAAGAGATGAATGATTGTAACTTACTTCTCAATGCGACAAAATATAAAATATGCAAACACGGCTAATAAGAAATTAAGTTGGTCCTTCGTATACCCCGTGAAAAAAATTTCCTCCCATAATACGGCTTGGTCCATGATCGGTACCAATTTTGTATACATTTAAAACACCCCCACAAGCGCGAATGCAAGGGACATTCTCGTTTTATTCGCGGTCTCCCTTGACAGGCTCTGCGGTGATCAAGAATGGATAGCCATTAGACCTAATTTATCCCTCATAACCACTCGAATGCCCCTTGTTCGTGCTTGGTTGACGGAAATAATTGTGCACCTCGTGCGATCCAACCCTGGTAAGGCCCCCATAATGCAGCCTTTATAAACCTCTATAATAATTTCTTTCATTTGAAATAAAGACCCACCAGTGCCCGTCCTTACCCCCAGCAAAAGCTCGTTCGAAAGGCCACCCAAACAGCGTTTCACCCTGGCATTTGTTTGCATTCTGCCATATTTGAAAAGCTGCGGCATCTGTTCAATTAACAATCCCAACACTCATCCACGCTATTACATACAATATGGCTTGTTTTGGGATCTTCAGAGGTTTATCCTCTCTAATGGCATTGGTGACTATGATGTTATGTCTTTTCGCTGGAAGCCACCGAAATTTCCTTCCTACAGCAGATATCGTGACGGTATGTGAATGGCTCATTTGCTGAGGCTATAGCTGCTAATGTACTGCCAGATATACCTCCCTAATTTGATTGGTGGCGATACGCCACAGCTCCTTTCTATCCACGTTATGGCCACCTGTGTAGGACACAAGCGAGTGACAGAGTGGGCAGGAACCAAAAACAACATCACCGGATGTTCTTTCTTCAGATCCCCAATCCATTGTTTCTCGGCCATAGCTTTAGAAAGTACTCAAGGGCTTCCATTGGCTGAACATGAGGTTGCATGGCCTGAGTATATCACGGATCGGTTATCTCCATTAGCTCGAACAAGCCGACTAATGTTAATTTTCTATGTTATTGCAGTTGGTACCTCGGGGCTGTCTAATTCATATTGGATGAGCTCATTTCGATGTGAAAATCTGGACTCGCATTTGCATTCCACTCCGGCGTCGGCTCTTGCCAGACATCCTGACTCGCCTCCATCGTTAGTGGAAGTTTCGTGCCTCGTAGTAAGCCAATAAGCTGCAGCTACACAGGGAAACCAGTCTGACCTGAATTTCAATTTAGACAAGTTCTTTATGCTTGTGTATTGCTTCGTCTATCGCATTCATCATTTCGGATGAATTTGTATATCTGATCAACAACGATAGAAATCCTTACGGGGTTTATGCTTACCATGGCGATTCATTCCTAAAATTGTCTTGGACAGCTACGACTCTCCAAGTCTTGGTGGTTATTGAATCGTTCATCTTGATCCTCAAACACAGGGCTGGGCACATATTATGCGACGGAAGTGGTTATCCTTTACCTGTTGATACATGCGACGACTGATCACATCCGGTTTGACTTGTGCAATTCAATGATGGACCGCAGTACAGATGGTCATACCCTGCGGTGAATTAGACCTGCGTATCCGACTCTCGCTCAAAAACAACGATTGTATTGTGAGACCACATCTGACGACTCCACATCTCAGCAACCCAATTCCGATTCCTTGTCTCGTGATATGCGAGCATGTGACGGGCCCCAAGATGATGCGCCTTTTGGAAGTCGAGTTCCCATTCGTCTAATAAATTCGTTGCCCGCTGAGTTTGCTTCGATCTTGCCGATACTTATCGCATATCGTATGGGAAATTTTTCCAACTATAAGGAGTTCGATCCCTTCCACCTTCTACCTCTCATGATTCAGCCAAATATGCAGACACTTAACTAAAAACCCCGTCCTAGCAGAGGGGATCATCTCGCCGCGCACCCTATCCCACGGGGGGTGGTGGAGTCTGGCAGACTCCAGGTTGTGGTTATTCCTTAACTATGGCAGGAAAAGTGGGTCGCACGCCTGACTTCAATCGCCTGACTCCAGGTTCTGTTTCATGGCCGATCGGTCTATAAATTTAGGACGTTATAATAGACTATCTAATTTATATCCCATTCCAATTTTAGAGCCAGGAGTTATTTATGTGGCGAGAAATTCGCGGTTGAAAATCGAAGATGTTTTGATGGGGTGCGCCCGGTTAACGTACGATCGGTGCCTTAGGCATCATTAGTAGGGTTTTGGACCATATTCGTAAAGCGGGGTTCGACTGATTCAGGGGTTTATTTCATGTTTGCTATAGAACTTGACGTTTCTTGGTATAGAACTTGACGTTTTATAACAACATTAATAGATATCGCACTTGCAGCCGTCAGAATAGAACTTGAACTTTTTCACCAGCCATCAACAGACCCAGTTATTGTCTGTAAGCGATGCCAGTACGCAGTTCGGCCAAGAGAGGTTTTTCGACACCTTCAAGGCCCCAATCACCGAATTGGGAAGCCAATTGCTCGGCAGATCAGCGAAGCTATTCAGACCTGGCAGCGGGCCCAAGAGTGTGACGAATGGCAAACTCCGACCGTGGTAACAGACCCAATCCCCAATTTACCGCTTTATTCGGACGGTATATTATGCGGGAAGGGCCAGTCCTGCGAATTTACTGCTCGGTCAATTGGCACGATGCGATACCACTGGCGTGAGTATCATGATTGGGTCGCACCAATAAACCGTGGCGGCTATAAGAAGCAGCCAGGTCTCTCAGCCGCCGAGCAACAGATTCAGCAGTTTACGAGTATAGTATTCTGCCAGCGCGTGTTTCGCCAGGGGGTCGGATCTCATTATACCCGCGTACGTACGGTCGGAGCAGAGGTAGACCCCGAAGCCGAATTAGCACCGACCGTACGTAGTGATCAGGTTTTGGACCAGATCGAACAAGCATTCCTCGAGAAACAAGAACAGCCCCAGTTGATCGAGGCTAGTCAGCGTGACGACGCGAATCCATGGCTTCGACGGACCCAGTGGGCCGTGTATCTACGTGGAATCAACCCGCAAGACTTGCGAGACAGCGTCATGGCACCCGATGCCGAATCGGCCGATCCGACCGAATTAGCTGCTTCCGCTATTTGGGATTCGATGGCTACAGTGGCCCGAATCAGCCAGTTGATTTGTACAAAAACTAGCCATTCCATTCGCACCGAGGCCGTCCGTACGGAGCGGGACCGATTGCCGCATCAGCCATTGCAAGCGTACATAGATGCCGAGAACATCGAGAGACATACGATTCCGTGGCAGCAAATCTTGATGTTTTTCGTACGTACGCAGGCGTCGCACGAATGGGCCAGTCTATATTACCGGTTTTCGAAACGCCAGCGTTTAGCGTGGAATACGCTTTGGAAACTAGCCCAGCCGGGATTCAGCGCGCCAGCCAGTCCAGCCAGTCCAGCCAGTCCAGCCAGTCCAGCCAGTCCAGCCAGTCCAGCCAGTCCAGCCAGTCTAGCCAGCCTAGCCAGTGCTAGTTCCGATAGGGCCAGTCCCAATTAGACCTCGGCAAGGACCGGGTCCGGTCCCAACTTTGAGGACCGGGACCGGACCATGCGGTCTTTGGTCTTTTTTCAAAGTAGTCAGGACCGCACCACGGTCCCCCGTGGTCCTTTGCGGTCCCCCATGCGGTCCCCCGCAATTTCATAATTATGCCAAGACCTTCCTTGTTTGGTCGTATAAACTGATTATTCAGCCACGTTTTTTACCGTTATTTAACACTGTTCTGGTATCTACACAAATTTTGATAATGAATCAGGTCTAACAATCAATAAAACAGTTGAAACTACCTTGTATCTGATTTCATGAAGCTTGGTATTAAGTTAATTACGAATGAACTTTCGATTTCGGACTATTGTGGTTGACATTTTAGAATTTACTTCTGATCATGCAAAGATATATATATTTTCTACACCGGAGCACTTATACGCTTAGGAAGAGTCATGACCATTAATATCCCTAGCCTAGATTTCTGACGGCTGTCAGAATTTAAGCCTATCTATTGCCTGGAAACTGTTGATATCCCCACTAGATTTCTGACGGCCGTCAGAATTTGAGCCTATCTATTGCCTGGAAACTGTTGATATTCCTACTAGATATCTAACAGCTATCATCATTTAGGCCGATTTATACGCGTTAGATATAGATTATTTGTAGGATCTAATGAGCTCTACTGGTTCTTGCGGTCTTTTGGCGGTCCGTTGGCGGTCCTTATACGGTCTCTATACGGTCCTCGTGGTCTTTTGGTGGTTCTTGCGGTCTTTTGGCGATCTATTAGCGGTCCTTATACGGTCCTTGCGGTCCTTATGCGGTCCTTGCGGTCCTTATGCGGTCCTTGCGGTCCTTATACGGTCCTTGCGGTCTTTATGCGGTCCTTGCGGTCTTTATACGGTCCCCGCGGTCTAAGACCGCATAGATCTAAGTAGAGTGGGTCTTATTAGCCAATTACGGTCTATAATCTAGCCTATTCTATCTAAAATCATTTTCTTGAATATGAATACCCCTCAGGATTCTTTTGCCTAGATAAAAGATAATAGTATATCTTGACCATCACTCTAAAGCCATACTGCCCAATATCTATTAATTATTCATCAATATATCACAGAGCCACGCATCCCAATTCTCGGATAATTATCCCTTATCTATCTTTGAGGACAACCTAGTTGATACACTCTCTTTCCTTATATCTAATAAGCTATTTAACCTAGACAGAGGCGTAACACCAACATCTACTCCTAGTGTGGCCTTTACACGACCGGTAGTACCTATCCCGATTCCACAAACTCTTGAGCGTGTTAGTCTATTTGGCAAGAAGAACTATATCCTTTGGACAGAGATATTTAACGAGGATTTTGTCGCTTGGTGGCTAAAAACCGAGTATGGAAGTGCAACAAAACGGAATATCTTTGATGGTAAACGGCTAGCAGGCTCTTGGGAACACTTCTACTAGGTTGCTGCAATCTCTGATGGATCCCCTAAGGTGATATATAAGCAGTGTGATTATATCCTTGCTTATCCTACAGACCGGCACCGGGGAATATCTACTATAAATAGGCATTTCTTACAAGCCGCTACCTATCAAAAGGGAAGGAGTAAGACACAAGATATCAGAGAGATAATCTCGAATAGGGTATGAATACTATCTACAAGGCTTACTTTATACTAACTTATATAGTTCTCTACAGACAAATCTTCCCTCCCGCAAACAGGGGTTTTCACCGGGAGCTTAGATAGATAGGTTAACCACCTTTATTGTTACTCTACGCCTGCCATTCCAGCTTATTGAGCACCCTGAATTTCGCGCCCTTATCGAAATAGCTTCCTCTGCCCTATCTATCCCTAAAATACCTAGTGCTAGGACTATCCGTCGGCATCTTCAGGAGACAGTCAAGGAACGTCAGGATTCTCTGCTTCAAACCCTCCTAGAGGGCGCTAAGCTTTCTATAGCATTGGATTGCTAGACCTCCCTATTTCGTCAGGCGTTTATGGCAGTTACAGGCTACTTTATCGACCTTCAGTGGAACTACCGTGAGATCTTACTCGGCTTTGAACCTCTTCGTGGCTCCCACACTAGCGCCTATCTTAGTAGTATCCTACTTAAGCTACTTGAGAAGCATCAAATTACCAATCGTGTGCTTACGATTACTACCGATAATGTATCGAATAACGGTACATTACTAACTACTCTCGAAGAGGCTGTTTCGTCTCTTAAGCTTCCAAGTCATATACCGATCATTCGTATACCATGTATTACATATATTATACAGCTTAGTCTAAAGGAGCTTCTTGGTCAGATAGATATAAACCCATAGAATGATAGGGAAGAAATAGAGTGGGCCGATCAGAGACATACCGCCCGTCAAGAGAATAGAAGGATTGTGCAAACCCTCAACAAAGTATACTACCCCCTCCTTTTTCTACTATCGTATCTCTATTTGATACTAACTATATAATATCCTTTAGGTTCGTAAAATTGCAGTCTATATCAATAAAAGCCCCTAGCGCCGCGAGAGCTTTATTGGACTTTAGACAAAAGAACCGAAACTTATGCCAATACAAGATGTCCGAACACGCTGGAATTCCACGTTTCTTATGCTTCGACGCGCACGTCGGCTACAGACTATATTTGATGGATTTTGTGCACAATTTAATCTGACTGATATAAAGATAGATAAGGATAAATAGCGATAGGTTGATTATCTACTATCAATCACCTATCCCTTCTTCAAGTTCACTTCATCTTTATCAGCTACAACTGATGTGACTATCCATAATGTGTTTGGAATCTACAATGCCTTATTTACCCATATTGATAAGGCAAAGGCGTAGCTAGCACGAAAGAAAGTCGGGTAGAAGAAAGTAATGAAACTAGCGCTCGAGCATAGGCGCGATAAGCTTGCGGAGTATTATAGCAAGACTGATGATATTCCGAATGATCTCTATGCAATTGGGACTATCTTAGGCCCACGAAATAAGCTTGAGTTCTTCTTGACACCAGAATAGGAGAAACACTGGGCACCGCGGTATAAGGAGTCCCTCGAGACTTATATCTAGCCTTACCAGAAGCGCCATATAGAGGCATAGACAATGTCGAGTTCCCAGTCAATAAGTAACGATATCTCTGATATTGATATACTTCTAAGACCTACTACCTCTGTCCAGTCAAGACCGACTACTCTAGATGAACTCACAAGGTATCTTGGAAGTAGTAAGTTTAATATCCCTCTCTCCTATTGTATATCAAATCTTTGTTTTTGCTAACTTTATATCTCTCTAGGTACTGTCCAATCAACACCCCTAGTCTTCTAGAAGGCTCATAAGGCAGAGTATCCTATCTTAGCAAGCCTTGCCCGAGATATCCTTACAACTCCAGCTAGCGGCTCTGGGGTAGAGAGACTTTTTAACTCTGCTCGGGATATATGCCACTATCGCCGGGGCTCATTAAGACCACAGACTATTCAGGACCTAATGATGTTCATATATACAACCAGATTTGATATACAGTCTGAGCAGCTTGCGCTAGTGGATGAGTTCCTCTCTACCCAAGAGAAGCATTCGAAGAAGGAGCAGGATGATACTAAGCAAGAGGATAAAGAGTTTGATCCTATCCCACGGGGGGGGCAGTCGGGGCACCCTGCAGGTGTGGGTTATTTCTTAACTATGGCAGGAAAAGTGGGCCCGACCCCCCACTGCAGGTGAACCAGGCTTACCCCCGACTGCCGCTGCCAAGCTTGAACCGATCAGTCTCAGAATTTGCTCAGTTCTAATATAGTATCTAAAGTACCCCCCATTTGAATTACAGCCCGATTGGACCGCTAGATAGGGTGTGGTTGGTTGGCAAAGAATTGGAAATTATTTTGATGGGGTGCGACCGACGGGTGTCAATACCGTAAGCACTATATTAGCCTTAAGTATGGCGGCCACTACTAAATAGATTACGCTGTATTCGTATCTTACACCGGACCATTCAGTGATTCAGGGGCTTTATACAGATGATCAGTCTTCACGATTTCACCCATTCCATCTACGTACAATATCTCTGCGAGTACTAAACATGGAACTCGAAATATTTCACCAGCCTTCGACTGCCCCAGTCATCATTTGTAAGAAATGCAAGGTCGCAGTCAGGCCGCAGTTTATTACCCAACACCTCCGGGGATCACACCATCGTTTAAACAGCGCAAATGCACAGAGTATCTACACTCAGATACAGCAATGGCCCAGTATTCAGCAATGTATCGAGTGGGACGTTCCCGCTATTATAGACGAGCCAATCCCCAATCTACCAGTTTACTCCGACGGTCTTTGGTGTAGAAAAGACCCAGCTTGCCAGTTTATCGGACGAACCGTTAAGACTATACGCCAGCACTGGCGTGATCAACATAGCTAGACTGCACCCATCAACTATGGCGGTGGTAGAAAGCCGCCAGGGCCATCGGCCGCCGAGCAGCAGATTCAGCAGTTTACGCTTACGGTCCAATGCCAGCGCGCGTTTGCCCAGGGGCCAGGGTCTCATTATATCCGCGTACGTATAGTCGGAGCAGAGGTAGTCCCCGAGGCCGAATCGGCACCGACCGTACTCAGTGATCAGGTTTTGGATCAGATCGAACAAGCATTCATCGAAAAACAAGAACAGCCCCAGTTGATCGAGGCTAGTCAGCGTGACGACGCGAATCCATGGCTTCGACGGACCCAGTGGGCCGTGTATCTACGTGGAATCGACCCCCAAGACTTGCGAGACAGCGTTATAGCACCCGATACCGAATCGGCCGATTCGACCGAATTAGCTGCTTCCGCTATTTGGGATTCAATGGCTACAGTAGCCCGAATCAGCCAGTTGATTTGTACGAAAACTAGCCATTCCATTCGCACCGAGGCCGTCCGTACGGAGCGGGACCGATTGCCGCATCAGCCATTGCAAGCGTACATGGATGCCGAGAATATCGAGAGACATACGATCCCATGGCAGCAAATCTTGATGTTTTTCGTACGTACGCAGGCGTCGCACGAATGGGCCAGTCCGTATTACCGGTTTTCGAAACGCCAGCGTTTAGCGTGGAATACGCTTTGGAAACTAGCCCAGCCGGGATTCAGCGCGCTAGCCAGTCCAGCTAGTCCAGCCAGTCCAGCCAGTCCAGCCAGTCCAGCCAGTCTAGCCAGTGATAGTTCCGACAGGGCCAGTCCCAATAGAGCTAGTTTCGATAGGGCTAGTTTAGATGATAGTAGTCAGCGAATCGCCAGAGAATCAATAGCGAATCGACGCATCAATAGCAATTCGCCGTTTCAACTAGCGCCCATTGACACCGCGTGTCTAGACTTTTGTATTGAGCTTCTGAACCATCGGACCAAGGTGGAAGACTACGAAAGTGCGCTGATTTGTGCCACGGCAGTGCTTGGTCAGGGCGAGGCTGGCTGGCGTACCGCGCAGAGCTATCCACCCATTTTATCGAAGCTTATTAAGATCGCACGGTTTATGGTGGTCCACAAAGCGTTGAAGCTAGATCCGACAGCGGAGATGATGCTGTCTCAGCTTACGGAGCATCAAATGGCGGGCGAATGGGATACCGAAAGTCCACTGGATTCACCTGAATTCGCATTTTTGACGCCGCCGACGCCGACATCCAACGATGACTTTTACAATTTCGAGACTGGCCCAGTTCCAGTATCGACCCAGTCATCCCATTTTGTCCAATTCAGCCAGGCTCAGCAGGGCCAGCGGTCATTTCGTGAGTGGGTGGCTAAGATGGTCAGTCAATTTATGGTCCGTGGAACGAATAGCCCGATGCAATGGCTGTTGGATCTCCGTACTTACGGCTTGAAGATCCATTATAACAGCACGACAACAGGCCACGTTGGCTGGATGAATCAAGACCAGCTATTGTATCAGCAATACAACTTTTCCATGGGGGACTTCCGGGGTTTCGTCCACGGGCTGATTAGTTCGACACGGCAAATACTCCGTGACGAGCTATTATTGAGCACGGAGACTAGGTTAGTTCCCGCGATTCCGTGGCGGGATATCTACGATGATCCCACAGAGACGGCCCAGGGATGGAGTTTTTTGAATGACACCCGTACGCCGTGGCCCGTGGCTGGCAGTGAATGGATGATGAATCGAGTACGGCAAGAAGGGCTGTTACGGCATCGTTTTATTGAACGCAATACAGGCCGGCTACGAATTGCAGCGATTGACGTGTATCTTCAACGGGTGGCCCATTTTCGGGAGAAGCTTGCTATTGCCGTTTATGTCAGTGGGGGCCAGCCAGCACGTGCCCTAGAGCTACTAAGTATTCGACATTATAATACGAATAGCGGCGGCTATCGCAATATTTTCATCGAGGATGGGCTAGTGGCATTTGTGACGCAGTATCACAAAGGGTTTTACGCATCGAATGACACCAAGGTGATTCATCGGTATTTACCCCAAGAAGTCGGTGAATTAGTGGTCTGGTATTTGTGGCTAGTACTGCCGTTTGTCGAGAGATTGGAGGCGTACGTGGAGAAGGTGCGGAGGATGGGCTATTCCGAAATTGAAGTGTAAGTCATGTGGTCCATTGGCCACGGATCCGTTATATATCGGAATTACTGGGTTTCCATTATATATACTGAGTTTATTAGGCCACTGGCCACTGATCCGTTATATCACGTTTCGATGCTAATTCCAATCAGTCATCAGAGACAGGCGTTTTTATAGTCCCCCGACCCTAGTACTAGCCGGGATTGGTCATCCGAACGACTCCGTGAAGTGCTGAAGCGTGAAACCACCATTGGACTCAACGGGCACGCCATCAATTTGAACGCGTATCGTGATATTGCTATTGGCATTAGCCGTCGGTTTATGCGGCCATCCAGCGTATTCCCGAACAACACACGTCAGGATGTACGAGCTGAGGCATCCCAAGAGGATGACGAAGAGAGCATGAATGCGGAGCAATGGATGGGCCACATTGCCGATCTGCAAGCGGCCCATTCATCCCACGTGGCCGGCATGATTTACGGCCGTGGGATCACCGAACAGCCCGGTACGACGGCCCACCGGCGAGAGATGTTTCGGCTTAGCAGCACCGATTGGCATCGGTTTTTAGGGTTTGTGTCCACGGATGACGGGGGTGCCGAGAGCGCATTAGGACTAGGCCAGTTTTCGCCGTGGCAAAAAGAAGCCGAAATGGGCCGTACAGAACGTCGATGGCAACTGACCCAGGCGGCTATAGAGCCCGAAATGCAACGAATGATAGGGAATCGCGCGGTGCGGCTTCGGGGGGTGCAAGCACCGGCGTTGGAAGCTATTCAGCAGGGCCAGAGTCCGGTAGTGGCGGTGATGCCGACAGGGGGTGGCAAAAGCTTGCTATTCATGCTACCCGCGTGGATCAGCCCCCGTGGGGTAACAGTGGTGGTCGTGCCGCTAATTGCATTACGCGGAGATATAGTCCAGCGGTGCCAGCGACTCGGCATCTCGTGCGTAGAGTAGGAGAGCCATCGGCCGGCCGATCAGGCATCCATCGTACTCGTGACGCCCGAATCGGCCATTACAGAGGATTTTATGACGTTTTTGAATCGACAGCGTCTCGGCCATCGGCTTGATCGGATCGTGATAGACGAATGCCACGTGGTGCTCAATGATCAGGCCAATTTCCGGCCCGCCATGGCCCAGCTAGGCCGTTTGATCGTGGCTCAGGCTCAGATAATATACTTAACCACTACGCTGCCACCGACCGCGGAGGATCAGCTTTTACAGCGATTACGGACGACGCGAGAGAAGGCCCATATATTTCGAGCACGGACGAATCGGACAAACGTGGCATATCGGATCTAGCAGCCCACGCTGTCGAATCGATATCGTAATAGCTACGATTGGATCGAGAGCCCCGACGTGACCAGCTTTATCAGAGACCGTATCACGCGCGCGCGTGTGCAGACAGGCCGAGTTATGATTTACGGGCCGACCACCAAGACGGTGGAGCAACTAGCCCAGCTAATTAACAGTGAAGCATATCACAGCCGCACGTTAGACCGCAAGGGCGTACTTGCCCGCTTTCAGGCCAATGCTACGGGGGTAGTAGTGGCAACTAGTGCGCTAGGAATAGGCGTGGATATCCCCAATATTCGGAGTATCATTCATATTGGACTTCCCCGGAGTTTATTGGATTACGCGCAAGAAAGCGGACGAGCTGGCCGAAACGGGCTACGCAGTGAGGCCATTATCATCCAACCCGACGGGTTTGAACGGCCAACGTGGGATCCCATTCACGAAGACCCAGTGAAGGCGGATGTCGAGCAAGACCGACTAAACCGATATATATATCAAGGATATTGCCGACGGGTTATATTGGATAAGTATTTGGATGGCCACGTACGGCAGTATTGTGATACTACGGAGCAGCGGTGTGATCAGTGTGATCAGAACTAGCAAGTCAATGAAGAAGTGATAAGCGAGACGGCTAGTGAGATAGCTAGTGAAATAGCCAGTGAAATAGCCAGTGAACGTGAGAGTGACAGGAATGGGCCATTTCCAGCATCGGATCCCATGGTTTTGTCCCATGTTTTGAATCAGTCAGCGGAGACCCCCGTGCAAGCATTATGTACGGAGCCCATGGAAGACGTCCAGTATAGCTCCGTGGAGAGAGGTCAGGGTGTCGAAGAACTGAGCCAGTTTCCAGCCGATTCGGAAGCGAGTGGCCAGCGAAGTGACAGCGAATCCATTGGATTTCGGTCCCAAGTCGGATCCGTTAGTCCGATATATCGCCGGAGTATTGAGCCAGTGATACGCCGTCAGCCAGTAATACGCCGTCAGCCAGTGATACGCCGTCAGCCAGTGATACGCCGTCAGCCAGTGCAGTCAATTCAGCCAGTGGCAACGCAGTCAATTCAGCCAGCGGCAGTACAGCCAATTCAGCCAACAGCAATACAGCCAGCGTCAATACAGTCAATTCAGCTAGCGGCAATACAGTCAATTCAGCCAACAGCAATACAGCCAACAGCAATACAGCCAGCAGCAATACAGCCAGCGTCAACTTACGTGCCAACACAAGCTATTGAACGTTTCCAGCGCCAGGACCGAGAGAGACAGGCGGCCCGAGTCGTATACCAGGAAGCCCATCAAGACATTGCTAGTGAACTAGAGTTTTTGCAACAGCAGGCCCAGTTCTGGCATGAACGATGCTGGTTTTGTACGCAGCGTGGACTCGATAACCGGCATGATTTGTACGAGTGTGGGGTCCAGACCCGAACTAGTCAGGATTCAGCCAAGAACTAGTGGATTCGGGTACGCCGGCAGATCAAATATACTACATTTAGTGGCTGTTACGGGTGTAGAATGCCGCAGACGATTTGCAGCCGTTTTATCAATCCAGGGAGCCAGAGGCATTGCGTTTACCGGGGGTTATTGTTATCGGGGCTAGCTGTTATGGTGTACGGCGAGGGAAGTGAGGAGATCAAGGAAGCATGGGCACGCCGGTTACGTACGCAGGGGGTTTATATCGATGACGAGAATGGGCTTATACGGTTTTTGGGGTCACGGCATAACGGAGACACGGTGAAATTGGTACACGAGTATATTTGGGTTCGAAAGCAGTGGATCGAGCGTGGCGAGAGGGTATAGTTTAGAGGATTGGAATATAGCAAAAGGGATAGTAGTAGTAGTAGATATATAGGCTTAGAATCAGAGATATATATAGTGATAGCAATTAGAAAGTAGTAAGAATAGGGTATTATTATAGAAGAGATCATAGGTGACAGCAATTAGAAAGGAGTAGTATTAGAGGATTGGAATATAAGATATAGGGATAGTTATTAGGAATAAGTAGTAGTGTAGATGGTGAGGGTTAGTAGTGTAGAGGGTGAGGGTTAGTAGTTAAGGGGTGAGGGTTAGTAGTAAAGGGGTGAGGGTTAGTAGTAAAGGGGTAAGGGTTCGTAGTCAAGAGGTGAGGGTTAGTAGTCAAGGGGTAAGGGTAAGAGTTATTATAAATAGGTCAAAAAAGCAATAAAGTGTGACGGCTGTTAATATTTAGTAGTGAGTATAAGAGGTTTAGAAAAAGCGCATAAGTAGTAGTAAAAGGGTGAGGGTTAGGAGTGTAGAGGGTGAGGGCTAGTGGTGGAGGGTAAGGGCTAGTAGTGGAGGGTAAGGGTTAGGAGTGTAGAGGGTAAGGATCAGTGGTTTCGAGAGTAAGGGTCAACGGTATAGAGGTAAGGGTTAGCGGTATAAAAGGTAAGGGTTGTAGTAGTGGATTGGAATACGAGATATATATAATGCGTGACGGCAATCAAAAAGAAGTAGCAGAAGTAGAGGATTAGAATAAGAGATATATATAATGCGTGATAGAAGTTAGAAGGAGCAGACGTAGAGGATTCGAATAAGAGATATATATAATGCGTGACAGCAATCAGAAAGGAGTAATATTAGTAAAGAACTAGTGACGGCTATAAGGTATAAAAGAGAGAGTATAGTAGCTATATAAGAAGTAGTAATAGGGTAGTAAACGGAAGAGGGTGAGAGTTATTATAAATAGGTCAAAAAATTAATAAAGGGTAACGGCTGTTAGAATTTAGTAGTGAGTATAAGTAGTAGTAAAAGGGTGAGGGTTAGGAGTGTAGAAGGTAAGGATCAGTGGTTTAGAGGGTAGGTTTAGTGTAGGATATTTGGAAAAGGCGTATATAGGATTTAACGAGAGAGTATGATAGATATAGAAATCATAGTATAGAGGGTGAGGGTTATCGTAGTGGAAGGCTAAGGACTAGCGGTATAAGAGGTAAGGGTTGTAGTAGTGATAGCAATCAAAAAGGAGTAGTAAGAATCGGGGATTTGTATAGAAATAGTGACGGCTATAAGGATTAACGAGAAGGTATAGTAGACGTATCCGAAGTAGTAAAAGGGTAGGCTTAATAGTGAAAGGTAAGGGTAAGGGTTATTGTAGATAGGTCACAAAAGGTATGAAATATAATAGTAGTCCGGATTTAGTAGTGAGTGTAGGAGGTTTAGAAAAGGTGTATATAGAATAGGAGAGAGTATCATAGACGTATAAGTAGTAAAAGGGTGAGGGTTTTAGGATAGAGGGTGAGGGTTTTAGTGTAGAAGGTGAGGGTTTTAGTGTAGAAGATAAGGGTTTTAATAAAAAGGGGAAGGGTTATTATAGGTAGGTCAAGAAAGGCATAAAATATGACGGCCATCAGAATATAGTAGTAAGTGTAGGCGGTTTAGGAGAGGTGTATATAGAATATAAGAGAGTATAGTACACGTATAAGTAGTTAAGGGGTGAGGGTTAATAGTGTAGAGGGTGAGGGTTAATAGTATAGAGAGTAAGGGTTATTGTAGGTAGGTCAAAAAAGGCATAAAAGGTGACGGCGGTCAGAAAATGGTAGTGAGTGTAGGAGGTTTACAAAAGGCGTATATAAGATTCCAAGAGAGAGTATAGTGGACTTGGAAGTGATAATATAGAGGGTAAGGGTTTTAATGTAGAGGGTGAGGGTTATAGTAGTGGAAGGGTAAGGATTAGCGGTGTGAACGGTCAGGGTTAGTAGTGTAGAGGGTATGGGTTATAGTATTATAGGATTTGCGTTATATAGATAGGTCCAAAAAAGCATAAATTGTGACGGCCGTCAGAAAATAGGAGTAGGGAGTATAGTAGGCGGAGAAGTCATAGTAAGAAGTAATAGTAAGAAGTAATAGTAAGAGAGTAATAGTAAGAGAGTAATAGGCGGAGAAGTAATAGTAAGAAGTAATAGGCAGAGAAGTAATAGTAAGGGAGTAGGAGACGTATAAGGTGTGAAAAGGCTGGGAGAGGGGATAGGTAGAGTATTTAAGTACGTAGGTTAGATATTTCGGGGTAGAAGCCCGTAAGGGGGGGGCGTATAAAACTAGTATAGCGCCAATATATATCGGTTAAGTAGTGATTTTATCGTTTTTCGGGTATCGCACCGGCTTGGTGTACGGGGTTAGTCCCATCATATAGGATAGTATAGTCGGAGGTTTGGGGTAGGTAGGCCCAGTGTCCAAAGTTCGGATTTCGCCATCAGTCATTTATATTTAGGTTTTACATTGAGGTTTTTTCCGGAGTATTTTGTAGGTTGGCGGAAATATATATCACGGTGTAATAGGTGACGCAGTAAGATATATATTTGTTATAGATATATCAAATATTGGGATTTGAATATTTTGTATTGATATAGCGGTAAGTGATACTGTAGAGCAGTAATAGTATATCGATATCATAGGATATATAAGTTAGTGAACCAAATTCGATTTAAACAGTGGTTAGAGGGTAAGGGTTAGTATTATTATAAGGGAGGAGTTTTGAATTCGGAGAGGATAAGAGTAATAAGTAGAGGTAAGGGGTTTATAGCGAGAGTATTGGTATATATTCCAGGGATATATTGTATAAGGGATTAATAAAGAAGGGAAGGGTTATAAGAGTAAGAGGGGGGAGGGTTTAAAACAATAGAGGGTAAGTGATATATTAGTGGAAGGGTAAGGACTAGTGGTATAGAGGGTGAGGGTTATAATAGGTAGGTTCGAAATAATATAAAATATGACGGCCATCAAAATATCGTAGCTAGTGTAGCAAGTTTCGAAAAGATTTATATAGGATAGAATAAGAGAGTATAGTAGACGTATAGGTAGTAGTAAAAGAGGAGGGTTCGTAGTGTAGAACGTAAGGGACATAGGAATATCGGGATTTGTTTTATATAGATAGTTCAAAAAAGCGTAAATAGTGACGGGTGTTAGAAATTAGTAGTCGGGAGTATAGTAAGGGGAGAAGTAATAGCAAGAGAGTGATAGGTAGAGAAGTAATAGTAAGGGAGTAAGAGATATATAAGAGGTGAAAACCCGAGGGGGGGTAGTGTATATAGCTAAGTAGGCCGTATATAGCGTATTTCGGTAAGGGTAAGGTGTTTTAGTGTAGTAGGGAAGAGGTTCCAAGGTAGAAGCTAGTAAACGGGGACGTACAAAACTCGTAGAGAGCTGATATATATTATAGTATAATCGGGGTTTACGCAAGATATATATTTATAATAGACGGGTTCAATTTTGGGATAAGCATTTTTTGTATAGATATAGCGGTAAATGATAACATCGAATAGGGATAATATATTGATCGTTTGTGACAATATCGTAGTAAGTGATATAGTAGAGTAGTTATAGTAGATTCATAGCATAGTATATATAAGTTAGTAATTTAGATTTGATTTCAATAGTAGTTGGAGGGTTAGGGATTATAATAAGAAGAGGAGGGGTAAGGGTTGATTAGAATCAGGGAGTAGATTTGAGTTCGGAGAGGAGATAGTTGATAAGTAGAGGGGAAGGGTTTGTAGTTATAAATAGGGGTAAGGGTTATAATTATAAGAGGGGGAGGGTTCAAATAGTAATAAAGGGAAGGGAAGAGGGGGGAGGGTTTATAATAGAAGGAGGAAGAAGGGATTATTATAATTCGGGAGGAGTTTTGAGTTCGGAGAGGATATAGGTAATAAGTAGAGGGGAAGGGTTGTAATAAGTAGAGGGGGAAGGGCTTCGAGTGATACGAGGGGGAAAAGTTAAAATAATAAAAACGGTAATAGTGTGAAGGGATAATAGGTTTATAAGAGTGATCAAGGGGAAGGGTTTATAATAGTAAGATAGGGAAGAGGTTTAGTTAGTATATAGGGTATAAGTATAACTTAAGTAATAAAGAGATAAGGTAGATAGTAAGGAGATAAGAGATATAAGATTAGTAGTTAGATATAGGTTAGTGATTATTTTATAGATCAAGAGGGGTATAAATAGGATTATAAGTCGATAAGGGGGATTGATAGAATTAAGGGTATAATTATAGTCGGAGGCGTAGGGAAGATATAATACGGGTAGTAGATATAGAAGAGGTGAATCGGGATATAGTAGTAAGGGTTTTAGAATGATTAGATAGGACAATTGGATAGATAGCTTAGTAGAAAATTCGAGGATATTCGATAGTGTAGTAGAAGATATATATTCGTGTAACTAGATTAAGTTATATATTACATGGTTGAATATATATTCCACATTGCAATTAGAGGGTATATATATAGATTGAATATCGGATCGGAAAGGATTATATAGGTGATTTAAATTGGGATAAGATTGGTAGGTAAGAAGGAATATAAGGTAGATTTGTGTTAAGGTAGGGAATATAAGATAATTAATAAGCGGAGTAGATAATAAGGATAAGGTCGAGGGTAATAGAGAAGATCGAGTGGGTAGAATAGAGGGGGAAGGTAAGGGTGAGGGTGAGGGTGAGGGTAAGGTAAAGGGTGAGGGTGAGGGTGAGGGTAAGGTAAAGGGTGAGGGTAAGGTAAAGGGTGAGGGTGAGGGTGAGGGTGAGGGTGAGGGTGAGGGTAAGGTAAAGGGTGAGGGTGAGGGTGAGGGTGAGGGTGAGGGTGAGGGTAAGGTAAAGGGTGAGGATAAGTAGTATAAGGGTGAGGTGAAGGTAAAG